>NC_092876.1:184987058-185709804 GCF_028372415.1 Notamacropus eugenii
GAAATAATGTTGCAGGATTGGATGCATATTCATATTGAGACGACTCTATAGCAACCCAAGTCTCAACAAAAATAGTAACCTCCCAGACGTTATATGAAACATCCACACCCCATGGGAGTGTGAGCAAGCAGCTGGAGCAAAGTTGGCCTAATGGTGAGCCCTGAGTCAGAGAAGAGAGGTGGGCCATTTGGGGTATGACTTCTGCCCCAACCTCTGTCTCATGAATTTAAGGGAAAGCAGGAGTAGTGTGACTGGGGGTAGGAGAGCAGCAGTGATAACAGGCAGAAGTGAAATAGAGGCTAGCACTTGACAACCATAAAACTACACCAAGAGCTTGGATTTGGACAGTTCTCAGTTCTAGTTATCCTACACATTTCTTCCATGATCTTGGGAAATTTCCATCAGAATCACAAATCTGCTGTAGCTGACAACATGTCCTAGAATGTTAATATGTGACTACTCAGAGGGAAGAAGGAACTTGAGAGAAACCATGCCCACAATGTAATCATAAGCTTTGGAGAGGGTTGTCATTGATGAGAAATTAAGGAGGATAGAGGTGCATATGGGAGGCAGGGGGACATGACTTCTATAGGGAAAACGGCAAGTACCAAATTCTCCTCATGGAAGCTGCCACCTTTCATTGGAGGGAGTAAGCCCAAGTCTAATAAGCATCAACATCAAGGAGCACACTGATGCTGGTGACTTGATCCTGTACAGTCTGCCTTTCTCCTCCTTGCTGAGGGAATTCTGGGATTTTTTAGCTCCTGTGGTTCTATAAGAGGGTGTAAACTGAGGAATTCAGCTTTTCTAATAAACTCCTTTGTTTCCTTCTGGGTCAGTCATCCCATTTGTGGATAATGTAGTGAGACATGTGCCATCCTTTTGTTCCCCAGAAGAGTGGGCACCCATAGATTAGGACCCTGCTAGTCTGTTTCTTAGTACAAAAATAAAGGAAATTGTCTGAGCTCATAAGATAGCTAAGAGTGAAGACCATCGATGAGAACCAGCTCCACTCTTGTCTAATTAGGCTTTTGTCTAGGATTGAGATTCTGAAACTTCCTTTGTCTCTACTAGCAAAGGAAGACAAAGGAAGACAGGGAGAAGGTACGTTCTCCCAATTTATTTTCTGTGTCCCTGTAGTGAAGCATGGATGATGGTGTATACTCATTCCTAAATTTATATGATATGATAGCCCTCCTGTCTTTCTTCTGTTGATTACGCTCAATTTATCTTGCATGTTTTGTTGATTAGTTGTTTTTCAGTCTTGTCTGACTCTTTGTGGCCCCATTTGGGGTTTTCTTGGCAAAGATACTAGACTGATACGCTATTTCCTTCTCTAGCTTATTTTATAGATGAGGAAACTGAGGCAAACAGGGTTAAATGATTTGCCCAGGGTCACACAGCTAGTAAACGTCTGAGGACAGATTTGAACTCTGGTCTTCTTGACTCCAGGCTTGACACTTTATCTACTGCACTGCTTAGTTGATATATAAATATCATACATGTATATGTGTGTGTAAATATATGTATATATACATATGATATATATTGTTTATACATGATTTATTCTCCCCCTATAGACTGTGAATTCCTTAAGAGTAGGGACTACTTTTACTTTCATTCATATTTCTAGAACTTAGAACATAGTAGGAGTTCAATAAGTGCTTGTTGATTGATCTTAAATTCCTAATAAGGATACTGAAAGGATTAAAGGACCCATATTTTTTAAAGTGCTTTAAAATTTTGATCTCATAACTGCTGAGCAGTATTGTCCATGGGTTAAGGTCTAGCCTGAGGGTCAGAACCCCAGAGTTCAGGTTCTAGTCCCATTATTACCTTACCCTATGACTCTAGAAAAGTTAATTAACCTCTCTGGAATTGTTTACTCATCTGGAATAAAAGGGGGAATAATATTCTTTGCACCCAGATTATTTCAGAAGGACATTGTGAAGATGGATGAGGCAAAACTCTGTAAATGCCTAATGGGAAAAGGAACTACAGCAATCCAAGGTGTGCTGTGTTATCATTAATAAACAGTCTGACTCCAGAATCACCAGCAACCAGGATAGCTCTTCATCACACAGCACAGCCCCTCTCTGTCTCAGACATTGTCTCATTCTGTCTAATATGCCATTTTAATGAGACTCAAACTCTACTCTGCCTCTATCAGAGGAACACAAAGAAGATGGGAGCAAGATAATTCTCATCTTGCTAAGAGCCCTTCACCATCTGGAAGGAATAAAATGTTAATTAAGAGCAAAAAAGGAACAACTGATGGGTGATCCATGCTTCTCTGTGTGTATGTGTGTGTGTGGAGGGTGCAATGTCAGGATGTGGGGGTGGGGAGAGTGGAGTGCCCAAGGGACAAAATTCTTCCCATGAAATTGGGAAGTACCTTTGTCCAGCTGGCAATAGGATGATCCTTAGACGGATATTGGCCCAGCTCAAATTCCAGCCCCTCCTCATTAGGCCTTCCCCAATGGGCTCTGTTCCATAGTGATCCTTCCCTTCTGCAAACTCCCAAAGCATTTCTTATCTGTATTATTTGTCATTTAGCATATACCGATTTCCACTGTCTCATAATTGTTCCATCTTGTCTCCCTACACAAACCATAAAGTCATGGACAAGCATCTCACTTTTTCATCCCCATTGGAGCCTAGCATGATGTCAATATTCCAAGGAACCAATATTTCTATTGTGTGGGTAAAGCCCTACACTCATACAGCAACCCTCTAGGCCTGGGTGAGTTGTTTCATAAGTTGAGTAGCTCCCAGAATTCATCATCTTTATGCTCATGAACCTCCCTGAATTTAGTAAGGGTGTTCCTCTAAAGACAGATGCTGGACTCATACTCGGAACTTTTGTAGCACAGTTTAGAGGCAGTCTGACATAATGGAGAGGATGCTAGCCTGGAAGTCAGTAAGACATGGGTTAGAGTCCCATCTTAGATACTTCTTCTCCGTGTGATCTGGGCAAATCTCTTCATTTCTCTGAGCCTCAGGGTTTTTTAATCTGTAAAACAGGGATAATAATAGTACCTGCCTCACAAGGTTGTTGGGAGAATAAAATGAGCTAATGAACGTAATGCATTTTACCAACCTTAAAACTCTATATAAATGTCTGCTGCTGCTATTGATAGAATCCACCAGAATTAGAACAGGGCTGTCTTGGCCTTCAAGTATTCAGGGTCACCTCCATCCCACGATAAGACATTGGAGTTAGATTTCACTGAAAATTAAGCAAATAATGATAACAATAACTGTCATGCATATAATAGTACTTTTGGATTTTCAAAGTGCAGTGTGTTGTCCATACACCTCATTGATACTCTTGATAATGCCACAAGGTAGAAACAATGGGTTTTATTGCCCCCATTTTACAGATAGGAAAATGAAGCTCAGAGAAGTTACATGACTTGCCAGGATTCACACAGCTATTAAGTATTTAAGGGGGGATTCTAACCCAGGCCTTCCTGCTATCAAGCCCAACATGCTTAAGTCAAGTTAACGAGCATTTACTAAGTGTTTATTATGTGCTAGTCTGGACACAAAACAAAACAAAACAAAAAGTCCCCACTCTCATACTCTTATAGGGAAGACAGCATGCAAACAAGTTTGTACAAAAAATCTTTAGACAGGACAAAATGAAGGCAATCTCAAGGTAAGTTCTAAGAAAGACTTCTTCTGGAAGGTGACTTTGGCTAAGAATTAAAGGAAGGCAAGGAAGGCAAAGGACAGCTAGATTGTTCAGTGGTTAGATCTCTGAGTTTGGAGTCAGGAAGGCTCATTTTACTGAGTTCACATCCAGCCTCAGATACTTATTAGTTGTGTGACCCTGAGTAACTTACTTACCCTTGTTTACCTCAGTTTCCTAATCTTCCTGAATTCAAATATGGCCTCAGATAGTTGCCAGCTATGTGACCTTGAATAAGTCACTTAACCTTGTTTACCTCAGTTTCCTCATCTGTAAAATGAGCTAAAGAGGGAAATGGCAAACCATTCCAGTATTTCTGCCAAGAAACCCCAAATGGGGTCACAGAGAGTCAGGCATTATTGAAAAATGACTGAACTGAAGGAAGCCATGCTTGATGGCTTGACTTGATTGACTAAATACAAATGCACCTGGCATAAGGTTACATCAATTAACAGGCTTACAATATCATCTTTAGCTCTTTAAAAACAAATTGCACTCCCACAAAAGACTGCTGCAACTTGTTTGTCCATTCCTAACACTGCTGCTAGGGACCCAGCTACCCCCTGCAGTATTTCACCTAGTGTGGATATTAATCAGCAAATACTGACAACTTCAGTTATGGTATGCTTTTACTTGAATGAATGCTTTAATCGATGAGGGATCTAGCTGTTTTTAGAGACAGGTCTTAGAGTATGCCAGGTGCTCTGAATTCCATATACTAATAAAGAGTTGCCCAAAGTGTTGAATGCTTCTAAGTCACATACACTTCCTTCCCAGCTCTGCCAGCCCTGGCATCAGAGAAAGCACACGGTGAGTAAAATCACTCTTTCAGTGTGTGTTGGGCTTTGGCAGAGACGGTGTTCTCCCATCCTGGCAGAATCTGTACCATTTTGTTCTCATATAGCCCCTTCACCATCTTTCCTAGGTACAAGGGGCCTTTCTGTCGCTTTACTCCTGGGGAAGAGGTTCCGGGCTCATCCCCCATGCTGAGTCAGAGCCAAAGATCTGTCTGCAAGGAGCAACTGAGGGTATTTTTATTTCTGTTTTCAATTTTACTTTGGGCCCCATACACCAACTGGACAAAAGACTATCAATAAATGCCAAGTTGTAAGGGAAAGTGCAGCTCACTTAGCCGCCTAGCCATCGATTTTCACCTGCTTTTGTTGATGAAGCTGCATGCGTAAGTAGTGATAAATCCATTAGACAAACATGACACTCCATTATTCACTGTGTCTACAAGAGCCAGGGATGGGGGGCTGTGGATGCTCTGGTTGAAATGACTGGGGATAAGGGAGAGGAATGCTTGCTCCGGGCTGTCATGCTTTATCTTCCTAGTAGACAAACAGGATGAAGCACCAGTGGGTGGAGAAGGTCCTGCCAGGTAGTATATGTTGACTGTAGGTAAACATCATGGCTCCTTGAGCTAGAAGTTTCCAGTCTAGCCTCCTAAAGAGGAAGCTTTGGAAAAAATCTCAACACCAAATATGGTGGCCCATGCCTCTGTAGTCCTTGCTGTTAGGGAGCCTAAAGCTGGTAGATTACATGAGTTTGGGAGTTCTAACCTGCCATAAGGCTAAAGCCAATTGGATGTCTGCATAAGTCAGGCACCAGTCTGGTGAACCCTGGAGGAGCAGGGGTGAGGCTAGAATGGGGAGTAGAGGTAGGGCATCTACAAGCTGTCTGGGGAGGGACAATCTGGCCAAGGTTACAAAAACAAAGCAGGATGAAGTTTCCATGCTGATCAGTATTGGGATCAGGCCCGTGAGATTCTAACGTACTTCTAGGCTGAGTGATATAGGGAAGCTCGGTGTCACACACACACACACACACACACACACACACACACACACACACACACACACACACACACACACACACACTATATTTCCACCTTTCTAGTTGGTTAGTATCCTAACAGCAATACAAAGTTTGAAGAACACTTTACAGTTTACAAAGCACATTTCCATACACTTGTTTATTCCTCATCACACTAAGAGGTAGGTAGGTCATTTATTACTTCCCCCCAGTAGATTGTTTGCTTTTACCTTTGATCCCCTCGTGGTTAGCACAGTGTCTTGTACCTAGTGAGTAATAAACACTTCTCGAATAAGTGAAGGATCCCCATTTTACAAATGAAGAAATGGAGACTCGGAGAGGTTGGCTTGTCCAAGGGCACGATTGCTTTGAAAGAGAAGCCGTGACTTCTGACTTCCCACTATACCATGCTGCTATATGAGTCCTGAATATTGATGGTCTTAATGTCCATCCTGTCCTCATCCTGTAAGAGGTCTGAGCCCTTCTGTGTATCTGACTCTCTCTCTCAGGTACCACAACAACCAGGAGATGAAACACGTCCCTCCAGGATACTCATGCTGATTGATGCCACTCACCTGTTGACTCCATACAATTTCTTGGGTGCATGGGTGTTTTATTTTGTACTTCTTTTAATGTTTTCTGTGTATTTCTTGTTTCTCTGAGTCATTCACTCAGTATTTATTAAGCTCCTCCTACGTGCCACATACTGTACTAATGCTGAGGAAGACATATGCAAAACTGAGCCAGTTCTTGTCCTCAGGCAACTTACATTTTGGGAGTGCAATGGAAACCATGAGGTGGTAAATTATTGTGCCTATTAACAATGGGAAAGGGAAGGGGAAGGAGAAGGGAATAAATGTTTACATAGCCCCTACTGTGGGCCAAGCACTGTGCTAAGTGCTTTACAAATGTTATCTCATTTAATTCTCACAATAGCACTGAAAGGTAGGTGTTGTTGTTTTTGCCATTTTACAGTTGAGGAAACTGAGGCAAACAGGTTAGGTGACTTGCCCAGGGGCACAGAGCTAGTGTCTGGGGCTGGATTTGAACTAAAGTTGTCCTCACATGTATTAATTTGGTTATTTGGGTGATGCCTTGTTGGATGGCTAGAGGTGATGTGAAACGTAGTGAGAGACTGACTAAATACGCTGAGCTGAGGTACATGTTCATTCATTCACTCGCCAGTCAGGGCCTCTCAGACTCATAGAGGAGGGATTATACTGTCTCCTTCCTCTTTATTTGTATTGTCTGACACATAGTAGGCATACTAGTTGATTGATTGATTGACTATCAAACAGCTATTCTTTAACCTGCAGCCATGGAATCTACATAATCTATGATGCTAAATTCAAATTCCCTGGGAAGAAGGATATCAGTGTGTGGGGTTTACACTATGTGCTCTGGGTTCAAATTCTGACTGTGCTGCCCTTTGGCTATAGTGTCTTTCAGCAAGTGACTTCCCCTCTTAGAGTCTCAGTATCCTCATCTTATCCTCCAATGGGTTGGATAATGTGATTTCTGAGATTCTTTAACTCCCTAACACTATCTGATCCTATATTCATTCAGCCCCATATGGTCTCTACTGATAATAACTCATAAAGCTTTAAAGTTTATAAAGTGCTATGCCTACAATCACCCCTAAAGAAATTGAGTCTCTTCGAGGTTGAAGGATTTATCCATGATCACATAGTTAAGAATCATCCCAGCTGGGACCAGAACCCAGATTTCTAGGCTCCTTGATTTTTGCAGTGTCCCTTGCATACTAAACAGCAGGGGTCATTGGGCTTGTCCCAAACTGCCCAGGTGGGACCTTCTCCTGGATGGTAACTGTGGTGAGGTTTACCTGGTCGGAACTAATAAGCAGATGGTAATTGTACCCTCAGGAGCTTTCCTGCTAATTGTGCTCACTATTTCTGACTTGTGCCTCCTCCTGCTCTGTCCTCCTGCTTGGGAGACAGAAATAACCTGGCACTTGGCTGATAATTATCTCATGGACTTCCCACGTCAGCACAGGCTCAGAAGCAAGATGCCCAGCCCTGACTCAGCATGTAGTTTTTAGACAACAGAGTGAAGGTGGGGAGGAAGGAGAACTGGTCTGGTGGGTGAGCAGTATCCAGTGAATTTTCCTTTATACCATTCTAACTCTCTAAATGGTCCAGGGGAACTTGTTTTGAAAATTATTTTGAAAACTATTTCTACATAATTGGTTTCCTTTGTAATCTTATGTATTTTATTTTGTGAATTTAAAAACTTTCTATGAAGGGGTTCAGAGTCTCTGTTAGACTGACAAAGGGGCCCATGACATAAAACAAGGTAAAGAACCCCCATTATAGACAAACTCACTAAAATTCAATTAAAAATCTTATTACATGGGCAAGGCACTAAGGCTACACACAAAAATGAAACAATCTCTGCTCTCAAAGAGAATACCTTCTACTGGGGGGAGGGTGTGTGTGTGTGTGTGTGTGTGTGTGTGTGTGTGTGTGTGTGTGTGTGTGTGTGTGTGTGTACGTATACAATACATCTGAAAATGAGCCAAGACAATAGATACACAAAGTGATAACAAATAATTGAGGGGGGGAAGGAGGGGAGGAAGGAGAAAGACACAGAGAGAGAGACAGAGAGAGAGAGAGAGAAAGAGAAAGGGAGGGAGGGAGAGAGAAAGGGAGGAAGGGAGGGGGAGGGAGAGGAAGAGAGAGAGAGAGAGAACAAATAACTGAGGACTTCACGAACATTCTCACGCATGAGGTAGTACCTTAGCTGTGTAGGACTCTATCAGGCTAGAAGATAATAAGAACTGAGTTCAGAGAAGGAAGAAATAATAGTGAGAATCAGGGAAGTAATCAGGGAAGACTTCATGGAGGAAGTATGGACCTAATATTGAACAGATAACTTTAATTCTAGTTTCACTATCACTACATTTTAACTCCATTTTCTCATTATTTTTAGGCTTATTATTATTGCCATCACCACCACCACCACCATCATCCTAATTTCTTATCATTCTGCCTCGTCATTACTGTGGTTCTTGAAAAAAATATATAGGGGCAGCCAGGTGGCACAGTGGATAGAGCACCAGCCCTGGAATCAGTAGGACCTGAGTTCAAATCCTATCTCACTTACTAGCGATATAATCCTGGGCAAATCACTTAACCCCAATTTCCTCTACCACCAAAGAAAAGAAAAAAAGAAAAGAATTATATTGTAAGCTCCCTAAGGGGAAGAATATACACCTCACTTAGAGTGCTGTCCTTCTCTCTCTCCTTCTCCTCTCTCTCACTCTCTCCTACCATAAGTGGTTGACTTTAGAACAGTGGTCAGTGACAGGAAATGCCTCTGACGTAGAAAGGCCTTTACTTCAGAACAAATGGAAGCATCAGGAAGAGGCCAGATTGTGACCCTCTCTTTCAGAGATAAATGCCATGGACCCTTAAAAGGTCTTACTTTGTGTTTTTGCAAGCCCTTCCCTTTATCTTGGGATCCCTCCCCTTCCCAAGAGGAATGCTTCCATCAAGGCCCAGTTGAAGCTGTCTCTGACCTGTACATATTTGTCCAAGCTTGGTGAGGTGGGAGAAGGGAAGGGAATATGCATTTATATAGCAAATGTTACATATCAGGCATTGTTGCTAAGCTAAGTGTTTTTATTGTTTGCAAAATTATCTCATCTGAGGTAATCTTATTCTCCTTTGAAACCCATCGTGTGAATTCTCTGTGTTCCTTTGGTATTTCTCTATACTGACTCGTATTATTAGTTATATTCTGTGCAGACCTATCCATCTCCCCAGCTAGATTGTGAGTTCCCTGAGGGCAGGAACACATGCCTCATTCAGAGTGTTCTTCCTCTCCTTTCTTCTCCATCCTTTTTCTTCTCTTTCTTCATCTTCCTCTTTTCCTCTCCTATTATGATGTCAGACTAGTGGCTGCTATCACGGTTGTTGTCCTTCATTCTTGAAGAGGATCATGACATCAGGAAGGTGAGGCCATGACTTTCAAGTGAATTGAAGTTAAGTGAGGGCCATGCAAAGACATCAGCCTTACTTTTGCCTTTGAAGCCATCTGGGCTCAGTGGTAAGATACAGGTTAGGATGACTGGAGATGACCCTCCAGACTAGTGGCTAATGAGAGAAGAAACACTTCTGTGTATAGAAAGACAGTAGTTACCTGATAATGGTGACAGCTTCAGGGATTGTGACTGCCTTTGTAAGAGATAAATCATGACTATTCATCCTTCAAAGGCACTGATTCCCAGTGCCCAGCAAAAAGTTACACCTAAGGGGGAGTTTAATAAAGCTTCACAAGGGAAGAAAACAACTCCTAGTCCCAATACCTGACAGGTACCCCATTTGTTCCCTATATGTGCACCTTACAACCTTTGTCCTTTAAGGCTGTATCCATTCTTCCAAGTGTGTACAAAGAGAGAATGTGCTCTGGTTTGTAGATTGCTTTGTACCAACAATTTTTCCTATACCTTCTCAGGAAAACTCTTTTCTAATAGTTAATTGAAATTGTAAAATTTAATTTAGAATTTAAAATAATAGAAATTTTAGGAAAGTAGAAGCTTGCCAACGTCTGGGTACCTGGCCAGCCAATCCAAGTGGGAGTTAGGGAAGTAAACCCCGCCCCCCCAAATTCTCAAGGATATATGTGGATCCTCAGATACCATATTATGGTATAAAAGTAGAAACCAGATGAATTTTATGAGGTCAGCTTTGACCTTGGACCACATGTTGGGGAATTCAAGTGCCACATCACAGGGCTAAAAGTAGCTACATCTTGTCCTTGCTAGGATGGGCTGGTTTGTCAATTTTTTATCTTTGCGGTTACCACTGAATATGTGTGTGACCGATGGAAAGTGAATGTGTGTGTGGAATTATTTCCAAGCTGAGAGCAGTATATTTCACTCTGGTATAGACCTCAGATATGGGAGGAACCCACCTTGATGAAAAAGTGCAGCTTAAGGCCTCGTCACCCCAGTGAGGTGTAATAGACTCTTGTCACCCCACAAGGTTCCATAGTTAATGTCCAGAGGAAAAAAGCACAAGTGGTGATTGGTTACTCCCTGCTAAGACTTTCGGAGTGAGATATTTGTTGGCCTGGTAAACAATCAAAGGGTTTGTTGTCTTCCCAAGATGGGTACCTGTGATAGAATAGAAAACCTGCCTATACTTGCCATACCTGGTAACTTAGCTTACTAGCCACTTCTGGTGATTCTTGTGCAGACAAATGAAATTCTCAGAAGGAAGCTAAGAATCAGACAGAAAATGGGAATATAAAATTCTGGACAAAAAATGTATGAACTTAGGGAAATAAACTGTGTTTTCCTTATTGGACCTATTGAAGGGAAGGGATTCATAATAAAAAGGTGAATATGGGGAGTTAATAATTGTTCAGTCATGCCTAACCCTTTGTGATCCCATGTGAGGCTTTCTTAGCAAAAATACTGGAGTGCTTTGCCATTTCCTTCTCCCGTTCATTTTACGGATGAGGAAACTGAAACAAACAGGGTTAAGTGACTTGCCTAGCGTCACCCAGCTAGTAAGTGTCTGAGGCCAGATTTGAACTCAAGAAGATGAATCTTCCTGACTCCAGGTATGACTCTCTATCCACTGCTCCACCTAGCTGCCCCAGGGAGTTAATAACTGGTTTTTAAAGGGGTATTTGATCAGATTGTTTACTATCTTAGGGAGGGGGGGAGGGGAGAGAGAGAGAGAAATAGAATTTGGAACTGAAAATTAAAAAAAACCCCAACATGTAAATTATATGTAAACATGTAATTGGAGGAAAGAAAATATATATATATTTTTAAAAAAGGGTATATAAAAAAGATTTAAATTTCTGGAGCATGGCTTAAAATAGAGGAATAATAAACTGTTAGCCAAGGAAGGCATGGCCCTAATGAGAGCTGGTAAGTAAATATTATGCAAATCTGATCCAGTGAGCTTGTAGATAGGAAATAGATTTACTGAGATAGGTAGATAGATTGCCAGTGCCAGGCAGGCACTGTTTTAAGTGCTGAGGAAGCAAATGCAAAAACAAGCAAGATCTTTCCAGACCTAAGAAGCTTTTACATTTGAATAAGGTAAAATAACATTAAACAAAGGGGAACCATGGCTAGGGAAGTCTGGTTCTGGTCGAGATCCCTGTGTCATAGGGCAGAGTTCAAAGTCTTAGAGGGAGTCAGAGTATGATGGCTGGAGTGGACAGGAAGTCATCTGTAAAGGGTAGGGGAAGGGAAAATCTAGGCACAAGAGATACAAATAAAACAAAAATACAGTTCCTGTCCTAAAGAACTCATAACTCCAATATAGCCTGTAATGCAAAGAGTCCTTAGTCTTAGTGAAGTTTTAAGTTATTAAGTTCCTAAGCTGAACTAAAACTTTTGGGACACCTTTTATATATAAAATAAGTGAAGCATAAGATTAAATGTGACAAGGAAAGTGGAAATTCTGGATGTTGCTCTAAGAAGAGTTGAAGAGAGAGAGGATGGGATGGGGTAGGACTAGAGGTCAGGAAAGGATTCATGGGAGAAATGGCCCCATCAGCAGAGTGTGTCCCAAGCATGAGAACATCATATATGAACTCATAGAGGAAGAGAATGTAAGACCGTGCCAGAGGACAACTCATAGTCCAGTTTAGCTAAAATATTAGAGTGCATAAAAGGGGAAAGCATGAAATAAGGCTGGAGAGGGTAGTAGGATAGAATCAGACTGTGGAGAACCTTAAATTACAAGCTAATGGATTTGAATTTTATTTTATGAGCGAGAGGGAATGACTGAAAGTTTTTGTGGAAGAGGATGGAACAATCACGTCTGAGCCTCAGGAATCTTACTTTGGCAGCTGCACCCAGGTCTTTTCTATCCTCCTGATCTCAAGAACCTGGGGGGTTCTGAAAGGAATGATCTGATTCCCCAGGAGAAAATACAAGGTTTGCTTGCAAAGACTATCTTGAGATTTGCCTAACAGAACGAGGTGCTATTTCAGCCTGCCGACTTCCTCCCTCCCACACCCCAGCCTCCCAGTCAGAATTCGAATCATAGGCCTCATTAATAGGATCTTGTCACGTGGCCAGTTTCTTGCTCAGATCTGAGGGAGGGAAGACAAGTCACTTGATCAGGGAATACAGCTGTTCCCACCTGCATCTGATAAACTCCAAATTTTCTCTTCTCAAGTGGGGTCATTACAGTTTTTAGAAGTGGCAAGAGCTGACTCCCAGACCTATTTAATCAGGCCAAAGATTGTCAGGATTGGGGCTGCTAAAGAAATGGCACATTTATCTATATAGGAAGGCAGTAATTGCCAATTTATCACCAACCGTGACAGGGCGGTGAGCAATTAATTCTGGGGGATTCCCTGACTGCTGGTGTGTGTTTGGCTGTCTCCTCCCTGGAAGCTTTCATCTAGCACCCCCCCCCCCCCATTCCCATTGTCCCGGGACAGCTGATTAACAGCAGATATGGTCCCACTACTAGTGGGGATCCAAGTTCTCCCTACCAGTAGGGCTAGAAGTGCATCAGGTGAGAAAATAAAATGAAATGACACTTAAGGTTTCTTCCAGCCCTGAGATTCTCTATTTTGTCTGAGCCCTGCTCTTGATTTCATCTTATTCCTTCAGTTACATATTTATTGAAGGCCTGCTATGTGTAATGCAAGAACGCTAATATTGTTATCCAGTCACATCCAGCTCTTCATGACCCCATCTGGTGTTTTCTTGGCAAAGATACTGGAGTGGTTTGCTATTTCCTTCTCCAGTTTTACAGATGAGGAAACTGAGGTAAATGGGGTTAAATGACTTGCCTAGGGTCACCCAGCTAGTGTCTGAGGCCAGATTTGAACTCAGGAAGATGGGTCTTTCTGACTCCAAGCCCTGCACTCTATCCACTGGGCCGTCTAGCTGCCCCGAGAACAATGATAACTAGCATTTATATAGCAATTTAAGTTTGCAAAGTGCTTTTAAATATTATGTCATTGGAGCCTTGGGAGGTAGGTTCTATTATTAGCCTCATTTTACAGGTGAGAGAATTGAGGCAAACAGTAAGTTAAGTGACTTGCCTAGGGTCATATACAGCTGGTAATTGTCTGAGGATGGATTCCTGACTCCAAGTCTTGTGCTTTAGAAACTGTACTACCTAGCAGTTTCGTGGTTTGATTAGCTCTGCTTCTTGCCTTTGTCACCTGTAGAATGAATGTGTTGAAGGTAGTTAGTGTGTTGGAAAACCCACTAGACTGAGAATTCAGGAGAGTAGGTTCTAAGCATGGTTCTACTATCCATTAACATAAAACATAGAATACTCTTATAATTTTATTTTTCAGAGCTGGAGGGACCTTAGAGATCATCTAGTGACTAGATGCTAGTCTTTCAAAAATAGCACTTATTCAACAAGCGTTTAGTCCTTCATTTACAGGTAAGGAAAGTAAGACACAGAAGTATAGTGACTGGTCCAAGGATCATATAGAGGATAAGGGGCAGAGTTAGTACTAAACCCACATCTTCTGACTTCAAATTCAGTGCTTTCTTTATACCATGCCTAATCATTCTGGGATTCATTTTCCTTTATCTGGTAAATGAGGGAATTTGATCAAATCACAGGATCTCAAAGCCAGAAAGGACTCCAAAGGCTGCTAACTTGTTCTGCCTCTTTATCTAAGAATTCACTCTACAATATCCTCATATCCCCAACAAGTGGTCATTCAGCCTTTGTTTGAAGACTCCTGGGTATGGTAGGGGAACCACAAAGTCTTCACCTACCTCCTGAGCTATTTTTCTGCTTTTGGATATCACTAATTGTTAGAAAATTATCCCTAGAATCAAGTTAAATCTATAACTCTGTAATGTCTGCCCATTATTCTGAGTTCTGCCCTTGGGAATCAAGTGGAATAAATTTAATTTCTCTTGAATCCATGAAAGTTACAAAGAGATTAATTTGGGTTCCATGTCAGAAAGAACTTTCTAACCATCAGAGCTGTCTGAAAGTGGAATAGGCTACTTAGAGAGCTTAGTTTATTAAGTGTCTCCTACACGATGGTGGGGGTGGGCGTGGGGCATATATTAAGTGCCCAGGATACCAAGAAAGGCATAAACAACCCCAGAGCTGGTGAGTTTTGCCCGTTGGTGGTCTTCCTGTAGAAGTCGGATTCCTGACTATATGACCATGGATGCCCCTTCCCACTCTTAAATTCTGTGATTCTATGATTCTTGCAAAAGTCATCTTTTAGATTGATCCTTGGATTGCCGGGTCTTCGGTTCTCCTACCATCCTAATCATCTTTCTCTGAAGGCATTTTAACTTGTCAATATCATTCCTAAAATGTGATACTCAGACATAAACCCCATATTCCATGTATGGCCAGGGCAGAGTAGAGGGGGGGAATGGGAAGGGAATAAACCTTTATTAAGTACTTACTACAGGTAGGTAAGTTTGGATTCAGTCAAAGGGCTGCACTTGAGGACTTAGAGGGCTATAGGTGGCCTCCAGGCCGCAGGTTCCCCACCCCTGACTACTGTGCCAAGCAAATGTATTATCAAGCATGCTAAGCACTTTACAAACATTACCCCATTTGTTTCTCTCCCCAGCCCTACTTTTGTTCTGACATTCTCTCTCTTCACTAAGTCTAGGATGGTATTATTTGCTTTTTGGACTGACATGGAAAATTGTTGATTCAGTTGATTTCTGAGGCCTCTTCCAGTTTTTTACATTTGGGTTCTCTGATTATTTAAATGCCAGGATTCTATCAGCAGCATAAGGCAAAGGGAAGAGATGGTAGTAAGAAGCTGATGGTCTGACTCCTTCTTGGACTTGGGGACTGGGTGGCCTGAATAACTCTGCTTGATTTAGCCTCTAAGTCCCATCAGGCCAGGCCTGCATCTGCCTCTCTGCCTCATGTCATGCCCAGTGCAGTAAAGAATAGCAATTATTATCCTTTCGTCCCATTCAGTAACTGTTGTTGAGTAAATTGTTGTTAAGATTCATGCTGGTTTCTGGGCCTGGGAGACTGGATTTAGAACCGGAAACCTCAGCAGTGTTGAACCAAGATTTATTATTCCATTATTAGCAATGGCACTGATGATCACCACAGCGGAGGCTGCAGCGTTTACTGAGCACCAGTTGTTGCCTGGGTGGGTTTCTTGCTCCCAAGATGAGTCTGTGGGTGTTTGAAAACTTATTTGCTCCTGTGCCATGGGTATTTCTTGGGGGAGGGGAAAAAGGGTAGGAGCTACAGGAAATGTGGTCCATTCTCCATTATCTGCAGCCATTCAGGAGAGAGGAGAAGAGACATGGATAATTAGAGGCAGCAGATCAAGAGAGACTCACTGCAATGCAGCTTTGGAATGCATTATGTTTGAGCCTTTGCAGAAGATTTACCTTTCTAATTAGATCTTTCTTAGGTTTACATTATCATAAATTATGTTTCTCTGAACATATGACTTTGGGTGGTACGGAGAAGCAAGCCAGATCTTGAGGAGAAACTAGCAAAGGATTTAAAATTTGTCGAGTGACCTAGAAAACGGTTAAGGCACATGGAAATCCCCAAGAGCTCAAAGTACGCTCAGGAGGCCTGGGTGCCATTCCCAGTTCTGCCAATCATAGTTTAATTTGCAAAGTGTTTTTCATCTGTTTTCTCATTTGAGCTCACAATGACCCTCTGAAGTGGTTGCTACAGGTATTATTGTCCCCATTTTAAAGATAAAGAAAGCAAGGTTCAGGAGTTTAAGTGATTTTCTCAAAGCTACAGAGCTAGGAAGTATCAGAAATGGTTATTTGAAACCCCATCTTTTCAATTCAAGGGCCAGGGTTACAATACACTGCTTCATTATCTGTGTAACCTTGGTCAGGTCACTTTATATCTATGGGCCTCAGTTTTCAAAGGTTTGGTTTCCAACATAAAGGGACCAAACACAGCATACTCTGCTCTTTCCAGGGTCCAGGTCCCTCCTTTGTGCTTGGACTGGATTATGTGGGCTTTCTTTCTTGATCCTTCCTTCCTTCCTTCCTTCCTTCCTTCCTTCCTTCCTTCCTTCCTTCCTTCCTTCCTCCCTTCCTTCCTTCCTTTCCTTCTTCCTTTCCTTCTTTCCTTCCTTCTTTCCTTCCTTCTTTCCTTCCTTCCTTCCTTCCTTCCTTCCTTCCTTCCTTCCTTCCTTCCTTCCTTCCTTCCTTCCTTCCTTCCTTCCTTCCTTCCTTCCTTCTTCCCTCCCTTCCTTCCTTCTTTCCTTCCTTCTTTCTTTCATCAGTGTACTCTAGCAGAATAGTGAATTTGGAAATTGGAAGACCTGGGTTTGAACTCTTCCTCCACCACTTGGCATGTATGACTGAGATGGTGAAGTCATTTACTCTCTCTGACCCTCAGGTTTCTAATCTGTAAAAGGAAGCTACCTTCAAGGCTCAGTATGAGGAAAGGGCCTTTTAAACCTTAAAATGCCTTATATATATCAGCTGTTATCATCTATGGCTTTCTTTATAACATGGTGATAAAAGGTGGAAAGCAGTACAATATCATGCATTTTCTCTAGTTATGATTTCTAGGGCTTTTTGTACTTTTTGTGGGATCTATCTCTCTAACCATCTATCTCTTGAATATTAAAATTGGAAGAGACCTTAGAGATCATTTAGTTTGGGGATCTCAAACTCTTAACTCACTAGCTACTGGATAGGCTATTTGGACCCACGTGAATCTCACCCCAAATGATATTGTACAACACTTTGTTCACATAAATATGTAGCTTGATAAAACAAGTCTTTGCAGAGACGAAGATTTGGGCAATAGTACTGAAAATAAATTACCTATGGAAACTCAAAACAAGTATGGAATATGTGTTGGAGACCAAGTATGAGTCAACCACTTCACTTGACAGGTGGGAAAATTTGTAATTTATGTCTGTCATCCCTCTCTATATGATTTTCATCAATCATCTCTCTTTACCTATCTCTATATCCCTTTCCTACCCATATTTTACCTATCCATCTGTTTCTGATCTAAATCATCATTTATTTCTATCTCTCTATAAAATGAAAAGAGTTGAACTAGATAATATCTCAAATCCCTTCCAACTCTAAGATTCTATGAAGTATCCCTCTCCCTCTCTCTCTCTTTCTTATCTGTCAGTCTACCATTATCCATTTGTAGATTTGCCTGAGTATTATTATTTTCAGATGGGCTCATTAGCCATACCCAAATGGTAAAAAAGAAACAATTCATTTCAAATCAACTTCAGTGTCAATACATTTTCAGTGAAGTCTGTTACTCATTCAGATATTATGATAAACACAATAAACCAATAATCAAAGCCTCTTAGTATCTAGTATTGAAAATTCAAATCATATAAAACTAGAATTAGAAAGGACTTGAGAAAGACTCTTCAACAAGCAAGACCTGCTGTATGAATGGATTCCCTGTCACCTCCTCAACAAGGGGTCATCTGGTCTCTGCTTGAGCACATCTAGTGATGGGGAACTCACTGCTTCTCATAGAAGCCCATTGTGGTTTTGGACTGATATAATTGTTAGTGTGGTATAATTAATAGAGAGCTGATCTTTTCATCTTTCACTAAAGGTAGACTGGGGTTTGACCCCCCTCCTGTTTTTACATTTGAAAAAATTTATTTAATTAAAAAAATTGTGGAATAAAACAGCCTTTCCATACAACTTGCTATTGTTTTTAAATATATACTGTTGATACATGCTGACTGTATGACTCTGGGCAAGTCACTTAATCTATTAGTGCCCAGGTAACTCTCTATGATTATAAATTACATAGGAGGTCATGAGCTGTACCCTCCTACCCAACCTTCCTGTTGCCTTTGTTTGTTGGAGCTTATCACTAAGCACTACTTCAGCAATGAAATCATAGATCTGAATTTATTAAAAATGTAAATATATATGTTATATTATAATTGTTTAGGAAATTCTTCTATTCAATTAAAATCTAGCTCCTTGAAGCTTCTACCCATTTATTTGCTCTAGCTAAGGACTGTGAAGCTAAGCAGAACGGATATAAGCGCTCTTCTGCATGACAGCCTTTGAAATGCATGAAGATAGCTATCATGTCTCTTTTCCCCACTCCAGGCTAAAAATTCCACCTTCCTTCAACAAATGCTCATAAGTTCAATTTTAATGAGTTAGAAAGACACACTAGTCATAGAGCTTTAGAAACTGAAAGGGACTTTACAGATGGTTAAATCCAAAGTTCCCATTTTTCAGATAACAAAACTGAGATTTAGAGAGGTTAAGCACTTCCGAGATTCTCTTCTCTCCCTCCAAGGCATGACATGGGTCCCCAGAGTTGCCATATGGTAGCAGAAGTTGTGGAATTTTTCTGAAGGCTCTTTTCCCTGTCTTGGAAATATACAAAGTCACATGGTTATTAAGTGTCTAGGCAGGACTTGAATTCAGATCTTTGGACACCTAGTTCAGCAATGTTTCACTACTGGACAATGAGGTCTATTAATGCTTTTTCAATGGAATACAAGACCTGAGTCTGCCGCTAATTAGCTGTGAGACTTTGGACAAGTATGCTCCGCTCTCTATCCTTTATGTCTCTGCAGAATAAAAGAGATTGTATTAGGTAGTCTCTAAACTCCTTTCTGGGTCTGTCATCTTTTGATTTTGAGTCAGAGTAATAGTCCTAATGCTTTTCTTTGGTCCTGAACCTTTGTCTCTATTTGGGTGTGAATCTGCCAATGGGTAAATGGCCCCCGTTTCTGCATATGGGTTCTCACATATATTTCCCTATCTCTTTAATTCTAACTGCTCTATTTGTGTGGGAGCCCAATTGAGAACCATAAACACTGAGTGTGGTTATTTTCTGACTGGGAAGTACAGAACTGTGAACACACATAACTAATGGTTTTCTCCTTTGACAAGTAATGTTCTCGTAGTCGGTTCCTCAAGGTTGTGCTCGGCTGCCTGCAGGGCGCTGTATCATTTTTATCATGGTGCTTTCTCATTTCACACTTGCCTTTTTCTCTCTCTTTTTTAAAAAGATTTCCATCCACCTTTTTCCCCCAGACTTGATTTATGGTCCTACCCTTGCCTGATTTGTTCGCCTGGTGATAATCCTTCTCTTTTCTGGGTAGCAGCGCGTACTTTGCTTTTTGTTTCTATGCTCTCACCCTTCTGGAAAAGGAAGTACAATGAGCTGGAGTTTGAATCCCCTCCCCGACAACATTCCCACCCT
Source organism: Notamacropus eugenii (assembly GCF_028372415.1). Taxonomy (NCBI): domain Eukaryota; kingdom Metazoa; phylum Chordata; class Mammalia; order Diprotodontia; family Macropodidae; genus Notamacropus; species Notamacropus eugenii. Next base: position 185,006,736 of record NC_092876.1, read on the forward strand.
TATCTCCACCGGCATCTCTAGTTTCTTCTTTCCTCTCTGTGGATCAAGCCAGTCTGGACCCCCTCCAGATCTGCTGCCTTTAATCTTTCTATTTAATTTACTCGTACATTGTTGTTTATTCCCAGAAGTCCCTGTGCTATATTTTCTCCATCTGTCTAAGATGCTGACTTGGTTCAGCTCTTATCCACCCCACTGAACATTTATATCCACTGTCCTTTCTCTACCTGTCCTCAGTGGGTCACAGAGTGAGGGGGGAGGTTCAACTAGAAAGGCTTGCACAAGACAAGAAGAACAGAGGGAAGGAAAAGGGAAAGAGAGAGAATGGGAAAGGTTGTATTTGTCCCATGACATCAGGGACATGATGATATGACTTGCAGTTAACTCTGATTTGAGTGAGAGAGGGCCATGAAAGGTCACCAGACTCACTTTTTCCTCCAGTCATCTGGATCCAGTGGCCAGATATTCATCAGGATGACTGGAGATGACCAAGGATGCAATGGGAGCCTCTAGCCCTTTCAGGCTAAGGCCTTTTCAGGTGCTCACTTAGAGTGAGTAATGCCCATTCAGTGAATAGGCCTCTCTGTGAAGTGAGTCAAGAGATGACCCCTTTAATTAAAAAGAAAAAAAAATCAAGCTGGGAGGGGAAGACCCCCAGAGTTGCTGTTCCAAAGAGAAACAGTTACCATTCACTCTAAGCCAAGAGGGAATGAATGTCAATGGTAACTGTTTCTCTTTGGATTGAAAAGGGACAGGAAGAGAAAAAGAAAAGGAAGGAGAGAGGGGGAGAGAAGGGGAGAGAGAGAGAGAGAGAGAGAGACAGAGACAGAGACAGAGATGGAAGAGGAGAAGAGAGGAAGGCAGGGAGAGATCATAGATTTGGAGCTTGAAGGATGCTTGGAGGCCATTAATTCTATCCCTTTCATTTTACAGATGAAGAAACTGAAGCATAGCAAACTTAAGTAACTTACCCAGTGTAACATAGCTAGTAAGTTATCAGAGAAAGTATTTGAACCTAGGTCTTCCTGACTTGAAGCTGTTTTCACTGTGCCATGGAATCTTCAACTTATCTCTTCTAAATAAAAGTTTTAATTGACTTCTATGGCAGACATTCTAGGTTATCAAGGAGTTAGTGAAGAAGTCAGGTGGTATTTGTCTTAAGAATCCTCTTTCTCTTGGCATTTCCAGAAGTATGCACAGACGCTCACTACCTGACCACAGTAAATAGGTTTATGTCCTTCTTTTATAGACATTACGGCATTTACTGATACATAAAAAGAATATAGCAGGAGAGAAAGAGGCATCAATCTTAGGAGAACAGACACTGATGAAGGGGATTTGGATTAGTGGAACAGGACTTGGGTGTGGGAGCCAGGAAGGACTGCAATTCTGTGCCTTTGTGTGGTTTCTCTGACACAAGCACACATACTGTGCATGTGTATGTCTATTAGCATGTATACATGCACCAACATTTATGTAAATGGATATTTATTTAAATATGTGAATACCGTTGGGTGTCTTTGGGCATCTGTGTCCATTCATGTATGCTTGGGCTGTATCTTGTATTAGCCTAGGCATTTGTACGTGGTGCCAACATAGGATCCCTTGGAGTGTTCTAGATAGTGAAATGATTCTAGAATGCCTTGATTCCCCTCTAGCTAGCTCCAGGATTCCACTCTACAGCCATATAAGCTGAGAGCACACCTACACACACACACCCCTATACTCCTACTGGCCCTCCCTCCATATATACATACAGACTTCTCATAGTCAGAGAATAGAAATTCTTTAAGTCACTGAACATGTCAAGAGTGGAAGGAAAATGGATTCAGATGCAGAACTCTCAGTTTCTACCTTCTTTCTTTAATGATTCAGAATGCCCTTCACATCAGTATATTACTTTTCCCATTTTAGGCAATCAGGGTTAAGTGACTTGCCTAGAGTCATACAGCTATTAAGTACTTGAGGCTGGATTGGAACTCAGGTCCTCCTGACTCCAGGGCTGGTACCCTGTGCTACCACATTTTCCTCATCTTTGGAGAAGATTGAACTGCAGCAGTGCCAACAAATAGGAAGGGCCAGCATACTGACTTAGAAAACTGCGTATTAACATTGTCTATATTGTTTATATAGGTTTTTAAAAGTTTTGTTAAATATCTTCCAATTACATTTTAATCTAGCTCACTGAGGTCTGGCAAGGAACTTGACACCTTTGAGTTAGAGGACCTTAACATCTATAAGGAATCCTCTTTTCTATATGGACTCTGTGCAAAATATGCTCCATGACAGGGGTGACTACCTTTGGAAAGCATTCATCTAAGTTAAATAATTTTAAAAATGAACAAAAATCTAGTTTCTCTTTCTTTTATTACCTCCTCACCAATAAAAAAAGAGAAAAATGAAACCCTTATAATATGCAAGGTCAAGCAAAACAAATGGGAATCTCCATTCATCATGTCTCCTAAATCCATGTCTCAGTCCTCACCCTGAATCCATCATTTTCTGTCAGAAGGTAGATAGCATGTTTCCTCATGAGTCATCTGGATTAATAATTGGTTATTGCACTGAATTATTGAGTTATTAAGTGTTTTAAAGTTGTCTGTCTTTACAACATTGTTGTTCATGAGCACGTTGCTCTGGTGCTGTTCACCTCACTTTGCCTTATTGCATACAGGTTTTCCTGAGTTTCTCTAGAATTGTCCCATTCATCATTTGTTACTGTATTCTATTATTTCATAAATTAGAATTCGTTTTGCCAAATCTTCTGTCTCTGCTTCCTTGCCCCCACAAAAAGAGCTGCTATATATACATCTACTTTCTCATTAGTCAATAAGTATTTTATTGGAGCCATTGAACAAAGTTATATTTATGTTTGCGTTAAACAAGGAATTTTTGCATACACATGAAAAGCTTCGAGTTTTAAAAAAAAACCCTAGAAGTTTTTTCATGAAAAATCTTCAAGCCTATGCTTTGCTCTCTACTGAGTCAAATGCTTTTTTGTAATCAATAGTTAACAGTGGGATCTTATATTCTCTGAATATTTCAGTCAACTGTGTAGCAGATCAAAGATGTGCTCAGCTATAGAGAAATGTTTGTAAAAACCCGCCTTTTCCTATTTCACATTTTCATCAGGGATACCTTTGATGATATTGTGCCATTACATCAAGCCCCAGAACATTATAAATTCTTTTCTCAGAGATTCCGAATTATTTTGTAAAAAATCATCTTAATGATAATGGTAATAACTTTCATTTCTATAGTGATATAATGTTCGCAAAGTACTTTACATATGTTACCTCATTTGATCTTCAGAACATCATTGGGAGGTAAGTGCTTCTATTATCCTTATTTTACAGAAAAGGAAGCCAAAGCAAACAGAAGTTAAGTGATTTGTCAAAGGTCATACAGCTAGTGAGTGTTTGAGGCAGGATTTGAACTCATATCGGAACAGACAAGTTACCTGACCTCTCAGTGCTCCAGGCAACAATTTAAGATGGGAGTTTCAGAGAAGATGCTTCCCTTTATTGGTAGAGGAAGTTTCTTTATCTGGGTATTTCCTATACCAATGAAAATGGTAGGTTCTGTCCCTACTCCTGCAGAATTCTTTTTTATTGTTGTTGTCCTGAGACTGGACCTCCCTATCTTGCCCAAGCTGGAAGTGCAGTAGGCACTCATGGACCACATCCCACTACTGATCTCACAGAAATTTTGACCTCTTCCATTTCTGACCTGGTTTGGTTCATCCTTCTTTAGTCACCCTTGTGGCACCCTAATCCCAAAGGCTTTCCATATTGGTGCCATACTTAGTTCAGATACCTGATTGACCTAGCCTACTGAAGCTTAGAACTCTTTGACTCAAGGGATCTACCAGCTTCATCCTGGCTTGGGGTTAGAACTGAATAATCAGTCAGTCAGTATTTATTAAGCACCTACTGTGTGCCAGATACTGTGCTAAGCACTGGATATAGCAACAAGACACTCTCTCTCTGTTTGTACGTATATATGTATGAGTATACATATATATATGTAAATGTACACATATGCACATACACATACACAGCAGTGGACTCAGATGGCTCTGGAGGAGAGAATGAGGCTGGTGACTTTGCAGTCCTGCCTTACTTAAATCCAATTCACTTGCAAGCCATGGCATTACCCTCTTGATGTCATGGTTCTCTTCAAGAACAAAGGACAAACAACAACTAACACACACACACACACAGATATACACACACACAATTATGTAATATTATACACACACATACGTACAGAGTGAGTGAGAAAGCTGTAATAGGACAAGAGATTGGGTGATATAACTGGAAAATGTCATAGGGCTTTTTATGATCTTCAGCTACTCTGAAGCACAAAGATCTGTATTTTCAGTATAAACACTTTGTGGTCAATGCTGTTCACTTGTGAGTCTTGGAACATTAAGGTTTCTGGGATAACCAAGATATGGTTTTTCTGGCACAGTACTCAGCCCATGGCAGGCACTCAATGAGCTTGCTGCTTTGTTTGGTGATGTGAGGGGCAACCAATAGACATGTGGTGGGCCAGTCATGTGGGAAGAATGGACAGCTAGAGTTCTCCACTAGTGCCCATGAAATGTAAAAAGACCTAGAGGAAGAGATATCTATAGCCTATTAGGATGGATCTTTGTGGAGCCTCTTTGAAAGAATATGGCTAAGGATTGCATGGGAGAAGAAGGCACACATAGGTTGTGATCCATCCCAGGGAAGGGAGCACCTACATGAATATCACTTATCTGGGGAAATAAATATTGAAATAGTGAGTGCCAGAGAACTTCCTCTTGGAGCCCCTATGTGATGAATGAAAGGGGAAAAAATAGAATCTCTTCTGAAAATATGCTCTTTTGGAAGATGAGGTGTGGGTAGGTTCCTTTTGAGAGGTGCTCCAATCTCTTCACTTGGAGAAGCTGAATGATGAGCATAGAATGTCATGTCATCAGTAGAGAAGAAACCAATCAGGAGACAGAGAGCTAAACTCTGCCAGCCTCTTACCTAGGTAGCCTTTATAAGCAAGAACTGAGGCAGGACCAGGAGCTGATGAGGGAAATCATGACTTACCTTTTACAAGTCTCTGAGGAACAGAGAATCACAGACAAAGCTGGGACCATTCTGAGAAGTTATGTGGCCCACTAACCTCATTTTATTTATTTTTAATGAATTTTTAAATTTATTTTTGTATCACTTACATTTCATTTTTAAAATATTTAATGCATCTTTAAGTACCCTGGAAGCAGTTTTTTTTTACTTTACTGATTTTTTTTCAATTACAAACATTTACAGATTATTCTCATGTCATGAGAATGACAAAGTAAAAAAGTTAAGTAAAACTAACAATACAGCTCCTTCATCTGCTAGTGCATGCAATGTCTCATATCTTTAGCATCCCACCCCCACTTCTCTACTTTAAAAAAATGAACAGAAATCCATTTTCTCTCCCTCCTACAGCCCATTGTGTGTGTGTGTGTGTGTGTGACAAAACAAAACAAATTTCTCATAAAAATATGCAGAGTCAAGCAAAACAAATTCCCTCTGAGGCAGTATACAATATATGGCTCATTCTGCACCCTAAATCTGTCACTTCTCTGGATGGACAGCATGTTTCATCATCAGTCCCCTAGAATCATGTGGTCATCATAGTACAGCTTTCAAAGATGCTTGTTTTTAGTGCTCTTGCTATGGGACAAATTGTTCTCCTGGTTCTGCTCTTCTTATTCTTCCTTAGTTGATTAAAGTCCCTCCTCACTAAGCTCTAATGGCTTCCTATTGCCTCCAGGAGAAAATACAAAATGCTCTGTTTGGCATTAAAAACCTTCATAACCCAGCTGCCTCCTGTCTTTCTAGTCCTCTTAGATCTCCTGCCTCCCCCCACACCACACACTTACTCTTTGATCCAATGACATTGGCCTCCTGGATGTTCTGAAATAAAGACACTCCATCTCTCAGCTCTAGGCATTTTCTCTCACTGTCCCTCCTGCCTAGATGCTTTCTCTCCTCTGCTTTGACTATTGAGCTCTTTGACTTCCTTTAAGTACCAATAAAAATCCCATCTTCTACAAGAATTGAGTTGTTTTTCAGTTGTGTCCAACTCTTCATGACCCCATTTGGGATTTTCTTGACAAAGATATTAGAGTGATTTGCCATTTCCTTTTTTAACTTACTTTACAGATGAGGAAACTGAAGCAAGTAGGGTTAAGTGACTTGCCCAGGGTCCCACAGCTAGTAGGTGTCAGAGACTGGATTTGAAGTCAGCAAGATGAGTCTTCCTGACTCCAAGCCTGGTGTTCTATCTACTGTACCACCTCCAGTAAACCTTAAGGTACTATATAAATATTAGCTATAATCATCATTATCATCATCATTATTAATTAATCTGAATAATTTATTTGTTCCTAGAGAGGCTAGTTCTTGTTTTCAGCCAAATATCTACTTTTAGGCTATCCTGCCTTACCACACCCTCTACTTTGTGTCCCATGTATGACAGTGCTCAAGAAATGTAAGCTAATTTTTATTTGTCTCTACCAAACACAACTAGAATAAATCTGACGCAGCAACAAAACAGCTCCAGATGCTTTGGGGCTTACTTGCTCATTCAGATAATCAATACTAAAGTTCTCATCTCCACTGGCATGGAAAATTGAGAATGCTCATCTCCCCTACCCACTTTCATGATGCTAAGCACAGCTTGCTTATTCTCAAAGTAACAGGTGAGCTGTGAAGAATGAAATAGTTCCTCTGTATGTCTTCTGTCTTTCTCTCCCTTTGTGGAGGTTTTCCTCTCCTGTGACCTTGGGTCTACTGAGCTGGGAGACCTGAGAAGGTGGCTAGTATTGCCACCCCATCTGGGTGAGTGATGGATGAAGTTGGGTAGGAAATGAGATTGGTTTCTGGATCTGATGGATAAAGTCTCTCATGCCACTTGAAATAGTTAGAAAGAAAGAGAAAAAAATATTGCCGAGAGCTGCAAGATTTTTTCAATCATAGGATTTTATTTGGAGCAGGGATAGCCTAGTACATGCCTTGTTTATTTGCCAATGAATAAAAGACAAAATATTCTAGGATTCCCTTTCCTGGACCCCTCAGGACAATTAGACACTTGGATGGCACATGGGTGAGATTCTTGGGAGCGCCTGGAGTAGGTATTCTTCAGAGGATTTAGTATGTTTGTCATGATTTGATTTCTCTTCCTGGCTTTCAAAAACATCCACAATTAGGCCTCATCTGTAGCCCCTATCCCTCCTCACACACATGCACCACTAGAAAATCCAGGTTCAATTATTTTGTGAGTTGACACCCACAACAACGCTAGCACTTATTACTTTTAACAGCCAGCTGAATCACCCAGTTGTTCAAAGCAAAAGATATTTGATAAAATATCTGAAAGTAATAAGAAATGATCCCATTATGCACACATGGTATATACACTCCCACAGTTTAACACACCACCAATAAGGGAGGGTACTCATGTAGAAAACATATGTGAGCGGGGAGCATGCATGGGGGTATGTATATAGAGAACAAATATAGCTGGGCAACTTTCTCCAAAGATGCTGTTCTTGTTGGTCAGTCATTTCAGTGAGGTCCAACTCTTCATTTCATGAGGAAACTGAGGCAAATAGTGTTAAGCGCCGTTCCCAGGGGTCACACAGCTAATAAGTGTCTGAGGCCAGATTTGAATTCAGGAAGATGAGGAAACTGAGGCAAACAAGGCTAAGTAACTTAGGGTCACATAGCTAGTAAGTATCTGACTCTTCTTGACTTCTGGCCCAGCACTCTATCCACTATGCTATCTAGTTGCCCATATGATGCTTTAGACCTGTGTATATGTCATTTGATAATGTCATATTTTTTTACTTTCTTCTAGTCTCTCTTTGTTTCACCATCTCTTCTGGACATTTCCCTAGTATCACTGATTTGTTCTCTGCTACTATTTGTTAGGATTCAACTACCTATATTCCTCAAGGATATTACAATATGAATTCTTTGAGAGTCTTTTGCTTTTATCCTTAGCCCTTTGCACCTAGCATATAGTAGGTACTTAATAAATGTCTATTAAGTGACTGACATCTACTCCTCTCTGTTATCATGCATTAAGCATCCTGGATCATCTCCATTCTTGATCTTTGTCTTGCCACTGGACTTCACTGACCCCAAAAGAGAGAGTGAGACTGGCAACTTTTCCAGCTCTGCCCCATTCATATCCATCACCCCTGTGATATCACTGGTCCTTTTTAAGAACAAAGGATGAACACCAGTAGGATCAGAAATCTAGTCTTGTTTAAAAGAAAGCCGTTTCTTGCTCTAACAAGTGAATTGTCTTGAGAAGTAGTGGATCTCCTATCATGGAATATCTTCAGTTTGAGCCTGGATGACCACTTGTTACGAATGGCGGAACAGACTCCTTAAATATGTATTGGACTATATGGTCTCTGAGGTCCCTTCTGACTTTGAGAATCTGTGAGTCTATGCTCTCCTCACTGTCCTATTTAAACTAGTTACCATCATGCTAGTTACTGTCTCTATGCCTTTGCTCATAATATTCCCTCACCAAGAATGCCCTTCTTTCTCCTCTCTACTTATAGAAATCCCACTTATCTTTTAGGACCCAGCTCAAGTCCTATCTTCTTCATAAAAGCCTGTCTAATAAATACTTGTTGATTGATTGATTCACTGACTGCTTTCCCATACCGATTCCTCTCTTCTTCAAACCATTACACAACATTTAGCATTAAATCGTTTCTAAATTTTGAGTGTGCTACATCGAATGAATATTTATCGAAGGCTGACTGATTAAGGCGCTCTTATGGTGCCAGCTACCTCCTTAGCTAGAAGACAAACTCCTTGAGGGGAATAATCTGTAACGTACTTTGTACTAACCCCATTGCCCCTCAATGCCTAACATAAAGTAGTTACTCAATATTTTCTTGTTGAGTCATTACTGCTTTTCAGGTTGGAGAGGAGTTAAGAGCAGGATCTCAACAGTCATTAGTCAACTGAATGCCCATTGTGTATGTATCCTAGGAGCTACGGCCAGACCAGAGAAAAGGGGGACACTGATCCTACCCAAATGATATTTGTAATCTGTCTGTCTAGGTTGAACATACACACACACACACACACACACACACACACACACACACACAGAGCAGTGAAAATATTGGGAACACAATAAAGCCTCAGGAAAACATAAAAGCACAGATCACCAAGTACAGATAAATATAGTTCAAACAGGATGTAAACAGTGAGGGTATATGGAGCAGAAGTGGGATCAAATGGAGAAAGTTGTATTTTAGCTAGGTTTTGAAGGAGGAGAAGGACATGTATCAGCAAAGGGAATTAGAAGACCCTTGTTTAAAAACAGAGAGCCTTTGTATTAAGTGTATACTAAATCTGTGTGAATTTATTTAAAACCCTGTCTGCTCTATGTGCTGGATTTAAACACTTTATAGGAAAAAGAAGTCACATCATAAAATGGAAGAACTCTTCATCAATAAGGGAAATCTCAGAGCCACTGAATTAGTAGAGCAGCAAATGCCTCCATTTTGAGAAGGGAAGTCAAGACACAAGAGAGAATATAGAGAAGTGTAGATCATTAGGTTGGCAGGCCAAGCATGGTCTTGGCAGAGAGAAATTAAGAGCATCTGGTCCTCACAGAGTTATAGGGTGGTGTTAAGTAGATAATTAACACCTTTCCTCCGAAGAGATGCCAGAACAGCCTGCTATAGATGGGCCAACAACCTGAAAAGATTCTGGGACAGTTTGCCAGGCAGAGAAGATAAGGTCTTCTTATAGTTAGAGTTAACAAAAAAGGAAATTAAAGGGATCATGTAACAGTTAAGTAGTGACAAGGATGCTTAATTTGTACTTAGAAGTTTGTATTTATTTTAAACTTTGCTTTAGTAGGAAACCTGCTTTTAAGAAGAAGGTGATTAATATGCTACTTTCTTAAGTGGTTTTGAAATAAAAAAGCATAAAGGATCAGCTCATATCTTATAAGCTTATGTTTCTGCTATCTCAAAGCCATTCATATTGCATCTGTGCCCAGGGTACATAGCATTCTAAAGATCATCATGGCAGAAACAAGAAGTTGATTATCAAGGCAAACCAACTCAGTTGTCATGAAGCAGGGGCAAAAAACCCATAGTTGTGGATCCTGAGACATATTCAAAGAATTTATAGGTCAATATCAGAAGCTGAGGCCAAAAGATTATTGCAGCATGGTTCTCTAAATAAAAGGAGGTCTGCAGCAGTACTTGCTCTGACCCTTTAAGGCAGACCAGCTCAGGTTTGCCCATGAAGCCCCTCTCTAACTAATACATTCCTCTGAATTTAAAGATTTCTTGGTAGTATCTCCAGAATAATCTCCCACAGTATCCTTTAGCTGGAAGAACTGTTGCCAAATGAATGGAGGAAAATCAATGAGGATCAAAGAGTCACTGTGACTGGGCCCTACCCTCCTCTTTAGCTTAGGCCCTAGGCTATTCTAGAGATATCGCTATTCACTTAGTGTTAGTTATCTGAAGTACAGGCATAGCACCCAGGAAAATTATTAATACTACTTCTTAGGGTTGACCTTGAATTAATTTACATATAAACTTATCTATAAACAAATATTTATGCATTCAGTACCTACTATGTTCCAGATACTTTGCTAAGCTCTGGGTTTGAAAAGCAAAAGCAGAAACAGTCCCTGATCTCAAGAAGCTCACATTCTGTTGGGGAGACAATATGTACAGAAATAGGTACATCCAAGCTTCAGAATAGAGGCAAGGAGTCCTTAGAAAGTAAGGTACTCGAGACTGAGCTCAAGAGAGGTTGGCTGTAGAATGTAAGCTTGAGCTGTGTCTTGAAGAAATCCAGGGATTTTGGGAGGTAGAGGAGGGAGGTGAAAGGAGAATATTCCAAGGATGTGGGATGGTCAGTGGAAAGGCACAGAGATGGAGGATACAACCAGTTCAAGGTACAGTAAATAGGTCTATAGAGTTAGTGGAGAGGAGTAATTTGTTAGAAAACCAAAATGATAGGAATGGACCAGGTTATGAAGAGCTTTGAATGCCAAATAAAGGAATTAAAATTTGATCCTGGAGGTGTTAGGAAGAAGCTAGAACTTATTGAGTAGGGGAGCAGCATGATCATTCTTATGCTTTAGGAAAATCACTTTTGTAGTATGGTGGAGAATTGATTAGAGTAGGGAGAGACCAAAGGGAGAACAAGTAAGCTATTGTAATAGTCTAAATGAGAGGAGATGAGAATCTGAACTAATTTGATGGCTGTGTGAGTAGAGAGAAGGGCATGTGCATGAAAGGTGTTGTAAGGCAGAGAAAGCAAAATCTAACAGCTGATTGAAAATATGAGAATAAAGATTTAAGAATGATGCCAAGGTTGTGAACCTGTGTGACTGGGATGGGGTAGAATTCTGACAAAGAGCACTTTGAAATTGAGATGGGTTTGAGGGGAAAGAAAAATTTTTTTTTTGCATATGTTAAGTTTGAGATACCCACAGGGTATACAATTCAGAATAAATAGTTAGTGATTTTGACCTAGAGCTCAAGTGAAAGAATAGTGCTGGATACATGGATCTAAGAATCACCACATGCAATAATAAATGATAATGATTGTAGGTTTCATACTGGGAAAAAAGACCTAAAATAAAAGTAGTAAGTGGAAAGCCGTATAACTTAAACTTTGTGAAAGGTGGAGACCCAGACATGGTGAGCTGTCTGCAATTATGTTTTAGACCCTGAGTTAAAATGTAAGACACTGTGACCTATGAAAGTAAAAATAAGAATACTGTGACCCATGTGTGACTAGTACTTGATCCATATACAAACTTATGTTTGGGCATAACATTGGCTTAATGCCCAAGCTCATTACTAAGTAGAAAACCCCAAATATCTACCAACCAGCAGTGATGCACTCTCTAGCTCCTCCTGCCTTTGTTTTCTTTAATTACCATGGGGATTTTGAGATTCTTCAGTGAAGTTCTACAAAACTGTTTGGTTTCCTCCCCAGTCCAAAGACTGCCCCTGTTTGTAAGTATTCATAATGATGATTAAACTACCCATAATCAATCTAGAGCTCTGTGACCTCTTTCTTTGGTATCAAAAGAACACCCCATGGTGCAGGATTCCCCAGTTTGAGGAATTCTGGACCTTTTAATTGGTGTAGTTGGGCAGGATGTCAAAGGAATGCCAAGGGAGTTAGGGGATAGGTGGTAGTGGTGGTGGTAGAATCTCTGCATGGCCTCCATGTGGGGAGGAGGGAGGTCTGTGTTGGACCACAGCATAAGTAGGAGGATGCTCTGAACACACCAAAGAGCCTAGGGTCCCTTTTGTTGGAATTATATTCCATCAGACTGGGAAAAGGAGGAAGAAAGAAGCGGTGCTAGATTAGCCCTTCCTCACAGTATTGGAAAAGCTACCACCAAGTTTCTAGACTAGAGGCTGAGAAAAGAAAGGAATTCCAATTAGAAAAAATAGGCTGGTTAACCAGGTTAAAGGAAATTAAGCATGTAGGAAGGAAAGCAACAAGGTATATAATTGTAAGAGTTTTTCTCCTTCTCTCCCTTCATCTTTGACTGACTGCAGTCAGCCTGCATGGATGAGCAGAAGAGAGGGCTAGAAATACTTACTACAGAGACAATTATCTGAGAAGAATCAGAATTAGGAATAAATAAGACATGTGCAGTTTTAAAGGGGATTTAATCAAAGTCCACCAGGGGGATAAATAGATAGAAAACAAGAAAGTTTAAGCATTTAGGAATGAGAGGAGCATGGATAGAAAGAAAGTTGTAATCTGTTTGTACGGACATCATGAACAGAGGGTTAAAGAGTAAATGGTTTGGAAACTTTGAAAGAAAAAGTTGTTGATCTATTTGGATTCCTCTGCATTTCTGCTTTCCATCAAACCCCCCTCACCCTCCTTGACTGGTTTATCATTTTACAGCTAGAGAAGAAGATCATTTCACTGATTAGAGGGAGGCAGTTTTGGAGGCTGTGTCAGTGAAAGCTTTAAGGCTTGCACTTTGGAATTGGACTGGCAGTTAAACATTTCCTGGTTCATGAAACAGGGGAAAGTTTTTGAGTACTGGGACACAACAAAAAGGTAATTGAATTCATTCTGGTCATATTTTAAGTGAAATGTGTCACTCTTAATTTGATTCTTAAGATACGCTGGAATTTATAATACTATTTGGCACTAAGACAAATTGGAAAATGTATAGATATGAAATTTGTTAACTGGGTAACCTTAAGCAAGTTATTATTTGTTCCTTAATTAGACCATTATACAATGCCAATGAGGATGAGATACCCGATTTTCTGTATAAGGTAATTTGAAATGGAGTCATTTGATTGGCAATGAGTTTGTTCCAAGCTTTAAATATGTAGTATTGTTTCAAATTGGTTATAATTCTTTGTAATTGCCATTCAGAAAACTGAATGTTTCTACCTTTGCCTGTAGTTAGGAGGAGGTTACAGCTAAAACAATTTGGCTAAGCTATTTGGGGTTATTGCTTTAATGCTAAAATCTAAAATTGATAATTGATTACTGGTAAAAGCCTTATCCAGGCTGGTTGTGCCCATTCAGAATAGTCCTCCTTGGGATATGAGAGTATGCAGAAGGGTTAGTATATTCTACGTTGGGAGTGAGGGATGGTGGTGTCAAAGAGTACAGCCCACAGCAGCTCTAAGGGTAGATGAGTGGATAGATGCGATTACCCTCCCTTAGGAAGATGGACAATGTGGTCTCTGATGTAGGGCAACGGTAGGTGACTTGAAGCCCCATGTGTCAGCTACCATAGACTGGGGTCCTAAAAATAAACAAACCATGTTTACTCCGGTAGACACCAGTGCAGAATGCATGATGTTATAGGGGAACCCTGGAAGACATGTTGGCAAATGGGTAGACATAGAAGGATACTGGGAAAATTCAGTCAGGCAAAACAAATTAAATTAAGACTGAAAATAGGGTATTTGCCACCCAGAAAATATGTGGTTTACATCAATCCAGACGAAGAATATCATGGGGATGGATAGGCAGGGGCATCAGGATGAGACCCTCCCTGGGGTTCATGTCAATTTCCCTTATTTTGTAAACTTGCCACATCCCTGGAAACCATCTGTGTAGGCAAGGTCATTAGCCCTGGAAAAGAGCTTGTTTGGGCTATGGAGTTCCTAAATAATGAATTTGGCTTGCTCAGAATTTGCAAGTTTATGTGTGATTTAGAAATGATTTCTAATGTTTGTCTTTATACCAGGATAAAGTTAAATTTGAGATGAAAATGAAAACAAGTGAAATATGATAAGTGAAATCTCTTATTGGAGTCCTAGTAAATTTTTATTACTTATTGCAACTCTGTGAGGGTAAAAATAATTATATCTAGCCCTAAACTGTGATCAGTGAAACTTGTCATTTGAGATAAAAGCTCTTTGGACTGTAATTAATTTTGTTTTGAGTTTTGAGGTTCAAATTCAAGAATAGTTGTCTGATGGATCATAATAGTCCATGAATAATCAATAGGCAATAATCTACCATTTGAGAGAAATGCCATAAGCTACTCAGAGGGAATGTGATGCTGAACTGTCATAGGTAGAGGTTTGCATCTGGGAAAATCTGAGAGGACAACCTCAGCATCTGTCTAAGGTGGGATCCTCTTGGCTCAGTTTCCTCATTTTATTCCTTTGAAAAAAAATGTTTCCTACCTGACTAGTCCTGAGTCTGGCTATGAAATAGAATTGATACTGCATGATTGGTTGCCAAACTGTGACTCCTACCTGAAATCAAACATAGCGAAAGATACTTTATTCTGTCATATATGTGCCCTCAGGCTTGACCCTGAATAATCAGTTTGATGCTGGTATAATCATGTCCTTGCTTTTTCCTTTTATAGCAAATTTCTATAATCAGAGCAAGTGGTCAGTAAAAGATAAGCACAATGCAAGTATTTGAGACCTAGCTGTTTTCAATGTGAATGTGTAGTAATTTCATATCCCAAACAACTAGGTAAATTAGTCCTCAAGCTTGTCATATGCCTGCCTGCATAGTCATGTGAAAGACTAAGTTCCTGAAATAGCTCATTCTTTCAGAATAATATGAGAATAATTAGGCAAAGTTAAAATAAAGTCTTAAATGTTTCAAAATGATATAAGAATGATTGGGTATTAGTACAACTGACTGAAGCACCAAACTGTTACTCTATTAATTACTGAAATTAAAATCAGAAACATTTTCAGTTTGATTTGGGGAAGAGAATTTCAGTGCAATCAGTTTTCTTAGAGGGAGGTAACATAAAGAATATTTTCACATTAGTTGAAAAGTCAATTTCATTCAAGTTTATTACTAATGTGGAAATAGCACCTATTTGTACTGCATGTCCTATAGTGCAAGCATATTTTATTATAAACAACTTAATGATATCCACTGTTTTGGAATTAATTAAGTATCCAAGTCTTTTATTATAATTGGAGACTGAAGGAGGAAATAGTTGAGGATGATGTCAGGGGGATCTGAGATGGGGACAAAGGAAGAAGAGAGAACTCATCAAGCAGGACTTTAATTTTTTTTCATTGAAATATGAGGTGAGATCCTCAGTGAAAGGGTGGGAATATGGAGGACTGTGGAAGGCAAAATTTGGAATAGCCTCTGTAGGGATTAAGAAAAAGAAACAATTAGGGAAGAATAGAGGATTTGCCTTGCTATAGAGAGGGCCCAATTGAGATTAGATAAAATAAATTTGTGGTGAATCCAGTTAGCATGGTTTCATGATTTCCTTCACTTCTTCTCAGCTGTAGGAGTGAAAGACATACATGGTGGAAATAATCAAGGTTTGGGGATTGGCAAGATCTAAAATATCATAACAAGTTTTACAGACTAGATTATTTTACAGTGAAACATCCTTGTTAGGGAATTAATGGGGAGCAAAGAACTAGACTCAGAGAGCTAGATAGGAAATACGGTGAGTAAAAGGGTATCAGAATATTTTCTTCTCATTCTCTTTGTTCCATTATCACTCATTCACCCACTCACTCATTCACTCAACAAATAGCACTTTGTAATTTTAGATTCTTCATAATTGTGAGGTGTTATTAAGAACTTACTCTATGCACAGTACATAGACTAGTAGAGATGCAGATATGCTATCTATGCTATTCAGTTTTAATTTAAGATGTTTTGCTTTCAAATTTATATCATTTACTGTGGTCTGACATAGTAGTATATTGGTGGGGTCTCAAGCTGTGGTTTCATAAAATGAGATATAGATAGATCTAAAGCTGGAAATAACATAGTTCATCTTGTCTAACTTATTTTACAGATGAAGAAACTGAGAACCAGAAAGGATAAGTGATATGTTTAAGGTTACATGAGTTATATGTAGAATAGTACTGTGAATGTGGGTATAGTTAAAGGGTTATACAAAGTGTAGATAAGATGTAATCTCTGCCTTCATGGAGTTTAGAGTCTAATGAGAAATTGGCTACTAAGATAGAAAAGATACAAGGGCAATTATGATACACAATATCTCAAAATGAAATTGAGAAAAAGTTTAGTTAAGTAGTAAGAGTGAGATCTGGATTCAGGAGATCAGAATTTAAATCCCACTTCAGCCACTTACTTGCTGTTTTAGCCAAGAGCAAGTCACTTAATTTCTCAGAGGCTCAGTACTAATCTGTAAAATGGGAAGACTATAAATTTACTATCTAAACGATCACATTCACAAAATCACAGAATAACAGAATTTCAGAGTTGGAAAGGATGTCAAAGACCATCTTTTTCAACCCATACCTGAAAAAAGATCCCCTCAGCAATATTCCTGAGAGGGGATTATCTGGCTTTTGTTTAAAGACCTGAAGTTATGGGTACCTTATTCTCCCCAGAGGTGACCCATTCCACTTTAGGGTAGCTATCACTAGTGGTAAGTGTTTTCCTTACACGGAAGTTAACATTGCCTTGTTGTCATTTCTATTCATTTTTTCTAGTTTTGCCTTCTGGAGCCAAACAGAACACATCAAATCCATCTTCCAAATGAAAATTCTCCAAATACTTCAAGACAGCCATATCTCCCCTCTCTTGTACTTGTAAAGTTTATTTTTTGACCCCAAATGTAAGACTTTGCATTTCTCCCTATTAAATTTAATCTTATTAGCTTTGTCCCAGTGTCTAGACTGTCAAGATCATTCTGGATTCTGACTCTGTCGTTGAACATGCTAGCTATAGTTCCCAGATTTGTGCCGTCTGTAAACTTGAAAGCGTGCTATTTATGCCTTTGTCAAAGTCATTGATAAAAATGCCAGGCAGTACATAGTCCTCAGGCACTCCACTGGGGACCGCTTTCAAAGCTGACATCAAACCACTGATGATTATTCTTTGGGTCCTATCACTGAATTAGCTCAGATCCATGTTACTTCACTGTTATCTAGCCCATATTTCTCCATATTTTTCCACAAGAATAGCATGAGAGACTTTACCAGATGCTTTGCTAAAATTTAGCTAAAATATGTCCATACAAAAGAAATTTAACCTAGGGTCCATAAACATATCTACATATCTCTCTATATACATACATACATACATACATACATACACACACATACATACATATATATAATTTATGGAACATTTTCCTAATATATAATAAAAAAGATGATTGCACATGAAACTGCAAATCTATTACGTACAATTGGCTATTCCTTTTAAATATACAATAAAGTTATCATATTAGTTTATTTTTTTCCCTTTTATTCCTCTTTCCCCTGATGATTGCCATTAGAAACAAATATGTGTGTGTGTAAAGTCATTCTATACATCTATTTATCAGTTCTTTCTCTGGATGCAGACAACATCTTCCTTTATATGTCCTTTGCAGTTGATTTGGGTATTTATCATAGTTAAAATGACTATGATCACTCAAAGTTGTTCTTAAAACATTATTGCTGGTCCTGTACACCATGCTCTCTTGGTTCTGCTCATTTTGCTATTTATTATTTCATGCAAATCTATCCATGTTTTTCTAAGATCATTGAGCTCATCATTTCTTATATCACAGTAGTATTCCATCACCATCATATACCACAACTTGTTCAGTCATTCCTCAATTGATGGGCATCCCTGCAATTTCCAGTTCTTTTCCACCACAAAGAAAGCTACTGTCAATATTTTAGAATATTAGAACATTCTAAATATATTTAGAATATTTTGGAATATTAGAACATTCTAGATATATTTAGAATATTTTAGAATATTAGAACATATAGGTTCTTTTCTCTTTTCTCTAACTATAGAAATAAACCTACCAGTGGTATTGCTGGACAAAAGAGTATATACAGTTTAATAAGTGTTTGGGTGTAATTCCAGATTGCTCTCCAAAATGGTTGGGTCAATTCACAATTCCATCAGCAATGAATTAGTGTCCCATTTTTTCCACATCCCCTCCAACATTTGTTGCTTTCCCCTTCAATCATTTTAGCTAATCTGACAGGTGAAAAAAATAATTCAAGGTTATTTTAATTTATATTTCTCTGATCAACTATTAAAATTTTTATATTTTTTTGAATATTATTTTTTAAAAAATATTTTGATGACTTGTAGTATAATTGATTTACTTTGTGATGCTATGAATCTAATTTTATGCATTTAAAAACATCATTCTGAGAAGGGGATTATTGGATTCACCAGATTGTCCAAAGGGTCCATGATCCAAAAAAGAACCTCTGATCTGTAAGATCCCCTGTTCAGCTAGTTTGTGATCTAGTCAAAAAAGAAAATAATCTACTTCCATGTTCACTAGCTATTGTTTTAACAGATATTTTAAAATTTTCCTTGGAATTGAAGTCAAATTCACTTACTTGTAGTTTGTGGAACTCGTTCTCTTCTTTCTCCCATCTCTCCTGTTCCTACCTCTCAGATTTGGTAGAATATCTATCCTTTTCCAATCCTGTGGCACCTGTCATATTTTCTATGATCTTTCAAAGATCACTGTCAATGTGATTCTGAAGTCACATTGAGCAATGATTTTAGTAACCTATGATGCAGTTCATTTGAGTCAGGTGTTGAGGAGCAGCCAGGTAGCCTCTTTCTATTTCCTTAGTCATTTTAGGTGCAAACTTCCTATTTTATGTTGTCCCAAGTTTCAAGACCACTCTTCTTGTCAGAGAAAAAAGAACTACCCCCTGAAAGAGCTGAGCAATTCTATTTTCTTTCTCTTGTCAGTTATCATAATTCTGTTTTCCTCAAGCAATGATCATGTTCTTTATTTAAATTTTCTCCAGCATGACTATAAAAGTCTTTCTGTCATCCTTAGCCTTCCTTACTAATTTTCCAAGCTGTAGTATCGCTGGCACTCCTCTTTAAAGACATATTTTGACATTCATCCTCTGTTATCTGCCCTTGCTTCTATCATCTGGAGAAGTCTTTATAAAATCCAGGTTGGTTGGTGAGTCATCTGAGCAACCATATTAGTAGTCTCTTTAGACAATTACTCATTTTCCTCCTCACCAAAAAAATTTAAAATCCTTGTTAGGAAAATGCTTTGCAAACTATCAAGTGCTATTCAAATGTGGATTATTGTTGTTTGGATAAGTTCGTTAGAAATAAAAAAATCCAGAGAACTGTAGCAGATCTGAAAGTCTGAGTGGTTCACGATTGACAGTAGAGTCATTTCAAGCTTCGTGGATGGTGAAATCTACGAAGTTAGGGAGATGGGACTCTAGACCTGGAGTCAGGAATATTTTAGTTAAAATCTTGCCTCAGACACTTACTAATTGTGCGGCTCTGGGTAAGTCACTTAACCTTTGTTTGCTTCAGTTTCCTTAGCTGTAAAATAGGGATTAATAATAGCACCTACTTCCCAAAGGATTGTGAGGATTAAATGAGATAATAATTGTAAAGCTCTTAGTAGAGTGCCTGGCCCATAGTAAGCACTATATAAACGTTAGCTATCGTTATTAGTACTTAGCTTCTTTTTGCCTCAATTTCCTCCTCTGTAAATTGGGGATAATAATAGCACCTGCCTCCTAGAGTTGCTATGAAGATCAAATGAGATATTTGTAAAGCACTTAATAAAACTTAAAATGCTATATAAGTGCTAGCTATTATTTTTATCATTATTTGCAAACCTAGTCCTCAGGCTTAAATCTTGATCTTGGCATTTAATCATGACAGTCTATAAGAAAGCTGAGATACTGGAGATAACATAATTCATGGTTATGAGGAAGTTGAAAATATGTAAATAAGGTGTTTTATACCATGTGATCTCTTTGCAAGGTGAATCTCTTTGATAGGGTAAAGAAATCAGTGTGATTGACTGAGAGGATCAGTCATACCCATTGGCTTCTGTATTTAAAAAATGCAACAAAAACCAGTCAGTTCATTGGTGAGTTTGATCTAGAGGGGTCTAGGCCAGTGGAGGAAGATGGCAGTCAGAGTTGAGGAGCCAAGTCCCTGAGAGGGCATTTTAATTCAAAGGAATGGGAGAATTTCTCCCTTTCCCTCTTCCCCAACTCTTTTAACTATGTCATCAGAAACTGCACCAGTAACAAGCAATACATCAAGTTTAGAGCAGAAACAGGCTCATCAGTTATATTCTTTGGATAAATACAAATGCATCTTAAAGGTAGTTACCTTAGGGAGGAAGCAACTTCAAGCGGCTTGCATAAGACAATAATACCAGCTATGGGATTAAGAAAGGATTCCCATTCTCTGCATTTGTGAGTTAATCCATTGCCACATGTATTCCCTACACATATGCATCCTAACCTTTGTACCTTGTGTGCATTCATTTTCCTAAGAGACCTTGAATGCTCAGGGGAGATAGTGCGTCCTGGTTTGGGATAGGGGATGTTGTGTACCAGTTGTTTTTATTATACCACTTTAGCAAACACCCTTTTGGAAAAGCTGCTGGTTACTGACTGATAATCAATGACAGGCATACTGGTGGGAGGTAATTAATGATAGTCCTAGAAAACTTGAGCCCCTCAGAGTAACCCCTAGAAATCTGAGAGATGGAATGGCTAGCCATTCTCTGGGGACCCAACCTGTCAGTATCAGTGGGAGTTGGGGAAGTAGTCCCAGAGCAGGCATTAGAATAAAAAGAAAACTTTGGAAGAATCAAGAGTTGTTGAAGGATTTTTATTATTTTACAGGGTATCCAAAATTGCTGGTATTAGTTGCTTGAAGCATAGAATCACATGAATAAGAGCAGGAGTCATTTTGACCAAACTACTAATTTTATAGAAAATGAACCTCAGATTGGACCTAATTTTTAACTGGACCTCATTATCATCTTCAAGCTTAGTATGAAAAAGTCCAAGATATGACGTTATTTGTTCAAGGTCAGGATGACAAAGAGATCAGAGACAGGTCTAGAACTGGGTTTTCTGGTTCCTAGTCTAGTGCTTTTTCTAGAATATTGCTAAGGAGTTGATTTTCCCAAAGTAGCTATTTCTATGTTATCTTCCCCATTTGAATGTAAGCTACTTTGAGGTAGGGATGGTTTTCATTTTGTCTTTGCATTCCCAGCACTTAGTAGTAGTACCTGGCACATAGTTAACAATAAATAATTGTTTGTTGGTTGATTTGTCTGAGGAGTAATTCAAAGGGGATGGTCTCTAAGTTCCCAAGTTGGAAGACTGAGAGCATGATACCTAGTTGGAGAGCCAACAGGTGAATCAGGAAAGGTATTCTTCCAATAAGGTAAAAGATCACCAATCAATCAATAAAGCAATATCAATGAAGTATCTACTGTGTGCCAAGAACAATGTATGCTAGGTACTGGGCTACAGATACAAAAATGAAACAATCTCTGCCTTCAAGGAACATATATTCCATTGTATATACCTATGTAAATGTATATAAATAAATACATGGCAGTTTTTGAGGGAGAAAACATTAACAGCTGGGAGACTATGAAATTAATGTTTGAGAAAAACTTCCATCTAGAGCAAGGATTCTTAACCCAAGTTCCATGTCTGTGAATAGGTTTTAAGAGGAGGTGACTGAGAATTTGAAATGGGGAAAATATATAGCTGTATTTTTTTTGATCTCTAAAATTTAGTATTTCCTTCTATTATTTAAAAACATAATTCTGGGAAGGGGTCCATGGGCTTTGCAAGACTGCCCAATCAAAAAAATGATTCAAAAGGATTCTATGACAACACAAACGAAAAATCCTTGATCCAGAGGCACATAGTTTCTTTTGTAGTTGTTGCTTGGATATTGACAATTCTTCTTCTTCTAGGGATTCTTGACTTTCAGAGGAGCTCATAATTCCCCTTTAAATAAGGGGATAACTGACCATTAGGGATCAGGCTGCAAGAACAATCTGCGTCTTGTGATTAATGGAAAATGCTTCTTCTGGGAGTTGCTATTCCTTACAGCAGCTAGGTAGCGCAGTGGATAGAGTGCTGCACTTGGAATCAGGAAGACCTGAGTTCGAATATGAACTTAGATACTTACTATTTGTGTGACCCTGTTTGCCTCAGTTTCCTCATCTGTAAAATAAGCCGGAGAAGGAAATGGCAAAACACTCCAGTATTTTTGCCAAGAAAACTCAAAATGGAGTCACCATGAGTTGGACACAACTGAAATGAGTGAATAACATTCCTATATTTTGAACATGTAGCACCCAGAGTAGGTGACGCTTCTTGTTAAGTTACCCTTATCTCTTGACCTTCCACAAAGCAAGAGAGGCTCCTGGCCAAACTTGATCTCCTTCCTTTCAGTTTTTCAAATCACCTTTCCAAGTAGGTATGGTCTGAATAATAATTAATAATAATGGGTAGCATTTATATGATTCTTTATAGTTTACAAATCTCTTTGAATACATTATCTCAAAATTTGCATATATAGAAGTAGTACTCACACTGATTGAATCATAGATTGGTCAGAATGCCTTCAGTCCTTGCAAAACTCTAATTGGGAACAAATGTGTACCATAGTTGCTTACTAGTGACATTCTAGCTTTTTTGAGCTTTGTCAATTGCCATATTGAAATATAGAATACTGGAGCTCAAGTTGGTAGAACATGAATTCAAATCCAGCCTCAGATGTATACTAGCTATAATGACCTTGGGGAAGTCCTTTAATCTGTCTGCCTTAGTTTTCTCATGTGTAAATTGGAGATAAAAATAACTCCTGCTTCCCAGGGTTGTTGTGAGGATGAAATGAGTTAATATTTGTAAAGCAGTGGGCCAACCCAAAGACACACACACAAATTATATTCTTGTCACCTTGATTATATATAACTGCAAATGTAGCAAGTAACACATGACCCATTAGGCTACACATTTACCTACATTCCCTTCTCAGACTGAGTGGAGTTTCAATGTCTTCTGCTTTACTCTCTAGCTTACAAAAGATTTGTGATCTTGTCAGAATCTCCCTGCAATCAATCAACCAACCAACAAGCTAATGAAGTGTCCGCTATGTGCCATACACTATATCAAGATGGTGCTACAACCAAATGATGGAATAGTCCATGCCTTTAAGAAGTTTATGTTCCATAGTGATTTCAACAGTAATATAAAATTAAAAATATTAAAAATGCATCAAAAAATGCTTCACATACAGAAGGAAAGGAATATCAACAAGTGCTAGAATTTCTATAAGGACTTTAAAATGCTTTATGCATGTTATATCATTTGATCCTTACAACAATCTTATGATATAGGTGTTTTTTTAATTGGATTATTCCATTTTAAAGATGAAGAAACTAAGGCAAGGAGATATTAAGTTACTTGTCACATAGCTAGTAATTGTCTGAAGTTGGATTTGAACTCAGGTCTTATTTGCTTTAAGTCTACCACTCTATGCACTGTGCTACCTAGATTTTTATCTAGGATTATCAGGATTTTTATCTATGTCTTTCCATTAATTCTCCCTAGACCAGATTAGATATTCAATATTCTGAAAGCCTTTCTCTGGTATTTTTATATTGCCTCAATAGTAGAACAGTCAACAGGCTGACTGAGAATCTATTGCTATTTCTCTATGACTGTCCCCTCTCCCTTTTTCAGTCACACGTTCCCTTGATGCTCTTTACAAACCCTTGTTTGCTAAGTCATTGTAGGTAACATGGTTTGTATAGTCAGTTTATATCTACCATATGTCTCTTCATTTCACTGTGACTACCTGCAAATTTGATTCTTCTGTGATCCTTGATTCTATTATTTAAAGCTCCACAACATCACTGGGAGAATATTGGTGTTAAAAAAAAAAGATGGACTTTTGTAGCAGGGAGAATAATGGGGTCATTGTATTTGACCATTTTTAAAATTTTAACTTATTTATTTTTAGCTTTCAACATTCACTTCCACAAGATTTTGAGTTCCAAATTTTCTCCCTCTCTCTCCCCTCTCCCCCACCCTGAGACCACATGCATTTGGATTGCCCTTTACGCCAATTTGTTCTCCCTTCTTTCACACACACACACACACACACACACACACACACACACACACACACACACACCCCTTCTATTTCCCCCTTCCCCTCTATCTTCTTGTAGGGCAAGATAGATTTCTATACTCCATTGGCTGTAAGTCTTATTTCCCAGTTGCATGTAAAAATAATTTTTAACATTCAATTTTAAAACTTTGAGTGCCACATTCTCTCCCTTCCACCTTCCCCAATTACTTGTAGTCATGCAAAACACTTCCATTACCTTCATATTGTGAAAGACTAACTATATTTCCCTCCATCCTATCCTGTCCTCCATTTATTCTATTCTCTCTTTTGACTCTGTCCCTCCTCAAAAATGTTTACTGCTGATTACTCCCTTTTCCAATTTGCCCTCCCTTCTATCATCCCCCTTTTTATCCCCTCCCCCCCTACTTTCTTGTAAGGTAAGATAGATTTTCATACCCAATTGAGTGTGCATATTATTCTCTCCTTAAGCCAAATCCAATGAGACTAAGGTTCACTCATTTCCTCTCATCTCCCCCCTCTTCTCCATTGTAAAAGCTTTTTCTTGCCTCTTTTATGTGAGATAATTTGCCTCATTCTACTTCTCTCTTTCTTCTTCTCCCAATATATTCCTCTCTCACCCCTTAATTTTGCTTTTTAGATATCATCCCTTCATATTCAACATACACATATACATTATATTACATATATATGTACATATACACACATATATATACACATGTGTGTATACATGTATATGTATTCCTTCTAACTATTCTAATACTGAGAAAATGCTCAAGGGTTACAAATATTATCTTTCCATGTAGGAAAGTAAAAAAGTTCAACTTTAGTAAGTCCTTTATGATTTCTCTTTCCTGTTTACCTTTTTGTGCTTCTCTTGATTTTTGTGTTTGAAAGTAACATTTTCTATTTATTTCTATATATATATAAACATATACATATGCACATATACGTAAACATACACACACATATACATATATCTGCATACACATATACACGCACATATATAATATACATATACATACCCATAAACATGTACATATATATACACACATATATGTGTGTGTATATATGTATATACATATGTATATGTGTGTATATATATGTATGCATATATTCCCTCTACCCTAATACTGAAAAAGGTCTCATGAGTCACAAATATCATCTTTCCTTGTAGGCATGTAAACAGTTCAACTTTAATGAGTTCCTTATGGCTTCTTTTTCCTGTTTATGTTTTCATGTTTCTCTTGATTCTTGTATTTGAAAGTCAAATTTTCTATTCAGTTCTGATCTTTTCAACAAGAGTGCTTGGAAGTCCTCTATTTCACTGAAATTCCATTTTCCCCCTGAAGTATTGTACTCAGTTTTGTTGGGTAGGTGATTCTTGGTTTTAATCCTACATCCTTTTACCTCTGGAATACCATATTACAAGCCCTTTGATTCCTTAGTGTAGAGGCTACTACATCCTGTGTTATCCTGATTGTATTTCCACAATACTTGAATTGTTTTAGATGCTTATAATATTTTCTCCTTGACCTGGGGACTCTGGAATTTGACTCTAATATCCCTAGGAGTTTTCCTTTTAGGATCCCTTTCAGGAGGTGATGGGTGAATTCTTTTGATTTCTATTTTACCTTCTGGTTCTAGAATATTAGGACAGTTTTCTTTGATAATTTCTTGAAAGATGATGTCTAGGCTCTATTTTTGATCATGGGTTTCAGGTAGTCCAATAATTTTTAAATGATCTCTCCTGGATCTATTTTCTAGGTCAGTTGTTTCTTCAATGAGATATTTTACATTGTCTTCTATTTTTCATTCTTTTGGTTTTGTTTTATAATTTCTTGATTTCTCATAAAATCATTAGCTTCCATCTGCTCCATTCTAATTTTTAAAGAACAATTTACTTCAATGAGCTTTTGGACCTCCTTTTCCATTTGGCCAGTTCTGCTTCTTATGGCATTCTTCTCCTCATTGGCTCTTTGGACTTCTTTTGCCATTTGGGTTAGTCTATTTTCAAAGGTATTATTTTCTTCAGTAATTTTTGGGTCTCCTTTAGCAAGCTGTTGACTTGTTTTTCATGATTTTCTTGCATTGCTCTCATTTCTCTTCCCAATTTTTCCTCCACCTCTCTTACTTGATTTTCAAAGTCCTTTTTGAGCTCTTCCATAGCCTGAGACCATTGCATATTTTTGGGGGAGGCTTTGGATATGGGATCCTTGACCTTGCTATCTTCCTCTGGATGTTTGTTTTGTTCTTCTTCTGGTTTTATGCTTTGATCTCCTTTCCCCAAAAGGATGGGAGAAAATATCTTTTCACCAAAGAAGTAACCTTCTATAGTCTTATTTTTTCCCCTTTTTGAGTATTTTCCTGGACAATTACTTGGCTTTTGATCCTTTTGTCAAGTGGAAGGTATACTACCCCAGGCTTCAGAGGTTTTGTGTAGTTGTTCTCTGAGGTATCTCTAGGGAACTGTAAGTTCTCAGTTCCTCCAAGGTGGCATAATAAAGGGAGAGGTATTTACTCATTTCCTGGCCTGTGCTCTGGTCTGTGAGCAATGTGCCCTGGAACTGTGAGTAGGATTCCCTCTCCATAGCCACCACCAGCTTTGCCACACCAGCATTCTTCCTCACCCCAGGACTGACACTCAGGACAGAGACCCAGATCAGTCACTGGATTCCCCCACGGTCTGTAGGCCAAGAGTTCTAGAAGCAGCTGCTGTGGCAGTTGCTGCATCTGCCCTGGGGCTGGGGTCCAAACCATGCTTCCCTCTCACCCAGGTGAAAGAGCTTTCTCATTGACCTTTGAAACTGTCTTTGGAGTCTGTGGATTGAGAAATCTGGAAACCATAGCTGCTGCCCAGGATTCAGCTCCCTGAAGCCTGCTCCAGTCCCATCTGTGCCTTGCAGCCCACACTGGGCTGTGCTCTGCTCTGAGCTTGGTGCGATAGACCCTTCCTGTCAGGCTTACAGGTTGCCTTGGGCAGCAAATATGCTTCACTCTGTCATTTTGTGGCTTCTGCTTCTCTAGAATTTGTTTAGAGTCATTTTTTACAGGTGTTTTAAGGTTTGGGGGGAGTGCTCCTGCAGGTCCATGCTGCTACTCTGCCATCTTGGCTCTGCCCCAAAGGTGTTATTTTTTTCAGTGTTATTTGGGTCCCCTTTAGCTAGCAGTTGACTTGTTTTTCATTATTTTCTTGAATTACTCTCATTTCTCTTCCCAATTTTACCTCTACTTCTCTTACCTGATTTTCAAAATCCTTTTTGAGCTCTTCCATGGCCAGAGACCAATTCATATTTTTCTTAGAGGCTTTGGATGTAGAAGCTTTGACTTTGTTATCTTCTTCTGGTTGCATGTTTTTGATTTTCCTTGTCACCAAAGTAAGATTCTATAGTCTAGTTTTTTTCCAGGTTCATTTCCCCAGCCAATAACTTGACTTTTGAGTTCTTTGTCAAGGTAGTTTTTTGCTTTCCAGTTGGGTGGGTGGGGGCACGGAGGAGGGTGTTGTACTGTCCCAAGCTTCAGTGGTTTTGTGCAGCTATTTTCAGAAATACTTCTAGGGACCTGCAAATTTTCAGCTCTTCCAAGGTTGTATGATCAAAGGAGAGGTGTTTACTCCTCTACTGGTCTGTGCTCTGTTTTGTGAGTAACCTCAAGCACTCTTTTCTGCCTTGCAACTGTGAGAAGGATTCATTCTCCAGTACTGCTACAAGTTCCACCATGCCAGCACTCTTCTTCATCCTAGGATTGCCACCTAGGGCTGCAACCAAGATCTAAGCAGGGCAAAGCAAGACAATTCCACCTCAGCACTAGCAAAGCCATCCCTGCAATCTCCCTCTGATCAACTGCTGTGTCCCACTACAATCTGTGGACCTAGAGCTCTGGAAACAGCTGCTGCTGAGACCCCCACTTGCTCCGCTGCCCGCGGGGGTGAGGCCAGACTGTGCTACTCTCTCACACACCTTCCAAGTTGTCCTCGGTGTTTTGGAGTTGAGAAATCTGGAAACCACTAGAGCTGTCAGTGATTCAGTCCCCCAAGGCCTGCTCAGGCCCCATCTGTGCCTGCACAGCCTATGCTATCTACCTTCCAGGCTGTCTTGGGGTATAGGTTTGTTTTATTCCGCCATCCTTTGGGTTCTGCAGAATTTGTTTAGAGTCATTTTTTACAGGTATTTGGAGGGGTTGGGGAGAGAGCTCAAGCAAGTCCCTGCTTTTACTCTGCCATCTTGGCTCCACCCCTGCCCCCCCCCCCCCACTTGAGCAATTCTTGAAATACTTTGATGATAATTTCAGTCTTGGGTAGTGGGATATTACCATTTTCAATCTGATTCTGATTAACATGGAGAAGTTGTTGCTAAAGAAGAAATGATGATAAAATTGGGGAACTTTATCTTAACATTTGTGATAAAGAAAGAGAAGCAAGCTGAATTTTGTCTGATGTACCTAAACCCTAGGTTTAGTGAGAGCAGACTGCAAAGAATTCAGAAAAAAATTAGGTAGGATCCCACAGCTAAAATTCTACAAGACAAAATTCATGGCCCCAGGAGGACTAAAAAACTCTCAAGAGTGACATTCTGGATATAGAAATGATTTTAATGAGGGGAAAAAAATATGTTTTAAGAGGGTGATGTTGATGTATTGAGTGCTAATCAACCACTGGATGAAGGGAAAAAAGCATAGCACATTGAAGGCTTTTAAAAAAATTTTATTTATGTACAAAATAATTATGTATTCTTGTAAAGCTCAAGACAAACCAAGAGCACTGATAAATTATCAAAACAAGAAAAATGGCATAAAAAAATCTGTGTTGGGAAGGTAAAAGAAAGGTAAAGAAAGTGATAGGATCACTTCTTGGGCAAGTGGGAGGGACAGTAATAAGAGTGATGGAGATAAAACAGAACGAGTCAGCTTTTATTTGTTGTTTCCCTGCGGAGTGGGGGTGGGGGGCTTTTCTGGGCATTTTTCTTTTGCTCTTGGATGTTTTAGATTTTTCTCATTGTTTTGTACTGAAGCATAGATTTCATGCTTATTCAAGTTACCACTTTGGATAATGGAGCAAGTATCCAAAAAGATATTTCCAGGCTAGACTAATGTATTGAATGTAATAAAATTACAATCAGTAGGGACAAATGTAAAGTTCTATACTTTGGGTTGGAAACATCAGTTGTACAAGTACAAGATGGTAGCGGAGTAGCTACAAATCAGTTTACAGAAGAAATATCTGTGGGGTTTTAGTGATACATTGTAAAGCTTTAAATGAATACTACAAGGTAAAACTCTGCCTTGGTAGGACTACTTCCAGGTTATTCTGGGTGCTACATTTTAAGAAGGTCTTTGCTAAGCTGGTACCTATGAAGAGGAGGAGGTAAGGAGACTGGAGGCCACCCAATATGAAGATTTATTATAGGAAGTGAGAGTATTTAGCTTAAAGAAAATGGAGAGGGTCATCCTTGTTGTCTTCAAGTATTTCAGTCAGTTAGTAAATATTTATTAAGCACTTACCTTTTACCAGGTACTGTGCTAAGTGCTGAGTATTAAAAAGAGAGGCAAAGGACAGTCTCTGACCTCAAAGAACTTACAGTCTAATGGAGAAGACAGCATGCAAACAAATATATATGTATATATATATATCTGAAAAATATTTGAAAAGTTGTCGTGTGAAGGAGGTTAGATTTGTTCTGCTTGATCACAGGAGTCTAAGAATAAGAGCTAGAAGTGGTAGAGAAGGGCTCAGTGTCAGAAAACATTTCCTAAAAATTAGAGCTGTCCAAAAGTGCAATGGGCAGCCTGGGGAGCTAGTGGCTTCCCTCTCACTGGAGTTCTTGCTGGATGCACAATTTGTGGAGATGTTGGAGAGGGTATTTTTGTACCAGTTCCAGGTGGACCAGATAGTCTCTGTAGTGCCTTCCAATAATGAGATTCCATGATTTTGATTCTGTGACATGTGCAAAGTAATAATGTAGACTTCCATCTGGGGCCCCATCCATCCATCCCCATTTTCTCCCAAAAGATTTATCTTTTGGGAGGTGATGCTGATTGATGTTTATTGCTGTGTCTGTCCTTATAACTCTGGCTAACTAAGGGAGGTTTTCTTTTTTCCAGTCATGTTCTTTTAATCTGACCCAGATAAATTATATTCCAAGGTACTGAAAGACAGGCAAGCAACACGCATTAATTAAGCACTTACTGTTGTTCTGAGTGCTAAGGATACAAATACAAACAAAAAGAAAAAAGTTCCTTCCCTCAAGGAATTTGCATTTGAATGAGGGGAGACAACCCACCAGTGAGGGGTGAAAATCAGGGCAAGTAGGGGAGAGAAAGTACCCATGAAGGAGATGATGGCAAAGTCTCGAGAGCCAGAAGTACAGTCAGAAGACAGTACAGGAAGAATAGTCAGCCTGGGTCCTTCATCAAAATAGAGGCCCCAGGATGAACTCACTAATGGGAGAAGGGCTTCAGATCAACGGAGGGATGCTCCAGGGCAAAAAGATCAAAGGTACTGTGGGAAACTCCAGGGTGAGAGGGCAACTGAGGCATGGTTACAAAGTCCTAACTAAAATCTTACCTTCTTCAGGAAGCCTTCTCCAACCCATCTTAATTTTAATATCTTCCCTCTATTAATTATTTCCTATTTATCTTGTATATAGTTTGCTTTGTATATATTTGCATATTTTCTACCTAATTAGAGTATAAGTTCCTTGATGGCAGGGGCTATCGTTTGCTTCTTTTTGCATCTTTAGTATTTAACATAGTGTTTCGAACATAGTGGGCACTTAATAAATGTATATTGATTGATTGAAAGAAGTAGAGCTAAGAGAGGAATGAAGGAAGGGGAATGAATGAAAGAACATGCAAATGTGATTGCTGAACAACTCTTGGTGATCTCTGAGATAAATGGGAACATGACATATGAAAAATGGTAAAAGTTCCCCAGGGTTAGAGATGGACAAAAGTCCTTATTTTCACAAAGGGGAAGCAGGTAGAATCCTCAAACTCCAGGATGGTGACCTTGATGTTGGTTCCTGGCAACATTCTCTGTTAAGTTAATGAAGAGTACTTTCTGAGCATTTGGGGAAGAAAGAAGTAATCACTATTAGCCAGCATAAATTCATTAAGAATCCACACTAATGGAATATCATTGTACTCTAAGAAATAATGGATATGAGGAATTCAGAGATTCATGGAAAGACTTGAATGAACTCATAACTGAGTAGAACCAGGAAAACAATATACTCAATAACTACAGTAATATGAGACAAGGAGAACAATAAACTGAATCTGAATGCTGCCTAATTATCATGATCAATCTGGGCTTGGAGAAGAGAAAGGAAAATGTACCACTTCCCTTTCATTGAAGAGGTGGGGGACTAAAGATGTAGAATATTTTGCACACTGTCAGATGCATCTGTTTTGCTTTTGTTAAAGGGAAGGCTCTTGGTAGATGAATAGTTAGAGATGATTGTGATATAAGAAAAAGAAGACATTGATAAAATTTAAAATAAACACATTTAGTTAACCTCAAGAAAGGAGAAAACCAGTGACAAAGCATTTATTTATTAATGGTTTAGTATGCTCCAGCTGCTCTGTGCTTACAAATAGAAAGAAGCAGGTAGTTGAGGCTCTCAAGGAGCGCTTACCTCCTGATAGGGGAAGACATTGGAAGTGGTGGGCAGGGAAGAGCATTTGGTAGGTGATTGGATTCAGAAGGCAATTAAGTGATAAATTCTTTTCAGGACTGGCTTAGTTATTTTGATTATTGCAGTCAGAGCTAGAGTTGAGAAGGGTATTGTGCGTGTACGTGTGTGTGTGTGTGTGTGTGTGTGTTTGTTTCTCTCCTTCCGTATACAAACCAAGTTACCAGAATTGCTGCCCCTCGCACCTCAACTACCTTTAATGTGACCCTGGCTACCCAACTCAGAGATTCACAAGCTAATTCTCCCTCCACACTTCTTATTTCTCAAAATATTATTTTGGGAAGTGGGAAGTGGATCATGTATGCGGGAAAAGGGATTGCAATCCCTATTTTACATTTGGAGAAAATGAGTCCTAAACAATTTTGTTCCTTGCCTGGAATCACCCAGTAAGTCTCCAGAAGAATAAAGACTAGATTACAGAGGAGTTGGGTTGATTCCAAGGAAGCCTACATTTTCTCTGAAGGAACAGGGAAAGATAACATTGGAGAGAAAGGGATAAAGATCAACAACGATAAATCTCTCCATTCTGGGCCAGATTTAAGCAAGTTTTAAATAATGCGGTTGGCATCGGAGGCGTTGGAGTCTCCAGGGGGAATTAATAATAGATGAGCCCAACTCTCCCCTATCCCCTCCTCCCGTCTCAGGAACTGCAGGGGACTTGTTCTACTGAGAGAGAAAGCCTGTCTGGCATTGGAATCAGCACATTTGGAGGGGACCAGCATGGTGAGAAAAGTATCCACAGGGAGGGAGGTGGGTCTGTGGCTGACAAGGCCTGGAGTGAGGGAAGAGGCATGAGGAGCAGTTGGTGGAGAGACTAGGATGGCATCATAGAATGGAGGCGTCATGTCACATCAGTGGCTATTGAACCCACCTCCAATCAGGCATCCACTTTATCACACACTTACAAGCCAGAGGTCTAAGAGAAAGTAGACCATGAAGAAAAGGAACATACACATCTCTTGCCTCTTCTAGGGATTATGAACCTCCTGAGGGCAGGCACTTTGTCCTAAATAACTCTATCATGAACAGTGTCCTGCACATTCTGAAAAGCAAGAACATCATCTCCCCCAGGCCTGGACCCATAATCCTATAGATCACAGAGGCTTCAGGTCACTGTACCTGAGACTATAGTCAGAATAAGGTCTGAATGGGTTGAATGATACAGGATGCATTATATATTATAATGGGAGGCAAACCCAAGGTTGCTAAACTTCTAGTCTTACAGAGTACTTAAAGATGACTCACCCTTCCTGCTTTTATCTTTGAGAACTGGAGAGCAAAGAATCTTGCCCCATTTGAAGAGAATTGGGAAGAGGAGTTTAGAACTGAGGCCTCAGTAAATTTTCCTCTGAGCTCAGGCAGGACTCCTGGGACATATTCTTTGGGCCCGATGGCAGAGAAGCAACCCATAAATTCCAAGTACTGCTGTCAGGGAGGGGACCCCTCTTATCCAGAGGGATCCAGAGGGACTGAAGCTGCTGGCTAATTGGGTTAATTGAGGAGCACTTGAGGGAGATAGTGTCCTTCAGATGTAACACTTGGAGTGCATATTACTTTTCATCACCTTGGGGATTTTGTGAGAGAAGCTTAGGGCAGCAAGGAGGGATGATAAACTCAGAGGAGGGGGAGAACAGAGTATTAGCCTATATGGAGGTCCCACTCTTGGGACCCCAAAATTCTTTTTAGTAAAAATTACTCTGCTCTGCATCTAAAGTCTTGTGCTCATCTGATTGGAGAGGGGGCTGGGACTGAAAATGTCAGTGGGAAAAACAATGAGAATGTGGTGCTGACAAGGAAACCATATTAGTGGGCTATAGTCAAGGGAGTAGAGTGGAAAAGATATTGGCTTTGGATTCAATGGACCTGGATTCATATCCTACCTATGTGATTGTGGGCACATAACTTCTATATTTCAGCTTCCCCATCTGTCAAATGAGGACAATGGTTGAACAGATTGACCTCTGGGGTTCTTTTAATTCTAGAATTATAACCCAATGAACATTTGGGTAGCCTCTGTCATTTGTAAGCACAGTTGATTCAGACCATCCCTCTCAAAGATACCAGGACTAGGGGTGAGGTGCCAAAGATGATCACTAATTAGGAGAATCCTTACTAAGACTATCTGGGAGGGGGGGGGCAAACAGGGGGTAGGGGAATTTTCCCTTTTCTTGGCTGTGTTCCCTCTCTATGATATTGAACCTAATCCTGTTTTAATGTTCAGGAGGTGAGTGCAATCATTCCCTCTCTTTCTCCTTTCCTTTACAGAGCTTAATGCCCAGTTCAGAGAGTGATCCCCTTCTCCTTCCTTCTCTCCCTTCTTTACTCATTCCTTTTCCTCCTCCATTTCTGGCTCCCTCTGTTTTCTCTCCTCTTTGCCCTTTTCTTTCACTGCATTCTCTTCTTCTTCTACTATATCCTCCTCCTCTTCTTTCATCCTCATAATATCAATATGTCCTGTCTATGCCTTTCTGGCCAAGTCAAAGCAACACTAACCCAGAAGGTAGAGTTTCTAGTCAAATCAACAAGATTTTATTAAATAAATGCCTATTAGAGAGCTTGGGGGCCCATTTCTTCCCTTTCTATTTGACAGAAAGGGGCTCAAAGAACAGATTGCTCCAATGGTCCACTGGCATGCCCTCTGAGGTAAGCCTACTCTAAGTGTTGGCACACACTTACTTGTCAGAATTAGATTCTATATTCCTAACTTTTTATCAGTCAGTCAAAAACATACGCTTTGGCCTATCATATTCACAGCTCTGTGATGGAGATTGTGGGGAGACCCAGAGGAAGAAGAACCAGTAGGGAGACAGAATATACCTACACTCATGAAATGATATAAGAAGATTTACAAGATGACTTAGCTAGGTGAGACATGTAACACTACTCATACTTAAATATAGAAGAGGCAGTATGGAATAGTGGAAATAGCATGGGACCAATCATCTAGAAGCTTGGGTTCTAGTCATTGTTGTGGTACTTACTGTTCCCATTAATCCATTCTGCTGGGGGAAGTCCTCACATGCTTGAAGTAGACATTTCCCTAAGTCACCAATGGATTTGAGACTTGTGGGTTACCCTCCACTTGGTTTAGCCTGTCTGCTGAGATGGTTTTACTGGGATGTGGCCACATGCTACAGCTTCTTGCAGCCATAGATGAGAGAGAGTTGAGTGAAGGTGGACACCAAAAGTGAATGAGCAGCCTTGAAAAGGGCTGAGAAGCCCCCACACCAGAGGTGCTAGCCCTTCCTGAACACCCATTAGACTCCTGTGGTGTGGAATGCTTAGAGCTTGGTAAGAGGTTGGACATGTCAAGGTCACCCACTGTGTCCTAGGCCCTGCCACTAGAAGACAGAGGCTGATAACTCAACTTTGCCTCACTTAAATCCAATTCACTAGTGAATCTAGACATCACCCCACAATGTCATTGGTCCTCTTCAAAAACAAAGGTTGAAACATAACAACTTACTCATTGTGAGACCTGGGACAAATCATTTCATCTCTCTGGGCCTCAATTTCTTTAGTAAAAATGAGAGTGTTGGACTAGATTAGCTGTTCCCAAAGGCTACATCATAGATTAAATGTTATGTTATTACAAATAAATGAAAATTTAGAAACAATTTTGCTTAATATATATTTTACTTGTCTAAAACACATGGTATGGTGAGTATAATTACAAAATAAACAGTGTGTGTCTATACATATATAGCAGGGAGGTGGATTGGAACACTTCTCATTAAGCTCAACCCCTTCCAGTAAGATGGGCTGTGGCTCTTTGCTAAAGGACGTGTATGCCTAGAGGTGACTGCCTGGTCCCTTGGTCCCCCTGATGGAGCCAACTCTTTCTGGATCAGTGGGAATCCAACTTTCTGACTATATGTGAATAAATTAAACTCACAACACATTAGGCTTTCAACTAGCAAAGAACTCAGAAAATATGACTGCTCTGATCGAGGGGAAATCATCCATGTGCAGGCCTCCTAAGTAGTGTTATCTGCTTAGATGGATAGGTTGCTGTGATTCCTCATGATGAAGAATACTGGGACATGAGTGAAAACTGAGTTTGAGAACCATTGTATTAGATCATCTCAAAGGTTCCCTTCAGTTCTGACATTCCTGTAGACTTGCAGTGGGTCCATGGATAGACTTCAGGAGTCTATGAACTTGGATAGGAAACACATCCACTCACACACCACGCATACCCCTGCCTCCACACATACACACACACACACACACACACACACACATACACACACACACACACACATACACACACACACACACACACAAAGTTCTGTAATTATGGCTGCCATTCTGACTTCATAATGCTGTTCTCTCCCTACTTCCTAATAGTTTTTACTTCATAACTAACTTCTCCTCATTTTTCTTTAATTTTAGGAACATTTTCTGTTCTTCAGAATCATTAGCAATACCAGGGACTTATTTCCCCTTCCTTTTCCATAGTTAGTTCTTTTTTTGCCAGGGGGACAGCAGGAGCCCAGGAAAAGATAGAGAGTATTGGGCTACCTGGCCCACCAAAGCTGACTCCAGCAGAGTGTAAGAAGTGACCAGGGAGAAGTCTCAAGGACAAGAAAAGTGGATAGCAGCTGATAGACTCTGAATGGGTAGAAACAGCTGTGCACTAAGAGAACAGCAGCAGGGAGCTATTTATTGATATGAATTATCCCATGGGCTATATAAAAGGATGTGCAATGCTGATAATTAGTGGAATGGGTATGGCTGGGAGCTGGCCTCTGGGTGTGTTTTTTTTTTAAATAAATTTTTTATTGCTCTCTTTTATTTTTACATCACTTACATCTCCCAATATATTCTTCACTTCCTCCCCATAGCCATTCTTTACCACAAAGAATAAAAAAGAAGGGGGAAAAAATAGCTCAGCAAAACCAAAAGACAAACGTATTGAGAAAATCTGATATATACTATCCTATATATATCATATATATATATTTATATATAAAATATCCTATTACCCTAAGGCACCTCCCACACACCAATGTTTGTGATAGAGGATGGAAAATAGGAAGTGAATGGAGTATTAGCTCTAATAGAAGGTAAGCTCATTGAGGGTAAGAATTGTTTCATTCTTGTGTTTGTAGCTTCAGTGCACCAGTGCAGTGCTTGACTGATATAAGTTGAATTGGACTATTGTTGACAGTTAATCAAATGAGATAATGCATGTGAAGCTCTTGGTATAGCACTTGGCACATAGGTGCTATGTAAATGCTTTTTCTCTTCTCTTCCTCTCCTACTGTGGGAATATGAATTTATGGAAAAAAGGTGATGAAATTGTAAAAAAGCTTTAACAAATTTACTATAAAGATATAGTAAGAACAGAAGTACCAACATTTTCCCCCTTCATCTGGGGGCCCACTCTTCCCCATATTGCCTCCTGTCCTGGGGAAAGTGGGCTTAGACTTAACACAGTACCTACCTAGCTATATCTCCATCAAATTCACTTCCAGATGTGGCATAGTTGATGGACGGTGAGCTTAGATCTCTGCTACCATTGGACTGGGCTGTTTAGTTCACTTAGGACTTGGTTGGTTACTATCTGGATTTTTCACAAGAACCTTCCTTTATCAGAGTAGATGGATGGAATTTCTATTCCAAAGAGCAACTTCTACCATGGATTCTACTCTTGGACTTCTGCTGGCTTGATCTTCTGTCCTTTCAAAGCTTACAAGGTTATAGTTATTTCCAGTTTGCACTTAAAAGCAAGAAAGAAGAGATATACTAATGCCAGAAGTAACACTGGGGACATATGGTCTAGGTTTCATGATCTCCCTCCTCCTCCACTCTAACCATTGACTTCTCTGACTCTTTAAATCCCAACTAAAAAACCCACCTTCTACTAGAAGCCTCCCCCAACCTCTCTTAATTTCAATGCTTTCCCTCCTTTATTTCTTATTTATCCTGTGTATAACTTGCTTTGTGTATATTTGTTTGCATGTTGTCTCTCCCATTAGATTATAAGTTCCTTGAGGGCAAGGACTGTCTTTTGCCTCTTTTTGTATCCTTTGCACTTAGTCATGCCTGACACATAGTAGGCATTTAATAAATGTTTATTGATTGATTGACTGAGAGATGACTTGAGGCTCTTCCTCCAAAGACTTTGAGTTCCTTGGCAGTTCATTATCCTGCACCACCAGCTTGGTTTATGTTTTCCCAATAAACACAGCACACTTGAGGGCTGCTATCACAGGTTCACTCTTGATCTGGTCAGACAGGGAGACACCTTTGGAGGAGTTAATAATCTTAGTTTATTTTAGTCCAGTGTTCCAGGGTTCTCAAGGTTGCTCACCATGGGACCATTAACTCCTACAGCATTCCCTAATCACCCTTCTCACAGGGACCAGCAAGAAGGGGTGGACAACTATCCCTAGGTCTCCATGGGGCCAACTGAGATAGGCATAGCTTGTGCACTCCCCTAAATCCCCTCAAGCCTGGATGGGGGCTGGTCAAGACTCATACAGCATTCCACCTTGTTCATTCAACCCTAAAGGTTCCCCTTTCACTCTCTCTGTCAGAGGTCTCCTCTCTCCCCAAGACTTGATAGGGACCAGTCAAGGCACACACAGCATTCTACCCTAAGGGTTCCCCACTCACTGACCAGTACCTACCTGCTTCATAGGGCCCTTATAATCTACACAGGTAACATGTGGCCTTTACAATCTGCACAGGTAATACTTTTTAGGGTAACAAGAGATTGCTATGGCCATGGATCCTGGGAAACTGAGCTCTAAGAACAATAATGCTCCATACTACAGTTTAGAAGTTCTGCCTTGATGATGTGATAGTGCAGGCAGGAGCCAAGGAAATATAGCTCAGTCTTCCCATGTGAAGAAGAGTGATTGGATGGTGAGTAGGTGAGGGTGTAGCCAATGTGAACCCCATCACATTGGCAGCTCTTAAAGGAGGGGCCTTTTACCTGCCTTTTTTGGGGGATCCTGAGCCTGGCAGAGGCTATCCTTGAACCCTGACTCTGTGCAGCTCTGGTCCAGGGTCCAGCTACCTATTGTGATCAGTGCCAGCATTTAGCAGACTATAGCAACAGGTCCTTGGCAGATGTAGATATCTGATTAACTCAGTTCTGAATCCCCAGGGGTCTCTTCAGACAAAGGCATTGTTGGTGAGAAGCCAATGGACCCAGAGTGTGCTTGTGAGTGCAATTAGTGGCAAGAGGAAGTGCTTTTGAGTATGTCTGCAGGGTGATGCCAGTAATAGTGGCCAGTGGAGGTGTGGGTGGTTGTTGGCTGAATGTCTGTTGTGGGCATAGCACCATTCTAGGCTCAGAAGTACTATTCCAGACAGGCCTCTGTCCTGAAGACACCATTTGCCCAGGTCCTAAGAGACCATGACAATATTCATTCCATTCTGGCTTACGCATCCTGTGGTTACTTATATAGGCCTCTGCCATCTATATCTCAATATTAGGCAATTGGAATGAAATAAGTAGATTAATTCTGCAGTGAAGGCTGGAGCAAAAGTTGATATTGAAACTGGAGACCCAGCCTTCATTTGTCCTGAGAGAGGAAACCCTGTGGTTAGAGGGCTTTAATCTCTGTCTCTTTTGAAATTACTTTGTATAATTACACAAATATAGGACAGCTAGGTGGAATAGTAGATAGAGTGCCATGCCTGAAGTCAGGAAGACTCATTCTCCTGAGTTCAAATCTGGCCTCAGACACTTACAAGTAGTGTGACCCTGGGCAAGTCACTTAACCTTGTTTGCCTTAGTTGTGTCATCTGTAAAAATGAGCTGGAGAAGGAAATGCAAGAAAAACCCCACATGGGTTCACAAAGAATTGGATATGACTGAAAATTGACTGAATAACACTAGTTACTCACACACATGGTTAAATTTACTCATTTATACGCTTGTTTTTACTCCCTAGTTGTTGTGTTTGTCCTTCCTTTTCAAAGAGAACCATGACATCAGAGAAATGATGACATAACTTGCAGTTGACTTTGTTTTCAATGAGCGGTATGGTTACCAGACTCACTTTCTTCTCCTGAGCCATCTGGATCCAGTGACCAGATATTCATCAGGATGATTGGAGATGGCCCAGGATGTAATGGGAGACCTTTAGCCTTTTAGGATAAGGTCTTTTCAGGTACTCACTTAAAGTGAGGTAATGCCCATTCAGTAAATAGGCCTCTTTAAAAAGTAGTCAGTGGGTGGCCCCTTTAAATAGAAAAGAAAAAAAAATATTAATCAAGTCGGAAAGGGCATGAGCCTCAAGGTTGTTGTTTCCACCAGAAACAGTTACTATTGACATTCACTCTAAGCCAGTAGGGTCCAAAAACAGCCATCGAGTGGAGCTTGAGCAGGGACCCATTGTGGTTCGATCTATGGGCTTCAGAGTGCACTGGGTCTAAGATTTTAGGGAAGACAAGAAGGAAAGGAAGAAAGGAAGGAAGGAAAGAAGGAAGGAAGAATATCAGAAAGAAATAGTAGAATATCAGCTCCTTGAAGGAAGGGACTATCATGACTTTTGTCTTTGTGTCTAGAATTTAGTACAATGTTTGGCACATAGCAAGCTCTTAAAAATGTTATTTTATCCATTCATCCATTTATTTATTCATTCATTTGGTGAAGATGGGGACTATTTTTTTTTTTCCCTTAGCAGAGGTGCATGTGGCCCTTGAGTATGGTCTTTCGACTGAATACAGGTTTTACAGAAGAAATCCTTTTATTAAGAGGATTTGCTCTGTGAAAGTTTGGATTCAGTCAAAGGGCCACACTTGAGGACATAGAGGGCTACATGTGGCCTTGAGGCCACAGGTTCCCTATCCCTGTTTCTAGTGCTTAGCACATTACCTGGCACACAGTAGGGTCTTAATAAGTGGTTGTTGAATTGAACTGACAGAACCAAGAGTAGGATCAAGACAAGTTTTATGGGTCAGGAAAACAGACATGTGATTACGACTTGAGAGGCACCTAGAAGGCTTACTCTGCTCACCACCCCCAGATGCCCTAAATAGCTGAAATTCCACAATTAGAGATTCTTTCCTTGGGGTTAAGCTTCACCCTCTCTCTTAGGTCCTCTTTTCAAATGGAAATATCCCTGAGAAAGATGCCACATTGATACTTTAAAGAAGTCATTCAGATCTATTTGTTTTGTGACCAGAGGGAGAGGGGCAGCTGAAATAGCACTGTCTGCGGGAAAGAGCAGCGAAAGAGTAAATTGAGTCTTCCAAGAGAAATCGTACCTACTTTAAAATATAGACTAGAGCTGATTCTGGAAGTGAGCTTCAGGGCAGGGGACATTTGATCTCCAAATGCCTGGGGTAGAGTGTGGAGGCTGAATGTTGTCCAAACGTGCCCCTCAGGCAAAGACGAGAGGATGGGGCAACCACCTCCAGCTTCCCCTATGATTGAGTTTTCCTATATGTGACTATTTGATGTTTTTTTCTTTGGACTTTTTACAAGTTTATCTCATCTCTAGCTAAATATGAGAGTTACCTTTGCTGAGGAGTTTGCTCAATTCCTTGAATAGGACTGTACAGAAAAAAATGGAAGTGAGGGGAGAGTTTGCCAGGCTAAACTGTCAGGGATGGCTGTTGGTATGTTATGATTGTAACATTGGGAGCCTTCATATTAGGCACCCTGGGCATGCTCACAACAAGCCCCCATGGTTGGGCTCTGTGTTCTTCCCTTTGAGCATGCTCTACTAGACCCATTACATGATACATTCTATGAGCCCTGGAACTATGGGAAGGGGTTATGGAATCTTGCTTTGCATAGGCTTAAAAATGCCTCAGAATTGCTCTTGTTCAGTGATTCAATGAACCTCTGCCCTATTTCATTGTTAATAACAAAATTATATCATTATCAATATCAATTTATTATTAATAATAACTAGAATTTACATAGAAGTTACAGTTACAAGATGAGTTACATTTATTAGGTCATTGGCTCTGCACAACAACTCAATGTGATGATTAGAAGTGAAATGACTTGTACAAGGTCACACACCAGGTAAGAGAGGTAACTGGAGTTCAAGCCTCCCAGGTGGGTGCTGTTTCCAGCAACATTAGTTGCCTTTCTCCTCCCCCTCCTTCCCCTCTCTCTCTCTCCTCTCTCCATTCTGGAGTTGTGATTTTGGTGTTGGGAACTAAGTGGAAACTTCCTTCACCAAAGCAGATCTAGAAAAACCTTAAGGTCTTGCCAAGTGTTGCTGGAGGTAGGGAACTGGGGCTGAGAAGTTAAATGATTTACCAGTGGTCGCATATCTGAAATATGTCAACGCTAGGACTTGAAATCTTGTTTTCCTGGATCTTAAAGTTGACCATCTACCCATCAGACAACACAATCTCTCTTTTCTGCACACTGAACAATGGACCCTTGAGATCAGAGTATCTGAGACCTTTATTGCATTTCTCCCTGGCTCATCTTCATCACATTTAGGCCTTCGTTCCATCTCTTTCCCTAGGCTCCTCCTAGTCGGCCGCTGCTCACCTGCTCTTCTGGGTGCTGAGTTTTTAGAACCAGGAGCTGAGTGATTTGTGAGAAGTCAAAGGGCCTAGCTAAGAGTGAATGACACCCACAAGCTCTGCTTGTGACTTTCGAAGGATGGATGGGTCTCTGATATTGGCCTCACAGGTAATGAACGCCCAGGGCCATTGTGTGAATTGCTCCCTTATCTCACTCTGGCAAGGGTTCCCTCTTCCTCTTCTTGAAAAATGGGCAGCTAGCCCATCTGGAAGCTGTGACCGCTTTTTCACAAGAGCCTCCCTTCATCAGGATTGATGGATGGAATTTCTTTCTCTTCCAAAGAGCAACTTTATGCAGTGAGCTCCTTTATTCTGAGGCTTCCCCTCTTCTCTTTGCCTTGGATTTTCTAAAAGATGGGTACAAAGATGCTAAAGATTCTGGAAACCAAGGGAGTAAGGTGGAATGAGCTGTGGATTAGAAGTTAGGTGTCCAGCCTAAGATGAGATAGAGTAGGGAAAGATGTACTTTTCCTGGACTTGATATGGAGGGTAGATGGGGATAGTGGAAAGAATTTGGGCCTTGAAGTCAGGAAGATCTAGATTCAAGTGCTGCCTCTGACATATTAGCCATGTAAATGGGTATAAGTCACTTCAGACCTCAGACTATAAGTTATAGATAACTATAAGTTCATCTGCATTGGTGAATGGAGTTTCCACAGTAGGATTTCCCTTCACCCATGAAGTTACAGGTCTGGATTTTTACCCCCATATCCCCCTTCCCAAATCAAGGTGGGGGCCTCTCAATCTGCTCATAGCCATAGGAATACAGTTCCAGACTCAAAAGACTAATACTCAATTTTCTGATTTTTTATCTTGATTTTACCACTGAAAAGCTGTATAGCCTTTGGAAGGTCACCTAAACTTTCAGGAATTTTGGTTTATCTAATCTGTAAAATGAAAAACTAATAGCTTGATTAGAAAGGCTAGAACAAAAATGGCTAACAAGCAGATTAAACTCAAGATAAATGATAACAAGAGGGCACCTAGTTTGTTCTGAGTGAAATCAATTCACCTGCTGCTGGCAATATTAAAATAGCACTATTTTAAAATAGCTTCCAAATGTGACTTCTGAGTCAGTTATTCACTCAACTAGCATTTATTAAGCACCTACTATAACA
Source organism: Notamacropus eugenii (assembly GCF_028372415.1). Taxonomy (NCBI): domain Eukaryota; kingdom Metazoa; phylum Chordata; class Mammalia; order Diprotodontia; family Macropodidae; genus Notamacropus; species Notamacropus eugenii. The sequence continues at coordinate 185,050,500 of NC_092876.1, forward strand.
CAGGCACTATGCTAAGTGCTGAGGATATGAGAAAAGGCCAAAGAATGACCCTTGTTTTCAAGGAGTTTATGGTAAGATGAGGGTGACAACACACACAACAGTGTATGAACAAGATATAACACACCTCTGTGTGTATGTAGGTGTGTATGTACACAGGTTAAATTGGTGGTTGTTTCAGGGAGAAGGCACTAAGATATAAGGAGGACTAACTTCTTGTAGAAAGTGAGATTTCAGGGAAGGTAGGAAGTAGAGATAAGGAGAAAGAGGTTTCAGATTTGGGTGGTGGGGCAGTCAGTGAAAATGCTTTGTTTGGGGAGAAAGAATGTCTTGTTCAAGAAACACCAAGGAGGTCAGTGTCATTAAATCAAAAAGTAGATGTTGGAAACAAGGTGCAAGGAGACTGAAAAGGGAGAAAAGGGCCAGGTTGTGAAAGGTGTTAAAAGCCAAACAGGACCTTAGTTTTGATCAGGGAGATGACAGGGAGCCACTGGAGTTTATTGAATAGGGAGGTGATATAGTGAGACCTGAATTTTGGAAAGGCCAATTTGAAAACTGAGAGGAGGATGAACTAGAATGGGAAGACACATGTCAAAGAGACCAACCAGGCTGTTGAAATAGTCTAGGCATAAGAGGATGAAGGCCTGCCTTAGGGTGGTGGCAGTTTTAAAGGGTAGAAGCAGGCATATGCAAGAGATGTTATGAAGGTAAAATGGACAGGTCTTGACAATTGGTTGGATATGTAAGGTGAGAGAGTGAAGAGTTGAATTGACACCTGGGTTGTGAGCCTGGGTGACTGGGGAGCTAGTGGTACCCTCAACAGTATTATGGAAGTTTAGAAAAGGAGAGGGTTTGGAGGGCAAGCACAATAAATTCAGTTTTCGATATGTTGAGTTTAGGGTGCCTGTAAGACTGCCAATTTGAGATATTCATTAGGCAGTTGGAGATGCAAGTCTGAAGGTTAAAAGAGAGCTTAGGGTTAGATCTGAGAGTCTTTGATATAGATCTGATATTTGAAACCAGGAGAGCTGATAAGATCATCAAATGAAATAGTATAGATGAAAAAGAAAAGAGGACTTAGGACAGAGTCATGGGGGACATCCACAGTTAATAGGCATGGCATGGATGAAGATCCAGCAAAAGAGACAAAGGAGTGGTCAGACAGGTAAGAGGAGAATCAGGAGAGAGCAGTGTTGTTAAAACCTAGAAAGAAGGAAGTATCAAGGAAAAGAGAGTGCTGACAGTACTAAAGCCATCAAAGAGATTAAGAGGATAAGGACTGAGAAAAGACCATTAGATTTGGTGATTACGAAATTATTGGTAGTAACTAGTAAGTGAGAGCAGTTTAAAGTGGATGAAGTCTGAAATGAGATTGTAGAGACTTTAGAAGATGGTAAGAAGAAAGGAAGTAGAGGCATCTATTGTAGACCACATTTTCAAAGGGTTAAATCACAAAAGGGAAAAAAGATATGAAACAGTATCTACTGGGGTTGAATGGATCAAGTGAGGATTTTTTGACAATAGCGGAGATATGAACATGATTATAGGAAGTAGGGAAATAGCTGGTAGAGAGAGAAAATTTGAAGTAAGAGAGTTGAAATGATAGGGAGGGTGATCTGCTGGAGAAGACAGAATGGAATGGAATCACTGCATACAGAAAGGTTTACTTTGTCAAGGAGAAGAGTCATCTCTTCATTTGAAACTAGTGAAGGAGCAGATAGTGGCAGAAGGCATCAGAGGGCTGTAAGATGAGGAACAGGGGAGAAGAAAGAGCCCTCTGCAAATTGTCTCAGTATTTTCAGTGAAATATGTGGGGCAAATTTTTCAATTGAAAAGGTAGGAACAGGGGAAGTTTGAGGAAGGATGTAAGGAAGAAAGCAAGCATTTATTAAACCCCTACTATGTGCCAGACACTATACAAAGTGCTTTACAAAAGTAATCTCATTTGATTCTATTATTTGATATCTATTATTATTCTCATTTTACAATTGAGGAAACTGAGGCAGATAGCAGTTAAGTGACTTGATGGTCACACAGATAGTCTGAAGGCAGATTTGAATTCAGGTCTTCCTGATTCCAGGCCCAGTGTGTTATCTCTTGTGTTAACTAGCTTCTTCAAGTCACTATGGTGAGTGGGAAAATGAAAAAGAAGAAATAAAAGAATTGCCTTGCTGCAGTGAGAGCACAATTAGGATTACATAAAAAACTTGTAGTAGACCCAGTCAGCATAATTTAGTGATTTTTTCCCCCAGTTCCATTCAGCAGTAGGAGTAGGAAGGGAGGCAGTAGGAAGGAGGCAGGAATAATTCAAGACTGAAGCTGGGCAGGGGAAGGATCAATGACTATATAAGGGGATGAGGGTTTTGAGAGAAGAGGACTGTGTAGAGTTGACCTGGTTCACCCAAGAGTCAAGATGGGGAAGGGAAGAAAATGCAGCTAGTGCAGAGTTGATGGTCTGAGAAAGAACTGAGGGGTTGAGGGTTTGGAGAAGGTAACGTGGCTGAAGAAAAACATTTAGAATTAGAAGGAAGAAAAAGAGATACAACAATAAGAGATTAGGATAAGATAAAGGAATTTCAGAATTCACAAACATGGATATGGAGTAGGTGCGGGTGATGGCACCATGAGGAATATGAGCATTTCTATGTATAGCTGTGGGAGGGCGAAGGAGCAGGTCATGGGAAATGAGCAAACTGAGGAATTATGAGGTCAGGGTATTTGAAGGAGTATCAACTGGCATGTTAAAATTCCCTAATATGAGGGTAGGAATTGGAAAGGAGACAAAGACTGTGATCTAGTCACTGAATTCATTGAGGAAAGGAGAGTATGATGGAGGTCATTAGACAACAGCACCCTGATAGACTGTGACAAACAGAAGATCTCTCTTAGGACTGGAGAGAAGTAAATTGTCAATTTCAAAAAGGGGAAGAGGTGATTACTTCAAACAACAGACTACCAATTCCTGGTAAATTTTTAGAATGGGTTATTAAAGGGATGACTTATTAGTACTTAATAAGTTGTGGTTATTATGGACCAGTATGAGTTCATTAAGAGTGAATGATGATGGATGAACTAAAAAAAAATTGCTCAACTCATAGACTAGGGAAATGCCACACATATAGTATATCTGGATTTCAGCAAAGCTTTTTGACAAAATTTCTCATAATGTCCTGGTGGAAAATATGGAGAAATGACTAGATAAGGGAGTTAAACTGGATCACTAAAAGAATTCAAAGAACATTACTTAATGCATGGAGGGATGTCTCTAGTGATATACTGGCTAGAATGCTTTGTCCTTATCTTGATTATAACCAACATTTTAAAGGAATTTCTTAGATGTCATGCTTATCAAGTTTGCAGATAACAACAAGCTGGGAATGATAACTAATAGGTGAATGACAGAATTGGGATAGGAAAAAAATCTTGACAGGTTGAACAGTAGGCTGAAGCAAATAAGATGGAATTAACTAGGGATAAATGCATAACTCTACCTGTGGTAAAAAAAAAAAAAAAAAAGAAAGAAAAACCTACTGTATAAGTACAAGAATGAGGGATGTGGCTAGAAAGCAATTCATGTAAAAAAAGTCTAGGTGGGCTTTTTTCGTCGACTATAATCTTAATACATCAGTAGTGGGATGAGTGAGCCAAAAAAACCCCAAAACACTAGTGTGATCTCAGTCTGCAATAATGGAAGTATGATGACAGTCCCACTATACTCTCTCAGACCACATCTAGAGTGATGTATGTTCCATTCTGGACACCACACTTGAACAGAGAAATTAACAAATTGGAGTGTTTCCAAAAGGAGGTGAATTGGACAGGAAGGAGAGTCTATATACCATGCCATAAGAGGATTGGTTGGAGGAACTAAAGCTGTTTAGCTTGGAGAGGAGAGACTTCTAGGGCACATGGTAACTGCCTTCAAACCTCAAGGGTTCTCATGTGGGATAAAGACAAGAACTGTACTGTTCAGTCCTGGAAAATACAGCCAGGATTAATGGGTAGACATTGCAAGGAGGCAGATTTCAACTCAATAGTAGAAAAAACCTAGCAATTAGAACTGTCCAAAAGAAGAATGGGCTAGTGCCAGAGGATAATAGAATTTAGAGGAGTAAGAGGCCTTAGAGATCAGTTAGTCCAACCTTCTTATTCTACAAATAAGGCAACTGAGGCCCAGAGAATTTAAATGTCCTAAGATCACACAAGTAGTAAGCACAATAACAGAGCTAGGATTTGAACCCAGGTCAGATCCAGGCATACTGTTTCTACATTATATTTCCTCTCTAGAAGCAGTACATTTATGGTGATTAAAGGTTTTTATGTAGACTCTGGATAACCACTTGTTAGTAGTGATGTGAAGAGGACTCATGCTTTATGTAGACATTGGACTAGATAATCACTGAGCTTTCTTCCAATGGGATGTGAACACCATGATATCTGAAGGCTCAACACTGTAATGGGGACTCATGATGTAACTGAAGTATGTTACTAATGATGACTTGCATATAGTAAGTACCATAAAAGACATTAATTAGGACATGTATGACCAGAAAATGAAGTGACCAGTCATATGGTGATATAAAGGGATAGCAAATGGACAACCCAAGTGTTGCACTTAGGCAATTGAACCACATTTTATCCTGATTTTTGAGGAAGGCCTCAAGGATGTTAGGAAGAAAATCTATGTCAAAATGTGGGAAAGAATTGCAGACAGTGTAAAGGTATGGAAATGTTATCTGCATTGGTGAAGGGAGTTCCCATGCTGATGAGATTGTCTAAGCATCAAAGCAAAAATTCAATGAGAATTAGAGGCAAAGGCAAATTAGTTTCAACTGCAGAACTATAACCAAAAGTACCCAGTGGTTGATTATAGTTACATCTTCTCATTGTTGGGAGAGAGATGATGGGAGGTTATAGGTGTGCCAGTGTGGTTGGGGGCATTGTATATCCTTGTATGATCAGTTTGCAAAATGACCATTTCCTTTTACTCCCAAAGTTTCTCTGTGCTAATTAGGGGCTGGCCCCACCTGGAGACCCTCTCAGTTGTCTTCTCTTTTGGTGGCTTGCAGGGCTTCTTAAACTTTTAACACTTGCGACCCCTTTTCATATTTTGGCTGTGTTTGTTGGCATTGTGTGGCATGATGGCATGTGCAGTGCAAAGTGAGCATGCTTTGCATTTAGAATCAAGGCTGCAGTTAAGTTGCCTTATGCACCATGGGCAAGCCCTGCCAGAAATACCTCAGATTCATTACATGTTGGATTTTGTTTGTTGTACATTCGGAAACCTTTTACTGCTGCCAAATCTTTCAGCACCCCATATAGGGTCAAGACCTAGAGTTCTGTGCTGGTTGGACCACAGCTCTCATTTCACTCTTTTTATAACCCAGAAAGCTATTGAGACAGCCATCTTTGTGAATAGGAATTGGGCAAGTGAAAAACTAGATCTTGAAAAGTCAGCCCAAAGCACACTTACTAAAACTTGTAAATACTCTCAATGAATCAATGAGGGTTTATTTATTTTCACTTTAAACTTGTATTGACATTTTGTTTTTGCATTACCTTCATTTCTGAATACACCCCTGTCCCCTCACTCACCTAGAGAGACAGTCCTTGTAACTTTGAGTTGCTCAAATGGGGCTTTGAGGAAAGGGACTGTCTTTTGCCTTTTTTTTTTTTTATTGCCAAGTCTTAGAACAGTAGACAGCATGCAGTAGGCACTTAACAAATGTTTATTGGTTGAATATAAGATCTATTCCTTTCAACAATGCAAATTGCAACCTGTGTGTCTCTTGTCCATGTCTTTTCAAATTTGCCATGGGGGATTCTGTCCAATGTGCTGGAGGTCTTTTATTTCTCCTTATGTTGTGATAGAGCTGCCTTGCTGCCCACCTGTCTTTCCTTATTCTTGCTAGATGACCAGCCCAACTTTTCTTCCTAACACACAATTCCAGGATGACATCTTTTACTTCTGTTCTTTCAAGTTTCTCATTTGGATGCCTTTTCACCAGCCCCATATGCTTCTCCATTGTCCTCTGTGTGATATTCAATTTTAATTCTTCTAAGAACGTTGTATTCCATATCTCCTTGCCATACAGCACACTGGTAGAATGCTGGTATAGAAAGATGAGGTTTGTCAGTCAATAAACATTTATTAAACAGCTATTATGTGCCAGGCACTGTGTTAAAATCTGGGGATACAAAGAAAAGCAAAAAACCCAAACAAAAACTAAAACAAAACTCTGCTTTGGAGGAGCACGTGATCTAATGGGTGAGACGTTAAGAACTATGCCCAAGCATGCTATGTACAGGATAAATAGGAAATAATCCATAAAGACTTGGGGCAGCTAGTGTTTCCAAATTTGTAACATATTAATCCTTAAAATTTAGGAATAAGAAATTAGGGTTCATGGGAATTTTCTTAAATTTTTGAAGTTATAAGATATTCAGTATTTTTTACAACATTTTATTTGTTTTAAAAAATAATGATTGACTATAATAACAATAGATCATTTTTTGTGGTAGTTAGACTAAAAATTCCAGAGGCTTTCTATTAAAAAAGATATAATTGTAAATGTACTTTATTATTATTATGAACAAATAAATTATGACAATGATTTAAAATATATTTGGAAACAAGCTGACTGATCTCCTTGATCTTTCCTAAAATACTTACAGCATTTTTCATATTCATTAATCGTTACTCTGGATATCTAAAACAATTTGTTAAGCAAATAAATATTTAGTGTAATAATATTCACAATGAACTATAGCCCATAACATATTTAAATGAGGAAAAACACCAGCGAACAGTGCTGGGGAGTATTTGCATACCATAAAATTCAGATCTCCTAGCACAGTTAACAGTACGACACAGAAATATGTGTTGAAATTGCCAATTTACAGACTTATTTTGCTTCCCAAACTTGCTATTTCTTGGAACACCACTCAAGGGATTTGTATAAAGTATATTATTTGCATAAACTTATTAATACTTATTTTTATTTGCAAAAATGGCTCACTGTTAGCAGAAGACAAGGCCATGAACATACACTGATAGCATGACAACAGCCACAAACAGGACTAATTAAATCCTGACCGCTTGTCGCCTGTGCTGATTTCCTAGAAATGTTGACCTTAACCTTTCAACTTTGTATTTCAGCATTTCTTGCTCTTGCTTCTGACATGTCAGTGAATTTCTTCAAATCAGTCATGTCTCTTTGTTAATTGTTAACTTTTAATTGTCTCAGGAGAATTCTCATACTTTTCCCTCACTTATCAACTAATTTTTCCCTGGGATTTTGAAAAAAACATCAATTCTGGGAAGGAATTCATACACAGAAACACTACGGCCATCAAAGAAGAGTTTTTACAATTTCCTGCAGGCAATCCAGTCTATTCTCCTTCTTCTGTTCAACTCCTGGGACCTGACTTGTCCCTCCCAACTGGCCCCAGATATCTGTTAGAATGTTCATTACAAAATATTTTATAATCTGGGCAATAGGTCATCTTCATCCACTTGTTCTTGCCTGCGTAGATGGTTTAGCTAAATTGTTTTGAGTGGTTCCAGATATCTTCTAGGAAGGAGGCTTTGCTGTGCTCTGAGGCTTGATGTAACCATCACAATATCATCAGCAACAGGAACATCTGGAATACTTTACCATTCACAGAGATGGAGCTTTATAATTTCTCAAAGGCAATCTCACTTTCATTCTTCACTGAATCTCTTCCATCATAGTAGTGAACACATTTTTCTATTGACCCCCAGGATATCCTTACCCTTTTCTCAAGGAATTTAGTATCTGTCTTACAGTCTCCCTTTCCATCCCACTTCCTGCCTTTATACTAATATACATACATGTATCCATGCATATAACCAACATACAGCATTAATATTAATTTAATCTTAAACACTTTCTTTTCCCAATTCCTTGATCTCTTCAACTTTCATCATCTGTTCCTCCTCTCCTCCTCAATTACACATAGGAATGTCTTTCTTTGAAAGATCTTGATCTTATCATTAACTATAAGCATTCCAATTCAATGATAAAAAAACTTTAAAATTTCTTTATCCTATGATAACCTCCTTTCATCCCATCTCTCCTTATGCTTTACCCATCTTGTGCATGCATAAAACCGATTTACTGTTATGTATGCTAATGAGTACCAATGATACGCTTAGAAGACTTACATTCATCAATGCATGCAATCAAAATTGATTGACTATTCAACAATAAAAACATCAACCCCTCTAGAAAGAAACCACCTACCTGATTCCTGAAGCTCCTAGTAAATGTGTCTCCTATTGGTATTCACAACAAAGTGCCCTCTCTGCCCAGCTGGAGGCTGCACATCTCCCTTCCAAGTGGCATTCTGACAAGACTCCATCAATCAGCATTGCCCTCAATTGAACATGGGATTGTTGGATTTCCATGTGTAGGAAGGCAAGAGTCTGTCCTAGTCTCAACCCAGGAGCAGGCTAATGTCATGGTTAGGGCTTCCTGTAGATTTTTAGGGTCCTGTTTGGGAACATTTACAAATTAAACCTAAATTCTGATCGGTGACTGATCACCTAGGCTTATACTAAAAGGATCAATCAAAGCTTTAGTTTCCTAATATCATTAGCAAATGTTTATCAGTTGTTTACCAAATTTCAAACACTTTTGTTATTAGCAGTTGTTTACCAAATTTGGGCCATGCTTACATTAGTAATAATTTGGGGGATACATGTGTAATTTCTAGCCTGTCAATCATTTATTAAGTATCTTCTATGTACCAGGCACTATATGAAGTTTTGGCAATACAAATATGAAAAAGATAGTCCATATCCTCAAGGAACTTGCAGTCTAATAAGGGAAGACAATATACAAAAGGAAACTCTGAAAAGGGATGTAGAGGGAAGCTACTTCGTACAGAGGCATGATGGAGTCCAGTCCAAATGACTGCAGGATGAGTGTAGGGAAGAAACAACATGTCAAACTGTATTACCAGGTGCTTATATTACAGAAAAACAGCTTGTGTAGCAACTACTCAGTAACAAGATGGAGGCTTAAACAAAATGGATTTTCAGGTCCTTTTAATAAATTTATCCCTGCTATACCTAATACACCTATTTCTTCAATCTCTCTTTTCAGTATTGTCCCAGGTTATTGCCCCTGTTCTAATCTCACTTTCCTCCTTTCCCAGTCTCAACCTTATAGTCAATCTAATCAATTCTGCCCTGTCCTCTGCTCTGAAATTACATGCCCCACCCACCATTTCCCCCAAGCTCTCAATGCTTATGCCTTGCCAAAACCCAGCCAAGGATTGCAATCATCATTTACCTCCACTGTTGTTACCCAGATACTGATGAGCAAAGTTGGAAGAAATCAGAAAACTGAGCTATTTGCTGAAAATTTCTGTTATCTAATCTCTTGTTGTTCGGTTGTGTCTGGGTCTTAGTGACCCTTTACAGAGTTTTCTTGGCAAAGATACTGGAGTGCTTTGCCATTTCCTTTAGTGGATTGAGGCAAACAGAGGTTAAGTGTCTTGCCCACAGTCACACAGCTAGTGTGAGGCTAGATTTGAATTTAGGGCTTCCTGACTCCAGGCCCAGCCCTCTAATCACTTAACCATCTCCTATCTAATCTCTACCAAGCCCTTATATCCCTATTTGATTCTTTATTGCGTTTCCCGTTCTCCAGTTGCACTGCCTACTGGATATTTTGCCCCCCAGTCTTCTCAATCTCCACAAGCTAAAAACAAAATTCATCATCTTTTCTTCCAAACTCACGCCCCTTCCAAATTTTCTTACTTCTACTAAGGGCACCAGTATCCTTCCAGTCAGCAATGTTTACAACATTAAAGTTGTCCTTGACTTCATACCCTCCCTTATCTTACACAGATAATCAATCAGTGGGCCAAATCTTGTTATTTATACGTCCATAATATATCTCCCACCCATCCCTTTATCTCTACTCACATGGTCACTAGCTTATTTCAAGTCCTCATCACCTCTAACCTGGAAAAATGAAATAGCCTGCTAATTAGTCTCCCTCCTGTATCATCTCTGATTGGTTCTTCATACAGCCACCAAAGTGATTTTCCTAAAATGCAAGTCCTTACTCAGTATCAGAAGCCTCTCTATATAAAGTTGGAGCAGTGGAGAGAATGCTGAGTCTGGAGCTACGAAGACTTGAGTTCGAATCTGATTTCAAATACTTAAGTTGTGTGACTATAGCCAAATTACTTAACTTTCATCTGCCTCTGTTTCCTCAACTGTAAAATGGGGATAATGAAATTACCTACCTTGCGATATTATTATGAGCTATTTATAAAGCTCTTAGGGTAGTGCCTAGCACAAAGTAGGCACTTAAGAAATGTTTTCCCCTCTTCCTTTCTTACTCCCCTTTCCACACTTGACAATCCAAACTAGCTTTTTTGCAGTATCTCAAATCTCCTTTTTCAGGACCTTTGTGTTGACTGATCCTCATGCCTCCAATGTATACCCATTTCACCTCCACCTCTTAGAATACTTTATTTTCTTCAAAACCCCACTCAAGAGACACCTTCTAAATGAAGCTTCTTCAGATGCCTTTTCTCCCCCAGCTGCCCTTCCCCTCCACACAATTATTTTATTCGTTTAATATAAGTTCTCTCTCTCTTTTCCTCTCTGTCTTTCTCTCCCTCTCTCTCCTCTCTCCCTACATAGATATATACATGTGTATTTATATAGCTACAGATAGATATAGTTGTGTACATGTTGCCTCTCCCAATTGAATATAAGCTCTTTGAGAGAAACTTTTATTTTTATCTTTGTATAGCTAACACCTGGCACAGTGCCAGAAACATAGTAGGTTCCTGATAAATGCTTTCTTATTGATTGATTGTGCTTTACTAATACCCTCATCAAGCATGCCCTAAATTCACATGGCATTTCCGACCCCCCCTTTTAATTCTTTTGTAAAAAAGAATAAAAAGACATAAAAAAACAGTTCAGCAAAGCTAATGTTAAATAAGATTGTTCCACACTCATATTCCTCCACCTACAATAACAGCAAGAATTGATATAGTATTGTAAATTTTGCGAAGTGCTTTATGCATATTATCTCACTTGATCCTCACAGGGTCAGATATGGTATAGGTGCTATTGTTAACCCTATTTTACAGATAAGGAAACTGAGACAGATGGAGGTTAAGTAATTTGTACAGGATAACACAGCTAGTAAGTGTCTGTGACCAGATTTGAAATCAGGGGCTCCTCGCCTCCAGATCCATCTCTTTACCCACTAGACCATCTCGCTTTCTATCAGCTCCCTTCACCCCTTCACTTCCTGTGTACCTAGATTACAAAGAAGAGAGGACAACAAGCATTCAATGAGTGTCTAGTATGTGCAGGGCCTTGTGCTTGGTGTCTGAGACACAAAAACAAAAGTGACACAGGTCTCTGCCTTGAAAGATCTTACATTCGTAGATGTTGCATTCTTCCCTCGTTTTGTCATTCTCTGACTGATGCCATTTGTGTAGGACCTTTAGAGTAAGTGAAACACCGTATGTGATGTTCTCATATATCTGGAGGCTAGAGGCTATTACTGACACCTGGCTTTGGAGGGATCAGGTTTCTTGTCTCAATTCTGTCCTGAAATATCGAGGGACTCTCTATTTTTCCTACCTATGACAAGGATGTCCCAATGCGTACAAAGCCAAGGATGGGAACTGAGCCTGTGATTTTATAGATAGAGATCTAGACCTAGTCACTCCCCTAGGCTGTAGTCTTACATTACCAATTGCTTAATGGCTATTTCCAACTGGATATCTCAAAGATATCTCTAATCAAACTTGTCCAAATCTGAACTCATTATCTTTCTCCCTAAATCCTCCCCTCTCCCAAACTTTTGTAATTTTGTCCAATCTATATTTTTGTTCTAGTCTCTCAGTCATCTCTCAAGTGACCTTGGCATTGTCCTAGATTTCTTCTTCCTCACCCCACATGTCAAATCAATTGCCAAATTAGCTATTTCTACCTCCAAAATATCTCTTACATATGACATCTTCTCTCCTTGCATGTACTAGTTCAGGCCCTCTTCACCACTTGACTAGATTTTTAAAATTTTAAAATTTTCTTTATTTTAATTTTAATTTGTGAAACAAAGCAGATATTTCCATAACATAGTAGAATAAAAACAGATGATTGCAAATCCATTATGAACAACTTACTATTCCTTTTAAATACACCACAATTTTATCATGTAACTTTCTTTTTTTCCAGTTTTTTCTCCCCACCCCCATCCTTGAAATGGCTACCATTAGACATACACGTAAGTACATTATATCTACTATATACATGTATATATGTAAAATCATTCTATACTTCTCCTTGTCAGTTCTTTCTCTGGATGCAGATAGCATCTTTCTTCATATTTCCTTTGTAGTTAATTTGGGTATTTATCATAGTCAAAATGACTTAGTCACTCAAAGCTATTCTTAAAACAATATTGCTGTTACTAGGTACAACCTTCTCTTGTTTCTGTTCATTTTGGTCTTCGTTATTTTCTTCAAGTTTATCTATGTTTTTCTAAAATCAATAAACTTATTATTTCTTATAACACATTAGTATTCCATCACAATTGTATACCACAATTTGTTTAGTCATTCCTCAATTGATAGGTTATTTTAGCACTTCAATCCATACTCCACACAGCTGCCAAAGTCATCTAACTTAAGTGCATATTTGACCATGTAATTCTCCTACTCAACTACTCTAGTGGCTTCCTATTATCTCTAGGATGAAATATGACCTCCTCTGTTAACATTTTAAAATCCTGCACAACCTGGCCCCAACCCTTCTTTTCAGCCTCATTGGACATCACTCCCTATCCTGCTCACTGTGATTGAGGCAGGTAAGTGATACAGTAGATAGTGGGAGTAACCTGAAGTCAGGAAGACCTGAATTCAAATTTCGCATCAGCTACTAGCTGTATAACCATGGGCAAGTCCCTAAACTTCTCTAAGCCTCACTTTTCTCATCTGTAAAATGACTATAATAATAGCCCTTACCTTTCAGAGTTATTGTGAAATTCTAAAGGATTAATATATGTAAAGCACTCTGCAAATGTTAAACTGCTCTATAAATGTTGGCCATTATTGTCCACTCAAACCAACTTCTCTTTCTTCCTCACACACAACATTCCATCTCCCTTTTCTCTGCCTTTGCACTGGCTGTTGCCCATGCCTGGAATGCAGTCCCTCCTTACTTCACAGAGTCCTTCCCTTCCCTTAGCACTTAGCTCAAGTACCATCTTCTGCCTATTTTATGTATTTCATCTGGTATGATTAGTATATCCCACTATGAATTTGCAATCATAAGGACCCTGTTTCCCTTGAAAAGAAAACTTTCCCCCTCAAATATGAATGATTTGTTAGATTGAATCAAATTATTTGCTAGCAAGTATTTACAGCTTACAAAGTTCTAAGATATAAAAATAGTATTTTAATGTGCAGTTGTTGGTACTGAAAAGAAAATGATGCTAAGAAACGTGGGCTTATTAGGAGTGACTTTGAAATTAAGGGGGGAGAGTATGGAAGCAGAGGACTCATGGGATTTAGAAGTGGAAAAGGCCTTAGGGATATCTAGCCAAATCTCCTTATTTCACATATAAAAATCTGAAATATATAGAATTTAAATATCTTGTTTAAGGTCAAACAGCCTGAAGGTAGAATAGAGGGGATTCAAACTCAGGTCTTTGGACTCCAAATTTATGGCTGTTTCTACTACATTGAGCTGACCTAGCATGGCAGAAAAAGAGATCAAGGAGGAAAAAGATATATAGAAATTTTTAAAGGAGTAGTTAAAACAAATGATGGCAGTATGATAGGTGGGAATGGATAGAGAAGGTAAAGGAAAAGGAAGGAATCTATTGGGCAACAGGGGTTCAGTAAACATAAGGACACCAGAGAGGAGACAGGATGATTGATGTAGGTCCTTAAGCTACAAGGGGCAGTCAGACAATGATTACATTAACTGAGCAGAGGTGAGACATCTAGAAAGGGCACAGAAATAGAGAACAGCTGCTAAGACAATTTATCCAGGCATATGGGTGGTAGTGGTGGTGTGCTGAATGAAGGGTGCTTGACGTATCCTGTGCAAAATACTGGGAAGCTATTAAGTTGAGCTTCATATGACTGTGAAGGAAAGTTTGGATAGGCAACTGAGGACTGGACATAGGACACACAGAGAAAGGACCTTCTTGTTTCTGCAGGGACCGAGGAAATTGAAAGAAATTGCTCTGGTCTTCAAACTGTCACAACAATACCTAGGCATGTTCCAGGAGGGATCCCTCATCTCTAGAATGCAGAGATTCTTGAACAGTTTTTTTGGCAGTGTGGTGAAGTCTATGGACTCCATTCTAGGGATGATGTTTTTAAATAGCTGAAGGAAATGCTAAATTACAGTTAGAGGTTAGTGAAAATAAAGATGTAATTTTTTTTCCCATCCAAGTTCATGAACCCACTGAAATCTCTGCATAAACACCTTGACAGTTTATGGACTGCAGTTAATGACCCTTGGTATTGTGTCTTGAAAAGGCATGAAATTTCACAGAAAAGGCCAAACTTTGTTGAACTTGCTTCGTCCTGGGGTCTTGTTGCCCATTAATACTATATTGTATACTAATACATTAATACTAAATATTAATACTAACACATTAATACTAAATGGCATTAATACTAAATATGAAATTGGCCATGAAGTTCATGATTTGTGCATGAAATACACCTTGACCTTTAAATGGAAGCTATGCATATGGACTACAGAGACTGGAGATCTGGAGTGAAAGGGAGGGAAGAGAGACCTATTAGGAAAAAAAAAGATGATTTTTTGAAGGGAGATCTGTATTACCATGTGGCTCCAGGGATAGCAATAAATGGAGGCCATGGTAAAGCTGGACACATCAGCTGGCAGCAGTGGGGTGAGAGAAGGGTTCCTAGACTGAGCAAAGGATCTGGTTGAAGTTAAGAACTTTAGGACCTAGAAGAAAGAACAATAAAGCATGGAGCCAACAAAGAAGAATAAGAAGGAAGAAGGGAAAGAGGAAGAGGAAGAAGAAGAAGAAGAAGAAGAAGAAGAAGAAAAGAGAAGAAGCAGGAGGAGAAGAGAAAGAGGAAAAGGAAGAAGAGGAAGAAGAACAAGGAGAAGAAGGAGAAGAGAAAGAAGAAAAAGAAGAAGAAGGAGAACAAGAAGAAGGAGGAGGAGAAGGAGAAGAGAAACAGCAAAAGGAAGAAGAGGAAGAGGAATAAAAAGTACAACCACTACCACCATGACCAAACCTTGGCTTTCACTTGTAGTTTGAGTTCTAGGGACTATGTGGACTAAACCAGTGGGAAAAAAGTTGACTTTTTTAGCAGCCTGGATATTTAACTTTACTTTATGGTGCAGGGTCCTTAACTACAGTTTGGTACTAAAGTTTTGGAGTGTATGTATAAACTCCTGGGAAAGGTAGATCTCAACATAGGGGTCATTTATTTGGCTCCATTAACTCAAATGCTTCCTATTTATGAGGATGCTCTATGCAGGGGTAGTACTGTAAAAATTAGGAAGACTATATAGTTTCCTGGGAAGTGGAGGTCCACCAAAGGAAAATGGATTCTGTATCTCTTTAGCAGCTCTAAGTCTTCTTGTTGGAGAGCCCTTCTCAGGATGGTACAATCAATCTGGACATCCCTGGGGAAGGCAGAGAGCCACCTTAGAATTGGTTGGGGTTATATTAACTTTTTGTAGGCTCAGGCATTTCAGTCTTGGTATTTGTTCTGTTGGATTATATAAAACGTGTTCTTATTCATCTGAGCACCTGCCTGGGAGCTGAGGGTCTTTTTCCTCTTTTATTGAGACCTAGAAATTAATCAAATTTTGATCTTTTTGGGGGACATCCTAGAAAGGGTCAATATGAGCCCAATTTTGATGCTTCTTCTACCTTCCCAAACAGCTCATTCCACTTTGGGATAATTCTAACTTTGGAAAGTTTTCCTCCTTATAGAATAAGCTCCTTGAAGACAGACACTGTTTCATTTTTGCCTTTGTATCCTTGGCATCTAACACAGTGCCTATCATATAATATGTGCTCAATATATATGTATTCATTGATTTATTATAATAAGCTTAAATCTCTTTTCACTTTCCACATTCCTATATTTCCACTTTTCTATATTTACCCACTGGGAAGAAAGTAGAATAAATCAATCCTGCTTCCATTTCTAATATAATACTTAATGATAGCTATTGTATTCCCCTTAAGTAGTCTTCCCTCAACCTTGGTTCCTTCTACTAAGTTTTATCTAGGATGATCTTGGACAACTTCATGATCCTGGTTGCCCTTCTTTGGATACCTTCCAGTTAATCAATGTCTTCCTTAAAGTGTAATGTCCAGAATTGAAAACAGTATTCCAGGATGTTGTCTGACCAGGATAGAGTATGGTAAATTATCATATCCATAGTCCTGAGCTGCCTGACACAACAGTCACTTCCTTGACAACTATACTATACTATTTACTAATACTGAACTTACGTTCCACTGAAATCCCAGAACCTTTTCAGACAAACTGGTGTGTAGCCAAGCATTCCCACTTATGGACTTTTGAAGTTGAGTTTTTGAACCCAAGTGTAAAACATTTCCATTGATTTCTATCACATTTCATCATATTATATTGAATTCAGTATATTAGCCTGTCAAGATCTTTTAGAATACTGACTCCAGTCAGAATTAATCAGCAGACTTATGTGCTACTTATTATTCCCAGCTTTACATCATTTGCAAATCCAATAAGCATGCCTTTTATTCCTTTACAAAGCCAATGATAGAATGAGACAAGCACAGATCTCTAGGACACGATTCTGGTGATTCTCCATTCTGACATCAGAACCATTTACTCTGTTGACCTGTACTACCCCAGTTTTGAGGCACATTGTGGGTTACTTTTACCAGTCAGCTAGAGGACACATAAATTCCAAATAAAAGTCACTTAATATGGAATATACTGTGCCAAAAAGTTACCACATAACTAATGGGGAAAGGTACATGAGAAGAGAATACGTTTGTCCAGAAAACATGAGCAAAGGGGCATACTCTAATAACTCATGTGGCCAAGGGATAGGAATAGATAAGGCTACCTCTACATTTTTCATTGTGTTGATGTTCTATACTTCTCCCTACTGGATACTATATTTCTACTCTCTGCTCTCCTCTGGGCTGGGGAGGTCTAATTACTTTTAAAAGTGTCCCCAGTGATCTTGACCACCAGATTGCTTTCTGCTACCATCCATTTTCAAGGTCATCTGTTTTTTTTCTATTATGGAGATATAGGGGCTAAAGAACTCCTTGAGAAGAGCAGCTTTATACTCTTAATGCATAAGTGAGGCTGTGAGGCACCATGCCCAGGTAGACAGTCAACAAAAATCAAGTGAAGAAGGCAGGGTCACACATATCTATCCTTCTGGCGCACATTCTTGTTTTTGTGTTATATACATACATATACACACACATACATATATACATCTGTATGTATATATGTATGTGTGTATGTGTATGTTTATATGCTAGGAACAAAACCTGCTGGCCTCCTTAGATCCCTAATCATCTTATTATTTAGTTCACATCTCTCCCATTGTTTCTCCTAGAATATCATGAGGAACATTGTCCAGTTAGGGCAGGATCTCCTTGTGTTTCCTTTTCTCTTTTCTCATAGCTCCTAGTAGAAGTCTCTGAACATAGTGGACTTTTACCACTATTCTTTACTTAGTAATTATCAGTCAGAAAGTAAAAAAGATTTTCTGTCAATTCTATAGAGATTCTTGGTCAATATCTATAAAATAACAGGTTTGGACTCAAAGTTCCTTTCCAGCTATAATTCTATAATTCTATGATCCTGTAACATCTTGATTTTCTCTATATGGAAAACATGTTGTAGGATTCCAAGGTCTTTGACATGAGCTTGAGACTAGCCATCATAGCATGCTTGGATGCAATGAAATGGAGTGTGCATTGAAATCTTTTATGGATTGAACATAAATTAATTATGACCCCTTCTGTTGCAGAGAACCTTCATATATAATTAACATTCGCTGCATCAGAGAGGAGGGAGCAGAGGTGATGAAGAAGGAAAAGAACCTGACAGCTTGAATTGGAAAAAGTCAGAAATAACTCTTTTTGTTGAGATTTCTCTTTGAGGAAATAATTGTGGTCTTCAGAGGCCCTGGTTCTGGCCCTTTGTATCAGCTCCAGTCATGTAAGAAGTTAGATCGCTCTTATACATTGGAATGAGGAAGAGAAGGATGAGGCTAGTTCTCCAGTTCCTTTGTCAAAACTACCTAAACTCCTTCTTCTATATGTTCTATGCCTATTGTACTGGTTGTACTGTTCACTGACACCCTGCTTTGTGTCTCATCATGGGTTCTCAAAGATTATTCTAGTGGATGGTTGTATATTCTTATAGGTCCTAGTAAACTAGAAGGGCTTTAAGTACAGACCCTGCGAAAGGTGCTATGTCTGTGTGAGGATCAGTACAACTAGGAAAGAGAGGTTCATCACCAGAAAATCAGTCACCAAGTAATGAAACTCTTCATACAGAAAGTATTGAAGAATATCTGCTAAGGTGTAGAAGAATCACCATCTGCACTGGTCACTAGATGACCCATATTTAGCGTGTAGCAAATGATTCGTATTTATCCTCCCAAACCTACTTGCACTGGCAGATCAAGTTATGCCTGAGATTGTATCTCACATACAAAAAATGGGCAAAGATGACAAAAGCCAGGTATAATCAGTGCTTGAGGGACTAGGAGAAGATAGGTATGTAAATATTAGAGCTGGAATTGGTTCAGTCTTCCTGTTTATCACTTTAGATTTACGTAAGGAAAGTAGATGTTCTTACTCTTTAATATATATATATATATATATATACACATATACATATATAATATACATATGTATATATATGAGAAGGCCAATATGTGTGTGTGTATATATATACACACACATATTGGCCTTCTCTTTTTCTCTTTGTTATAAGGATAGTTCTCTGGATGAGGGAGTAGGGAGGTATATATTGGAAAATGAAGGTAATTTAAAAACAAATAGTCAAAAACAATTTAAAAGAGGATCTACTCAATAAACTTAAATGAGCAAATACTGGGGAATTTTTTTCAGAAAAGGCATGGTAGCTGGAGGGGATGGATTAAGAAAGGTTTCATGTAAAAGGTGGCACAAGCTGAGCTTTGAAGGAAACTAGTAGTTTTAAGAGGTGGGGGGGGGGGGAGGAAAGGGTGCATTCTGGGTATTGAAGACAGCCAGTGCAAAAGTCTGGAGATGGGAAATGGAGTGTTAAGAGCATCAAGAAGGCCAGTTTGGTAGGCCTGTAGATGATGCTGGCATATCAGGATAGAAAGTGATGAGGACAAAAGAGAGATTCAGACAAAGTTCTCAAAGATCATTTTTAGCTGAGAAGATAACAGGAATCACAGAATCATAGAATCCCAGAATTAAATTATAAAGGACCTCAAAGGTTATCTAGTTCAGTCAGGCAACAAACATTATTAAACATCTACTCCATGCCAGGCACTGTGCTAAGTTCTGGGGATACAAGGAAAGGTCTCACTACTTTCCAAGGAAACCTACTCCATTTTAGGATGACCCTAATTGTTAGAGAATTTGTTATATTGAGACTAAATTTGCCTCTCTGCAAATTGTATCCATTGCTTCCAGTTCTGTCTTTTGGGACTAACCAGAACAAGTCTACTTGCTGGTAAATGTTTAAAAACAGATTCTCCAAAAATGCAAACTTGATACACTTTTAAGTGTCATGTATGTCATTAACCTTTTCTCTACCACTTTCTCTTTTACACGACAACTCCAAATACTTGAAAACAACTACCATATTCATCCTAAGCCTTCTCAGCTCCATGTTAAACACATCTAGTTCCTGCAGCTTTGATGGTCTGCTCTCCAGCCTCCTCATCTTTATGATCGTTGCTGGCTTATCAATAATCCTTCCTAATCTGTAATACCAGAGTTGGCCGGCATAATCAAGATGAGTCCTGACTAGGGCAGCTTATGATAGAACTTCTTGGTAAATGTTGGGAGAGAAGGTGGCACATACTCTGGACACCAAAGGAAGAAAAGGAGTTTTTTTTTTGACAATTACAGATGTGAAGGGAGTACCTTCCAAGCTTCCATGATACTAGGGGGAGGGAAAGGGCAGGACAAGATCCAAAAACAACTAATGGTCTGGTTTGATTACAGCATAGAAAATGATAAGGGGAATAGTATAAAATTGGGCTGGGAAAGTAGGTTGGAGCCACATCATGGAGGAATGTATTTATTCTGCTGGCTCTTTGTGAAGGTATTTGATCGAGAGAGTGACACGGTAAGATCTGTGTGTAAAGAAAAGTATTTTGGCAACTTTCCCTAGCTGAAAATGACCTCTCCCTCCTTGCTTTTCTGAGAACAATTTTTTCTGAATCTTTCTTTTTGTTCTTATTAAATTCTACATGTAAGAGGAAGGAAATGAATAGAAGAGGGCCTGGAGACAGCTAGACCAGTTAGGGAGTTATTACAATAGAGGTGATAAGAGGTAAGTGTGAATGGAAAGGAAGGGACAGATGGGGGAGATGTTCTTGTGGCAGAAAGGAGAAAATTTAGCAGCTGATTGGATGAGGGGAGGTGATGGAGAGGGAGTAATTGAGAGAATAAATGACTAAGGTTTTGAATATGGGTGACTGGATAGATAATGTCACCCTCAACAAAAGAGGAAATTGAGAAGAGGAGATACGTTTAAGAGAGAAGATGATACTAAAGTAGGGTTATGGGATTTAAAGACAGAAGAAGCTTTGAAGATCTAGTTCAACATTTAATTATATGAATATATATATACATGTTAGTTTTCTAATAGACTATAATATCCTTGAAGTCAGGGGCTATTTCAATTTTTTCTTTGCATTCTTAGAAATTAACACTGTGGATGATGGTAGGTAATAAATAAATGCTTAGTGATTGATTTATACAAGAGAGAACTGATGCCTAGAGAGAATATTTAAAGAGATAAAGAAAATGAGGCCAAAAGAGGTTCAATAGCTTGCCCAAAGTAATCTAAGAAGTAGCAGAGCTTGGATGTGAATTCAGGTTCTTTGACTCCAAATACAGGAATCTTTTCACTATATGCCATGTTGTTTCTCAATTTTAAGGACATGCAGGAATATACTGGTAAATGTTTAATGACTGGCTTTCCACCCTGCACCCTCCTAAAAGCATGCATGACATACTTAAGATGACATGACTCGACTTGACATGACATACTTTTAAGCTTAATGTGCTTATTAGCATTTTCTTCATCACTTTCTTAAGTTTAGAAATAAACAAACAGAATAAATCAAACCCTTATTTATTAGCATTTGCTGATTTCTGAAATGTAAATGTGCACAGTGAAAATTTAACAATCAACTCTTGCAAGCTAATTCAAGTTGGCTCTAGCGTAGTCCTGCAGGTATCCCATGGCTCAATGGACCCCCAAAAGAGACTCTGGGCTTTCAGAGGGCTGGGTTTAATTCTGGGTAACTTGACTCCAAAGATAGAGTGGTCATGTTTTTATTTTCTTTCTCTGGTTCTGCCCCCACACCCGAGTAACTTCAGGGATATCTCTAAAATAAAGCTAAAGTATGGTTCATGTCTAAAGTTTCTTCAGATTGTGTGTAACAAGTCCCTTATGGAAAAGACACTCAATTTACAGTAAGGATATTAATTATAGGGCAAGTTACTTAATCCCTCTATTACAGAAACTCACAATATACAAAAGCCTCATGAATAAATACAGAAACCACAGAACATCTCAAGTAACCCATTACATTGTTCTGGGTGGTAAAGACCATTTTCAGACCTATTGAACAGGTATTTTGCATTGAATACTCAATCAACATGCATTTATTAAGCACCTACTATGTGCCAGCAACCATGCTAAGCACTGGGGATAGAAATCCAAAAGCCAAACCATCATTGTCTTCTAGGAGTTTACATTCTAAAGAGGGAGGTTAAATGCACATACTTAAGTATATATAAGTTATATATAAAATATTAAGAGGATGTTTTAGGAGGGAAGGCAATAGCACCTGAGAAGGGGGTAGGTCAGGGAAGCTTTCTTATAGAAAGTGATGCTTGGGTTTTGAAGAAAACTAAAAATTCTACAAGGCAGAGGTGAGTGAATTCCAGACATGGAGCACAGGTCAATGCACAAGCCCAAAGTGGGTCAGACACTGCATGACCAGCACATAAAGTCCAGATCTCCTGGTCAGGGGGTGAATGATCTTTATGGGATGACCCTGGTGATGGTCATCTTCTCCAGGAAGTGCTGCTTAAGGTAACCGTCTTCCCTCTGGTTAGCTGATGCCAGAATCCCAAACTCAGGACTCCTCTAACTGAGGTAGTCACCAAGGATAGAAAAAATCCATGTCTCATGATTTCTAGTTGCTGTACTACATTCGAAAGAAGAAGCTGAAAGGTAGAAGAAGGTAACTAGAGCTTGCCTAGGTAAGCTCATAGTCACACTACTATGTGTTTCGAGCAGCCATTTGTCATGGTTGTTGAAGCAGACTGAGTTCCTGGGATGGGTGAAGTGAATCCCAGACTGCATGGACATTATGATGAGTAGACAAGTAAGCCTGTCACTTAAGCTCTTCTGGTTATGGTCCCTCTTCTCATTCATGTTTAGGTTGAAAGATTAAAGATTGTGATTTTGTGAATGGTTGAATGACAGTTACTGCTGACTCTCTGCTTTATTTTGCTTTTATTGCTTGAATTACCTATTCTAACTATACGCAGAGGCCCCAAGAATTAGGAAAAATGGGAGTGGGGGGAGAAACAAGATGAAACAAGTTCTCCTAGAACAGGATAAGGTCATAAAACCCCACACATACCAACCTAAGACCAAGTCCACAAAGGGCTGAAGCTAAGAGGAGAAAGGCAATGGTACAAATTGCAACCTATCCACATTTCATCCAGTGTGACTCCCCACAAGGTATACCAGTCTTCTTTCTCCTAGAGAGATGTCTTGACATTGCATTGGTACCAATGGACCATCATAGACTGTCTGTCCCATTTGCTACCCTTTGCTGATTCCTTGCTATCTTTCTAGTGACGTCTTTTATTTTCCTATTTTTGTGAGATTTCTTACAGACAAATCACAGATAACTAAAACACAAAGAAGATCCGTGACATAAGTGCATGGAGAAATGCAGAGTGGTGAGATGGAGAATGCTCTGTCCTTTCTTTCTTTTTCACTGTATTCCAGATGCCAAATCAATTTTGAACCTTGTGATTGTTCTGCAAAATGAGGTTAAGGAACCTGTTTCCATTCCATTCAGGCCTTGTTGTTCAAGTTGGAAAGAATTCAGGAAGACAAACCAAGGGCTTAGTTTTAGCCTGAGAAGTGGCTTTGTCTGATTTATGAAAGATGGGGTTCAACTGGTGGTGAGTTCAAACCCCAGGTCTTCTTTTAACTAATTTCTATCCTGTGCTGGAGCCCTAGGATTAAAGTTTTATAGAGTATTTTCTCATTTAATATTTATTAAACTCTTACTACATACAAATACTGTACTGGAGTCTGTGTTTCATGTAAATCCCATGTCCAACACTTTTCTATGCCATGTTGTATAGTCTGTCTGATCCTCAGTTTTCTTATCTGTAAAGTGGGAATAATTTATGCTTGTAGCTATGGGATTGATGTGAGGATCAAATGATATATTTGTATAGAAAATGCTCTGTATATAAAGTACTACATTAATGTCATTTATTATAAAGATATTAAGAGGTTTCATGGCTTAATGGATAGAGAATTCATCCTGGAGTCAGAAACCCTAGATTCAAATCCTTCTCTGCGCCCTCAGGCAGTTCCAAGGCTAAGTTACAGGCAGGTCCAGATTACCACTGGGGAATGGCATTTTCTTGCTGGGATTTCCTCATGTAAAGATAAAATTACAGATTTGTACCCAATTTTCTTTAAGAAAAAATGTCTTTGGTTGCAAGGTGTTTATGATATATTTCTTTGATTGTGACCCCCATACACACTGCTTATTTTCCTAGGGATTTAACTATCCTTGTTCCAGTGAATCATCCTGCCTTCTAGTTTAAAGATGGAGACTCTGTTTCCCCATATCTAAAATGGTTGTAATGGGAGAGGTATGGGGGAGCAGGTTCAAAAGTTTTAAGGTCTGTTAGTCTAGACATTTAACTAGGCCTGAAGTTACATGTCAGTTAGAGACAGGCCGAGGGAAATATGGAGAGGATAATGCTTTGAGAGAAGTAGGTCAGAGTTTCCATTTTTGACCTGGCTGTTTGGACCTTCTTAGAACTCAATAAAGCTGTAGTTTTCAAGGCAGAATGTGTGGTGAAGGGCATGCAGATGCTAGTGGGATGCTGTTAGCTGCCAGCCAGGGAGCTTAAGTGTTTGGTCATTGTAATAATCCCACCTGTGGATGGCTATTTCAGACCCTCTAGAGTTGATCTTGTTCTAAGGCTGAAAGAAAGGAGATGCTTTGGGGAGTGAGGGAATGTGGGGAGGGAAAGAGGAAGGGGGGGGGGAAGGAGAGAGAGAGATTGAGAGAGAAGAAGAAGAATGAAGAAGAAGAAGAAATGAATGTAAAATTTTCCAGTGACTGAACCACACAGAGGAAAGAGCCAACTTGACTTCAGCTTTGATTAAATGAGGGTATTTGGCACGTGGGCTGCAGTATGAACTGAAGTAAGTGTTTTGCAGAGAGCAAATTTAAACTCAGCAAATGAAGAAAGGACATTTGGAACAAGCATCTGCTGGTTTGTGGTCCCTTGGGCACAGCTAGTGGGGTGCCAAGCCATCCAGACCTACAGTGACCTGGTGCCACCAGACAGGTGGTGCCTTATCACTCACTTTTCCTTGCTAGGGACCCTTTGCTCCAGACAGGCTTGTCTTTCCATTGTCCCCACATTTGTCATTCATTCCCAGGTTGTATATTTCATCAGACTTTCTTACCAGTCTGAAGTGGCTTTCTCCTCTTCTCAAACAAGAAAATGCATTTTAATAGTGCTTTGTAATCCTTAAAGGGCTAAATACTAGTTACTGTTACTATTGTCATCATCATTATTATTAAACACACCAAAATTCTATCTGTCCTTCAATGTCAGACTTAAGCCTGGTATGCTCACTTTGTAAAGGTCATCTAACCCAACCACGTAATTTTAAAGGTGAGAAAAATGAGAACCAGGCTGTCCTGGAAGGTGGTGGGTTCCCTTTCTTTGGAGGTCTTCCGGCAGAGGTTAGATGTCCATTGCTCCATATGATATAGTACAGATTCCTTTTTCATTAGAATTAGATCAGCTAGCTATTTATACCCTTCCCAACCCCCAAATCCTGTGATTTGGATTTTATGATATGATTTATAGCTCAAAAAAGACTAGAGATTGAATCCAACATATGAAGAAACTGGCAACAGAGAAGTTACTTACCCAAGTTACTTACCCAAGGTCACACAGGTTGAGATTAGAACCCAGAGTTTGATTCACAATTTAGTGCTCTTTCTACCAGCTCTATTCCCACCAGTCCTGATCTTTGATTCTGCTGGGGTCTCTACTCCATTCACTGACAGGGCTCCTCTCTACTCTCCATATGTCTCACTCCTTTGCATCTTCTGCTCTAGCACATGCAAAAAAAGCATATGGCCTTGCTATTAACTATGAGGACCAAGGATGTTTTCTTTCTCCCATCTGTGCAAATGCATTTTAAATGCAGTCAGCAAAGAAATATTTATTAAGTGTCTACTATTTGATAGTTTTGTGGCACAATGGATAGAATGCTGGTCCAGGAGTCAAGAAGACTTATCTTCCTGAGTTCAACTCTAGCCCTAGCCACTTACTAGCTGTGTGACCCTGGGTAAGTCACTTAGCCTTGTTTGCCTTGGTTTCTTCATCTGTAAAATTAATTGGAGAAGGAATGTGAACCACTCCAGTATCTTTGCCAAGAAAACTCCAAATGGGGTCATGAGGAGTCAGACACAGCTGAAAAATGACTGAACAACAGCACGTTCCAGGCCTCATGTGCAGTACTAGGGATACAAAAAGAGGCAGTGTTGGTCCTCAGAGAGATCTAATGAATGCAAATAAATAATTATAATTTTACTGTGAAATAATTTTTTCCACTATTATCAATTGGCAATCTTTGTCCTTCAAGGTATGCTTAAATTCTAATTCCATTAAAATCTCAGCAAAGATAAGTAGGTAGTTAGAGTGCAGGAGTGAAAGGGTGAGCTGATGTCCTTGTGATTACCATTTCTATCTTTCTTAGAGTGAGGCTCATGACTTTGCATGACTGCCTCACTCAGATTCAGTTCACATGCAAGTCAAGAACTAAGGACAAACAACTATTATCTGTCTTACTGTTGATCTTCAGAAGTCCATGATTTCTACTCTGATGTCTCACCTTTCTACCCATTCCTTGTTCCCCTCTAATTGTAGCCTCAAGCCAATGGAATTGGCAACACCCCAGAAGTACTGTCAGGGCTGATCCATTCATTCAACTAACAGTCAGCAAACTAAAGTTTATCAAATATCTTCTATGTGCTAGCTGTTGTGTTATGTTCTGGGGATAGAAAGAAAGGCAAAAATTAGTCTGTGCTGTCAAGGAGCTCACATCATAAAGACTTACATTAAGCTTTCCTCTCAATAGCCAAGTGAGAGCAGCTAGGTGGTGTAGTGGATAGAGCACCAGTGCAGGAGTCAGGAGGACCTGAGTTCAAATCTCACCTCAGACATTTGACACTCACTAGCTGTGTGACCTTGGGCAAGTCACTTAACCCCAGTTGCCTCATCCTGGGTCATCTCCAGTCATCCTGATGAATATCTGGTCACTAGATTCAGATGACTCTGGAGGAGAAGTGAGGCTGCTGACCTGCACAGCCCTCCCTCACTCAAAACAAAGTCAAGTGCAAGTCATGTCATTAGTTCTTTGATGGCATGGTCTTCTTCAGCAATGAAGGATGAACACACACACAATAGCCAGGTGAGAAGGAGGTGATAGATAGTATCATAGTGTTAGAGCTAAAAGGAACTTTAAAGACCACTCTTTCTGTGTGGTGTGCAAAGCATTGTGGTAATGCATAAAGAGCTACACTTGAGCTCAGGAGAGAACTGGGTTTGATTCTTGTTCTGACACCAGCTTGTTGTGTGACTTTGGGCAAATCATTGGACCTCTTAGATCTTTACTTTCCTCATCTATTAGATGGGCATAGTGATATTCACCTCCCTCAGAGAGCTGTGAGGAAAGAAAGTGTTTGCAGACCTCAAATGCTATAGAAATGAAAGCTGTTAATATTGTCATCTAAATCAGAGGCCAGCAGACTGAGATGTGTGGGCTAAACTCTGCCTGATCTCTGTTTTTGTAGGGTGACATTTGAACCCATATCTGCTTACTCTAGATTTAATGTACTTTCTTCTGCCCCACTACCACATGGAATGTGTTTTGCTGGCCACAGAAGGTCGCTCTGACCCTATACTATTTACTCTAATGGGCTCCATGGTTCCTGAAACCTCCAAATTATCTACTCTATGGGGTTAAAATGCAAATATGGATGAAGAGGCCTGATTCAACTAATTCCTTCAGCAACCAATTGAGGGTTGGCTGAATGCTATTTACCTGGGGGTAATTACTTGAAACAAAAAAATCAATTACAACCTATCTCTGCTACTGCCTTATCTCTTCAAGTCTCTTTCTAGGTTCACAAAGTAGTCTAGGGTATAAAGAAGCAGAGATGTTACTAAAATTGCAGAAATTCTTTGTTTTTTCTCCCACAGTACAACCAGCACTGAAGAAAAAACATCTCTCCATTTTGGATTAGCTTCATTTCTCTCAGTTTTGAGTCACATACTTAATGACTTGGACTAAATCATTGTAAATGGTCACATGCTTCAATAGTAATTACAAATAGCTTAGGAATGCAAATAAGCACAAGGTATTTCAAGCTCTGGTAGGACTTACAGTCTCTTCCTGCCTCCATGAACTTTCTGTCATACTATGAGGCCTCCGTTCCTCTTGCTTTTCTTGCTTTCTGTTGCAAGTGCATAGCCCAATCCCCCTGTTCCTTTCTGGCTTGGTAGGAGAAGTATTGGTGGGGTGAATGTGTATGTGTTCGACCTTTGTTGCCAAAGAATACCATGCTATCAGAGAAATAATGACATGACTTGCACTTGACTTTTGTTTTGGGTGAGGGAGGGCTGTGCAGGTCACCAGCCTCACTTCTCCAGAGTCATCTGAATCCAGTGACCAGATATTCATCAGGATGACTGGAGATGACCCAGGATGAAGCAATTGGGGTTAAATGACTTGCCCCAAGGTCATACAGCTAATGAGTGTCAGGTGTCTGAGGTGAGATTTGAACTCAGGTCCTCCTGACTCCTACACTGGTACTCTATCCACTGCACCACCTAGTGCCCCGGGGTGAATGTAGGGGCCAGGAGGAGGAGGTAGAAACCAGTGCAGTGTCCTCCTCTTCTTCTATGTCTTGGCATGGTTTCTCTCCCAGAAATTTCTTCAAAGGACAACAACTTAAAAAAGTTGGGGAGTTCTTAGTAATGCCTGATTGGCAGCGGTCTCACCAAGTCTCCCCAGGGACCTCCCTGAGGGAGGAGTTATACTTTTTATCAAATTAACTTCTAGATAGTTATATAAGTTCATAGGATTATATACTTAGAACAGGAAGGGAAACTATGTGGTCCAACATCCTCATTTTGCATTTGGGTAAACTGAGACTCAAATAGGTTGTGACTTGCCCAAGATCACATAAGTATTAGAGCCAGAGTTTGAACCCTAATCCTCTGACTATTAACCTGATGGGTTTTTTCTGTACCATGATGTTTCTATGCACCATTGCATGGACTGTTCTGAGGGAAGAGGTCAGAAAAGTTTGATCAGTAAGGAGACATCCTAGACTTTTGTGGGTACTGCCTGAACAAGGAGCCAACATGGAGGCCCAGTGGAAGATAAGAAGACAGTATGGGGACTCTGGGAGGTTGGGGGTGGGACACTCAAAGGGAAGAAAAGGGAGGTAGAAAGGACAAGCAGGATATTGAAGACATATTTTACATATTTAATAGGAATTACATAGATAAGAGCTATGAAAGAGGAGAAGGCATGAACAGACTGTAATTTGAATCTTTGGAGAGAATATTTATATGAATAAAATCATATATTCATTGATATACTAAAGTAGTAGTATTTAAATTAACCCCTCAAAAGCACCAAGACATGCTGAGTACTATATGAAACAGGTTAGGCAGAATTACTCTCCTCAAGGAGCATATGTGTCCTAAAGAAATCTCTGAAACATAATAGACAAGGAGTGTACTCATAGACAGAGTGACATCTGCCCTCTGAACTCCAGTCCTCCCTTGCAGCTCCTCTCCCCTCAGGTGCTCAATCAATCAGTCAACAAGTTTGTCTGCAATCTTCAATTGTCTCTTCCCCACTGGAATTTAGGATTCTATTTCTGCCACTACACTTATCGTGGATAAACCTTTATCCCTTTTCTAGCACAGAAGCAGGTGCCAGGGCACTTTGTGCAATCTCCTCCCCATGCCTTACCCCCCAAATTTCCAGCATCCATTTATGTTGCTTGGTCTTCCCCCATTAGAATGTAAACTCCTTTAGGGTAAGAACTGTTTTGTTTGCTTTTTATATGCATCCTCAGAACTTAGCATGCTCTGACATAATAAGCATTTAATAAATGTTCTCTGTCTCTCTCTCTCCCTCTCCCCCTTTCCCTTTTTCACTCCCTCTCCCTCTCTCTCCTCCCTCTCCCCCTTATTACTTTCTAAGTGCCATGCACCCTGCTAGGTGCTAGAAATACATGTAAGGAATGAAACAATCCTTCTTCACAAGGGGCTTATAGCCCACATTCACATTGCCTGCCTCCTCCACCCATCCTTATAGGTGGATTCTTGAGCTTAGGATGACTTCAGATAAAGGATGAGGGTGTATGCTAGTGTTATCTATGTCTAGGAAGAAGGGAGCATCTAGGGAAATTTCAGCTGACAATAGATCTTAGGTATCCCAGGCCCTCTCCCTTATTAATGTTCAGCAGTAATTACAATTAATTGGAAGGTTTGAAAGGAAAGCAAACATGGTAATGGAGTTAATTTTAGGAAATCACTAATGAGGACTGTAGTATAGCCTGTTTCTTTTGGTTGACAGTAACAGCCAGCCTCCTAGTACACATCCTTGGATACTTTTGAGATCATTCCCACTGACTTCTTGGAAGGGGTTTTTTAAATCAACAGTAGGTAAGAAACCACCAGAAATCAGCTTCCCCATGGGATCTCCTCCCTTCTTGGCTCATACTACAAGAAGCTGGAGTATTCCTGCAGAAAATCGGCATGGATGAAAAAGTTCATGTTTCAAGAATCCCCCAAAGTCCTATGCACTCCAGTAGGTAGAAGGGAAAAATCACAATATAATCTAGTAGAATCAGGGAGATGCTGTGCTATTCTAAGTTTGACTAATGAAGGCTTTTGGAAAAAACAGAGGCTGTCCATAGCTTTAGAAAGAACAACCCCTTTGTAACATTTGGGTGCCACTGGTTATCCAGCTACTTAAAAGTTATTACCATTGTTAGGTGAGAATAGTTTTTGATTGAATCAGACAATTAGAATGTGAACAGGGCCTGTACACCTTCTTGAATCAATCAAAGCCATTGGGAGAGACTAGATCACATCCTAAGGAATTTGTTATAAAAGGAGAAGCTATTTTAGAACCAGAGAGATTCTGAAATCTGGATTGGAGAAGTTGAAGCAATCAGGACATTTCAACATACTTTGGCTTTATAGGCATCTCAAAGCAGAAGACTGAGTTTGAAAGAACTAAAAAGAAAGGATCAGCTCTTTCTCTGAGTTCTTCTCCTATAGTCTATGTCCGAGTGTAGTGTATCTATCTACAGCCAGTATAATACTTATTTATTTAGTGGCAATTGGCATGCGACTTGCTCAGCGTCACATAGCTATTAAGTGTCAGGTCAGATTTGAACTCAGGTCCTCCTGACTCCAGGGACTGGTGCTCCATTGACACTCTATCCATTGTACCACCTAGCTACCCCAGTTCCAGGGCCATTTCTAGTCATCCTGATCTATGTTTTGCCCAGATGGCTCTTGAGGAGAAAGTGAGGCTGATGACTTTGTATAGCCCTGCCTCACTTAAATCCAATTCACTTGCAAGTCATGACATCACCTTCCTGATGTTTCTGGTCCTCTTTGAGAATGAAGAATAAACAAACAATATAATCTGCTGTTTTTTACTCAAATGTTTTTATGAACTGATTTTTTTAAACCACAAAGAGGTTAGGAGTTAATTATCTATTTAGCTATCTATCTACACACACACACACACATACATGTATAGACACGCATGCTTGCATACATATATATATTTATGTAAAGTTACTGTTAACAGGATTTTACTGAACCAGTGTTTAACATGAGAACGACGAAATAGTAGACCAGGGACAAAGTGCCAATAATCAGGTAGCCATTTAATTAATTGGTTTCATTATGAGAAACATTTGCAAATTGGGAATTTTTCTGATCAGAATTCCACCTTTCTGAAGTGAAGACAGAGAGTATATACATAAATCACAAGTGTGAAGGGAGAGGGGAAGGTGGGTTATAAATAATGTTTTCCCAGGCTTGAGCAGTTTCCCATGAAAGACGCAGAAACAGAAGACAATACAGCAATTCCGGAGTCCTGTGGGAGCAATATTGCTTGAGTTCTTGGGGGTTGTTACTTACTGGGTCACAGGACCAGAGTTCTTTGAGGGGAACAGGTTCTATGATCTTTGATTTAATTCGCTTCAGTTTTGTAGGAACAAGAATGCCAGTGCTTGTGAGCCTTGTCAAGGTTTGATTGATCAGTTCAAGCTACATTATGAGTCCAACTCACAAGGGAGATAATTCTGAAAAATCTAATCTATTAGTATATTCATTACACATATCATATCGATTATTATAAAAATCATAATTCCCTTCATATTACACAGAAAGACTAACCACTTTATAAATGTTAGTAATTTTCCTAACGGGGGCCCAGAGCAATTATGATTGAACTCAGAACTTTTCATCTAAAGTAAACTGCTTGACATAGGGGTGGAGCCAAGATGGCAAAGTAGAAAGACGCACATACACATAGCTCCGAACCCACAAACCACAGAACGGCTAGAGGGGACCAAGCCAGGGTGAATTCTGCACCCAGAGACCACGGAATATTGGAGCCAGGGAGATTTCGGCTCCGGAGAGACCTGCAAACCTCTCGCGGGGGGTCCTTCGCGCCGTGGACTGGGCGCCGGGAGGGGGAACAGAGTGCAGCCCTGCCGTGGCCACGACACCGAGAGGAAAAGATCCGAGAGGGCTACGGGGACGGGATCTCCAGCGGCCACGTGGGTCCCCCCACCCACAGAGGGACCTGCAAACCTCTCGCAAAAGGTCCGTCGCGCTGCAGACGAGGAGCCCAGCCCGGACCTGCGGCGGCGGCTGCGGCTCCGAGAGGCACAGATCTGAGAAGGCTCCAGAGACGGGATCTTCGGAGGCCGCACAAGCCCCCCCCCACCAACAGGTGATTGACAGGGGTAGGTGAGAGAGTCTCTTTGGCGGGTTGAGAGGGGAGTGGGGTGCCCCCATGGCTCGGGCCCCCCCAGGAGATAGAAGCTGAGAGGGGGCTGCAGACAGGGGCTCCCCAAATGGGCGGGAGCCTGGATCCATTGTGGAAGGTCTGTGCATAAACCCCCTGAGGGAACTGAGCCAGAGAGGCGGCCCTGCCCCTGACCCCAGCACCTGAACTTAATTTAACACTGAATAGCAGCCCTGCCCCTGCCAAAAGCCCTAAGGCGGGAAGCAGCATTTGAATCTCAGTCCCCAAACGCTGGCTGGGAGGACCAGGAGGCGAGGTGGGTGTGAGGAGAACATTCAGAGGTCACACCACTGGTTGGAGAGAATGCCAAGAAAAGGGAAAAGAAATAAAACTATTGATGGGTACTTTATCGGAGAAAAGACACTTCCTCCCTTCCTTTCTGATGGGGAGGAACAATGCTTGCCATCAGGCAAAGACACAGAAATCGAGGATTCTGTGTCCCAGCCCACCCAATGGGCTCGGGCCATGGAAGAGCTCAAGAGGAATTTTGAAAATCAAGTTAGAGAGGTGGAGGAAAGACTGGGAAGGGAAATGAGAGGGATGAGGGAGAAGCATGAAAAGCAGATCAGCTCCCTGCTAAAGGAGAACCAAAAAAATCTGGAAGAAATTGGCACCTTGAGAACTAGCCTAACTCAGCTGGCAAGGGAGGTGCAAGGGGCCAATGAGGAGAAGAATGCTTTCAAAAGCAGAATTAACCAAATGGAAAAGGAGATTCAAAAGCTCACTGAAGAAAATAGATCTTTCAAAACTGGAATGGTACGGATGGACGCTAAGGACTTTATGAGAAAGACAGATATCTCAGAACATACCGCGCAGATTCGAAAAATGGAAGATAATGTGAAATATCTTATTGGAAAAACAACTGACCTGGAAAATAGAATCAGGACAGACAATGTAAAAATTCTGGGACTACCTGAAAACCATGATCAAAAGAAGAGCCTAGACATCATCTTCCATGAAATTATCAAGGAAAACTGCCCTGAGGTTCTAGAACCAGAAGGCAAAATAAATATTCAAGGAATCCGCAGAACACCGCATGAAAGAGATCCAAAAAGAGAAACTCCTAGGAGCATTGTGGCCAAATTCCAGAATTCCCAGGTGAAAGAGAAAATATTGCAAGCAGCTAGAAAGAAACAATTCAAGTATTGTAGAAATACAATCAGGATAGCACAAGATCTGGCACCTTCTACATTGAGGGATAGAAGGGAATGGAATAGGATATTCCAGAAGTCAAAGGAACTAGGACTGAAGCCAAGAATCACCTACCCAGCAAAACTGAGTATAATACTTCAGGAGAAAAAATGGTCTTTCAATGAAATAGAGGACTTTCAAATTTTCCTGATGAAAAGATCAGAGCTGGAAAGAAAATTTGACTTTTTAACACAAGAATGAAGAGAACCATGAAAAGGTGAACAGCAAAGAGAAGTCATAAGGGACTTACTAAAGTTGAACTGTTTACATTCCTACATGGAAAGACAATATTTGTAACTCTTGAAACATTTCAATATCTGGGTACTGGGTGGGAGTACACACACACACACACACACATGCTCACACGCACACATACATAGAGACAGAATGCACAGAGTGAATTGAAGAGGATGGGATCATATCTTAAAAAAAAAATGAAATCAAGCAGTGAGAGAGAAATATTGGGAGGAGAAAGGGAGAAGTTATATGGGGCAAATTATCTCTCATAAAAGAGGCAAGCAAAAGACTTATTAGCGGTGGGATAAAGAGGGGAGGCAAGAGAAAAACATGAGGTCTACTCTCATCACATTCCACTAAAGGAAAGAATATAATGCACACTCATTTTGGTAGGAAAACCTATCTCATAATACAGGAGAGTGGGGGACAGGGGCACAAGCAGGGTGGGGGGGAGGATGGAGGGGAGGGCATGGGGAGGAGAATGCAATACGAGGTCGACACTCATGGGGAGGGAAAGGATCATAAGAAAATAGAAGTAAAGAGGGACAGGATAGGATGGAGGGAAATATAGTTAGTCCTATACAACACAACTAGTATGGAAATCATTTGCAAAACTAAACAGATATGGCCTATATTGAATTGCTTGTCTTCCAAGGGGAAGGGGTGGAGAGGGAGGGAGCTAAAGAAGTTGGAACTCAAAGTGTTAGGACCAAATGTAATGTTCTTACCACTGGGTAACAAGAAATACAGGTTAAGGGGTCAAGAAAGCTATCTGGCCCTACAGGACAAAAGAGAAGATGGAGACAAGGGCAGGGAGGGAGGATAGAGGAGAGAGCAGATAGGTCACAGGGGCAATTAGAAAGCTCGGGTTTGGGGGGGGGGGAGGGGATAAAAGGGGAGAAAATTTGTAACCCAAAATTGTGTGAAAATAAATGTTAAAACTTAAATAAAATAAAAAAAAATAAAAATAAAGTAAACT
Organism: Notamacropus eugenii; assembly: GCF_028372415.1. Lineage (NCBI taxonomy): Eukaryota > Metazoa > Chordata > Mammalia > Diprotodontia > Macropodidae > Notamacropus > Notamacropus eugenii. The sequence goes on from NC_092876.1 coordinate 185,085,610, forward strand.
GCTTAACACTGAAGAGGAAAAGTGTTGTTTGTTGTTCAGTCATTCATGTCTCATTCTACGTGACTCTCATGGACTTTTGCCCACAAGGTTTTCTTGGCAAAGATACTGGAGTGGTTTGCCGTTTCCCAATGTGCCCCCATTTTACAGATGAGAAACTGAAGCAAATGGAGTTAAATGACTTGTTCAGGGTCATACAGCTATAGGTGTCTGAGGTCAGAATTTGAACTTAGATTTTCCTGACTCCAAGCCCAGTGCTCTATCCACTGTACCACCTAGTTGCCCTAATGGATATTAGGTTCCACCATATTACTCCCTAGGCTTAAAATGAGCTAATCATTTTAATAGAGTGTTATAATCTTTCTTTGGATTTCTGAATGTTACCTATATTGCCCATTTTTTCCCTTACTTATAAAGGAGATTTTAAAATTATTATTTGTTCTCAGAGAATTACATCCAAACAACTAGGACTGGTAATTTCCTTCATATAGAAACTGACATGGTATGAAAATTCCTTCCCCCATTGAAGATCTCAACCTCTCTATAACTTACAGTCTTACAAAGATGCTTGAGGCTCAAAGACGTTAATGACTGGCTCATGATGTCATTGCTATTAAGTATCATAAGCAGGATTTGACCACAGGTATTTCTGACTCCAAGTCTAACACTCTAGTATGCCATGCTATCCCTATTTGTAATATTAATGAATAATGAGGAGGGTAAGCAGTATCCCCTGAAAACATCCATCAACAAAGGGTACTGACAGCTCTTCTGCTTTGGTTGACTCTAACTTGTTCTTTACTGCAAGGACCCAGAGAAAAACATCCCTTCCTAGATTCCCTGGAAAGAACTCAGAACTCAATTATCAGATTGGATGACAGGGATGACGTTTTCCATGGGCTGTAGTTAATGGTTCCAGTAATGTATGTCTAAATCTAATGAATCACTTTAATGCACTGGATTCCTTGGCACTTTTGATCAATGGTTGAATACTGGCATATTTGCATCTGGTGCTGGGGTTGTGAGGTACTCCATTCATGGAGTGTGGGCTTGAAGTGAGTAAAGGAAGGAATATGGGGATATGATATTTTTCTCTTAGGGACTAATAACCTAATTTTAGTTTCATTGGTATAGTAGGATCAGGGGAAGAAAAGATTTTGTTGTAAAGAGGAGACTTTAAGGGAGTTCTCACGTATTCTATTGAATGATACTGACCCATTCTGTTATATTATGTTCATATTCTTTCTATTCCAATCTCAGCCAAACAGTAGGGCTTAGAGTCAGCTTGACCTTTTTTATTACACAGAGGGAGGAAGAAGGAGGAAGGAAGGGAGGGAGGGAGAGAGACAGAGACAGAGACAGAGACAGAGAGAGTGAGACACACACACACATACACACAGAAACAGAGACAGAGATGGAGAGAGCCAGAGCCAGAGAGAGAACCAGAGCTAGAGTGAGAGAGAGAGAGAGAGAGAGAGAGAGAGAGAAGGGATTTAAACTGCTCCAGAGGAAGTTCAGCCTGGCTAAGTTGGAAGAGGCTACATACCCAGTTAACTGTAGGGTGATATTGGCGGTTCCAAAGACCATCTACTAAGTCTAAACATTAGAATCTATTGATAAGAAGAGTACCCATGCCAATGAAATCATAAATCATTTCCGAAAGGAACTGATCAGATCATTTAATTATGTCATCAATTTTGTTGTATTATGAGTGATTAATAATTATTAATAACATTATATTGTCTTATCGATAATATATGATTATTAATAATAACCATCAATAATAGCCAGCATTATATAATGATTTAAGGTTTGCAAAGCCTTTCACAAGTTATTTCATGAGATCTCAAAACAACCCTATGAGGTAGGTGCTTTTATTAACCCATTTTACAGGTGAGGGACAGGTGAAGCTCTAAAAGTTTAAGTTACTTGTTCAAGGTCACATGACTAGTAAGCATCTGAGACAGGATTCAAACTCAGGTCTTCCTCACTTGAAGTTCAGTTTTCCATCCACCAGACTACCTAATTTCCATGAAATTATTAATAGCTCTGTGTCTATCCAGACTATTACAGTATGCTAGAGGTTGGCCTCAGAGTCAAGAAGCCCCCTTCTGACACCCATTAGCTCTGTGCCTCTTGCAAATTGCTTAACCTCTCTGGGATCCAGGCAACTTTATGAGACTAAAAGTTGCAGAGTAGGTACCAGTCTGTACTGGCAGAAAGAATTTTCTCCCTGTGGGTTCCTTATGCTAATGAAATCACAGATCTGGTCCTTCTCTCCCCCCAAAACTTCCAGAGAGAATGGATTGGGACTGTGCAGCAAGTGGAATACAAGTGAGAATGCATGCAGTCTTGCTGTGTAACTAGTGATACTTCTGTCTTGTTGGAACCACAGTGAAGGTGAAGAGCATTTGGACAGACCCTGCCTTGATTTCAAGACAGGAATTATTACCATTTTTGTCTACTTCTGGATACTTTTGACTCTCTACTAGTGGACTCCCTCAGAAAAGTCTTTCAGGGAAGGACCAGTTAAGTATTTTTGCTCTGAGTGAAGAAGGGGGCCCTGGATAACAAATCAGAAGAGACATCAATAACTCTGGGAGATGTATGAAACTATTAATTACACTAGAACTGTCTCATCAACTGTCTAGGCTGGTTAATGAAGATCATGTGGTTGGCAAAGCTTTTGCTTAACTCTCTCATTAGCATAAGTATTGTTTTCCATGATCTACATTAAACCAATGCAAATTTGTGTTCCAAATATGTATCAGTAAAGAGTAGCTATGGATTCAATCAAATGTTGATTTGCCTCAGTTCCCAGTTTCTAAGTCATCATCTCCAGAGCTGCTGGAGGAGGTTGGAGCAGAGGGATATTGTGAGGGCAGAGAGGAGACAGAAAGGAAAGAGATGAAGAAAGGAGTGGGGGAAGATGCAGGTGTGAGGAAAGGGGGAAAGAAAAGAGAAAGGAGATGAGATTGATAGGGAAGAAAAAGGAGAAAAAAGTTAAAAGAGCAAACAAAAAGAGGAGTCTGTGAGGCAAGTGATGGGAGATATGTAAAATAAATACAAGAGTCTGACAGCAGCTTTCCTTTAGGAGGTCATCCATAGTCAGCTATTTGCTAAATAAGTAAATGAGTGGTATGGAAGAAGGAGCTTAATATTTGTAATCATAAGATCTGGATTTGAATCTGAGTTTGTTCACTTGCTACCCATTTTATTTTGTACTTTGCTAATGACCTGTCTGGACCTCAGTTTTCTCATCTGTGTATGTGAGGATTGGTCAAAGAAGTTCCTGGTTAGCCTCAGTGAACTTATAGGAAGATGACCTTTTGGTTAGGATTTTTGAGAAAGGGTATGATTAGCACTTACTGGAGGATGGGTTTTACAGGTGAAGATGATTTGATTTGGCAATTTCTTGGGGAGTAAAGGATTGCAAATTTCTTCCCAAAGCTAGGAAGAGTAACTACATTCAGAGGGAAAAAGGGATCTGAGTGTTACCAAGAGCGAATATTTGGGGCTGTTTCCAAGATTTGACTTGGCCCACAAAAGCCCAAAACATGAGGTGCTAGGCTATGCTCAGTGCTAGGGGGAATGTTTCATAAAGTCATGGGATTATAGAATTAAAATTAGAAAATAATTTAGAGCGCATCTAGTCCAGCCATCTCTTGTTATAGATGAGAAAATTTCAAGTCCCACAGTCTTAACTACTTGCCCAAGGTCACAAAGGTATTAAATAGGAGAGCTGGAATCTGATGATCCCAAGTTCTCTACCTTCTAATCTATTGGTTTTTCTGGGCTAATGGTTAAAAATTCATTAAATGATTGTGTTGAAGTTTTAAGGGAAGTTACAACTTCTGAATTGGTAATCACTTACTCAGCTGAATTTAGAAACTCTTTGAGTGACTTTCCAAAAGACTACTTTTGACTACAATAACTTTTTAAAAGAAGGAAATCAGATATGAATTGCAATGTAGGAAAGATTATTTTTGTCAAGCTAATAATAAACCTCTAGGGGAAGGTAAACAGCCAAATGTTTTAAGTTTTTTGTGTTAACTGGGCTGAAAGTTTTCTTTTAAGAGGCACTTTACATTTCATGAAAATTGCTTAAAATTAATTAATTGATATACTTGTTTAAATAATTACGTTTGTTGTTACCAGGAAATAAGTAGAATCAAAAAGGTGTTGCTTGGTTTAAAAAAAAGTCTCCTCCAGTTCTAAAATCTTACGATTGTGCTGAATGAATGAATGGTTTGCCCTTATTGATGTGCTATATACACAGTGTGGTGGAAATATACTAGATTAAATCCTGACCTTCTAATTATTACATGAGTGACTCTGGAAAAGTTTAATGTCTCTGGGCTTTAGTTTCATCATCTATAAAATGAGGGGATTTTATCGGGTGACTTCTAAGGTCCATTCCAACTCTAAATCTATAATGCAAGGCAGGCACTCACTTATTTGGTATACCGCAAGAAGTTCTAGAAAGAGTCCTAACTCCAAAGTATCTCTTCCGCTGGCCTTTCATCTTGAATTCCACCATTAGAGATGCATTATTCTAGGTCCCCAAGATCTTTCATTCCCTAAAGGCAGAGGTGTGCTGGTGTTTGAACAATCATTTTTCCAAGGGAAACAAATGCATGCAAGGAACATTTTTTATTTTAATCTGAATTATTAAAATTTTCTCCATTATTTTCTTAAGAAAATCAGCAAAACAATAAATCAAGTCCTGATTTGCAGTGTTTGAAGATTTCCTCCATATAAAGGCTCACGCTAAAACTCAACAATTGGCTTTCATGGGCTGGTTAGAGCTGACTTCAGCACACCACTGCAAAGCCTCCTATTAATGCAAATATCAGGATTGTTTCGTGGGGATCATTTAGGAGAAATGCTCTTGTAATTTGACTGAGGGTTGGTATCTGAGATGGGTGGGGGATCAGAAAGGGGATGTGTGGTAAAAGGAGGTGGAGAATAGGACCTGTGGCCCATGGTGAGGGGATTCCCTTCTTCCTCTGATGAATATTCAAGGGGTACTAAGGAAACAAGTGGAGTTCAGTTCTGGCGGAGTTTGACTCCCCCAAAGCTCACTGATCAGGCTTTTCTTTCACTCTTTTGCTGTTTCCCCACTCCAGAATGGAAAATCTCTAAAATAAGCTTAAATTGGGAATATGTCTAGGGCAGGGGTGAGGAACCTGCAGCCTTGAGGTCACACTTGGCCTTCTAGGTCCTTGGGTGTGGCCTATTGACTGAGTCCAAGTTTAACAGAACAACTCCTTTTCTTAAGGGGATTTGTCCTGTGAAGTTTAGATTCAGTCAAAGGGCTCCACTTGAGGATCTAGGGGGCCCCATGTGACCTCAGGGCTACAGGTTCCCCTTCCCGGCTAGGACTTCCTCCAAAGGATTTTTATAGGATCTCTTCTCAAAAGATATTTAATGTTTAAAGGAAGCTGGTCATGGGAGAGCTGTTTATTTCCTCTACCATAAAAGAAATGTTTAAAACATAAAAGACTCATGAGTATGCATTGACAAAGACTTAAATGTGAAACAGTAATCCATTGCTCTTATAATGCCCTTCTGGCAGGTTGATACTTAAAACATGAAACACTTGGGACTACTGAAAACTGTTTCACTTTCCACTCAGATCTGTACAGTCTAAAGGACTCACTCAAGGTCCATATCATTTTTCCAGCCATTACTGGATTTAGGATTTCTTTTCATTAAGTTCCTCCAGCATATAGAACAACTCATAACTTTTCTCCAGTGAATTCCTGCCAATATGTAGAACAATCTAGATGGAGATCCAGATAAAACCTCTCCAGGGGTCCCTGCAACATATGGGAATTCTCTTGAATCCCTGCAAAATTATGTAGGGCATTTCAAATGAGAGGTACAAACTTAATGGACAAAATGACAAGTAGACTTGTTCACAAAGAAAATGAAAAAACTCAGGTGAACCCCAAACACCTGTAAGCCCCCCTAAAGGGATTAAGCAGTTGAGATTGATTGAAATCAGCCCCTCACATCCTAAGCAAGGACTACAAGATGTAATAATCCATGCTCTAGGGTGATCTATTTCAGCCCCTCTGCCTTTCCCCATAACTGTAGATTTAGCCTCCTTCAGCATTTTTCCTAGGCCTACTTTATAATATTTCTATCAGAAAACAGTCCTTCCCTTGCTCTAATTCTAAATAAAGTATGCCTTGTGAAAAGGTGGACCTTCTCATCAAGGCAAGTCCCTCTAAAACATCCTCTCTTGTCTTCTCCATATTTTTTACTCTTTCTTTATCCATGCTCAGATCTCTCCTATTCTTCAAAAACAGAAACATAAAAAACCCTCTTCACTTGACCTTAGCATAGCCTCAAGCTATTGTCCTATATATCTCCTTTTATAGCCAAATTCCTAGAAAAAGTTATTTATACTTTTTACCTACACTTCTCTATCTGTACTCTAAGTGATCTCATGAGTACCCATGGGTTCTATGCAGATAAAAATAGTACTATCTAACAGTTAAATATGATACAGTGGATAGAGTGTAGGACCTGGAGTCAGAAAGACTCATCTTCCTGAGTTCAAATATGACCTCAGAAAAGGAAATGACAAACTACTCTAGTTTCTTTGCCAAGAAAACCTCAATGAGGTCATGAAGAGCTGGACATGACTGAAAACAATTGAACATCAACAAACATTTAAATAGTGCATACTATGTGCCACTCATTGGGCTAACGTACTTTACAATTATTAACTCACTTGATGCTCACAGAAATCCTGGGAGGTAAGTGCTATTATTATCTCCATTATTTACAGATGAGGAAACTGAGGCAAACAGGGTTAAGTGACTTGCTCAGGGTCACACAGCTAGTAAGTATCTGAGGCCAGATTTGAACTCAGAAAGAGAAGGTGAGTCTTTCTGACTCTAGGCCTGGTGCTTGGGGCAGCTAGGTGGTGCAGTGGATAGAGCACCAATGCAGGAGTCAGGAGGACCTGAGATCAAATCTCACCTCAGACACTTGATACTCATTAGCTGTGTGACCTTGGGCAAGTCACTTAACCCCAACTGCTTCATCTTGGGTCATCTCCAGTCATCCTGATGAATATCTGGTCACTGGATTCAGATGGCTCTGGAGGAGAAGTGAGGCTGGTGACCTGCACAGCCCTCCCTTACTCAAAACAAAGTCAAGTGCAAGTCATGTCACCATTTCTCTGATGGCATGGTCTTCTTCGACAGTGAAGGATACACACACACACACACACACACACACACACACACACACACACACACACACACACAAGCTTGGTGCTCTGCACCAGATGCTTCTTGAATTGTCATCTGTAATTACCACTTGGATATTTCTACCTGAATATCCTATTGGCTTCTCAAAATGAATGTGTTCAAAACTGAACTAATTATCTTTGCCCTAAATTCATTTAGGACATTTAAAGCCCTTTGCAGTCTGGGCCCCACTCCATTGTACCAGGCTTCCCCTTATTTAGCCAAACGGATATGTCTACTTATTATTTCTACATACAGGGTCATGTTGAGGTGACATTTGAGCCCAGGTCTCCCTGACTCTGAAGTCACTTTTCTTTCCACTGTGCCATTCTTGTTTATAATTATTCCTGTTAAATTTTGTATGAAATACAAATTCCTCAGTTTGGCATTTCAAGTCTTCCACAATATGGTGAACACTCGTGTCTCTGGTTGCATTAATCAGGGAAACTTTCATGATCTTAACATTTTTATACAAGGTTCTTTGTTGGAGGATAGCCTCTAAGACTTTATTTTGCTTTACTGAGTCAAATGCTGCTTTTCAACCAACAATAAACACAGTGTTTCTGCAGCTTTCAGTAAATCATGTAAGGGCCAAGATGTGATCTGATATAAAAAATCATCTGCAAAAGGTTCCCTATTCCTTTCTTACATTTTTATCAACAATACACTTAAAATGCATGTAGAACATTTTCATAAAGATTTTAGAGAGATGAGAAGGGCAACCCATGAGCCTATAGGTGGGTAGTTATTAATATTCTCTAGCTGCCTTTTTTGGCAATTAGTATCATTCATGATTTTTTCCTCCAATATTTTGGTCTCTTTCTCCCACTGACATATTTATCAGGGCTTTCAAGAGAGTGTTGCTCCCAGGATGGATTTCCTTGTGTGTGCTCTGAATCTAATCCTGATACTGTTACCAACTTCATCTTCCTAAGTTCCAATTCCATTTTTCCACATAGGACAGGGTCTATATAGGTGTTAGGATCTTCACATAAGTGATAGGATCCATGAGTAATGTTTCCTGAATCACTGATGATAAAAATAGGTTATAATACAAATGTCAAGTTTGTCCCAGTTTATATTTCTTGGTTGTACTCCCAGTTTTACTCCTGAATGTGCTTTGGGGAGGGTGAAGCTTATTTGGTCCCATGTTAATTTTTCTGCAGTCTAGGTTTTGCTTCCATTTCTTTTTTGCTGTTATAAAGGTGATACTGCTGATCATCAGTGTTCTGCCACTCCTTTCTGCGTGATTTTTTAATAAGTTTGTATTGATATCCTTGCCTTTCCTCTCCCTATATGGAAGAGAAATCAAATGTTTGCTAGTTCAGGTGATTCCTCGGTTCTTTTGGCCTCCTCCTTGTGATGACTCATTTGCATTAGTTAAGATTCTGTAGGAAACGGTGGGCCTTTATGATCAACACCTTTGTATTTTCCTTATGTTTTTGGTTGCTTTGATGGCTCATTGGAACAGGACAGCTTAAATCAATGTCTTCTTAGCGTAACCTTTCTTCTAATTTGCTGTTGATTTTAACCTTTGCTCTAATTAATTTACAACTTTATTTCACCCGACAGCTGCTTCTCATGTGACTCCCACATGAGTAATTTTGAATTTAAACAGCTAAAATTTTTCATGTACACAGCACAACACAAAAGAGGATTGTATACGAAAGCATGAATATCCACGTTACACCACTTGTTTCCTTTTTTTAAGAGTACACAGTAAATTCCACACAAGACTTTAAACGCTGTTCTGTTGTCTGTGCTTCCTTCAGTTCTCTTTTGTGCATTTAAAAAATGTTTCAATTGCCCTCTTTTGGGCTTAATATTGTTAAGTTTGTTTACTTCTCTCCAACTTCCCCTAGCACATTAAAATACAAGAAACACTGAAAGAAAAACAAAATAAACCTCTGTTACAAGCAAGCATAAGCAAGCCAAAGGAACCCACACAGCGGCCATGTCCGAAAATATTTATCGTTTTCTTCACGTTGAATCCATCATCTCTCTGTCAGGAGGTAGGTAACGTGCTTCGTGATCAGTCCTCTGAAGATGGGGTTGATCACTGCATCGTTCAGAGTTCTTAAGTCTTTCAAGTTTGTTTTTCTTTAAAATGTTGTTGTCCTCATATAGGTGGTTTTCATGATTCACTCTGTACCAGCTGATACTCGTCAGAATTCTCTACAATCAGGAACTGGTTTTTAACTATCTAGTTAGAGAGAATCAATTCCAATTTTTAAAAAAATATTGTTATAGTGTTTTCCATGTACAGCATCTTCTGACTAATTTTTGGAAGGAAATATTCAATATAGATAGATACATGGATGAATGAATAAATAGATATGACGATTTTTGAGTAACATAAAAACCTTTAATCTCTTACAGTTCTCAAACTTGGACATCTTTCATATCTATGTATATCTATGCATATATATGCATAAATATCCATTCTCCCTTGTGCCCATCTTCCTACTGAGATCATCAGATATCAAAGCATATGTTCACTTGTTTTGGAGGATCTAAATTATTCACACAATTTTCCACCTCTTCATCATTCCCAACAGAAAAGGAATGAGCTGCCATTATCTTCTCAGTGGTCTTTTGATTATGCTCATCAAGATCACTCAAAGACAAGATGACCAAGTCTCAAGAAAATGATGCTTCCTGTCTTTGGGTATATGATGAAACCAATTTGGTTAAACCCTTTGTTTCCTTAAAAGCAACTGGTGGTGCATTGGATAGAGTGCTGGGTCTGGAGTCAGGAAGACCTGAATTCAAATCCAGCTTCAGACATTTACTAGCTGTGTGACCCTGGGCAAGTCACTTAACTTCTGCTTGCCTCAGTTTCCTCAACTGTAAAATAGGAAAAAAGATAGCACTGCCTCCAGGGTTGCTTGTGAGGATCAGATGAGATAGTGTTTTAAAAAGCACTTAGCACATTGCCTAACACATAGTTGGTACTAGATAAGTGCTTATTCCCTTCTCTTCCCCCAAAGGAAGTCTTCCTTTTATTTTCTGGTTATATTTATTATAGACAGAGATAGGGATGCAGTCTGTGATTTCATTAGTAGGAGGAGCTCTTTCGCCAATACAGAACATTCCAACTTAGGGTCTCCTAGAGTTACCTGTAGTATTGAGTATACAAGTGATTTGCTGAATATCACACAGTTAGTATGTGTCAAAGATAGCACTAGAACCTTAAAGCCAGTTGTCTATCCATTGTGCCACACTGTCTCTCATTTGTGATGAGAAGAGTGACACTAATGAAGCTCAGTTCTTATAATAATATGCCAATCATTGGGCAAAGAGCTCCCATTTAGACTATCACATTTAAATTAATGATTAGGGAAGGTCTAAAAACTGTGATTCTTAACATTTTTTGACTCATTTAGCCACTGCCACAACCATTGTTGTAGAGGCAGAAATGGAGCCCCAGAGGTAAGGGACATTTAAAACTTTTATTTATATAAAATATATATGTATAAATAATATAATAATATATGTATATGTGTATATGTATGTATATATGTGTGTATATGTGTATATAGAAGTATATACATATATGCGTATATACATATATACGCATATATGTATATAAATATAGAACTCATTTATAGTGGGTTACCATGTCCAAAGAAAGCATGCTTCTCTCTCTCTCTCTCTTTTTTTTTTAAAGCTAGGCTGGTCATTGGAGAGCAAATTCACTCTCTTGCTAGGACTGTCCTTGAAGTTTGTCCAGCATGAGCATCTGCCAGAGTTTGTGCTCTACTGTCATAACCTTAGAGAACTCTGGGTCACCTCCATGATATGATTAAATATTGGAATAGAACTTTGTTGAGGAAAACTTTAAATCCTCTACGATTGTGAGCTACTTTAGTTGAAAATCAGTCCTATACTCTCAGTACATGTCCCCAGCTCACCCACATTTCCCCTGGTCTCTTCCTAATGAGAATTTCTAACTCCCTCCAAGTTCTCTGAGGCCTGAAATTAATTCCTATTATGCTAGAGTTTATAGACAGGACCACCTGACATCCATCACCCCTGTTCTGGCTTCACCTGCCTCCTTTCATAGTCTTGAATTCATAATCAGTCACTTCATCAAGGTTCTGTGCTCGACCCTTGAACTTCTGGCTCTCATGTTCTTCCACCATTCTGGTCTTCCATTGCTGGGTACCATCTACCTCCAATGGTCCTATTCCTAAGTCATTGAGTGTTTCTGGAGGATGTCAGGTAGCCATGCTTTCCATTACAGGAAACAGTGTAAGACTTGGAGTCAGAAGACCTTGGCTCATGCCCTGAATATGCTGCTTACTGTCTGTGACCTTGGATAAGCAAGGTCACATAATCAATCACTTCATGGAACTGAGTCTCAATTTCCTCATCTATGAAATCAGTATAATCATACTTGTTTTGCTTGCCTAATAGGGTTGATTACTAATGTATTTTCTTTCTTACCTTTTTTTCCTTCCTTCCTTCCTTCCTTCCTTCCTTCCTTCCTTCCTTCCTTCCTTCCTTCCTTCCTTCCTTCCTTCCTTCCTTCCTTTCTTTCTTCCTTCCTTCCTTCCTCCCTCCCTCCCTTCCTTCCTTTTTTCTTCCATCTCTCTAACCTTCCCTCCTTTCCTCTCCTACACCTTGGAATATGATGAGATAGCATCTCTCTTTCTAAGGTACCATCTCCACATGGCTCTTCCTGAAGTGGTCCTTTTGGCCTCAGTGAGAGCCACACTACACTGCAGGGAATAGAAGATGTGGGAGAGACTATTCACCAAGCTTCCTTTCAGATGGGAATGAGCTTCTTTTTATGTCACCCTGGGTGGGCTGCTGGCTCTTAGCAGGAGGGCTTGGGGATGGAGGTCTCTGTTAATCCTGCTCAGCGAGATGTCACATCACAAATCAAATGAACAATAGGACTGAGAGCAGCTGAAGGTAAATGGCCTCTAACTGGATAATGTGTCAGTTAAGGACTAAATGGTTTCCCTTCTGTCACTTCTCTTTACCTGGCTGGACTGCATTATGGGCTGTTAGTGACAGTAGAGGGGAGGAGAGGTGCCCCTGGCCCTGGGATATGACAATTACCCAGGGAATGATCTGTTTTGTGGAATGAACATGGAGAAGAAGAAGAGAAATTAGTCTCAATGCCCCTTGTGTCTGAATATTCCCTTTCTACATATCCTTTGCCCCCAGTCCCAGGCTAGGCAAGATGCCCAGAGAGAGAAACCTCAGCCAACTCATGAAGAGGATATTTGTCTCCAGTTGGATGCTCCTTTTTAGCTCTGTTGATTTTCTATCCGGACCCCCTAATCTCACATAGGAGATAGCTATTTTATTTGTGAAATGTTCCTCAGAGTGGCCACCAAGAAGTGGTAGAGCCCTATGTTCCTCTTCATTACCATCTTTATTATAATCCCCATGGTTCTCCCACCACCATGCTTTTGTTCATATTGTTATTTTTGCTTGTAATAACCTCCTCCAAGAATCTCATTCTACCTATTTAATTCCTACTCGTCCTTCAGGCTCCACTTAAAACACCACCTCCTCCAGGAAGCCTTCCTTGATCTCCCAAATGAGAAGAAAACTTCTAAACTTCATAACACTTTGTACCTATTTGTGCCTATTTGCTCATCTGTAAACTGCAGAAATTTTCATACTTTCTACTTTCCTGTTGGAGAGAAAAGCACTTTATAGGCTTTAAGATGATATATAAAAAATACTATTATTACTATTTTTAACACTCATTACAATATGCCTTGTCTTATAGTTGTTTGAGTATATACTTTATCTCCCATACAAAATAATAAACTTCAGGAAGGCCGAGACTATCTTATTTACTTTTACATCCTCCTCAGTGCCTAGCACAGAACTCTGTGACACTGAATTGAATCAGAGTTGGAAGGTATTTCAGGAAATAGAATATAAATTATTTGCCCTTCAACTTTAAAAATTGACCATTTTGATTTTATATCATCTTCATTTAAAAAAAAAAACTTCCTTCATTCCCTACCCAGCAAGACATCTCTTATGACAAAAAATCAAAGAGATGGGGGAAAAGCAGTTTAGTAAAACAAACTATTATACCAGTTTATTCAATGTTTCACATACTTGTAGTATCCCATCTCTTCAAAGAAGAGGGGAAACAGAATTTTCTCATTTTTTTCAGGGGCAAACTTGACCATTTTAACTATGCATTATTCAGTTTTTCTTTTTTTTATTTTATTTTTTCCACTTACTGTTCATTGTACCTATCATTTTCCTGGTTCCTCTTACTCAACTTTGCATCAATTCATATATCTTCACACGTTTCTTTGAATTCTTCATATTCGTTGTTTTATGCCTTATCATTTACAGACTATCTTTCAACAAGCTCTCTTCTTTGAAGTTCATAGTATCCTGTTATATTAAATTGTCTGGAGGCTTGTCTCTATCATCAATGAACTTCTTGGACTCTTCTACCTTTCACAATGACTTTCCTACCTGTTTTCCATTCCACCTAGGATCCTCAGCCTCAGAGACAGAAAGGATCTTACAGACCATCTAGTATTATACCTTCACTGGATAGACAGGGAAACTGAGGTCTTGAGAAAGGAAGCAATTTCCCAAGGTTAGAACCAGAATATAAAACCAAGTGTTAAGACCCCTGACCCTGATCCTTGGCTCTTTCTACCATTTCTGCTACTTCTTTCCCTTACCATGATTCTCAAAGGCTTCAATATTGATGCTGATGGCTAATCTAACACTGTCATCAAAGTTCCTAGAAATGGTAGTCATAGGATTTCAATCACACCTTAGTTCTTATAACCACTTAAAGCTATTCCACAGCCAAAGACTTAAGCTGTGAAATCTCATGGTCTGAAAACATGTTCTTATCCTTCTCTCTTTTCCACTCCATTACACTTTTCATACCCATTCTCCACTTTTATCCTTATCTTTGGTCCCTCAGTTTCTCCCCATTCTCCCAACTATTAACCCTGTTCCGGCGTCAGCTCCTTCTTTCCTAGGTATTGAACCATTTAGATAATTTCCTGATTTTCATCCTAGGATCATTTTCCTCTTTAATTAACCTTTTTCTCTTCCCACCCAGCTATCATCTATCAACCTCCTCTCTCTCACTCTGTATGCTCTAAATATGTGTATCTAGGTTTTACACTATACCTGATATATATCAGGGATTTTTTCTGGGATGACCTGTAGCAATTGTAGTGCAGGTGTTAGGGTGCAAGGTGTTAACATGTTGAGCAAGAAGAAAGTGACACCTCTAAGATGCTCTTAAGGACTAACATACCAAAAAGCTGGCTCTCAGTCTGCCACTTGATTTGTGACCTCATCAATTCTCTAACACAGATTTCAAAAGTAATCGAGGGGTGTGTCCTGATATTTCCTCATAAATTTTCCACAGATAAATAGCCAGTTCATTAGGGAAGGGAATAAGCATTTACATACTACCTACTACGCGCCAGGCACTGTGCTAGGTGCTTTACAAATATTGTCTCATTCGAGCCTCACAACAATCTTCAGAGGTAGGTGCTGTTATTATTTCAGTTTTACAGATGAGGAAACTGAGACAAACAGAGGTTAAGTGACTTGCCAGAGTCACATAGCTAAGCTACTTAAAAGTATGTCTTGTTGAAAAGAGATCAGACTAATTCTATTTGACCTCAGTGGATGTAAGGAAGAATAGTGGGTCAGTGTTGCAGAAAGGAAGATTGAAGATTTTGACTCGTGAAAAGGGAAAGCTTTTTAACAATGAGAATAGGGACTAAATGTCTCAGCCTAGATTTGAACTCAAGTCTTCCTCATGTTCTATCCACCGTGCCATCTAGCTGCCTCGTTAATTAATTTGCTTTGAATCTATGCAAACAACATGAGTCAACAGTTTATTATGACAATCAAAAAAAGAGTGAGATGAATAGAGGCACAGTGTCCAGAATAAGCATCTCTGTACTCTGCCTTCATCAGACCACATCTGGAGGTATTGTTTTCAATTCTGGGCACTGTATTTTTTTTAAAAAAGATTATCTTAGTTTTATTTATGCCTTCTGTTATATCACATTTGTTTCTGAATACATATCTCAGTTCAGCAAACAAGTAACGCATTGATTGTATCTGACAATACAATCAATATTCTATACTCAGAGTCCCCACTCCGCTTCGCCCCTCTACAAATAAGGGAGGAAGGTATATTGTCTCACTTCTCTCCGAGGCCAAGCTTGAGCATCATAATTTCACTACAGTCAGTTTTGTTTTATGGTTCTTTTCATTTACATCGTTGTAGTCATCAGGCATAAAGTTTCCCTGGTTCTGCTTATTTCCTTCTGAATTAGTTCATATGTCTTCCTATGCTTCTCTGAATTTTCATATTTATCATTTCTTACAGTGCACTTATATTCCATTACATTTAGGTACCACAATTTGTTGAGCCTTTCCCTAATGGATGGGCACCCACAAACAATTTCCATTCTCTTGCTGCTGCTGACAGGACTGCTCTGAGTATTTTGGTGCAAATGGTGCCTTTCTTTCCTTTTTGGGATCATTTGGTTACCAGTAGATCTCAGGGTCAAAATGTATGGACAACTGGGCATGTTATTACTTGAAGGGAACGGGGATGTTTACCCTGGAAGAAGCTTGGGAGAGGAGACAAATGCTGTCTTCAAGTACTTGAAAGACTGTCATATTGCAGAGAGATTTGACTAATTCTATTTGACCTTAGTGGATGTAAGGAAGAATGATGGGTCAGTGTTGTAGAAAGGGAGATTGAAGATTTTGACTCATGAAAAGGGAAAACTTTTTAACAATTAGAACTATCCGACAACAGAATTCACTGCCTTGTGACATGGGGGTTCATTTGTCCTGACTCTCAAGGGAAAGTTGAATAACATTTTCTGGTCTTTTATGCCTCTCTAGGATTCTGTTCCAGACTTTCTCTACCCTGCTCCAACAACCTCTTCTTTCTAGAAGCTCACTCCAGCCCTGGAATTCACACTTTGCAAGTACTCTCCAACCCTGCAGCCTCTCCCTCTGATTGGATGGCTGCTCTCAGAATTTCTGTTGAAAAAGTGGACCCAAGTCAGCCAAATTTTCATTGCTCTCCAGGCTGTACTATGAACTTTCTCTACCATGTTCCCTCAACAGACACCTTCTTCACTCTCTCCCTAAATTGCCTTTCAGTTTCTTTTTATGTGTTATCTTCCCTCATTAGAGTTTTTGTTGTTTTTGTTTTCATTTGTACTCTTTCTCAAAGAGAACCACAACATCAGGGAGGTGATGCCATGACATGAAAGTGAATTGGATTTAAGTGAGGAAGGGCTGTGCAAAGTCACCAGCCTCACCTCACTTTTTCCTAGGGAGCTATCTGGGTCCAGTGGCAAGATACAGATCAGGACAACTGAAGATGGCCTTGACTCTTATTAGAGTATAAGCTCCATGAAGTCAAGGACTGTCTTTATGGTTGCATTTACATTCCCAGTATTTGGCATAATGCCTAGAACATAGTAAGTAGTTAACAAATGCTTCTTAACTGACCATTTTGTGGACTCTGGTGAAAAGGGGATTTCTATAGGAGTATTGATTGGACTAAATGGTTTTTGGCACTCTGTGATTCTGTAACCCACCTTTCTATTTTACTGAGAAGATTGAATATCTTAAAATCTCCTCCTCCACTCCTTTAAACCTCTTAATATTTTCACTTGTTCTCTTTTTATTTCCATCTTATTTTTTAAATGATATTTTATTTTTTCAGTTACATGTAGTGATAATTTTTAACATGTTTAAAAAACTTTTTGAGTTCCAAATTTTTTTCCCTTCTTCCCTCTCCTCTTCCTAAAATTGCAAATAGTTTGATATAGGTTATACATTTATAATCATGTAAAACATATTTCCAGGTTAGTCAAGTTGTGAAAGAAGAAACAGACCAAAAGGAAAAAAATAGCCATGAAAAGATAAAGTAAAAATCAGTATGCTTCTATCTGCATTCAGTCTCCATCAATTTTTACCCTGGATGTGGATAGCATTTTTCATCATGAGTCCTTGGAATTGTCTTGAATTCATTGTATTGCTGAGAAGAGCTAGGTGATTCATGGCTGACCATCACACAATGTTGCTGTTACTGTGCACAGTGTTCTCCTGGTTCTGTTCATTTTACTTTGTATCAGTTCATATACATCCTTCCAGGTATTTCTGAATCCACCTATTTATCATTTCTTATAGAAAAATAGTATTATATTACATTCATATATCATATATCATAGTATTATATTACATTCATATACCACTCCCCAATTGATGACCATCCCTTCAATTTTCAATGCATGTGTCGGTCCTTCCCCCAACGATCTCTTTGGGATATAGACCTAGTAGTGATATTGCTGGATCAAAGGGTATGCACAGTTTGATCTCATCTCTATCTTGACAAAGAGGAAGGAGGAAGGAGAGAGTAAGGAAGGGCAAGAAGGAAGGCGTCGACCACAACACCCCATTTGTACCTTCACATTTCCTTCTCTCCTGGGACCTTGATCACCAATTATCCTCCCTCTCTCTCACATATCATTAATGTCTGTCTCTGTAGCTTTGCCCCTGAGTTTCTCTGTATTCCTCTTTTCTCCTTCCTTTCTCTTGGACTACCAACATGTTCAGGTCTCCCATTACATTGAAAATGATGCTCCCTTGACTTGCCACACCCAGAATTACTAGTTCTCTCCTTCATTTATTATCAAACTTCTATAACTCATGTTGCCTCCATATCTCATCAGCACAATCACTGACCTACTTATCACCAAAATCCAAATTTCTGTCTTCATCCTCCTTGACCTCCTTCCAGCATCTGATCAGTTTGTTCATCCCTTCCCTTGACTACTGAAACACTGTCCCCTCATGGTTCTCCTGTGGTCCTGACCTCTATTTTTTTGTCATCAGTGCTGAGTTCTCTTCTACTTCTTATCCCTTGAAGTAGGATCTGTAATCTCTCTTTTCTCTATATACTTTCTTTACTGGTGAGCAATTCACTTTAGCTATCCCATGGCTTCAATCATCCTGCCTCTTTAAACGACTTACTAATCTTCATCTCTGCTTCCATTCTCCCAGAATTTTAGTCCTGTATTTAAGATTTCCTGTTAGATGTGTCTACCCGGATATACTGTGGACACCTGAAACTCAGCAAGTACCATAAAGAACTCTATATTTTACTTGCAAAACTTACCCTTTACTGAGCACTGTAATTAGGGTAAGGTAATTGACTATTTGCCCCAGGGCAGACATTTATAGAGAATACAGTGGTGCTTTCTAGCTAAGTAACTTCATAATGTCATGGGGGAATGTTTCCTCTTTACCCTCCCTAACCCCAACCTATAGGAGATATCACATCTTCTCAGTCCCAAGGTGACCCTCTCACCCCCTACTTTATTGTTTTGTTGTTCAGTTGGTTCAGTTGTGGCAGACTCTTCATGGGTTTTGTTTTTTTTTTTTTTTTGGTAAAGATACTGGAGCTGTTTGCCATTTCCTTCTCCAGTTCATTTTATAGAACAGGAAACTGAGGCAAGCAGGGTTAAGTGACTTGCCCAGGGTCACACAGCTAGTAAGTATCTGAGGCTGGATTTGAACTCAGGTTTTCCTGATTCCAGGCCTGGCACTCTATCTACTGTGCCACCTTAACTGCCCTTACACCTCTTACTTAAAGTAATGCTTAAATCATAGTTCTGCTTTCCCCAAACTTCTCCATGTCTGTTGATGGCACTCACAGCTTATCCGTCAACCTCATAATAATCTTTGACTCTTTCTTCTCAATCTTGAGATAAATCAATTGCTGTCATGATGATGTTTTGCCTTACCAATGTCTCTCACATAAACTCTGTCCTTTTTACTACCATTGCTACAACTCTTGTCCAAGGCTCTCTTTACTTCATGACTGACCACTTGTATTAGCCTCCTAAATGGACTTCCTATTTCCATTCTATCCACTTTACTCTGCTATTCAAGAAATCTTCTCCATATTCTGTTGCTATATACATTATTCCTCAATTCAGGAACCTTCTAGTGCCTACCCAGTGGCTAATGAATAAAAGATAAGCTCCTAAGCCTGCCAAAGGATTATAAATATATAAAGGACCTTTGAAGTCATTGAGTCCAATCCTCTCACTTAATAGATGAGGAAACTGAGGCCTTTCAGGATTAAGTGACTTGCCCAAGGTGAGACAGGTAGTAAATGGCAGAGCTGGTATAGGAATCCATGTCCTCTGTCTCCTACTCCAGAATTCTTTCCCTTGCACCACAGTCTCCTCTATTGCACATCTTTTATAATCTGCCCTAACTCACCTTTCATATCTTAGTACTATTCCCCTCTCAAATACTTTATGTTCTAAGCAAAGGGGCTTATGTTCTACCATCTCTGAATTTTATGCAACATATGTCTGAAATGGAATTTGGTCCAAGTGAAAGAACACTGGGTTTGGAATCCCCAGCCCTGGCTCCAAACCCACCTCTGATGATTACTCTCCATCTAACCTGGGGCAAGTCAAGTATCCTTCCTGGACCTCAGTTTCTTCATCTGACATAGAGAGCCTCTGAGGTTCTATATCTATGATCTTATTGTCTATGTCTCCTCAGTTAAACCCCCTTTCTGCCTCTTGATTCCATTGATTCAAGAATTCACCCACACGTCATCTCCAACCAAGACAACCACACCCCCAACTGAAAGTAATCTTTCCCTTTAATTGCTCATTGCAATTTGCCTGGACCTTTCCCCTTGTATCTCAGAAATCTGTGTACATGCCTTTGCCCCATACTAAACATGAATTGCTGAATTAAAATGGATTTAAAGAGAACCTTAGAGTCAGAAGAAGACTTTGAGATTATCTGGTTCAATCTCCTCAGTGTTATAGTTGAGGAATTTGAAGTCCAGAAAAGGGGAATGAATGGTTCGAGGGCACATGATGAGCTATCTAGAATCCAGTCTCCTGTTTCCCATGTACTGTGTTCATTTTCTTCTTGCCAGGCTGAGACACCCAGGCTTCACCCAGAGGTATGGAGGCATCTATGCAAAGTGCCAAGAAAGTCAAGCCTACATCCTCTCTCTAATCAGCAAGCATTTATTAATTGTCTACTATGTACTAAGCACTTTGGTAGGATCTAGTGGGATTACAAAGACCTGAAACAATCCCTGATCTCCAGGTGCTTACATACTAATAGAGAAGCCCTCATGTATATATATAGATCTAGCTGCCTAGAAATCCAACCCCTGCCACAATCTTTGGTCTGACTTTACTTTTCCCATCTCAATCAAACACCCTGGACTGCTCAGATCCCCTCCCTCCTCCATGTTGATGGAGTAGAAATTATTCAAATCAATTTGGCAAATGAGGGACATGGCAGGAATGTTAAGCTGGTGCTAAGGGAGGTGCCAGTTGGCTCTGGCTCAATTCAACCACTCCAAACTCCCTTGACTATCAACCTATAGGAGATATCACATCTTCTCTGTCCCAAGGGAGAGAAAGAGTGACAAGACCTTGTTTCCCTCCAGGAATAGGGGGGCATGACAATATAAAAATAAATAAAGACTAACCTTCTGGCCAATCGCAGTTTAGCTACCCTGCAATTAAACAAACCCACAAACCCGCAACACATATTTACATCTCATTAGCAGAAGCCAAATGCAACAACAGCATTAAAATTAAGAAATTAGACACAATTATCCTGTCGGCAGCAGTTGGGGGAAGTTGTCAAGGGCTGGTTTATTCATTAGTTTGTACAGAAGTTCAGCGGCTCCCTAATTGTGTGGTGCTATTTTTTTCTCCCCTCCTCCTCTTCCCTTTTTAAAAAATCATTTGAGGTTTTCATATCTCCGCAGTGCAGCAGCCTGCCAAAGATAATGAGGCATGGCCCAGGGAAGGCCTTGGAGGGAGCCATGCTTCTCTCTGGACTCTTTTCCAGCCTGGACCCTCACACCAGGTCCTCCCACACTGACTCAAGGGCCTGCTGGTGCTTGGGAAAAGAACTAAGTTAACTCCTCAGCAGCTCTGCTCTCGTGCAGGTCCCTCCCCGAGTGCATCATCTCCATCCTCATGACACCTCTCCCAACTCATTCTGATGAGGGGGTCAGCCTAGAGGGTTGGTTAGTGCCACATCTAAATGTCTTTCCTTGTAGTAAATGATGGGCAGTAGTACCTCTAAAAAAACACCTTTACATTACTCCCAGCTTGAGAATTTAGAAGGGGAAAGGCTACATGCAGGTAAGCAATTGAAGTACAGAGTAGATGAATATGACTGGAGGAAAATCACTAAACTTAAAAATCTCTATACTTACTAGCTGTGTGACCCTGGCCAAGTCAGTTAATCCTGTTTGCCTTAGTTTCCTCAGCTGTAAAATAAGCTGGAGAAGAAAATAGCAAACAACTCCAATATATCTGTCAAGAAAACCCCAAATGGGGTCACACAGAATCAAGCACAGCTGAAAATGACTGAACTATTCCAGATGCTTTCTCTCCAGTCACTTAGGTTCTTCTCTCCCTAGTTCTCTAAATGTATTGTAATCTTTATTTTATTTTTATTAGGGACTTTAAAAATCAACAAATATGAGCATTTAGTATCCAAAGAAGAATAGAAAATAGGGTTGTATATAAAACTATGGATTTCAATTACACATAGTTTTTAATTGTGAATATTAAATTTAGCATCACAGCAAAACTGACCTATTTTTTCTCTGTACTGTTCTGAATTTTTTGCCTTTTCTTTGTGTATACGTGTGTTTGTGTGTGTACATACATATATGTGTATATATATATATTGCATGTGTTCATCCTTTATTGCTGAAGAAGACCATGCCATCAGAGAGAAATGATGACATGACTTGTATTTGACTTTGTTTTGAGTGAGGGAGGGCTATGCAGGTCACCAGCCTCACTTTTTCTCCAGAGCCATCTGAATCCAGTGACCAGATATTCATCAGGATGACTGGAGATGACCCAGGATGAGGCAACTGGGGTTAAGTGACTTGCCCAAATCACACACACAGCTAGTGAGTGTCAAGTGTCTGAGGTGAGATTTGAACTCAGGTCCTCCTGACTCCTGCACTAGTGCCCTATCGACTGCACCACCTAGTTGCCCCTATGTGTATGTGTGTGTGTATATATACATATATACACACACATACATACATACATATACGTATATACATATATGCATATTAGTATTTCATTGATATACTTTCTTTTTTTGCATCATCAAGAAACTCTCACTGGATTCTATATGCTAACTAATTACCAGCCTCCAACTCTGCCCTTTCTTTCTCGGCCAAACTCCTTTTAAAAGTCATATACTCTTGCTATTTTAACTTCCTCTCTTCTTGCTCTTTCTAAACCCCTACAATATGTCTTGCCAGCTTATCAATCAATGGAAACTGACCTCTCCAAAATCACCAATGATGCCATAACTGCAGCACCTAATTGTCTCTTCTCAGCCTTCATCTTCTTTGACCTATCTGTTCTTCTGGCTCTTTTCTTATTGGTCCAAAGGCTCCTTCTTGGTCTCTTTTGTTGACTCAGCATCCATGGTGATAGCACTGTGGATATCCTCTAATACTCTGTTTTTAATCTATTTTAATCTATTTTTTAAATCTGTTCTCTCTCTTTGTGTGTCTCTATCACACACACACACACACACACACACACACACACACACACCTCAACAGCTTCCATGTTTTCAATTAGCATTTCTGTGCAGATGATTTCCAGATCTGTATATCCAGCCCTTATATCTCTCTTTTGAACTCCATTCACTTATTAAGCATCTCAAATTGGATGTCCTGGAGTCATCTCATGCTCTTCAAATCCAAAAATAACTCATTGTCTCCCTTACCCTGCAAATCATCTCTGTTTTGAAATCCCAATTGCTGTTGAGAACATCACTATTCTTCCATTTACCCATGTTCTCACAACATTAGTATCATCCTCACTCTCATTCATCCCATACATACAATGAATTGTTAAATTTTGTCATTTCTATTTGTATAGCATCCCATGAATATGTTCCTTTCTCTCCACTTTTGTGACTACAACCCTAGTTTAGGCCCTCATCACCTCTTAGCTATACTATTTCATTTGCCTTCTATAATCCCTCCAACTACCCAAATACTGAGAAAAGTCTCAAGAGTTACAAATATTATCTTTCCATGTAAGAATGTAAACAGTTCAACTTTAGGAAGTCCTTTTTGATTTCTCTTTCCTGTTTATCTTTTCATCCTTATCTTGATTATTGTTTTTGAAAGTCAGATTTTCTTTTCAGGTCTGGTCTTTTCATCAAGAATGCTTTAAAGTCCTCTATATCATTGAATGACCATTTTTTCCCCTGAAGTATTATACTTGGTTTTAATCCTAATTCCTTTGACTCTGGAATATCCTATTCCAAGCCCTTCAATCCCTTAACGTAGAAGCTGCCAGATTCTGTGTTATCCTGATTGTATTTCCACAATATTCAAATTGTTTCTTGCTAGCTGCTTGTAATATTTTCTCCTTGACCTGGGAATTCTGTAATTTGGCTAAAATATTCCTAGGAGTTTCTCTTTTTGGATCTCTTTCAGGTGATGATTAGTGGATTCTTTCAATATTTATTTTACCCTCCGGTTCTAGCATATGATAATTTCAAGGTAATTTCATGAAAGATGATGTCCAGGCTCTTTTTTTGATCATGGTTTTTAGGTAGTCCCACAATCTTTAAGTTGTCTCTCCTGGATTTATTTTCCAGGTCAGTTGTTTTTCCAATGATATATTTCACATTATCTTCTGTTTTTTCATTTTTTTTGGTTTTATTTTGTAATTTCTTGGTTTCTCATACAGTCATTAGCTTCCATTTCTTCCATTCTAATTTTTAAAGAACTATTTTCTTCAGTGAACTTTTGAACCTCCTTTTCCATTTAACTAATTCTGCCCTTTAGAGCATTCTTATCCTCATTGGTTTTTTGAGCCTGTTTTGCCATTTGAGTTAGTGTATTTTCTAAGATGTTAATGTCTTCAGCATTTTTTGGGTCTCCTTTAGCAAGTTGTTAACTTCCTTTTCATGGTTTTCTTGTATCGCTCTCATTTCTCTTCCCAGTTTTTCCTCTACCTCTCTTACTTGATTTTCAAAATTCTTTTTGAGCTCTTCCATGGCCTGAGACTACTGCATATTTATTTTGGAGGTTTTGCATGCAGAAGCCTTGACTTTTAGGTCTTCCTCTGAAGACCGAAATTGTTCCTCCTCCTTCAAAAGGATGGAAGAAAATGCCTGCTCACCAAGAAAATAACCTTCTATTTTCTTATACTTTTTCCCTTTTTTTGGGCCTTTTCCCAGCCAGTTACTTGACTTTTGAGTTCTTTGTCAGGGCCCAGCTCAGGGCTGAGATTCAGATCAACTGCTCAATTCCCCCAGGGGCTCTCGGAAAGAGGGCTCCAAAAATGGAAGCTGCAGCTGCAGTGGCTCCCCTCTCCTGGGTAAAGCAGCCCTCCCACTGATCTTTGAAGCTGTCCGTGGCATTTGTGGGTTGAGCAATCTGGGAAATGCTGCTACCAGTGGCTCCCTGAAATCTGCTCTGGGTCCTGTTCCTGCCAAGTCTGCACTTCCTGTGCTGTGCTGTGTGCACTCCACCTCACTTTCCTTCTAAATAGCTTTCCTGCCTCAAGCCTTTTCCCTCTCCAACTTGTCTTCCACATAGTTGTCAAAGAAATAAATATTTGGCAAATGATGGGATAAGTGGGGTGAGAGTGAAGAGTTGGAGATGACACCAAAGTTTTAAAAACTGTTGTTATTTTTATTATTAACATTCTTCACATCTGTAATTTTTTACATTATAGTAATCAGTTATATTCACATACCATAATTTGTTGGCTCCCACAAAGGATTTCTAATTCTTTGCTATGGTAATGAATAGTTTGATGCATATGAGTTCTTTCTGTCATCAGTCTCCTTACAGTACTTGGCTAACACTGGGATCTTTGAGTCAAAGGGTATAGACACCTGAGCACCCTGTTTTAAGAAAAAAATTGATAAGCTGAATCATGTCTAGAGAACAATGGCTAGGATGGTGAGGGTCCTTGATACTATGCCATAGAGGACTGATGAAGGAATTGAAGATGTTTAGCCTAGAGAATGCCCAGGGAGGACCTGAATACTAACCCTGGTCTGCTTGAGTGAGTGACTGGAAGGGATGGTGGTATATGCTCAACAATAATCTCAAAGTTCTATAGAGGGAAAGATTGGGGGGGTGAGGGGATAATGAGTTCTATTTTGGATTATTGTGTTTGAGATGACTCTGGGATGTATGGTTTGAAAAGGAAGCTGATGATGAGGGATAGAGACTGGGGCTGGATATAGAGATACGAGAGTCATTTGCATAGAGATAATCATTAAACATATAGGAACTTATGAGGTCACAAAGTGAGATAGTGTAGAGAAATAAGAGAATAGGGTCCAGAACAGAGCCTTAGGGTATAGTCACAGTGATGAATGACATAGAGAATAACTCACCAAATGAGAAGGAGCAGTAAGAAGAGAGCCAGCATCAGTAAATGATCATCCCACCTCTCTTGAATATTTCTAGTGATCAGGAACCCACTATCTTCTGAGGATTCCCATTCCAATTTTGCATAGTTCTAATTGTTAGGAAATTCTTTTTTATATCAAGCGGAATCTGTCTCTCTTCAACTAATACCCCTTGATTCTAGTCTCTGGGTCTATGCAGAGGTCTTTTATAGGAAAGCCCTTAAAATGCATGAAGACAATTATGTATCTTCCCAAGACTCTTCTTCTCCAGGCTAGACTCTCCCCATGTCTTCCAACCAATTTTCATATGGTATAACTTCCAACCCCACCCATCATCATACTCACCTTCCTTTTGACATGCTTTAGATTGTAAGTATCTTTTTAAAAATGTGGAACTGGATGTAATAATCCAAATATGATCTGAACAAATCACAGGCTCATGTTTCTAGAGTCTGAAGAAACCTTAGAATGAATTAAGTAAAAAGTTTATTTAATTGCTAAATTTAATTTATTATTTAAAATAAAAAATATTATTGTGTTTACTATGTGCAAAGTGAAAAGACAGGTTCTGCTTCCAAAGAGTTTACATTTTAACCAGGGAAGCAAAACACAGGAGACTGGTGGCCAAGTGGGAGGTCTTTAGTCTGAGAATTTATAGGGATGGTGAATAAGGCCATTTGGATGTAGATTGATATACCCCATCCAGGAAAAATGGCAGAGATGATTTAATCATGGTTCATAATTTCATAACTGGAGAAGGGAGGCAGGAAGGAAAGAGTACTTGCTGAATAATGTCAAGGGTCTTGTCAATGAGAAATAGGGTTTTGGGAAAGACCAGTTACCCATCGATGGAGAGAGGCCTCATTGTGGAAGTACCTCCAGGCACTGCTCTCTGAAATAGATGACAAGGCAGTTTGGTGAGGAGGCTGTGGGGGAGATGGCCAGAAATGAGACCAGTCATTTAGTTTGATCATCTCACTTTAGAGATGAGGAAGTTGAGGCCCATCTAGTTGGGTGACTTGCCCAAGGTTACATATGTAGTAAGTGACAGAGCAGGAATTTGAACTCAGGTCACTTGGCCCCAAGTTCCACACCCCAAACTCAGTGCTCGTTTTGTTCTCCTTGTACCCAAACTTCCAACACTTACTTGGACTGAGCTGGCTCACACCTATGCACCAGCTCCTCTTGCTTCTTAAGTGACAGAAAAGCAGATTTCCTACACTCTACTCTCCCCCACCCCCCTCTTTTTCAGGTTCTTTGGTCAGAATTTGATGGTTTCTCCTCCTCTTACCACTAGTATGATAGCATACTAACCAACAATGGAGAGAAGACTCCTGGAAGGTCTAGGGGTATGTATGGGTTTTCCCTACCCATGTCAAATAGTGTAAGGGAGAAATATTGTTCAAATAAACCTCAAGTCTCTTCTTTAGGGTTTTCCTTAGACTCTTCAATGTACATCTGCTATGGAGATATGATGGCTTAAGGAAGGGACAATGAGGTAAAATGGGGACAATATTATTCAAGACCTAATTCAGGGGATGGGAAGAAGGCACTGGCTCATGTTTAGTGGGCTACAGGAATCCTCGAACACCTAAGATGCCCATTGAAACACAGTTCACATGACCTATTTGGGCAGAGACCATGATGTGCTCCTTCCACATAACTGTACTTTCCCCCTGACTCCTGGCCAGACTGCACAGCCTTGCCCTCTCCCTTGCTCAGAGGTAGCTAGGTGGTATCAGAGTTCATAGAGTGCTGGACCTGGAGTCAGAAAGATTTGAGATGAAATGCAGCCTTAGACTTTTACTGGCCTGTGAGACACTGGGCAAGATACGTAACCTCTCTCACCTTTAGTTCCCCCAATTTGTCAAATGAGGATTAATAGTAGTGCCTACCTCCCAAGGTTGCAGTGAGGATGAGGCAATATTTGTAAAGTGCTTAGCACATTGTAGGTGCTATACACATGCTAGTTATCCTTATTAGCCCCACACCCCAACCCCTCACCTCCATCCATGGTCTGTACCAGACATGGGAGCTAAGACTTTTGGTGTCAGCTAAAGTCTTCTGAGTCTTTTTGAAACACCTGTGGTAGCTAGGGAAAAGATCAGGGGAAGCCAAGGAAGGGGAGGAAGTTACCATTGTGCCAAAGATTTTGAAGAAGAAGCAGCATGGTAATTGTTGTTTGAAGGACCCTGGGCAGGCAACTGAACTTTTCTAAGTTTTCTTTTCTGTAAAATGGGTATAATAAGACTTGTACTTATCTTACAGAGTTGTTGTGAAGATCAAATTAGATTGTTCTGCTTTGTAAATCTTGAAGCCTTTGTAAATGTTAGTGATCACGCTTATCAACATACTACTGAAAAATTCACCTTTTCTTCCTCCCACTCCTATTACCTTGTAGTTAAATTGTTTCTAGTACTCATGAATCCACCCTTAAGGTCTCCTGTGGAGGAGGGGGTCTGAGGACTAGCATGATTTCCTCTGTGGTGAAATGAGGCACCAGAAGATAGAGTGATTTGCTCCAGGTTGAACAGCTGTTCAAACTCGGATCCAGTGATGTGCTGGCTTTTGTGTCATATCTCTTACTGTAAGAAGAGAGAAGGCATAGAGACTTCTGGTCAGGTCCAGATAAGTCAGAGACCTCAGGCAAGATTGAGAGTCCCAGAAGCCAGCATCTGTTCATCTGTCCTCTGGTAGGGCCTGTGTTTGGTTCCCAGGGGCATGCTGAGCCCTGGCAGAAGAAAAGGAAGATCCATCTATCATTGTCTCCGTCACTGCTGCCCTTGCTTACTATTAGGGAAGCTGAGCTGTTCAATGTTGCAGTTCATTATTCCAGGACATTGCCAACTGGGTGAGGGGGCAGCAGAGGCCACCCCAGTGATGGACTGACTCAGCCTCTTTCTTACCAGATGTGAAGGCACAACACTTTGGAAAAATGGTGACCAAGAGGGGAAATGTTGTTAAGATCAAGGGTGGAGGGGATGGAGTTGGTGAGTGACGCCAGTGGGTTTAAGATCTTATGTTTGGGAACTTCTCTTTCAGAACAGAAACTAAGAAGTGGAAGAGATCAAGGAAGAGATAGGCAGTTTTCTTCCCACTGGCCTTAGATAAGGTGGCTCCAGGGGACATTTTCTGTACATATAGCATCCAGAACATACCTTCCCTCCTACTGCATGTGACAAAGTGAGTAAAGCCTGTGGCCTTATCCTAGCTTCTGTGGAGATTTTATTTGTATGTGTATGTATGTATATATACATATGTGTATGTATATGTGTATTGAACACATACACATAAAAGTGAATATTGATATGGTATATTATTATCTATAGTTAGCAATAATCATATATGATATACAATATATTATACACAGCCATATATGATATATAATGTTATATATTATTGTGTGTACATTATATATAGCATACAACTAATATATTGTATGTTATAGTATACATATAATATGATATATTGTATATAGTGTTATACAATACATGATAGAATCTATTATAGATATTATATGATGGGGGTATAATGGATAATATATGGTATATTATTACACATGGAATTATTAATTATATACCATAATATCACTATCGTAGATTTTAAAATTCTAATTATATATCACATAATATATAATTTCCTATTATGACAACAATATCATAGACATTATAGATCATGCACTTGGGCACAGTAAAAAGCCTGGAAGCTGGGTTTCTCTGCTGCCTACAAAGAGTCTCAAGGCTCTACTGATCAGCTTGTTGGGGAACATATGAGAAGAGAGAAGAGGAAATAGGAAATGGGTCTTGTCTGGCTCCCTGAAGACTGAAATCCCAATACTACATTAATTTCTTTTAAAAAACTTCTTCTTGATATCTTTGTTTGTATATCACTTCTATTTCCCAACAAACCAGGTTCAAGTCCTACCTGTTATATACTGGTTGTATACTTTGAGCAAGGCATTTAACCTCTGAGTGCCCTAGGTAGCTCTCTAGGACTTGAAGTTTCCAAGAAGGTATTGGCCTGTATCGAGAGTTTCACTGTCAATAATATCATTTCCCACCCTGTCCTTTCTCCTTCCCCTTTCCAGAGAGTCATCTCTTATAGCAAAGAATTTTTTAAAAAGAGGAAAGAAAAGACCATTTAAAAAATACTCACCAACATCAAAAAAGTCTGACAGTACTTTCATTGTTCCACCCCTCTGTAAGGAAGGTGGAGAGACACTTCCATCCAGCTCTCCTTTGGGGTCAAGTTTGGTTACTATAGATTCTCCATATTCAGTATTGATTATTTTGTCATTCTCTCCATCTATGTTGTTGAGTCATTGATTATATTGTTTGCCTAGTTCTGTTTCCTTTACCTTGCTTTAATTCCTATGTAGTTTCCATGTTTCTTTGCATTCATCATATTCATTGTTTCTGGATTTCTAGGCAGTGAGAGTGAATAGAGAGCACTGGGCCTGGGGTCAGGAAGCCCTGACTTCAAATTTGACCTCAGACACTTACTAGCTGTCTGATTCTGGGCAAGTCACTTAACCTGTTTGCCTCAGTTTCCTCATCTGTAAAATGGGGATAATAATAGCACCTACCTCCCAGGATTGTGTTAAGTATCAAAATACATAATAATTGCAAAGTATTTAGCACAGGGCCTGGCACCACAACACATGCTTAACAAATGCCTCCTTCCTTCTTTCAGCTCAGTAATGTTCTATGACCATTATGCACCATCACTTGTTTGACTATTCCCCTGTTGATAGGCATCTGCTTAGTTTCCAGTCATTTACTACCACAATAAATGCATCCAGCCACTTTTTGGTTTTTTGTCTTGGCACTGCTGCTTGCAACAGAAACAGTTTTAAAGTTTTGTTGGTCACTATAGGATGGCATTTTACATGAAGCATAGGATGTGGGCTCAGGACCCTTCAGGAGAGATGGCAGTGTTGGGCTTGGCATTGCCTCTGGTGCTGTTGGCTGCTTTTGGGAGTCCTTTGTCTCTTACCTCTGCGAGAGGAGACATGCTCCACTGGTGAAGCCCCAGGATCCTCAACTCTGTCAACTGCTCCTTCCAGAAGTGATCTAAGGAGCACAGTGTATTTGTGGGAATATCTTAGAGATATGTTCTCTCCCTTGCTCTAAATCTGACCAGAATTTCCCCTCAGAGCAATCCTGGCACCTAATCTCTTGATCTTTCATTCACTCACATGGCTTGCCTTGCTCCACCCACAATATTCACAAGTGGCATTGAAACTGTTTCTGTCTCCCACTTGACTTGACATATGAAATAGGAGTCTTTGGTGTATAGTGAGTTTCTTGTCTCTGAAGGTATTCAAGGTGAGGTTAGATGACATCTTACCTGCAACCTAGGCTGATGAGTGCCTAGTAGATGGTAAAGAATACTTCACTGGTATTTCTCCAGAGGGCAGGGCCAACTAGTTCTCATGGTGACCTGGGTGTTTTGTTTGTTTGTATGTAATGGGCAAGGTTGAGCAGTACCTATAGTATCTGCTGGCATAGATCTAGGAGAGGAAGTCACACCATTGGAGAGCAAGGGTGTTTTAGCTGCATCTAGGATAAAATGTAGCTAGGTAGCATGGTTGATAGGGCTCTGGTCCTGGAGTCAGGAGACACTGAATTTAGATGTGACCTCAGACACTAGCTGTGCAACCCTGGGCAAGTCACTTCACCCTATTTGTCTCAGTTCCTCATCTTCAAAATGATCTGGAGAAGGAAATGGCAAACCACTCCAATGTCTTTGCCAAGAAACTCTCAGAAAGAGTCACAGAGTTAGACACACCTGAAATAACACAATGACAGCAAAGGATAAAATGCAAACTCCCACACCTTTGACTTAAATACTCTGGCTCCCTCTTACCTTTGTAGACATCCTGTATTCCAGTCAGATTGGCCTAATCACTGTTTGCCAACCATAACCTGCTATCTCCTACTGCTCAACTATGCACTGACTGTACCTCATGCCTGAGATAAGCTCCCTTTCTGACCTCTGCTTTTTAGCATCTCAACTTCCTTCAAGGTTCAGCTCAGGTGCAACATCCTTTTGGAGACCTTTCCTGGATTTCCTGGTGGTTAGGGTTTTCTCTTCCCTGACATTACTTTGCATTTACTTACAAAGGTCCAAGGCATCCTTTGTAAGAAGGATTTAAAAAAGAAAGGGGAGAAAAAGTAACGATGAATCAACACAACAAACATGTCTTGATAGCATTTGAGGTATTCCATGCCCCCAAATCCCCCAAATCACTGTAAAATTCCTCCTTTACAAAATATCAAAATCAGTTAGAATCTCCTGTATCCCAGCAGCATTGGTAGGCTATGCTTGGAAGATTTCAACCAAACAGGGCAGAGAAACCTAAGGCTTCTAGGAACTCACCCTCCCACCAGAAGCATGCAAGAAGGTCAGTTTTCCTCACCAGCCACCATGACCATATTTGATTGTCTCTGGGAGGATCTCAGCTTTGGATGCCTCTCTCCAGGATAATGGAGTCTGTCACTAAGCAGGGTCTCCTTTTCTTTCTTCACCCTTCCTCAAGGAGAAGCCTTTGGAGACAGGTTTCCAGGTCCCAGTAGCTGGGGAGAACATGGCACTCAAATTTAACAACAGAGTTAGCTCCTCAGTGG
Organism: Notamacropus eugenii; assembly: GCF_028372415.1. NCBI lineage: Eukaryota > Metazoa > Chordata > Mammalia > Diprotodontia > Macropodidae > Notamacropus > Notamacropus eugenii. The sequence goes on from NC_092876.1 coordinate 185,117,993, forward strand.
CTCTGGCAGCTGAATCAAAATTACCAAATTGAGCCCTTTTCTTCAGTGATTTCAGCAGAGCCATTTTAGCAGCTGAAATAACGCATTCAATTTCCCCCTGCAGTTTTTAGGTGACCATTTTCAGCTGGGTACCGGGTTTGATTTATTTTTGAAATGATTATTCTGCAGGCCCGGGTTGGAATATGGTGAAAGAAAACCCGGGCAATTTTCCCTCTGGCCAGTGCTTATCCATGGTCCCCAGCAGTGAGGCTGGTATAGCTGAATAATCAGGGAACCTGCCAAGGGATCAGGGCCATGGGTTGGAGGCAGCATTGCTGAGAGACTGCCCCTGGGGCAGTGAAAGACTAGGAGATAAGTGATCGGTCTAGAAGGGGGAGAGAAGGAATGCCATGAATCAGGACAGAGAAAAATCCCCTGATAATTCATATGCAGGAAATGCTCCCTGTACAGATTCATTCATGGGACCAATGCCATCATCACTGCAATCAATCAATCAATCAACAGGTATTTATTAAACATAAGGCAGAACTGGGCTAGGCACTTGGAAAACAAAGACACAAAAACAAAACAGTGCCTGTACCCAAAAAGCTTACATTCTGTTATGGAATGGAGAAGAGGTGATTAGAAACAGGAAAGACTGTATAGTAAATTGTGAATTTTGAGGAAGAGGGTTATTGTAAGGAACTCTATAGGACCTTGGACAAGTTACTTAACTTCTGTCTGCCTCAGTTTCCTCAAGCATAAAATGGGAATTATAATAGCACCTCCCCCCCCAGGGTTATTGTGAGGATGAAATGACATAATATTTGTAAAGTGTTTAACATAGAACCTGGCACACGGTAGGTGCTATATACACATATTTATCATCATCATCCTCATGATGCCACTATTCCATCCTTGAGCCCAATTACCAAGGGTAATTGTTCATTCTTCCCTTTTTCCCTTTTCTCCCTTGCTGCAAGAAGAAATAGTGATCAGGTAAAGGGGACAAGACGTCTCTAGTTTCCTTTTCAATAATAATCATTTTCTATTCAACAAATTACCTGAACAGAAGAGTCTTTCCTTGCCCTTTCTATTTTTCCCCTCTCCCTTCACCTCAGGAGAGGCAGAACTGAATTCTTTTCAAAGAAGCCACAGAGTATTTATAATACACCTACATATATTACATATATATTATACCTGTATATTTATTATATATGCACTTACTTATTATATATAAATATTTTATTATATGTAATATAATATACCTACTATGTGCCAGGTATTTTGCTAAGTTCTTTTTACAAATATTTGTTTCTCACAACAGCCCTATGAGGGAGTTGCCTTTATGATCCTCATTTCACAGTTGAGGAAACTGAGGCAAATGAAGGTCATATGACTTACCATGGGTCATTCAGCAAGTAAGTGTCTGATGCTGGATTCAAACTCAGGGCATTTGACTCCAAATCCTGTGGTCTTTCCACTGAACCATGAAATACATCATAATTATCATTTGGAGGTTGGTAGCAGCTTCATATCCAAAGCGTTTGCCCATCTGTTCTCTCATTCATCTTCTCAGTGCCCCTGTGAGGCAGAAATAATGATGCCTGAGTCACAAATTGGGATGCTGAAACCCAGAGCAATTACAACCTGGAAGTCACACAGCAACAATCATAACTTACTTTTATGGAGTCCTTCACAAAGTGCTTTCATCCCAGCATTCCTGTGAGACAGGTAGGGCAAGTATTAGTACCCTAGCTTTACGGATGAGAAAATGGAGGCTCTGCCCAGTGAAGGGTCTGTGCTCATGGTCTCTAAACATTAGAGTAGGAGCTGAAATCCAGATCTTGGGCCTCTAAGACCAGTTCTCTTCTCCTGGCACCACAGACAGTACTTGTGACACATGTGCACCCTGGGAACCTAGGCTGTCAATTCTTTATGAGCACAGGGATGTGGTATCTCTTTACTCACAGGAGTCTTGTTTATGCTCCATAATATAGTGGGTGTTCCATCAATCAGGATTTCGGGTTTGAGGAGGACCAGCACACTGTCAGTTGGATCAGAGGCCTTTAAGACTTACCCAGGCATTCTGACTTAGAGGGCATTTTCCGGAAGGTGGGGCCAGCTCCTGGCCCAGTGGGTGGGATGCAGTAGTAGGGGGCAGAGGCTGTCTCTGTTGCAAAGAAGGGGAAAAATTCATGAGGACAACAAATTAAAACTAATCTGATCTATGGAAATATTTGATTACACCAAGGTAATTTGTTATGCAAAGTTGCCCTTTCAGATGTATGGAAGCTGTTTAGACTGGTGGAATTGTAACAGAAGGGGTTTCTGCAGGCAAACAAAACCAGCTAGGAGCCTGCTCACAGCACAGCATGGATTTCTATTAGGCAAAGATTTGGGGAGAATATGCAGAGGGAGAGTCAGGAACCTGTGTCCTCTCCCTAATCAGATTTTGTAGTACAACCTTGGGCCAGTCACTCCCTGCTCTGTGGGTCTCCTTCCTTCTTCCCTCACCCCCCAACTCCATCTTTAAAGTCATAGAAAGGCCCTGAGAGTCTTAATTCAACCCCCTCATTTTGCTTATGAGGTCCAGAGAAAGAAAAAAGGATTTCTCTAATGTCACACAGCTGGAACCAGAATCAACTGAGTCTAGTGTTCTTTTCATTATGCCATATGATCTCTTACTTGTCACTGAAAGTAGTTTGTAGAGCACAAGGGGGCATTTGCCCAAAGCTCTTTCTATAGGAAGGACTTGTACTTTTTGGAGGTGACTTGGGGGAAGGGTAGGAACAGCTGTGCTTTGAATTTTTAGAAAATCCTGACTCTCTGGCTTGAATCTGTCCATTCTTCTTTTGGTATATTAACTAACCCTGGTAGTTTTTATTAGTGACCTTGTTGTGACTGGTACCCAGACAGGGTCATACTGGTAAGTGTTTAACAATTGATTCTCCAGGGGACAAATTGCATCCTTGACACACTTTTAAATTTGATATGCATGATGAACATTTTCTTCATTACTTTAAGTCTAGACAATCAACAAAGCAAAAAATAAAATCTTAATTTTTAGTATTTGCTGACTTCTGAGGCATAGTTGCTTAACTGAAAATTTAGCAGGTTTGAGCTGATCCCTACACATCCTGTACCCAAGTGTCCAGACCTTCTTTCCTTAAGGGAGCTCTCTTGGTAACACCCATAAGAATACTAATATCGTGTGCTTTTTATAGGGTTGTTATACTTTTCAAAGAACTTTTATATCTATTCTACTACTTGAAGCTCACAGCATTCCTGTGAGGTCAGTAGGCCAGGAATTATTATCGCCATTTGACAAAGAACATGAGGCCTAGAGAGGAACTAACTTGCTGAAGTTCACATGGCCAGTCAGTGTTGTTATCGGTAGGTCTCCTAGGTCTCCTAGGTCTCCTGAGTCCTAGTTTTCTTCTTACTATGTATGGAGCACTTCTCATCTCATTCAAGTTCAATGTCATTACCCTTTAAGCAAGGACTCACCTTGCCCTCACCTCCAGAAGGGAAGAATTAGACAGGAAGTTTTAAGACTGAAGAAGAGGCAGATCTGAATTCTTTTTAAAGAAACCACATGTGATAGAAAGAGCAAGAACTAAGCTGGCCTATATAGAGAAGGGGCAACAATGGTGATTGCTGCTGCTCAATGGGTCTAATACCATCTACCTTTGAAGACAGTGCCTTGTGGATTTCAAAGTCTACCATCTTTTACTGAAACACCTCAGAGACACTTCTCTTCCCATTCCCACTCTCCTCTGCTTCCTTTCATTCTTGGGCATTTAGATACTTGGGAGGAGGAATGGATAGCAATCCCTAGGGAGGTATCTCTAGTCAGGGCAAGTTGCTGACCCTGTCAAAGGAAGCTCTGAGCAAGCAGCAGAGAGATGAGGGAGGGGATTTCTCTAGAGACCAAGCAGCAGCAGCAAATTTGTCATAAACTAGAGGGAAGGCAGGAAAAGGCCATGCCAGGAAAGACTGATGGGTTTTCAGAACCTGTTACAATCTATTGACCTAATTGTTATTCTTTATCTTTGCCCTGTTGATGTTTATTATTCTGCTTGTTATCTGATGGTTATTTAATCTATATTTTGTAATTACTTCACTTCTGTCCAATGTTTATGCCTCTTCCATGTGCTGAAGCCCTGACCTATATTAAGCCAGATGTAGGAGTCAATTATACTATCTGTGATTTTTTTTAAGTTTCATCGAGTGGGCAGACCTGGACTTGGACTTCATGCCTTCAAGTCCTTCTACTTGGGCACCCATCAGAGATCTGGTTGTCCCATAGTCACATTCCCATCTCCACATGACTTATTTATGTCTTGTTGGTAAAGCAGGAGAGAACTCCATCCCAAGAGAATCATATTATCATGGGGGACAGGGTATGTGATTTGGTGATCAAAGACTTGGGGGGAAGAGATTAGACCTTAGAAACTATAGACTGTCCTCAGGTCCCTACAGTGAGGGTAGAGGAGGACTGTGTTCCTACTGGTGTGGATAGAGGCAAAAAAAAGAAAGTTGGGGAGAGAACTGACAGGCAAGGAACACTCAAGGAGAGGAAGGAAAACAATGTGAAACATTTCGGGAACCAAATGTTGAGACAATCACATGTTAAAGTTGCCAAGTTTTGTAGCAACTAAGTAGTTTTTACTTAGACAGTTTAATTTTCTGTCATCGCCTTTCTTTTTGGAAAATGTACAAAATGTCACCAGATATTTCACTTTCAATTGTTCCTTCCCTTTGTCTCCTCCAGTCTTCTCTTCTTTCTGCTTCCCTTTCTTCCTATTTTCTTCCCTCTTTCCTGGTGCCTCCAACTTTTTGTCTTCATTCATGCTACCTCCACCTCTGCAAAAATATGCACCAATGTATACAGTACTCAATTTTTTACTGGTCTTGAGCCTTCCGAGCTTATATTAGTCTGATTAGTCATAGTCAGACACACTGAAATTTCACTTTATCATGATGATGTCATTTTGGCTTTGAGAACGAAGGACAGCAACCAACTAACCAACCAACCAACCAACCAACCAAGCAACCAGTGAACCAACCAACTTCTACTGGTATGGAATAATCTTTGTTAGTCCTCAAACTGGGGTACTGATCATTGAATAGACCTGATTTTGTCTATTTCAAAAAGAGCAGGCTTTGATGAGGTCTTCCTTTACCTTCTTTCTCCTAAACTCCTCCTCCTCATGCCATTAGAATATCCTTATTCCAAATCATAGGGTTTTTTATTTTGAATAATAAAGGGGATAATTGTGCGGGTCTTACTAAAATCTTCCATTCTGAAAACTAAATGAGATAAATAACCCTTGACAGAGTAGGGGAGGCAATCTCACCAAATTGAATCCAGTCAGTTTTAACATTCACAGAGCTAGAGGCAATTTTAGACAAAGTGTAAACGTAATGGAAAAAGCATATTCCTGATGCTGACTCACAGAACTCTGTATTTTGAGCCTTAACGATGATAAATCAATGATCTAGAAAATACAATCCCTTTCCTATTAACCAGATGGGCGCACAAATTCTCCCCAGACTTTAGGATGTAGGCACCAAAAATTTTCAATTAGCATTTTACATTCCACTACCTTATAATTATAAATAATTAGATTGGAACCCAGTGCATATACACACATGAACACATATTACATACTGAAGAGACATAGACATGTCCCCACTCCCCCTCCCATCTGACACACACACAAACAGATATAATTCTGTCTGACCTGGTGGAGAGCCACAGGAGCCGCAAGTCCAGTGGAGCAGTGGAGCAGAACGGGGAAATTGAATTAGAGCCTTTGTGTAGGGCCAAGGTGTGGCAATGCTCAGGTCTGCTAAGGGTTCGGATCTGCTACCTCTCCCCTTCTGGGGCTGGAGTTGCTGGAAACATGTGACCCCTGTGCTTTCCAACCTTCATTTTGCCAAGCAACAGCAGTGGGTACAGTCATTACAGAGTGCATCTCCCTTATTTGGCGAGCATATTTTGCATCAGGGTGCTGATCCTTAACCAACCATGAAGAGAGAAGCTTTTGTTCACTTGACTTGCAGAGGAAAAACCATGTCCAGATTTTCTCTGTGGAGTTTTATAGGAAATAAAATGGAAGGATTGAAGCGGATGACCTGTAAGATCCCTCCCACCTGTAGACCCTATGACCTGATGAACACCGTGCAAGGTTATTAAGTGGCAAATAGCTTGGAGGTAAGCATGTCACCATAAAAATAATGAACACTTATATATGCTTTAAAGTTTTCAGGGAACTTTGTGTATATTATCTTATTTGATCTTCACAGCAACCTCATGAAATAGATATTCAAAGCTTGACTATCCCTACTTTATGAATGCAAGTGAAGATGAGATTCAGAGAGGTAAGTGAGTTACCTATGGTCATACATCTAGTAAATGTCAGAAGTAGGATCTGAACCTAGTTCTTTATTGACTCCAAGGTCAACACACTTCTCACTATATCATGTGAAAAGATGCTGGGTAGGTACATCACAATAATCATAGGTAAAATAGATGGTTTAATAAACTGGATAACGTAGGACTGCAAATTGCTAACTGAAAGGTCAAAAATTTGATGGGGCAAATGCCCAGATTTCTTAGCTTTTTGGATAAAGACAGAAATAGTGAAGATGAGACTATCCATTTTGGAATGTGACACATTGGCACCCTTATCCTACAAGGGCTAGACAGAACCAAATGTGAATGAAAATGATTGTTGATATAGTGAACTAGAAATCTGGACACACCTTTAAGCTTTAATTTTGGTCCTGAAAGACTTAGTGAAGTACACAGTTTTTGACTTAAAGTTTATAATACATAAATTGCTTCTGGCAGCACAAAGCAAGATGTACACAGTACACAGCTGGGTGGAGAGCTCCCTACCCAGTCCTGGGGGTATAGAGTCTTGGAGGTTTACATCTCTTGCCTTGATTGTTTGTATGTCTTCCCTTGATTGAACAAAGAGAAGAACTAAATCAGGCAGGAGTTGGAACAGCCTCGCATACAATGTCATGCCTAGTAGAACACACTTATCCCTTCCACACTCCAGGGATATTGAGGCATGATGTCCCCAGGACCTGGAAAATTCACGTAAAATATTTTGGCCCTCCCTTTGTAGCAGAGAAAAAGCCTGGCTTTGTGGATTTCCTTTTTTTTTCCTCTTGATATTATACAACAGTATACATATATTTTATGCATTTCTGAGTTTCCAGACTTTTTCTGTGTCATCTGCTGGCCTTCATGTGTTGTTTGCAGCTTCTAGAGAACTCCTCCAAAATTCCCATTTAATTTTTTATGCTGATCTGCCAAAACATCTAAACTGTGATGTGGAAAGTTGTGATGTGGAAGAAATAATTGTACTTCGTTTCATACTCTTTGGAGAGAAAGGAGGTGTCCTCTTCTACCTTAAGCTACATTTCAAAACCTCTTGTCATAAATCTCCACACTCTCCTCTTTTACTCCAATCTCTGATGAAGGTATGACCTTTCTCATCACCAAAGCCAAACTCTCCACCTCTACCCTGGATTACTCTACAATAATCACCTTTCTCTCTCTAAACTCTAGAATTATTTATTTAGTGAGCTCATTTACCTATACTTACAAACATCTCCAAATCTCCTCCATTCTTAAAACAAAGTACAACCCCAAACTCTCATGTTTTCTATCATCTCCTGAAACTGTTTTCCTATTCTTGTTCTGTTTCATTGACAAATTCCTAGAAAAAGCTGTCTAGACTTATTTCCTTTATTTCCTCTCATTTTATTCACTTCTCATCACTCAGTGGAAAGTGCTCCCTCCAAAATTATCTATGTTCTCTTACTTTGCCAAATATGATGGCCTTTTTTCAATCCTCAAACTTTCAGGACTTCTTGAAGTATTTGCCGCTGTTGATTACCTTGTTCTTCTGAATATTCTTTTCTCCACAGGTTTTTGTGATGCCACTCTCTCAGTTCTCCTCTCTATCAGCAGATCATTCTCAGACTCTTTTGATGATGATAATCATCCATATCATATCTCACTCCCCCTTGCCTGTGAGTCTAATCTAAGGATCTATCTTGGACCTTCTCTTCTCACTCTCTCTATTCTTCTACTTGGATTCAATTATCATCTCTATTAAGAGGACTCCCAAATCTGTATGTCATCAAGTTTCTGTGATTCTAACCTGAACTCTAGTCTTACATCATGAATTTCTTTATTGGATGTTCTATAGGCACCTCATATTTCAATATGTCCAAAACCCACCTCTCTTCTGAACTTCCTTATTTCTATTAAGAGGGCACTATCATCTTTTAAATCACCCAGGTTCATGGCCTCTGGATCATCTCACACTTATGGCTCTTCTTCAACCCATATATCCATTTACCCCCCTCACTCAAAACAAAGTCCAGTGCAAGTCATGTTGTTATTTCTCTGATGGCATGGTCTTCTTCAGCAATGAAGGACGAACACACACCTAAAAAATATCCATTTACCAAGTCCTGTGATTCTATCTCTTCAATATTTTTCACAGATGTCCCTTTCTCTAAATCACAGTCACCCACCCATAGATCAGGTCCCCACTGTCTCTAGTCTGTTATTGCAATAAATATTTTTATACACATATGAGCCCCTTCTCTTTGCTTTGACCCCTTTGGGGACTTAAGCCAAGCAGTGGAATTGTTGTCTCAAAAGGTATATAAAGTTTAATGACTTTAAGATGTTGTTTCAAATTGTTTTCCTAGCTGGCTGGACTAATTGATTATTTCACCAAGAGTTTGTCCTCTCAGTGCTCCTCCAACAATCACCCTTTACCCCTTTTGTAATCTTTTCCAATCTGATAGGGTGAGGTGGAACTTGAGAGTTGTTATCATTTGTGTTTCTGTTATTATAGCTTGCATGTCTTCCTTCAAGAATTACTTGTTTTAGTTTTCAGAGGAGGAAATTAAAGCTATGTCCTATGAAAAAATATTCTAAACCACTAATAATTAGAGAAATGTGAATTAAAATAACTCTGAGATCTCTGCACACTCATCAGATTGGCTAAAATGACAGAAAAGTAAAATGACAAATGTCGGAAAGGATGTGGAAAAATCTATACACTAGTACTCTGTTTGATGGAACTATGAACTCTGGAGAGCATTCTTGAGAGCAATTTGAAATTAGAGAGCCCAAAACTATAAAACGGGGCATATCATTTGACCCAACAATACTGCTAGGTCTATACCCCAAAGAAAGCCCTCACTGTTATATGCTTGTGAAACATGAACAGTCTACCAGTGCCATGCCAGGAAACTGAATCGCTTCCATTTAAACTGTTTAGGAAGATTCTGAGGATCACCTGGCAGGATAAGGTACCAGACATGGAAGTCCTTGCTTGAGCTGAATTGCCAAGCCTTCAAACTGTGCTTCAGAGAGTGCAACTCTGATGGGCTGGCCATGTTGTTCTAATGCAAAATGTGTGCTTGCCAAAAAGGCTATTTTATGGAGAACTTGCATGGGGCAGGTGATCGCATGGTGACCAGAAGAAACTCTCAAGGTCTCTCTCAAGAACTTTGGATTTGACTGTGCAACATGGGAGACACTGGACCACTCAGCATGGCATGCCCAGGTAAGAAAAGGTGCGGTGTTCTTTGAGCAACGCAGAATTGCGACAATATAAAGTAAATGCAGGAGGTGCAGATTTGGGATAGCCACCCCAAATATTCAAATGGACTATCTGTGTCCAACCTATGGTAGATCATTCTGAGCTCATATTAGTTTGATCAGCCAGTGGTACACACTGAAATTTCACTTTACAATGGTGATGTCATTTTGGTCCTCTTCGAAAATGAAGGACAATAACCACCCCAAAGAGATCAAAGAAAAAGGAAAAGGATTCATATGTATGGAAAAATTTGTAGCAGCCCTTTTTGTTGTAAAAAATTGAAAATTGAAAGAGATGCCCATGATTGTGATGGAATACTATTGTACTGTAAGAAATGATGCAGGGGGTGGTTTCTGGAAAACTTAAATGGAGAAGACTTATATGAACTGATGCAAAATGACACAGTTACACAGTAACAGCAATGTGGTAAAGATATTGTAAATTTGGAAAGATTTCTTAACTCTGATCAACACAATAACCAACCACAATTCCAAAGGACTTATAATAAAACATATTATCCAACTCCAGATAGAGAACTGATGGAATCAGAGTTCAGATTGAAGCATCATTTTCTCATTCTCCTTTTCTTCCTTCCTCTCTCCCTTGCCCTCCCTCTCTTCCTTCCTTCCTTCCTTTCTTCCTTCCTTCCTTCCTTCCTTCCTTCCTTCCTTCCTTCCTTCCTTCCTTCCTTCCTTCCTTCCTTCCTTCCTTCCTTCCTTCCTTCCTTCCTTTTCTTTCTCCCTGAGTGGGAGGGAGGATTTGGAATTAAAAATAAAAACAAAACTTAAGAAAATAAAAGAATTACCTGTTCAAATCCTTTGACCATTTTTCTTTTGGGGAAGTCTTTTGTTATATGCTTATGTCAATTTCATGTATATCTTGTATATCAGGGGATTTTCAGGGAAATTTACCACAAAGATTTTATACAGTTAACAATTTTCCTTTCAATTCGTATTGATCTTGTTTGTTTAAATCCTTTTCAGTTTTAATTCAAATGAACCATTTTATCTTCTGTGATCCTCTATCACCTACCTGTCCAAAAAGTTTCCCTTCATCCATAGTTGTGAAAAGTATGACTTTCCTTGCTCCTTCAATTTATTTATCATATGAACTTTTATATCTAGGTCATAAATCCATTTGAAGCTTATTGTAGTGTATGGTGTGATATGTTTGTCTAAGTCTAATTTTTGACAAGCTATTTTCCAATTTCCCCAGCAGTTTTTGTCAAATAATGAATCCTTATCTCAGTAGTTGATACCACTGGGCTTATTGCTTACTATACTATTACTTTCAATTGCTTCTGGATCTTGTCTATTTAATCATACTCCTTTCCATCCTATTCCCTTATCTGATCACCTCTAATCTTGAGTCTTACTTTATCTAATGTCTATTTCCCTGCTGCCTACAAACCAGTCCGTATCTCCCCCATCTTTGAAAAACGCTCACTTAAATGATTCAATCCCCCACTCCCATGACCCCACCTGGCTATTGTCCTAAATGCTTCCTCCCATTTTTGACTAAATTCCTTGAGAAAGCTTTCTTTACTAGGTAATTTCATTTCTTCTCCTCTTGTTTGCTTCTAAACCCTCTGTCATTTGGCTTCTGACATCATCACTCAACTGAAACTACCTTTCTAAATTTATCAGTGATCTCTTAATTGCCCAATCTCTTTGCTCAATCTTCATTATTCTTTACCTCTCAGCAGGGAGGGAGAGAGGGAAGGAGAGAGAGAGGGGGAGAAAGGGAGTGAGAGAGAGAGAGAGAGGGAGAGGGAGAGGGAGAGGGAGAGGGAGAGGGAGAGGGAGAGGGAGAGAGAGGGAGGGAGAGAGAGAGGGAGAGAGAAAGAGAGAGAGAGAGAGAGAGAGAGAGAGAGAGAGAGAGAGAGAGAAGAGGAGAGAGAGAGAGAGAGAAGAGAGAGAGAGAGAGAGACTCTCTTTTCTAGGTTTTTGTGACAAAGATTTCACCATGTCACTGCCCTACTCAATTACCTCCAGTGGTTTGGTTTCCTATTACCTCCAGAATCAAATATAAAATGCTCTATTTGGTATTAAAAGCTCTTTATCACTTGGCCCCTTCATCTTTACTCCCTTTCACATACTCTACAGTTCAGTTATTCTGGCCTCTCTGCTGTCCTTCCCACTCTATGTGCCTTTGCTATGGCTGTGCCCCTTACCTATACTGCCGCCTCCTCACTTTCTCTTCCTGGTTTCCTCCAAGACAGCTCAAATTCCACTTTCCGGAGACTTTTCTCAGTCCTCCGGCCCCTTCCCTTCTCAATTACTTTTCATTTTTACCTTATATATCTTTTATGTACATAGTTATCTATCTATTATTTCCTCCAGCAGAATTTGAATTCCTAGAAGGACAAAATTCCTGTCTTTATTTGTATCCTCAATTATCTGATGCATATAGTAAACACTTAAGAAATAAATGTCAATTAACTGGCTGACTTGTTCTAAAGATCAACTTTTCTATTTTTTAACGAGTACCACACTGTTTTGAGGATTACTGCTTTGATAGTATACTTTGAGATCTGGTCTTCTAGACTTCATTCTTCCCATTTTTTTTTCATGATTTCTCTTAAAACATTGGGCTTTTGTTACATTTGGTAGTCTGATTCCACTGGTATGGAACTGAATAGATAAATTCATTGGGATACCCTTGCCATTTTTATCTTGTCACTATGCTCCGACCATGAGTAATTAATTCCTTTTCAATTGTTTGTCTTCCTTTTTTTCTGTGTGCAGTGCTTTGTAGTTATAGTCTTTTAAATTTTTTTGTGCTAGTACATTTCTAGATATTTTATACATTTTGTTATTTTGAATGGAATTTGTTTTTAGTTAATTTCTTCTGTGCTTTGTTGGAGTTATGAAAAAAGGACAGTTGTTTTTGAACATTTATTTTATATTCTGCTACTTTACTGAGGCTGTAAATCATTTCTATTAATTTTAGCTGACTTTCTAGGATTCTCTAAATGAAGCATTATATTTTCTGCACAAAATATTAATTTTGTTTCTTCTCCCCTTTTTTTGCCTATGCTTATTTTCCCAAATTCTTTTTCTTATCTTATTATTATAGCTAGCATTTCTATAACACTATCAAATATTAATGGCAACAATGGATGTCCTTGCTTTACCTCTGTTTTTCCTGGAGATTGCTTGGACTATTGCAATATCCTCTTAATTGGTCTCCCTGTCCATCTTATATACACCTGAAAAAATTCTATTCCTAAAGCACAAATCCCCTTATATGACTATCGTCAATAATATACTATTGTTATTCCCTATTATCTCAAAGATCAAATACAAAAATCTCAGTTTTGTCATTTAAAATCCTTTATTACCGAATTTTAATTTGACCTCTCAGGATTATTATGCATCATTCCCAAACATGTGCCCTTTAAGCTAGCTAGGCTGGCTTTCCTAATCTTTTTATACAACATTCCATCTCTTATCTTTCCCACTTTTGTGGATATTTTCCTTCATGCCTAGAATGTAACTCTACTCACCTCAGCCTCTTAGAATTTCTAATTTCTTTCAAAGCTTAGTTCAGTTTCGAAACACAATTTACTACTTGAGGATTTTCCTGATCTCTCTCCCTGCTAGTGTCCCGCCCCTTACCAAATTATCTCATATTTATTTTAAATACACTCTTTATGTATGTAATTATAATTGAAAATATTTTCTTCATATTTTGAATATAAGCCCCTTGAAGTCAGGGAATGTTTCATTTTTATCTCTGTATCTCTCATGACAAGGGTGGTGATTGGCAGACAGCATGTAAATGATTGTTGATTGACTGACAACATTGTACTGCTTTTCATTCAATCTCTCAAGGTAAGCAGGCAGTTAGCATTTAGTAAGTACTTACAACATATCAGATGGGATACAGGTATAAGCAGAAAGAAAGGCAATCCTTGTCTTTAAATGGGGGGGAACGGGGAGCTGAAAACTAGGAAGTAGTGAGGGAAGATGCTTTTTCAGAGGCCTGCTGATGAAGGCTGAGCAAGTTAATGAAACATGGCTGGCCTGGACCTCTCCCCAGAATGGAAGGTTGAAAATAAAAGCAATAGGAGAAGGGGACCTTACAATTGGAGGAACCCCAAGGTCACAGGGTCAAAATACAAAACAAAATAAAAATCTCTATTTTCTATCCTAATCTGTCTTGTTGTGAGGAATGTGCTATAGAAACTGTAAAGATGTATGTAAATACAAGGTATGATTGCGTGTTACTACAACTCAGTGAGATAGTGCAGGTATTATTATCTCCATTTTAGACACAAAGAAACTGAGATTCAAAGATGTTATATGATGCCCTAGGTCACACAGCACTAAACACGGTGCCTGGTGCAAAGAAACAGCTTAATAAATCCTTGTTGACTATCTGAGAAATAGTATGGAATGATAGAATTATGACTTAAATCTAGTTCTTCTGCCAGTCAACTCAGTACTTTTTTTTTTATTTTTTGAGAGACTCCTCTTCTTTAGCAACTATAGTTAATCTTCCAATTTTTAGGGGTGGCTTAGCCATAGCAATCTGTCATGAGATACCTCTATTCTCTGATTTTAACATTGGCCTAAGGACACACAGAAAAGTAACTCTGATTTTAAACACTGGCCTAAGGAAACATGGAATGGTAATTGCTTTACAGAATACATTACTGTCACAGAAACCAAATAGAAAATATTTGAACATTAAGATGTCATAGCATTTGAGCTGGAATGGATCAAAGGATCTAGGTAGTCATTTAATGCCAACTCCTTACTTTACAGATGGGGAAAATGAGACCCAGAGAAATCAAGCAATAACTAAGGTCTTGAGGGGAGTGAGGGCCAGAATCAGAAATCAAAGCCTGGTCTGTGATTTCAAATTCTATACTCTTTCCACCATACCACGAGGCCATATCCTTTTGGGGAGTAATCGTTTGTTTAATGTCTTCAAATCTCAGTTTCCTCATGTGTAAAAGGAGTGGGGTTGAGCTAGATGCTCTCTTTGGCTGCCTTTTAGTGCGAACATTCTGTGACTGCACACTGCTCTGGCTCTGTGACTCATTGTTACCCTCAGTTGCTGGGAATAATGAAGACGAGCTCTCTATATTTGTTGTTGCTGATGAGTAGACTCCTAGATTAGGTTAGAGTCAGGCTCTTCTGGATTTATTTGAGGATGAATGGGATTGAGTGCATTTCTCCCATTTAGCTCCCTTTGTGTCTATTTGACCTCTCAAGTGGCTGGTGGATGTGACATCTCCCTGAAGAAACATCTCCCTGTGAAAAACCATTGTCAAAGAAATGATCTGGCTTATCTGTGATGCCTCCCTCAGACCTGCAGGCTCCTTGAGGATTCAGAGAGACCCAGCTCTAGTTGGGTTGCCTATGGGACAGCACCTACTAGGACTGGATTGTCCCAGGAGATGGTAGAAACTGAAGGCAACTCTAATTCTTTCTCTCTGCAGGATCAGGACTGCGAGAGCTGGGAAGGGGATATCAGTGATGTAAGCCCCTATAAAATCGGGCTAGAGCAGGGATTCTTAACCTTTGCTGTGTCATGGACTCTCTCAACAGTCTGAGGAAGCCTATGGTTCGCATCTCAGAAAATGTTTTGTATGTATATAATAAAATATATGACTGCAAAATAAACCAATCATATTGAAAAACAGTTATCAACTTCTTAAAAATCAAATTCACAGATCCCAGTGTAGGAATACCAGATTTAGATACTCTAATAACAAGAGAAACTGCCCAGACTACTTTGGGCATTTTTACTATGGTACTCCTCCCCCTCCACCACACACACACACACACACACACACACACACACACACACACACACTCCATATATCCTTTATAGGTCCTGTCTGTAATGTCCCTGACTACTACTTTCTAATTCAATATCGAATTCAAATTTAAGAAGTGCTTAAACTCCACTTGCAAATATCTACAGATAGAACTAGACTTTGTAACTTTAAATGTTTTCCCCTCTTTGTTGTTGCTAAGAACACTCCCTGAGCTGGATATGAGGAACCTCAGGTTCTAATTCCTATTGTACCTTGGTCAAATTTTTTCCCTTCCTCTTTGAGCCTTAAGTTCCTCATCTCAAAATGGGGGTGGATGGTAAGGTGTCATAATATTTTATGGAATCATAAAACTTTAGGCTTGGAAGGAACTATAACAGTCACATAGTCTAGTCCATACCTAAAAAAAAAGAATCCCCATTATAACATACATTCAACAAGATACCAACAGACACCATTTTAGGTGCTGGGGATATGCAAAGACAAAAATCAAGCATATTTGCTGGAAGGCTACCATTGAAGGAGAACTGACCACCCCTCCTGAGGCATGCTATTAGACTTTTGGAC
Organism: Notamacropus eugenii; assembly: GCF_028372415.1. Classification (NCBI taxonomy): domain Eukaryota; kingdom Metazoa; phylum Chordata; class Mammalia; order Diprotodontia; family Macropodidae; genus Notamacropus; species Notamacropus eugenii. Next base: position 185,133,980 of record NC_092876.1, read on the forward strand.
AGCTCTCACTGTTAGGAAGTTTCTCTCCCTCCTTCCACCCCTTCACCTCCAACAAGAATCCTGAACTTGCCTATTGCCTCTTCTGCCTAATGCTCATGGTTCTGCCTCTTGGGGCCAAACAGAAGGGCAGTCCCTCCTTCACATCAGTCTCTTCCATGGGGTGATCTCTGAGGCCCTGTCTAGTTCAAACATCTGATGATCTTTGTAGACCAAAAATAGGGAGAGCAGGAAAAAAAAAAGATTCTGCCTCCAAGAATACTATAAGGCAGCTGAACCAGTGTCACGTGGTTGAGCCTTCCCTAGATCTATTATCCTGTGATCTAGTGGCTTCTGTGACCTCAGCTTTGTGGGAGGAAGGGTCCCAGTGAGAAAAGGGTTCCAGGCTCCTTCCTCCTTAAAATCCTCTGCCTACTCTCCTTCCCTCACCCTTCTCTGCAGATGAATTAATATTCTAAGAATGTTTTCATTCATGAGTCCCACTTTCTTTCTTAACAGAGACTAAATGCAAGGCAAGAAAGGCTTGACAATATCCCACAACAATATCTCTATTGTGCTTCTCTGTGTCCACACATTAAGCAAAACGATTCTCTTTTCTAAGCCTCCAGAATTCTTTTTCAATGGGCAGCATTTTTTTTTTAATGGGGAGGGATGAGGGAGTAGGGTGGGGAGAGAATGATATTTTTCTTTACCTTTCATTCTTTGCTGAACAGAATGTTCCTCTGTTTCTCTTTGTATCCCACAATCCACACCGGGGAGAGCTATTTCTGGCCCACTCCCTGTCTAAGGGAGCAGGAACCTCAGCATTATTACTGTGGCGATCATTAAGTATTTCAGCAACATTTTGTAGCTGCAAAACCAATTGCAATCAATGTTGTTAGTCACTCCTCAGGAGAACTCAGCGAGGGAGCAGGGGTTGTTAGCCCCATTTTACTGACAAGGAAACAGTTCCCTCAAAGCTACAGAGCCAGGGTGTGGACAATGGGAATGTGCCTATTATCCTAGGGGTACTGTGTTTCCCTATATATACCCAAGTGAATGGAAGGGAATAAGGTATAACTAACCCCAATTCATTTATATTTCATTTTATACTTTATGTAGTTCATGTGACAAAACTTGCTAGATTATAAGCTTCATGGAGCAAAATTCTCCTTTAGATTAATTTTATATCCCCCTGGCACAACATTTTAAAAAGAAGAGGTGCTTAATAAAAATTTGTTGCATTAAATTGGATTTGCCTCAGATGATCTTTTTAGATCCTGTAACAATTCCATGAAATAGGCAGTATATCTCCATTTTATGGATGAGCAAACTGAGGCTTGGAGAGGTCAAAAAGCTTGCCCAAGGTTAACCAGCTGGCCAGTGGCCTGGCTGCAGACAAATGCTCTCATCTCTCAACTCTGCCCCTTTCACAAGGCATGGCTTTCATGTCCTCCAATAAGGAGAGAGCCCATAGCAGTGGGTTTGAGACAATAACAGAGGTTATTGGATATCAGACTCAAATCCAGAAGTTGCAGAGGAGTAGATTTCCACATGTTGTATGGGAAAGCTTTATAAGAATTAAAGTAAGTCTAAATGAGATTGTGGTGCCTAAGTGGTTAATTGATTCTTTAACACTGGAGGTCTTCAACAAAAGTTGTAGGAAGAGTTGCCTGGAATTTTGTGTAGGGGGTTCTTATTCTGAAGAATGAATGAATGCAAAGGCATTGACACCAAGCTAAATGCTAGGAATACAAATACAGAAAGATAAAGTCACTGTCTTCAAGAAACTTACGTTCTAGTATAGGAATGTCCGCATAAATAGATACAAAAGGGGAATAGTGATCAGTGAAGGAATTTGTTTTTTCCCCCTGGGGTATCACAGAGCTAGTGGCTTGATGGATATGATATACCTTGTCCAGAAGCAATGGTACTGTTGAATTGAATACTGTGCCCAAAGGAAGAGAGAGGAAGGGAATAAGCATTTATTAAACACCTACTATGTGCTAGTGTATCAGTAAGCACCCCAATATACAAAGCAGGACCTGTTATCACTGGGTCTTAGTTCTGCATTCATAAAAGGAAAGGCAACTTTTGAGGGGTTAACAAGCACTTTAATCAAGTACATGTATCAATCCTTTAACCAAGCACATATATCAATCACCTATTTCAGGAGAGTCAGCACCCTGAACTTCAAAGAAAATACAGAGGAATTAAAAGTCAACAGACATGCTTCTAAAATATCTGACCATAGTTCAACAGACAACTGTCGTATCATAAGTACCAGAGAGGGAAACCTGACTTCTGGGTTCTCAAAGCCAAGGTGCTCCTTAAAGCGGCTTCCCAGAGTCCTCATCTGGCCAAATAAACACATCTAGTCAGTAAGCCCCAAAGTAAAACCTCACCCTCAGAGTATTTTTATACTTTTTAGAGCCAGACGGCATAATCCTTTAACCCAGTGCATCAATAGAAAAAACAAGAGGTACTTGGGATCCGCCTACAAGACAAGTCCCCTAATCCAACTTCCCACAATGGACAGGCCCATCAGTGACTGCAAAAGATCCTCCCCAATCACATTATTCAATCAGAGGCACTTTTAGTAAAACAAAAATAGCAAAAAATCCTAATTTGATTGCCATTACAGCTAGGCCCTGTAATAAGTGCTAACAAATCTCATTTGATTCTCACCTGGGAAGTAGGTGCTATTATCATCCCCATTTTACCTTTGAGCAAATTGAGGCAGACATTGGTTAAGGGACTTGCCTAGAGATAGTTTATGTCTGAGGTTGGATTTGAACTCAGGTATTTTTAACTTCAGGACCAGCACCCTATCCACTATGCCGCCAAGTTGTTTAGCTGAAAAGAGGGTTGAAGGGAAGGGGTAAGGGGGGAGATGGCCTGACTGGATGGCTGTAAGAGATTGGAAGGTGAAGTATACACAGATGTCTAGGATCACTTTTGAAGGCAGAGAAGGGTCCCTTTCAGATGACTGGAGCTCTTCCATTCTGTTCACAGGAAAGCCAGAACAAACCTTATAAGGTGTGAAAGATTTGGGGATCCCAAAGCAGAGATGGGCTTGTTGAGTGAAAATTTACCCTGAGGAAGTGGGGTGCATGAAAAACCTGAATATAGACTTTGTTTTATAGGCATGAGTTCCAATGGTATGTACTTCTAATAATGTGGTTGAGTCATTTTAGTCCTATCCGACCTTTTGTGGCCCCATTTGAGGTTTCCTTGGCAAAAATGCTGGAGTGCCATTTCCTTCTTTAGTTCAATTTACAGATGAGGAAACTGAGGCAAACAGGGTTAAGTGACTTGCCCAGGGCCACACAGCTAGTAAATATCTGAGGCTGGATTTGAACTCAGGCCCTCCTGACTCCAGAGCTGGCACTTTATCCACTGAGCCACCTAGATGCACCACTGTTCCCTTCCCTGCCATGGTGTAGATGGTATTATTATCCCCATTTGACAGATGAAGAAATTGAGTCTGATAGAGGCTAAGTAACTTGCTCAAGGTCAAATAGCTACTAAATGTTTTAAGGCAAATTCAAACGCAGATATTTCCAACCCCAATTGTAGCACCATACCTACTACACCACCTAGCTATTGACTTTGGACATTATCTGTTTCTGAGTTTCAACTACAAAACCTATTTTGCAGATGTAAGATGCTTGACTGACATCACAGATTTCCTAATTCAAATATTATGGGCTGTGAATTTATTTCTACACTGCTAGTTCTAATCAATCAATCAATCAATCAATCAATCAATCAACCAATCAATTATTAAGCATTTACTATGTTCCAGGCTAGGTTTCAGGAATAAAAAGGTAAAAATGACACAGTCTTTGCCTTGGAAAAGCTTATATTCTATCAGAGGAAATAGGATTTACATACACATATGTATATAGATATATGAAATACACGCACATATAGGTATATAGGCTATAGAAAATACATAAAAAGGAAACACAGAAATTAAGGGTGGGGAGAAATTCTAGCAGCTAGGAGTATGGTGGGACAAGAATAAGAAAAAAAGACTTTTAATTTAAGTTTCCATTTCATTCTAAGTCACCAATACTAGTCAAAATTTACCAGTAGCAAACCATAACAGTATCTTCCCAAGTCTCTCTCACCAGAGCCAGATCAGTGGCTTCCCTATCACTTCCCTCATTCCCGAAGACATTTGAATGTGAGGTTATTGATGCTGTGAGATAACAGTTGGATAAGCCCCTCCCCCCCACATATGTTCTCTGGGCTCCTTTAATGAGCTCTTGGGATAGCTTTCCCTTTCTCCAGGCTCTCAGCTCCATGAGGGAGGGGAAGGAAAGGAGTTGTGCTGAGTGAAAAGAACTTCATTTCATCTTTCTCCTCCCACCTCCCCCTACCTCAAAGCTTGGAAAAAATAGAGCAAATTAGTCAGATGTGGAAATGTAGCCAGAGGTTTCTGTGGTTGGTTCCTTACTGTTAATGAATAGCATGAAAAGGCTGGACTAGTGGGAAGTTAGGAGCCTGGGTTGTGGCTGGAAGGTGGGGAGTCTCCAAGAATAGACAAGAAGTTAAGTAGGTAATTTGGAGGAAGATTCTGAATGACAGAATGTTAGAGCTGAAGGGGGCCTTCGAGCTCATCATCAAATAAGTCACATGATAACATTATCATTAATTGTGGTTTGGAAGCAGATCCACCAAAGTTATCTCCTCTGTAGAAAGAGCAGATTGGTCCTGATGCAACCCCAAACTTCCATGACATTATGACAGTTTCCTTCATCAGACTTGGGTAGAATCTTTTATCCCCATATGGTACTTTTCTCTGCTGAGTTCTCAGCACCCTAATAGATGTTATCTAGCTGATCTGTGCTATTCAATTTTACAAATGACAAAACTGAAGCCCAGACAGATGGAGATATCTTAGCTTGCCCAAGAATATGCAGTAAATTATTAATCATTGTCAGGACTTAAACCCAGGTTTTGTCACCTGGGCTTAGTGAAGATCAGTGACTGAGCTTGGAAGAGGCCTTAAAGATTCAAATCTCTCATTTTATAGATGTTTCTCTTAAATATCCTCCTCCTTCTCCTTCCCCTTTCCCCTCCCAGATCTCTAGAACACATGCTCAGTGAAGTACCTTCAAAGTTTAAGGAGGAGCAGGTGGAAGAGGAAATTCTCTCCTTATTAAGCTACCCATCCTTAGTCTTATCAGCATACCCATTGATATTGGCAGTGACTAAGATGGTGAAGGAACTCAAGATCATTCTATATAACCCTTGTTGATAAATGATCAAAGGATATGAACAGGAAGTTTTCAGATGAAGAAGTTAAAGTTATTGATAGTCATGAAAAAAATGCTCTAAATCACTATTCATTAGAGAAATGCAAATTAAAACATTTCTGAGGTACCACCTCACACCTATTAGATTGGCTAATATGACAGAAAAGGAAAATGATGGATGTTGGAAAAGATGTGAGAAAATTGGAACACTAATGCATTGTTAGTGGAGTTGTGAACTGATCCAACCAATCTGGAAAGCAATTTGGAACTATGCCTAAAGAGGTATAAAAGTGCATACCCTTTGATCTAGCAATATTACAAGGTCAGTACACCAAAGAGATCATAAAGAAGGGAAAAGGATCCACATGTACAAAAATATTTATAGTGGCTCTTTTTGTGGTGGCAAAGAATTGTGTGTGTGTTTGTCCTTCGTTGCTGAGGAAGACCATGTCATCAGAGAAATAATGACATCACTTGCACTTGACTTTGTTTTGAATGAGGGAGGACTGTGCAGGTCACCAGCCTCACTTCTCCTCCAGAGTCATTTGAATCCAGTGACCAGATATTCGCTAGGATGACTGGAGATGACCCAGGATGAGGCAATTGGGGTTAAGTGACTTGCCCAAGGTCACATAGCTAGTGAGTGTTAAGTGTCTGAAGTGAGATTTGAGCTCAGGTCCTCTTGACTCCTGCACTGGTGCTCTATCCACTCCACCACCTACTTGTCCCTGGCAAAGAATTGGAAACTGAGGGGATGACCATCGGTTGGGGAATGGCTGAACAAATTGTGTTATATGAATGTAATGGAATACTATTGTGCTTTCAGAAATGATGAGCAGGTAGATTTCAGAAAAACCTGGAAAGACTTACTTGAACTGATGTTGAATGAGGGGAGCAGAACCAGGAGAACACTGTACACAGTAACAGCAAAATTGTGCTTTGATCAACTTTGATAGAGTTGGCTCTTTTCAACAATACAGTGCTCTTAGACAGTTCCTAAAGGTTCAAAATGGAAAATACTGTCCACATCGAGAAAAAGAACTCTGGTGTGTTTTCTTTCTCTTGGTTTTTCTCTTTTGTTCTGATTCTTCATTTACAACGTGACTAATGTGCAAATGTGTTTAATATAATTGTACATGTGTAACCTATATCAGATTGCTTGCCATCTTGGGGAGGAGGGAAGCAAGGGAAGGAGGGAGGCAGAAAAAATGTTTGGAACTCAAAATCTTATGAAAGTGATGTTGAAAATTTTCTTTACATGTAGTTTGAAAGAAATAAAATACTATAAAAAAAGAATAACCCTTAAGGGTCAAGAAGGGTCAAAATTCAAATGTTTGGAAGATTAAACTTCTGAAAAAGTCAAACAAATCATTCTATGTGGCAATTGATAAAGGAAACTGGACACATGGAGCCAGGAGAAGAGAATACTTGGAAGAAGGTGGGGCATGATGCTGTCTTCAAGTATTTGAGGGACTGTCTTTTGGAAGTGATTTTTTTTTCTTCTGTTTTACCCCAGCAAATAAAATCAGGATCAATAGAAGAAGCTGCAGAAAGACAGATTTAGACTGGATATATGGGGAGAAAATAATCAAACCTCCTAATATTGGAGTTGTTCAAAAGTTGAATTAGTTTCCTTGGGACGTTATGAGCATCCCTTCAATGCAGGTTTCCAACAAAGACCACATGATCAGTTTTCAAATATTAATAATCAGTCAATAAGCATTGATTCTACTATGTGCTAGGCACAGTGTTAGGTGATGAAGATTAAAAATACAGCAAATAAAAAAACTCTATTAAGGAATTTGCATTTTCATGAGGGAAATAACAAATTATAGAGAATTCTTGGGCAGGTAGCTTTGAACTAGAAGATCTCTAGATATAATAGTGGTTGGTTCATTTTCACAGAAAACAGTTAACAGTTCATATAAACACTTCATTCCTCAAAACTTCCCTATTTCTGTCAAAGGTACCACCATCTTTCAAGTGTCTCAGGCTCCTAATCTTGGCATTATCCCAGGCTGCTCAGTCTCCCTCACATTACATATCCAATCATTTGCCAAATCTTGCTGTTTCTATCTTTATAACATCTCTCTAATCTGACATCTTCTCATCACTCACACTGCTCTCACTTTGGTCCAGGCTCTCATAACCTCTCGCCTAGATTATTGAAGTCGTTGCCTGGTTGTTCTGTCTGCCTCAAGACTCTCCTCATTACAGTCTATTGCTTCTGGAATAATTTTCCTTAAGTGAAGATCTTACCATGTGACTCCCCTCCTGAGCAAAATCCAGTGCCTTCCTATTGACACTGAGATCAAATATGTATTCCTCTGTTTAGCTTTTAAAGCCCTACACAACCTGGATCCAACATATCTTTCAAACTTCTTTGGATATCTCTCCCCCTCCTGCATTCTCTAATCTAGCCAACCTGGCCTTTCCTCTATTCCTCATGCAGAACATTCCATCTCCCATCCTAGGCTTTTGCACTGGTCTTTTCTCATTCCTTGTAGCTGGTGTAGTTGATAGAGTACCAGACCTGGATTCAGGAAAATTTATCTTCCTGAGTTCAAATCTGGCCCCAGACACCTGCTAACTGTGTGACCCTGAACTTGATACTTAACCCTGTTTGTCTCAGTTTCCTCATCTGTAAAATAAACTGGAGAAGGAAATGGCAAACCACTCCAGTATCTTTGCCAAGAAAACCCCAAATGGGGTCATGAAGAGTTGGACATGACTGAATAACCACTGAAGAATAATAGCAACAAGCATATTTCTTTACCTCTCCCTGCCAGAGTCCATATTTTCCTTGAGATGCACCTCGGATATCGTCTTCTGCATGAAACCTTTTCAACGGCTAATGTCCAAGCTCCTTACTTATATGTACACATACATGTATGTATACATACACACCTATACATACATGTATATATCATGCCATACAACTGCTTTCTATGTATATGGATTTTAATTTTTATTTATTAATATTATGTGCATGCTGTATATATTTACTTGTCTCATCCATTAGAATGTAAATTTACAGCAAATGGGGATCTAGTCATTCTTTGTACCTGCATTCTCAGTACCTAGGACAATTCCTAACTTGTAGCAGGTACTTAATACATACTTGCTGATTGATATAATTTACAAAGCACTTTATTACAATAATCCTATGAGACTGATACATAAATATTGCTCCTGTTGTGCAGATAAAGAAACAGAGAAGTTAAGTGACTTGCTTATGGTCCTACAGATTGTGAACTCCTTATGGACAGGGACTGTCTTTCACCTCTTTTTGTATCCCCAGCATTTAGCACAGTGCCTGGCACATAGAAAGCATTTAATATGTGTTCATTGATTAATTGACTGAGTGTCAGAGTCTTTTGATTCCAAGGATAGTGTGTGTTCCACTGTACTGTTTGTCCCTGCTGCTTTCTGAATTTTAGTCATGTGCCAGGGATTTTTTCCATATCCCTCACTTTTTTTTTTCTGCCTTATCTCTCCAAATATTCAACATTTTACCTTCTAACCTTCTAACTATTTTACCTTCTAGGCCCCATGGGTCTCTAATTTTTTTTCCTTTGAGGCAAGCAGGATTAAGTGACTTGCTTAGGATCACACAGCTGAGTAAGTGTTTCTGCGGTCAGATTTGAATTCAGGTCTTCCTTACTCCAAGGCTGATGCTCTATCTACTGTACCACCTAGTTGCCCCATGGTCTTTTATGTTACCTCTGTCTCTCCTGCTTCTGCTAGTGGTGTGGGAAAGGACATTTAGGATGGGTTTTAGGATGGGGCTCTGGGAGCTGACTGTTTAGCTTGAGGGATTAGGAATCAAGGAGCTTGGTTCATTGCTTTGTTTTATCTTGATCTTTTTGTGGGTCACTGGTTTCTTATTTCTTAGTATTCAGCTCATATCTTTTTAGCATTTGTTGAGTCAGATTCTCCCTGACATATTAAACTTGTCCCTGAGAGAAAGGGAGGTACTTTTAACAACAAACAAGCAAACAATCCTTCCAGGATACTTTGGCTACTATTTAGTTGATCTACAGGCATTCTCTTGCTTACTAGAATCAATAGTTCAACCTCAAAATAGGTATAAAGCAATTTTCTGTTAAGAAAATCTAAGTTTTCCCTTGACCTTTTAAAAATAAGGGATGTAGCCACATATGTGACCCCTGGATATAATTTTATTATATATTTAAAAGAAATACCAAGTTGTACATATTTGAAGTTTCATGTACCATCATCTTTTTCATTATATTCTCTTATAGAAATGCTTGTATTATTCCATATATTAAGAATAAAATAAATTTTTAAAAATTAGAAAAAAAGGACATGGCCCTATACGTAATCCTTGGATATATATTAAAAAAAAACAAAAAACACCACAAGAAGAAACAAATCCATTGTAATTCAATAGTCAAAAGTTCAAATGGATCTATGTTCTCAATTTTCCTATTATGATGCAGATATTAAAATAACATTTTGAATCTCCTTCTCCTCAAATGGTGACTATAATGCCCAAGTAAAGATTAATTCAAATGGTTTAGAGTTGAAAGGGACCTTAAAGTTCATCCAATCCTGTTATCATCAACAAATATATTAAATTAATGACATTTATAGAGGTAGGTTTGCAATATGCTTTATATACATTATTTCACACAAGCCCTGGAGGGTAGGTGCTATTATTATGCCCATTTTATAGATGTGGAGACCAAGGGTTAGTGAGGTTAATAATTTGGCTAGGATCTCACAGTTAGGAAGAATGTGAAGCAGGCTTTGAAGGCAGGTCTAAATTATTCCTGATCTAGCACTTTTATTTCACTATATCATGTTGCCTTCTGCATGTCATTCAAAATTATGTAATGAATGAGTTATGATATGCTGGGTTCTTTAACCAGGGCAAGATGATGGCCATAGTGATTTCTCTGTACTCTAAAATTCTGTAAGATGGAAGCGTGCTATACCCTCAGATTTAATTGGTGACAATTGACACATTTCCTAAGTTAGGAGTTCTGTTTAATGAGGGTTTACTTGTAAAAGTAAAACTCATTTATTCACACAGATGAAAGGAAAGGGTTTTAAATGATTTTATTTGTCTATGGAAAGAATACTGAGGCAGATACATGGATAAGCATATCATACCTTTCTTTGTACCCTGACCAATATAGAGTTGTTTTGGGAGAACCAAGTCCTGGCTAATGAAAAAAACTAGATGATTCATTACGGCATAATGCAGAGTTGTTTTTCCATCTGCAAGATACATGTGAAGATACAACAGGCTTTCTTTCTTTACTACTTGAAGACTGAGAGCTTTTTTCTGTGGTGATAACCTTGGAAATAGAATCTTTTCCTTTATTGAATGTAGCTATCTTTGTAAATCTATTCAACACAATTCAATTCAACTAGCATTTTTTAAGTGATCAAAGTATGTGAACAAATAGTTCTTGACAGAAGGTAGACAAACTGTTAATAACCACATGAAGAAATACTCAAAATCCTTAACAAACAGGTAAAAGCAAATTAGAGTAACTCTGAGTTTCTATCTAACTTACATCAAATTGGCAAAGGTATTAAAGACAGAAAAATTTAATACTGACTTGGATGTGGAAAAACAGGCACAACATTACACTTCTGAATGTTTGGTAGAACTTTTGAATTGGTTCAATCTTTCTGGAAAGAGATTTGGAATCATATGATGAGCTGAAAAATGTATATATCTTTTTACCCACTGAGACCATCACTAATCTTGTACCCTAAAGAGTTTATATATAGGGGGAAAAAAAGGCCCATTTGTGTGAAAATATTCCTAGCAGAGGCATTTGTCACAACATCAGCAACAAAACTGGAAACAGATTGGAAACTAGCTGAACAAATTATGGTCCATGAATATAATGGAATATTATTGCTATAATAAAAAGATGAAAATGAAGACTTCAAAGAAATATGGGAAGACTAGCATGAAGTTAATGCCGGATAAAGAAAGCAGATCCAAAAGAATGGTATATGCAATGACTACAACCATGTAAATAAAGACAATGATAACAAAAACACAGGCGAGAAGTTCAGCAGCAGTTCCAGAAACAAGCAGGATGCTTGTATTATTACTATGTTAAAATTATTAGACTCATCCTTAATTTTTTTTTGTATTTATCCTCATCTTTTGCATTCTGAATCATCTGCAAACGAGTTTATGGATACATTTTCTATCGCTTTTCTTGGTTTTGTTTTATTTTGCAAAGACATTATCCTGGGTTTTATAGGTCGATTGATGTATTTCTTGTTCTGATATTGATGGTGTTTGCTTAACTATGAAGTCTCATTGATATTAGCTCTTAAAGAAAAGTTTATGAATGCCTTTAGTTTTACATTCTAGTAATTTCTGAATATCTTCTCTCTCCTTGGAATCCTCTTCTATAAAGAAAGAAAAGAACTAACTAAGACCAGCACATAATATTCTGATCTTATAGTTCTCTGTCACTCTGCTAAGAAAAAGGAAGTATGTTTCCTTATTTGGTGTGAAGTCTGCTTGCTCTGTGTACATTGAACATAAGAAATATAACCCCTATTAGGTGTCACTGTGGAGCCCAAGCAGAGTTGGTTCCTACCCAGGAAAGAACTGGAAAGACTCTCTCATCCAGGGCCTTTCCTTGGGCTGAGACCTTCTTGACTGGTGCCACCCCTTCCTTCCTCTCCTTTCTTCTCTTGTCTCTTTGGAGCTTGGGTAAACACTTAGCTTCAGAGATCTGTTGTAGTCTTTTAGGAATCCACACAGGGATTACAACAACTAGAAATGAAGCAGAGGTTCATGTAGTCTGATGGGTAGACAGAACAAAAGTTCCAAGTTTTGTTTCAATAGTACTCTTTGGATTTTATAAATCCATGAAAACATGTAGAATAAGTAAATAAGAAAATATGCCCTCTTGACCATCAAGCCAGAGTTAGGGTCTTAGCATATGTGTGTATGTACATATATATGCATGTGTATACATGCATGCTTATGTATATGCATGTGTATTTATACACATAGAAGCATGTATGTAGGTAAGTGCATGTGTATATTCTACACATATAATGTATGAACATGTGCATGTGTATAACACATAATACATTATGCATAGGTGCATATATGTATATCTTCTTCAGAATTGTGCACCCCATCTCCTTACCACATAACAATGGTACTTATGGTTGTGTTTAGCAAAACACTAGAGAGCAAGCTCTTTAAATGAATCAAGTTCAGTGAAACCAATCAACCTCCATCTTTAGGGGATGAAAGTGAGGAAAGAGGAGAGGAGAAAGAAGATGCTCTCAGCCACTTCACAACAAAGGGGGGAAATCCATTAAGGGTCCACTTCTTCCACTGTGGTTACTTGTGACCCATCTTCTTCTACTAGACTTCTCAATGACTTCTCAAAAATTTCAAGTGGTAAATTCCTAAAAGCTAGCCTAGGGGTGTGGGATGGGATATGGAGTGAGTATAGGAGCACAGGATTACCAATTTACAATTTAAAGGGAACTTAAAGTCCAACAGGTCTAATCCTTTCATTTTGTACATGAGGAAGCAGGAGCAAGAGCCACATTCACTAAGATGGTCAGTGGTTGAGCCAAGACAGGAATCAGATCATCCAGCTCTGTCTTCAGTTCTTTCTACTACACCAGACACTGGTTTAATGATTGGTTATTGATGATTCATGGTAGTTCATGTACCTGTGCTACCAGACTCTTGGGACTGAAGAGCTGGAGACTGAAATTGTCCAAAGATCAGAGAGATACAGACTAATACCCTTGAAGGGAGGCCTGTGTATTTATAACATATCTCCAGGGAGCCATGGAATTAGTGATTTGAAGGAACCAAATCCAGATTGAAGAGGAATGAACAGCAGAATTCCTGGTGACACTGACCTCCTCACTGCCCCTCAAACAAGAGGCTTCATCTCCCAACTCTGGGCTTTTTTTACTGGCTGTTCCCCATGTCTGTAATTCCCTCCTTCCTCACCTCCACCTCCTAGATTTCTTCAAATCCTATTTTTAATATGAATCTTTTCCTGATCTCTCTGAATGGCAATCCCTTTCCCTCGCTGATTACTTCCAATTTATCCTGTAAATATCTTGTTTGTACCCATTGTTTTCATGTCATCCTCCTTAGTAAACTGTGAAGTCCTTGAGAGCAAGGATCATCTTTTGCCTTTATATTGCTATCAGTACAGTATCTGGAAAAGGTAGGCACTTAACAGGTATTGACTGATCGACCGAACCACTTGGAATTCTTGATCCAAACAGAGGAATTCTTGGCCCAAGTGGAGAAGTGGAACGAGGGAAAGGAATAACGTGGAACAGAGTCAATAATATAACAGAACAAACCTAGACCTTGCCCTTCAGTGGTACTGTGAGGTATATGGAAGTTATAGGGCTCAGGAAAGAGTATTTATTCTCAATCAGCTTCAGGCAAGAGGAACCTTTCCCAAACCCACTTCAAGGTTAAATGACTTGTCAAGCTCACACAGGTAAGAAGTGGCAGAGCTGGTATTCAAACTGAGCTCCTCTGATTTCTAAGATTTGAAGCTGGTATACCAAACTGTAACCCACCCAAGGGTTACAGTATGAGACAGACTCTCTCTTTCCTCCAACTCTTAAATGATTAAAGCAGGACTTGAACTCGGGTCTTTGGCTTCCAAGTACTTCATCCTATTTCTACTACACAAAAGTAGCATGATAAGACTTAACATTTAAGTTCTGAGGGAGTTGGGGTTCACCAGATGAGATGATTGCTTAACATTTTAACAACCCTAAGTCCTTTCCTCTTTCACAAAAAGTGAAAAAAAAGCCTTCTTGGGGTGTTACTACATACCTAGAAGATTGTATTGGCCCTTGGGAAATGGAGATATACAAGAGAAGAGCAGTAGTTTTAGCTATTTTCAGGATCAGGTATAAATCTCCCTTTTTTTTCTCTCTCTCAGTTTAAATAAAACCTCCCTGTAATTTTTTTCCCCATTAACCTGAATGCTTATACAAGAACTGGAAGTCATTTTCCTGTTTAGTAACGATGAAGGTATGAGTGAATTCTCATATTCCCAGGGAAAAGCCTAGACAGGAACAAAACAAGATAAATTCTGATGCATCCAAAGAAACTCTGCGATAGAGACAAAAATAATATGGAGCCCCCAATATCGAATAGAATTTCTGTGAGCCCAGTGCTTTGGCTGGGGCCAGAGGTTACATATTTTTTCTTATTATCTTCGTGTTTTTTCTTGTTTAGATATTTGACTGGTTATTCTCCTCACTGGAAATTGAAAGAAAACTTATTTTGAAAAAAAAAATTGTAAGGAGCTATAGAAATAGATTGCTTTTGCTATGATGTCTTCTGGTGCCTTGGTTCTGTTAAGCTAAAAACCTTTTCTTTTTTACTTAGTTCTTTCTACCTCTGACCTGAAGCCTGGCTTCCCTTTTGATCCGTTGTTTTCTCTGGGTCCAGTATTTCTGGAGAAGTCACAGAAGCCCTCCTGTTTGCCCCTCAATAATGTACTCAATTGCTAGCTCTTCCCTGCAGGATGTGGGGGTAGTGGGAGAGCCCTGGATCCATGTCCTGGTTCATTCTGCTGCTTATTAGCTGTGTGACCTCAAGCAAGTGAATTCACCTCTCTGGATCTCAGTTTTCTCATCAGTGAAATGAGATGGTTAGAATGAATGGTCTCTGGGGACCCTTCATCCTAACAGTCAGGGTACTTCCATACAGCTTTATGATTTATAAAGTGCTTTGTCCACAACAACCCTGTGAGGCAGGTAGTGCAAATATTGTTATTACTCCTGTTTACATATGAGACTCTGAGAGGTCATGGGATCATAGATGTGGAGCTAAAAGGGACCTGAGAAGTCATTTATTTCTATCCCCTAGAGTGATTTTCTGAGCTCATACAGGTAGAAAGTGACAGAGGTGGGATTCAAATCAAGCTCCTCTGACTTCCAAGTGTGAAAACTACCATACTAAGCTGTAACCCACCCAAAAGTTAGAGTATGAGATAGACCCTCCCCCTCCCCCCAGGTACTAAATGGTAAAATCAGGTCTTGAACCCAGGTCTTTGGCTTCTAAGTCTTTCATTCTACTTCTACTACACAAAAGATATCAGTGGCACTGAGACACAAGTCCCAGTAGGTAATTCATCACCACACAATAATTCCTCTGGGCTTGAAAGAGTCCATGAATCTTCCTCCCTTCCTCACTAACCCTCTCCCTTTCACCTTATTATTCTCCAAGAATCATTTGTGATTTGTGATGAGACTAGAAAGCAGAACCAGCCCTCTTACTCTCTAGCTTAGCTGAGCTTTATCAATATAGATGGTAAGCATCTTTTCAGGGGCCATTTTATAGACGGGCTCCTTTTCTAGGAGATGACACAGGCTCCACATTGGCAGTGAGACAGAATTGAAGACAGCAAGGGTGGAAATGTGCAAATAGATGCAGAGATTCAATGCAAATTGGTGTGTGTGTGTGTATGTGTGTGTGTATGTGTGTGTGTGTGAGAGAGAGAGAGAGAGAGAGACACAGACAGGCAGAGAGATAGAAAGACAGAGAGAGAGACATGGATGGACAGAGACAGACAGAGATAGCAACAAAGACAGGCACAGAGACAGAGAAACAACAATTGAAGCTAAATAGGAATTTTGGAAAGGTGTGAACCTTCCAGGAAAAAATACCCCTCTCCTGGGAGAATGGCAGAGTTTGTAAGACCTGGGACAAGTTTGGTAGAAAAAAGAGACCTTAATGTATTCAATTTCCACCCAGTTGTTGCAGGTCTGTGTTGGCTTGTGTGTGTGTGTACACATTTGAGGGAGGAAAGAAAAATGGGCCATTTTTAACATTCTTCAGAAAATTATCTTCTCCAAAGCCTGCTCTGTTTTTAGACTCTGAGCTTCAGAATCCTCAGCTGCTGAAAGTACGTGCACAAAATATACCCCACTTTTATTATTGTTTCATTCCATCTCTGGAGAGGCAATCCTCACCAAAGAAATATTATCTTTCAGGGGACAACCCATTTGCCTGGAGAGACCCAGAAGCTTTCTGGAATCTTCCCTCCTGTCCCCCCCTCCCACATACCCTTAAAAGTTGAGCTATTGATTTCTTTCTGACCTGTCAGAGCTGATAGCTTGATCAAGAAAAGTAACTCCTGAGTTGGAAAACAAAGCCAAAGAAAACCACAATAATAATAACAACAACAAAAAAAATCAACCCTTCTTCAAATGCCTCTAATAATTCTGCTTGACCTGATCAGAGAAAAAAAAAATAAAATGACTTGGGAAATTGAATTGTGAATCTGCTAATTGAGAGTCAGATGCTGGAAGCTTTAGAATATACCCCTGAGGTGAGGTAACCCATTCCCTTTCTCTTTTCTTCTTCTAATATTTTCCCCTTATCTTCATCGTCATATTTTTTTTTTTTAGCTGGAGAAAGGATTTCTTATTATCTAGGCACTCTGAGAAACTGTAATGGTCTTCCATCTATTCTGAGCAGGAGGGACAAGTCTTCACCATCTGGAATAAAATTGGAAAGTGGTATTTAAGTGAAAAATAAAATATAGTTTGCAGCCAAAGTGAGAATAGATGGTCTGTTCCACTTTCTTCAGGAGAAACATCACACCCAGGTGTCTGCACACCTTCCAAATCCTACCAGTCCAGAGCCTCAGTTTTATAATCTATAAAGATAATTTAGTGCTGAGAATGCTGTGAAGTTGGAATGGAGAACAGAGGAGCTGTGGCTTTGAAGGCAGAGGTGCTGCAGACAAATCGTGATTTGCAACTTTATTTCTGCAGGTAGCTCAGACGGGGAGATTTCATTGCAATCTTTTTCAACCCCAGATATTTTTCCACCTGGATTTTTAGGTAATTAATAAAAATGAAATCATCACTGATTCTATAGGGGGCAATGGCTAACAGAAATGCTCCTAATAATAGCTAGCTTTTATTTTTTAGCTCTTTAAAACTCTAGGAGGCAGTAGTGGAGAGTACTGAGCCTAGATCAAAGAAGCAGAGTAAGGAAGACCCGAGTTCAAATCCAGCCTCAGGTCCTAGCTATGTTACCCTGGGCAAGTCACTTAACCTCTATTTGCCTCACTTTCTTTAACTCTGCAGATTTTTAAAAAAATTGTCTTGATATCTTTTGGCTTTTGCATGAAATATACTTTTTCATGTATAGCAGAACTATTCCTTAAAATAATGAATAAAAAAAGGGGGAGAAAAGACTTGGGAAAACTAGCCAATATTTGAAGAAGTCTGGAATTATATGCACTATTCCACATTTATAGTCCCATTACCTTGGCAAAAGAATTGGTGGGGGAGAAGGAGATGCTTTGGATCACCTTTGGAGGCTTTGGAGCCAAGATTGGTCACAACAAAATTTCACCATTTTCAATTTCAATGGCTTTGTTTTTCTTTCTATTTGCATTGTTGTAGTCGTGGTGTATATTGTTTTTCTGGTTCTCCTTACTTTACTTTGAATCAGTTCCTATGAGTCTACCTATTCTTCTCTGTGTTTTTCATTTCTTATAACAAAATAATATTCCATTACGTTTATGAACCACAATTTGTTTCACAATTTTCCAAAAGATGGGCACTGACTTTGTTTCCAGTTCTTTGTTACCACAAAAAGCTTTAAATATCTTGGTGCATATTGGCCCTTTTTTGTCATCGCTTCCTTTGGGTCTGTACCTAACAGTGGAATCTCTAGGTTATAGATCCTTTTTGCATAGTTTCAAATTGCTTTCCAGAAAGGTTGTACCAATTCATAGATCCACCAACGATGCATTTGTGTGCTTATCTTCCTTCAATCCCTCCAGCATCTACTATTTCCATCTTCTCTCATCTTTGGCAGTTTTCTGGGTGTTTTGCATGTCTTTTACAACATTCTTTCATGGTTGCTAATAGTTTGCAGTTCTTTTGAAAACTGTTTGTTCATATCCTTTAACCACCTATTCATTGACATCAATGAATGTTTCTTTTTAAAAATTGTTTAATTGAATTAAAAGAATTAGATCCCATAGTTACTCTTGTTCTGATGTTCAATAACTCTTTGAATCAGGAAGTATTTTTAGGTCTAACCACAATCTTTCTACTGTCATTGAAGCGTATTTTCCTTTATGCAGTCCTCTGGGGATTGAGGAGATAAGTGGTTTCTTTCTGTTGGATACTTGGAAATATTTCCCTCTTCACATCCCAATTAGCTCCAGGCCCATTATTCTTTGTGCTCCAGATCTTCCAAAGTGGGTAGGAGACTGAGCAATCCACTGATTAACCTTCCATGGCTAAA
Source organism: Notamacropus eugenii (assembly GCF_028372415.1). Classification (NCBI taxonomy): domain Eukaryota; kingdom Metazoa; phylum Chordata; class Mammalia; order Diprotodontia; family Macropodidae; genus Notamacropus; species Notamacropus eugenii. The sequence continues at coordinate 185,152,517 of NC_092876.1, forward strand.
CCTTTCTTAATGCAACCTTCATTGATTTTTACCATGGAGTCCTCCCATGGCTTTTTTTGCTCATCAACTGGCCAAAGCCCTGGAGTTACTATTATCTCAATATCTGACTCAACTTTCTTAGACAACTGAACACAAAATAGAAATTTGGGCCTGCATTACTCAGGAACATTTTCAATCATTTACTTTTTCCTTGGTACAGTGTATACCTGTGCCTGGAGTCAGAGCATCTTGAGGAAACTGAGGTAGACAGGTTAAGTGATTTACCCAGTCTTACATAATAGGAAGTTCTGAGGCTAGATTGGAACTCAGGTCTCAGAACTCTAGCCCCCAACACCTTGTCTGTGCCAATTGCCACACCTATCCAGCCCTTGGACAGCTCTAATGAGTGACTATTCCCTAGAGTTGTGTTTATCTTTAGTTCTCATATTTTACCAAGTACACCTTTCCTTTATGAAGATTAGAGATGGGGCAGAGTTCTTTCTTTTACTTCTGCATCATGGTAGCTGAATAGAGAGCCCATTTCTTAAATGAGGAACAATAAAAAATAATTATAGCATTAAATGGGGGCAAGAATCCCTTTTGATCTCATGCTATGAGATGTGTAGTAGTGCTTTGTGTTATTATGGTTACTTTTATTATTACTGCTGCTGACATCCAAGTCCTAGATTAATCGAGTGACAGAGTGATTCAAGGGGAAAGAGATGGGGCAGAATTCTCTCTCACTCTTGCATCACGGTAAATGTACCTATGTTGCAGCTAGATCAGGGGGACCCAACTAGACAAGCTCGTACTGGAACCTCTTCCTCCCCTTTGTAATTTCTTTCCTGGGTAGGTGACTGAGCATCAGCTTCAAGACAGATTTGTCCAGGCTTGGAGGTGACCTTGTGAGTCTAAAGGGTTTGAAGATCTTGGGTTCTTCAGGCAGAGCTGACTGGTGGGAGGTAAGTAGAGTTTCTTCTTCACACAGAAGGATGAATTCAAGTCCTGGCCTGGATTAGAAGAAGATATAGGCAGGGACTTATTCAAACAGAGAAGAACCACAGGGAAGTCTAATGCCTATTTGGCAGTCCTGCAAACTGCTTTGATGTTTTGATGAAGTTTAAGTGTCAGCCTCTTGGGAGAGTGTGACTGTGGTTATGACTGTTACTGAATCCCGTTTAAGTCTCTCCATCGTTGCACATTTGTATGTTTTATATTTAGCCTTTTATATCTGGGAAATAAATATCTGTCCTATAGCTGATTCATATTGCATATTGAATCCTCTAGGATTGAATTTGGTCCTTTGAGCATGGGACAAGAGTAAACTGGCCCATTAGTGGAAAGGGAGAGGGTGATTGCCTGGTAATCTTCCTCTAAGCCTCCTAACAACCTGTGGGGTAGGTAGCGTAGGTCACAGCAACAGAGATTTCTAGCTAGAATGGACTCCAGAGGTCATCTACTTCAACCTCCTCATTTTATAGATAAGGGTCAAGTATTTTTCCTCCCATTTTATAGAAGAACAAATTGAGATTCACAGAAGTTGAGGCCTACCCATAATAACACAACTATTAAGTGACACTATAGATGTTATTATCATAATTTTACAGATGAAAGGAAGTGGGGCTCATGGAAGCTAAGGAGCTTGCTCATTGTCACAAAGCAAGAAAATTTCAGAGAAGAGACCTGAACTCATGTCTTCCTGGTTCAAGTTCCAAAACTCTGACCACTATGTTCTGAATGTTACCCTTCTCTCTCTTTTTTCCTCTTAGTCAAGTAGACTTCCCTTTCTGCTCCTCTCCTAGTTCTAGTACTGTTCTACTGCAGAATAGCTAGTACTGTTCATTAGTTTTTAACATTCATTTTTTATTCCCCTTTCCAAAAAAAGATTTCTCTCACTTTTTTCATTATCCATCTTCTCTTCCTGTTTACTCTAGGCTTTCATTCTCTGCTTCATGACCTTTATAATCAGCTGGTCTTTCTCTTTTCTCTATATTCTTCATAAAATCACCGTTCTAGACTCTCTTCTTTCTGAGACCACAGAAGTCACCTTCCCCTCACTGATAGTCCTTGACTTGACCTCTACACATCACAGACCCTTTTGTATTCCCCTGTTCTCCTTCCTTCCTGCCTTTTATATACCCTCTCATGTTGTAATGTAGTACCACAAAAGAAGGATTCATTCCCCTGTAGTCTGAGTCATCAGGTTCTATTTACAAAGCCTTGGGCCTGCCTCTCCCAAGCAGGAAGAATTCTCTACCAGATTTCCACCTTCACACCTGACTCATTGTGTACTTTAGAAAAAAAGTCTTACTGGTCTTTCTAATGTCAGTTTGTTTCTATCCATACCTGCTTGATTTATTTAGCCCTCCTGTGTTTCATTTAGGATGGAATCTCTTCGGTTCTAATTTTCTTTCTAAAAAATGTTTCAAATTATTATTGAACATCCATCTTTTTTTCTGTATAGTTAAGCACAGATTTGTGGGATAGATCATCCTGAGCTATATCCTGAGCTCCAGTGCTCTTCCTAACACATTATTCCATTTTGTCCTCCTTTTTCTAGTCGCTGTGAAATAGTCTTGTGTTATTCAAATGTCCTTTTCTTTGTATTGAAAGTCTTTCTCCTGATGACTGCAGAATTTATTTTTAAGTTGAATTATTAAATTTAACCACCATGGGTTTTGAAGTTTGCAGCCTTGGGCTTTTCCTTCCCCCTGGGGGTGACTTGTGAATTCTATCAATCAAAATTTCATTTTCTGTGTTCAGAATTTCTAAACAATTCTCTTCTATTATTTCCTTCATTATGACATTAAGGTTTTTTTATCCTGTAGTGTTCTTCTGGGAGCCCTATGATCCTTAGATTGCCTCTACTCGTCCTGCCTTTGAGATCAGTATGTTTTGCTTGCAGAGTGAGCATATATTTTTTTTAAAGTTATTGGGTTTTTGCTTCTCTTTTTTTATGTTGTCCTTCACTTCTGTGTATTTGCATAATTTGTTGTTCTCTCTTTTGTTTCTTTGTTGAAACCTGCCATTGCAGATTTGTTTTTCTATTTTCTATTTCTAAAAATATTTTCTGTTTTCATTATTTTTGCTTTGTAAAACATCAATTATACTCTCATAATTGTAATTTCTCTTTTAAGCCACTCAGGAATGGTGTGTTGTGGTTCTATGTTCTCAAATTCTACAGGGTCTTCTCTCTCATCAAGTGCTGGGTCACTTTCCTTTATTTTGCAATATTTATTCATAAATTCCTCATTCATTTATTAAATCCAGAGGCCATATTTCCTTCTGTTGTTAGTTTTTCCTGTTGATTTGTCTGTTTATGCTCAAGGTCTTTGAGTTTTCTTCTTCCTGAAATCTTTGATACTTAAAGTCTCCTTCCCTTCCCCCCCTTTGTGTTTCTTAGCACTTACTTTCTTACTCCTTTACCTCTGATTGCGGTTTCCTTAAGGGTTAGATCTCAAGCATCTCAGCTTCCTTCTACTAGCCTAGGTCTCTGTAACAAATAACTTTTGGGTGGTCAGAAATGGCCCCAGTTGGATGCTGGGCTCTTTCCATCATGTTTGGTGTAGTATGGCACAGCCCCCTACATGTCCTGTCTTGGTAATCTGTCTCATTCTCCCTCTATTACTCAGTTTTCTGGCCCAGCATTGACAATTCAGAGCTTTACAGCACTGGTCCTTTCTCTCCTAAAGGGCTGTGGCCAAGCTAGTTGTTGAGTCCTAATTGAACTTCTGCAGCCTGGAACTGTAGTTTCCATAATACAAGAAAGAGGGAGGGAGTACCAGAGAGCGGAAGGAGTTGTAATGTAAGTCTGTGTCATGTCGTTGGGTCTGACAGTATAGTTTTGCAGCTGGTAGAATGGGATAGTGGAGAAGGAGTGCTGAGTGAACTTAAGGTCAGTGAGCATCAATTCCTATTTTTTTTCCCAACTTCTGTTGGATTCTTGGTATCCTAGACCATAGAAACAGCTAAATTTGCTTTGTTGTTGGTACGTAATTTCTGTTTTGGATAAGTTTGAGAGGCTGTGGGGGTCAGAGAAAATGTCTAGTTGGCAATCTTGTTGTCCACCCAGAAGTCTTGCCCTTCATTTTAATCTAATTTTATCTGGATACAAATTCAGTAATTGAGATTACACACAAAGTAATTAAAAGAGGGACAGTTAGGTAGTTCAGTGGATAGAGTAGTGGGCCTGGAGTCCACTTAAGCCCTTTTGTCTCAGTTTCCTCATCTGTAAAATAAGCTGGAGAAGGAAATGGCAAAAAAACTACAATATCTTTACCAAGAAAATTCAAGTGGGGTCATAAAGAGTTGGACATGACTGAAAAATGACTGAACAGTAACAGCAGAGTATTTAATAAAATATCCCTAGCTCTTGAAAAATACACAAACAAAATATAGAATAATCAAGGGAATGACCACATATCCCCAAACTTAGACACCTAGAGTCTTGGGGTCTGAGAATATCCTGCTCAGAAAAAGAAAATTATAACAGGATCTCAGGACTTCTTCCCTCCTAGGCCACTGAGCCTAAGGGGTTTCCTAGAATTAGATTTATAACTGGAAATTCAAATCCCTTGTTTTAAATATATAGGAATGGAAGGTGAAAGCTGTGAAGAATCACATAGTGGTGAAGTCAAGACTGAATCCTTCTCAGAACAGGTCCCAGCATTGAATAGTCAAGCCCCATTCTCATTATCCAGAAGACCAAGCCCCACAATGCAGGCTGGAAAATCCTGTTTCCAGAATCTCACCCTCTGATGTTCTTTGTGCTTTCCATTTCTTCCTTTTTGACCTCTGGCAGCTTCTATCTTAAAAAAAAAGTTCATACTAGGCTTCTGATAGATTGAAAAGAGCGCTGGAATAGGAAGGGAAAACCTAGATTCTAAACCCATCTCTGACCCTTGCTCACTATGTGATCTGGGCAACTTCCTTATTCTTTTTTTTTCTTTCTTTCCTTTTTTTTTTTTTTTGATACCAGAATTCCAAGCCTGATCCCATTGTTGATCAGTGTAGAAGCTCTGACCTGCTCCATTTCTGACCTAGGTCATTTCAGCCCATCTTTGGTAGGCTGATGGCCCTCCGGGTGGGGGGTTTACTACATAGGGCAGACAATACTTGAGTTGTATACTGGCTCAGAACTCCTAAGTTTAAACAGTTCCACCTATTAGTCAATTAATAGTTATTAAGTACCTACCATGTACCAGACACTGTGTTAAGCCCTGGGGATGCAAAGAAAGGCAAAAGACAGTCCATGCCCTCAAAGAATTCACAATTTAATGGAGGAAAAAGCATGTGAGTATGTACAAACAAGTTTTATATAGAATAAATAGGAATTTATCCACAGGAAAAAAAGGCACTAAAATTAAAAAATGTTTGGGAGATGCTTTCTGTAGATAGAATTTAACCTGAGACTTGAAGGAAACCAGGGAAATCAGGAAGCAGAGTTGAGGAAATAGCATTCTAGGCATGGGAGACAGTGAAAATGCCTAGATGTCAGAGATCCAGTGTCTGAGCCTCAGTCTCCCCCAATAGTAGTGATTATAGAAGTTTGAGCCCTAAATCCCTTATTTTTTTGAACTGGGCAAGTCTTTATCCTCTTAGCCTCACTTTATTCATCTGTAAAACATGAATAATAATAACATGTACCTCCCAGAATAATTGTGAGGACCAAGTTAGATAACAGATGGAAAGTACTTGGCAAACCTTACAATATGATATCAATGTAAGATATTATTATTATTATTAACTGCTGGGGGGCTTCAATTTCTTCCTCTATAAAATGAGGGTTGAAGAGATAGATAAGAGTTAATTTATTTTCCAACTTCCTAACTTTAAAACCTTTGGCCCAGAGGAATACCAAGAATGGCTTAGAGAATCATGGAAAGCAAATTCAAAAGAGGAAAGTTCCCTTTTCAAAGAAGTCTCTTCTTATTTTCCTTCTCCTTTTCTTCCATGGCCATCTTCCAGAAGAATAGTTTCTAAGTCCTTTCCCAGACAGAGAATCACCCCTCTTAGGAAGGGAATGGGAGAGGCTGAGCAGTTTCCAGGAATTGAACCTTTCTGTCAAAGGGATCATGAGGGTTCTTTGTAGTGAAATCACCCCCAGAACAGAGTCAGAAAGAGACAGCATGGAAGAGGAAGAGGAAACAGCAGGGACAGAGACTGAGTGGAAGGTCATATGCACATGAAGGTTAGCAAGGCTTCCATAAAAATCAAATCCAACTGCAAAGCAGAGAGCTCTTAATTAACACGACTCCTTTAGGGAAAAAGGTAGACTTTTAACTAAAAGGGAATAAAAGTTATTTTCTTTGTCATTCTTTCCTAGGGCCCTGGCTCTTTAATGATTAAAGTATGTGGGCTTTCTCCTTTGCTGAAAGCTTAGCCTAGCTCTGCCCAGGTCCTCTATTTCCTATTCATTAGTAGAACCAGGAAAGGTGAAATTCTGAGGAACAGGCAGCTAATTAGTGCCAGTATTCAGGTCCCTGCTTTTGAAGTCCTTCAGTGACAGACTTTTAACCAGGGCTCTGGGTAGGAATAGTACTATTTCCAACAACTGCCCCTGGCTGCTTTGGAAAAAATGCCTCCAGTTCCTCCCTGGAAGGGAACTTGGAGTCCATAGATAGTGCAGCCAACTAAGAATGGAGTGGAAGGAGGAAGATGTTGAAGGTGGCAGAGGTAAGAGGCATGGGGAGGCAAGATTTGATTTCCTGCCAAGCAACTTCCATTCTTGAGAAATTAATTGGTGAGGTTTGAGAGGATCATAAGTTTATTCGTTCCTAGAATGTACTTTCTTTACATCTCTGCCTCTCAGAATCCTTGTTTTTCTTCAAGGCTCAACTAACGTACCATTTTCTCCATGAAGCGAGTCTGATCCCTTCAATTTTCCTGGTACTCAATTTCATAGGATCATAATATAAGGTGTTTTCTTTTCCTTTGTTGATATCTGATTTGTTGAAGTGGGGCAGAAGGGACATTTGTATGAGAAAACTCATGGAGAAACAGTTTGAAGAAGCCCTAAAGATTTGAGAAAAATGTAATCAGATAAATGTACTGAGAACATCTATTTGAAAGCAACTCAGAGGCAAGAGGACTGACTGATTAAAAAAAAATGATTGAGCTGATCTAATGATAGGGAGTAGCTGATTTTGCTGCTGGGAGCTGATTGGATGAATGTTCTGATATTGAGGGCTGATTGGAAGAAAGTAGAATCTTCTGTTATAGGTAAAGAGATGGCCAGACTAGTCAGCTTTGCTCTGTAGTAACATTTACAGCTTGAAGTTTGACTGCAGAGAAACAGACTCTGCAGCTGCTCTGGGGGCTGATTTATTCAGAAGAGAATTCTAGTGTTGGGAATTGATTGGTGGAAAGCAGAATCCTCTAGTTTGAAGAGCGGACTAGGGATGTCTGCTATGCTTTTTTTGCGCCATCTACAGCTTGAGAAGAGGAAACCGCTTTAGGGCCATGACTGTGTTGTCCTTTACTGCCCTCTCTGAATTGAAAGGGAGAAAGTCCACAGAGTCCAGAGAGCTGACCTGCATAGCCTGCAAAATTCCAGGCTTAAGGGACGTGCTTGTCACTGAAAGAGTATAATGCAGCTATTTTACTAAAAGAGCTTATCACTGCTTCTGCAGTCTGAGAAAAGCAGAGAAATGCCTTTGTCTAGTAGGAGAGTAGAGAGTCTCAGAAGAAAAATGGTATAGCCCAGCAGGTCATGCATAGTTCAGATGTATCTGGGCCTATAATAGAGCTCAACTCTGTACCCTGACCCAAGCTCCAAACCAAAGAAATTTGCTCAGGCTGTGATAACAGCTGCATGGCTATACTGTATATTACTGGATCAGAGAACTGAGGAATCAACAGAATGGGGCAGGATATTTATATTGAGGAATCATGTGGCACTTCATTAAATCTGAGGGAAAGAGTCCAGCATCCAGTTGGGACCAGGTCTATCTCCCCAAAAGCCACTTGGGAGACTGGTGGGATGGACTGGTGAGCTGTGAATTTCCCATTGTGAGAGGAAGTTGAGATGCTTTGAGATCCAATCCCCAGGAAAAACCCCCAACAGAAAAGGGAGGTAGGAAAGTGAACAATAGGGGAAAATAATGGGGGGCAATTGAAATTACCAAAGATATCTGTAGAAAGAAAACTCAGATATCTTGAGAATAAAAAGATTAATTAATAGGGAAGACATTAACAGCAGAAGGAAATAAAGTGGCTTATGGATTTAGTAAATGAGTTCAAACAGCTATTCATAAAAACCACAATACAAAAAAATGATTCAGCTGACCTGATGAAGCAGAGAACCTGGTGGATTTGAAGAGAGGACGAAGCTATAATATGCTGTTCCTGAGTGGTTTAATAGAGAAATAAGAATTATAAAAACAGAATGTATGGCCTGCATAGCAGAGATAATTGGCAGAACAGGAACACCAGATCCATGGTGTAACATCCCACCAAAGAAACTAAAAACAGAACAACTGATCAGGAATTCAAATACACAGAAGTGAAGGCCAATCTGGAAAAACAGAAGCAAAAAGCAATAATCTTAAAAGAAAACATTTTGTCCATATAAGCAAAACACGTTCATCTGGAAGATAAGAAAACCGAAGGATTGTAGGTCTCCCAGAAGAACACAGCAAGTTACCACACCTAAATATCATGATGTAAGAAATAATATAAGAAAACAGCCCCAAACTTCTGAACTCAAAAAACAGAAGTTTCAATCATGCTGACAAAACTTAAAGAAACGTTAGTGTTCTGTAAGAAATGACAAATATGATGAATACAGAGAAGCATGGAAAGATCTACACAAGCTAACACAAAGTGAAGTAAAAAAGATTTAAGAAACCAATACATAAAAATATAGATGTAAAGAATAACCATGCACAAAAAAACTAAAAGTGAATATAACAAAATTATGCTACATTCATATACTGATTTTTTTTCTCTCTCTCCCTTTTTAATACTATTTGTTATATGGAATTGCTCTTTGAGAGGGATACTGGGGAAAACTATGATGATGTAAGAAATAAAATACCTCAATAAAAAACATTTTTAAAAAGTTGCTGCAGGCCAGGTCAGCTGAGAGAGCTAGCTAAAGTCACACAGGCTAAAACATTTGAGACTTTATTTTGGAAAAGCACTTTGTAACTTTTTGAAGATGGTTGGAGGGAGTAGAGCTGGTTGTATGTGTTGATACTTCCCTTTAATGCCATCTATGGTTTGAGAAATGACAGAAGACAGGCAGCCCCTACAGCTGATCTCAGAGGTATTTTTATTCTAGGAGAACACTGTACTTACAGAGAGCACTGTACCAACTTCTTGGAGAAAACAGAAAACTGCTTGGAGAAGCAGCTAGGTATTGAAGTGGAAAACCTGAATTCAAACCCAGCCTCAGATACTCACTACGTGACCGCTAGGCAAATCACTTAACCTCAGTTTCCTTAACTGCAAAAAGTGATAATAACAGTACCTACTTTGCAGAATTGTCATGAAGATCAAATGAGAGAACAATTTATAGTGCTCAGCACAGTGCCTGACACATTCTAGGAACTATACAGATATTCCCTTTCCCTTTTCTTCCCCTTTGTGAAGAGCTGGTGGAGCTGGTCTTCGTTGTTCAGAGAACAGATCTGAGGAGTCTTGCAGTTCTCTGACTTAAAGGAACTTCTTTTCATTGGAATAGCTTAACACTGCTTCAGCAACAAATCAAAGGCTCAGACCTAGAAAGCTGCAGAACCCAAGCTTGGGACTACTCTTTCACTGAAAGAGTATAATACTGATTCTTTACTAAAAGAGCTTAATAATATTTCAACGGCATGAGAATAGCAGAAAACCAGCTTCTTCCAAAAGGAGAATGGAGATATTCAGAAGAACAGGTGCAGGCTGTTCCTGAAAAGAGACTGCCAAATTCCTGGCCTGAGCTTTGGTCACGAATTGTCCCAAGCATATGGGTTTTTCTACTTGTGTGCATTGTGTTAGGTGTTTTATAAGTGCCCACTTTCTCTGCATTCCCTCTGAACTGTGTGCATTTGTGGAAGGGTATGATCTAAGCTTATTGATGGATTGTTATGTTTTATTTCGGCATTTGCCTTTCATTGAGTTAATGTTGTAATTATTGCTTTTGCCTTCTCATTTGCTAAATATTTTATGTTTAAACCAGTCATTAGTGTTACTGCATCTGATCTGTGTAAATGGGAAGCATATCAGTGGAGTTTCAGGAAAGAAATCATCAAGGTGGTGTGTAGAATATATATGTATGTACATATATACATGTGCATGTGTATTCCATTTCCCTCCTCCCCCCACATGCTCCAGAGCTAGCCCGAGGACCTTTAGAGTGAGTTGTAGCCATATGGATGTGGTCATGGCTGGTCCTCTGCCCCCTACATATTTCCAAGATCTTCTAATTAAATGCAAGTTGGAAGTGAGGAGAGAGAGTGGGAAAGAAAGTGTGGGTGCTTCATTGCAGCCCACGCTATATCTGCACTTATCTACACAAAGAACACTGTTCTTCATCAGTAGCTCTGCTTGGCTTCTCCATGAAGCAGCACCCCAATATGAAGTTGATCACTTGAAATCTCATTACCACAAAAAATGACTTAGGTTTATATGCTCTTCACCTTCTCAATTCACCCTCAGCTGCCTCTCCTCTCTGATTGGAGGGCTGGATGACAGAGCACTAAACGCTTCCAAAAGTCTTTTTTTATAGAGGGCTCACCATCATCCTATCAGCTCCATGCCCCGTCACGAGCTCTATTTGGCTTCCCCTCCACATAACAGGTACCTTCTGCTCCTCCCCCTGCCCTTTTTAGCTTCCGTTTATCTATTGTCTTCCTCCATTGAACTGGAAGCTCCTTGAGATCAGGAACTGTTTCTTTCTCTGGTTTGGTGTCCCTAGCACTTAGCACAGGGCCTAGCACACAGTGGGGTGCTTAATAAATATTTATTGAATTGAATTGACTCCTAAGCCTAAATATGAAAATTTAATCACTGAAATACCAGTCCTACAACACCCACCACCTATTGTACATTTTCACTTGAATGTCCCAAATATATCTCAGACTCCAAATATCTAAAACAGAGCATGTTCTCTCTCCTAAAACAGTCATTTCTGTAAACTTCTTGATTGTTGTTGAGAATAGTAAGAACTGCAACAGGGAATTCTGATGCTAGAGACAAATTCAGTTGAAGGTAATGGTGTTTAAAGAGATCTCCGAAAACCCTAAAGCAAGCATATGATGCCATTACCAGTTATGCAATGTATTTGATAAGACTCATGCCTAGGCCAAGTGGAAGGCAGAAAGTCTACTTAAGTTGGGTGCATTCAGGATGGCATCACAGTAGGATGGGAGACATAGGGACTCTGGGACACCATGAGACTGCCTCTCATCTATATCACTGCTGATCACATGTAGTTCCTGGGTATTCCCCAATGTGTAGATCCCCATGCCAGGCAAGATGGACTATCTGTCCCAGTCATATGCAATCTTGTCAAAATGGTAGTAGGGAAAGGGGGGTATCCTAAGTGCCAATATCTGGTATGTGGGTCGTGTTTCCTCTCCATGGTGATCTTCTAAATTTTGAGGTCCTTCTCTGGTACTCTCCTCACCCAAGGATTTGGTACTCTGGGGAAAGAATCCCTGTTCTTGTCCTACATGATATCAGCACACAGTGACCCTGTGCTAATTAAGGCTCAGAGGTTGCCACTACCTTCCCAAGCACCCAGGTTAGTAAATTTAGAGTTATATCTTTCCCATTCTTTCATCTACCACTTTCAGCTGGTTATCAAGCCTTGATAATTCCACCTCTACAACATTCTTCCCTTTTAGTCCTTTTTCTGCAGTCACACAGTTAACATCCTAGTACATCCAGTACATCTTTCTCCTTGGACTATTGTAATCAAGATCCATCTGGTCTTCCTGTTTGTATTCTCCCTCCTCTCCAATTCATCTATCAGATGCTGCCCAAAGAAGTAAGGGAAGAGGGGAAAGAAATGTCCTAAGGCATAGTTCTATTCATGTCACTCACATGCTCAAACACCTTCTGTGGTTCCCCATTGCTTCTGGGATAAAATAGAAATTTAGTCCAACATTTCCTACTTTTCATGATCCTGCCTTATTTCATGAACTCTTCATTTCAGCCAAATTGAACTGGTTTCCAGAATTTGATCCTTCAATTTGTGTCTCAGTGGCTTCACACAGGCTATTTCTCAATTCCTGAAATAGACTCCTTCTCTATCTCACCTTTCAGAGTGCTTATCTGCCTTTAAGGCTTAGTCCATTGCCATCTCTGCTTGAAGCCTCTGTTAATCTTCCAGGTGTTAGTGCTCTTTCCTTTCATAATTTTCCTTGTGTAATTTTCCTTGTGTTGCACTTATTTTTGTAGACAGGATGTTCCCTCACTAGAATGTAAGTTCATTGAAGGCAGGGTCTATTTAGTTTTCAGTTCTGGTAACATTTCAAACCTAGAAGAGAATTTAGAGCTCATGTAAGTCAATCTCTCGTCTCACAGAAGCTGAAGCTTGGAGGGAGAGATAATAATAATGATTAATAATAATTAATAGGAATAGTTAGCATTTTATATAGCACTTACTAAATGTCAGACACTGTGCTAAGCACTTTACAAATACTATCTCATTTGATCCTTACAACAACCTGGGCAGTAGGTGCTATTATAATTCCCATCTTATAGTTGAGGAAACTGCAACAAATGGAGCTTAGGTGATTTGACCAGGGTCACACAGCTATTAAGAAGTGACTGAGGCCAGATTAAAATTCATATCTTCCTGGCTCTAGGCCTAGTGCTTAATCTACTGCTTATTGTTTTTATTCAGTCATTTTCAGTTGCGTCCAGCTCTTCATGACCCCATTTGGGGTTTTCCTGGCAAAGATACTACAGTGGTTTGCCATTTCCTTCTTTAGCTCATTCTACAGATGAGGAACTGAGGCAGACAGGGTTAAATGACTTGCCCAGAGTCACACAGCTAGTAAGGTCTAAGGCCAGATTTGAACTCAAGATGAGTCTTCCTGACTTCAGTATCAGCCCTCTATTCATTGTACAACCTAGCTAATTCAATTCATTCTAATAATCATTTATCAAGTACCTACTATGGGCAAACTACCAGAAGACACTAGGGATATTATGGCAAAAAGGAAAAAAAATGGTGCCCGCCCTTGGAGCTTAGATCTTACTGGGGTAAATGACATAAGACTGTAATGAGAGAGGGCATTGCTTCTACTATTTTTTTTTCCCTTCAGAAGGAGGTAGGAGATGGGAGAGATTTTGTTTTTGTTCATTGAAAAAATAAAATTTAATTTAAAAATAAAATAAGGGGACTGGACTAGATTTGTAAGATCCTTTTCTATTCTAATATTCTACGATTCCTCTTTTCCTAACCTGATGTCATTTAATTTCCTCCAATAGACATTCATTCATTTTTGGTCAAGCAGTGTAGTCAATAGACATTCCTCTTTTTAAATGGAGATACTCTGAGCAGGAATGATATAATCACTAGTATCTTAATGTGGATTGGCTAAATAGAGCCCTTTTCTTACTTGCTACTGAAAATATCCACAATCTCATTCACTGTCTTTTAGTTTTGCTCCTAGACAGAAAAGGCTGACTCAGGCATGAGGTTCCTAGGGATCTAAGGGAAAGCGGGGTATCAACACCTAACAAAGAGGACCCAAAGAAAGGGGAGGGAGAAGGTGCTTCTTCACTGTCTACCACCCTCATTTCAACCCTGACTTCTGATTAGGTGGGATAAGGTTGCGATAGTTCCTCTGATCTCTGCCCTGGTCAGCCCATACCTGGAGGGCCAGTTCTGGGCCTTACAGTTTAAGAAGGATGTTAATAAGCTGTAGAGTATATGGGAGAGAAACCAAGAGAGTGAAGGATCTTGAGTTAACGTCACATAAGGAGGAACTGGAGGGGCTTGGGAAATTTACATTGGAGAAGAAAAGATTTGGAGAACAGGGGAGAGGCATCCTGGTAACTGTTGTCGATATTTTGAGAGACTCATGTGAGAAAGGGGCTAGTACTAGAAGGTCATCTAGTGCAGAAGCTCCATTCTTGAGGTGAGTAAACTGAGTCCTAGAGTAGTTTAGTTACTTGCCCGAGGTTATAAGAGTATTTGAATCTATTTTTTTTCTGATGTGAGAGCCATTGTACTATTCAATTTATGTTGTTTGTCCCCTGGAGACAGAACCAAGAGCAAAGGGTAAAAATCCTAAAGAGAAGAATTTAGGTTTAATATCAAAACAAAAGACCCCTCCAAAAACCAAACCAACCTGACATTTGGGGCTGAACAAAAGTGGAATGTGTTTTCTGAAGAGGTGATGATTTTCCCTCGTTAGCAAGCAAAAATTACTAAGTGCCTACTATGTGCCAGGCTAAGCTCCCTAAAAATATTATCCCATTGATCCTCAAAAAACCCTGAGAAGTAGGTGTTATTATTATTATCTTATTTTACAGTTGAGGAAACTGAGGGAGGTTAAGTGACTTGCCCAGGGTCATATAGCTAGAAAGTGTCTGAGGGGGGATTTGAACTTAGGTCTTCTTAATTTCAGGTTCATTGTTTGATCAACGGAGCCACCAGTTTTCTCAGATCCTGAGCAGAAGCTGAATAATCACTTAGATATATTATATTAAACCTAAACTTTCTAATGCACTTAGAGGACAGCTGTGGTCCCTTCTAATAGCAAATCCTATGATAATGTGACAAATAACAAAGTAGCCAGAAACATGATTATTTGAAGAGGAGAAGAGCTTTAAAAATTAGAGCAATCAGGAAAGGGTCCCTATAGAAGGTGGCACATGAGCCTGGAAGGAATCTAGGGATTCTAAGAAGCAGAGATGAGAATGAAGCAGACTCTAGGCACATGGAACTGGTAGGTTGGAGCTACATTGCAAAAAATGGCAAGTAGTTGATTTTTTATCCAAGAAGCAGTAGAGTATCTTTGGGAATTCTTGAACAAGAGATTGACATGGTCAGATGTAGCCTTTAGAGAGATTATCCTGCCAGTTGTGTGAATAATAGATTGGAGAGGGGAGAGATTGAAAGGAAGGAAGGAAGGAAGGAAAAGAAGGAAAGGAATGAAGGAAGGAAGGAAGAGAGGGAGGGAGGGAAGGAGAGAGGAAGGAATGAAAGAAGGAAGGAGGGAAAGAAGGGATACAGGTAAAAAGGAAGGAAGGAAGGAAGGAAGAAAAGAGAGGGCAGGGAAAGAAGGAATGAAACAAATATTAATTAAGCACTTTTTTGTGCCAGACACTGTGTGCTAAGAGCTAGGGATACCAATACAAGCACAGCACCACAGTAGTCTAGATGAGAAGTAATGAGAGCTGAAGTAGGCTAGTAAAAGCTCAAGGGTTAATTGGCAGGATTAAATTCAAACCTCTGTCTTGCACCTCAGTCCTCTTTCCACTACTTCGCACTACCGCTCCACACTCCCTAACTCCCACTGAACTTTCCACAGACCAGAACAGAACTTTCTCTGGATTTTTTTTTTTTTTTTGGAACAGCTCAGCACAAAGCCCCCTCCTAAGGACTAAGCAGAAAGTGTCTAGGCACTGCTTTGAACCTTATAACCCCTTATTAAGAGACTCTTATCACCCTAGGCAGAACTTTCCCTTTGCACCCCCATCCTTTCTCCTCTTGAATTTAGACCCCTCTCTTCTTTTCTCTGCAGATGCTTCATGGAGGTCCCTTCCATTTCCCTTGAGAACTCCTCTCCCTGACCCTGTCTTTCCATCTCCCCACCGATAATTTGGATTGATGTCCTCCTGCTGCCTCTGAGCAGCGTGGGTATCAGTAGGAAAAATGAGGGCCTGTTTCTGTGGGCCTCCCTCCCTTCCCCACCCAAGGGCAGCACTGCTCTGATCTATGGTACAATACATCCCATTGTTTGAAGGATAATAAATTGTGCATTGAATGGGTCTGTATGGGAGACAGAATTTATCTCACTCAGGAGGTTAGACAGCTACAATTTATTACCTGCACCATCTCTTTTTTCTCTTAGAGGTATTGTGGCTCCATTGAGGATTCAGTTTCTTCAAACAGGGAAAATAAAGGACTCAGTATGTGAATTTAAGATACTAATTAAAGGTTACAAAATCAAGGCTTCAAACTCAGACTTCTTCTTGTCTTTTGAAATCAGAATCTGTATCGGATATTTTGAAGTCATTTCGTCTGATCATCTGTCTCCAGGTAGGGCTACTTCTGAAAATTCTAGGTAAGACGTCAGCAACCTTTTGGGAAGAGATATGGTAAATTTCATTTATAATAATGATAGTTCTCATTTACATGGTGCTTTAAAGTTTGTAAAATGCTTTACACATATTACCTTATTTCATCCTCATAACAACCCCATGGCGTCGATGCTATGAGCTTTCCCATTTTACAGATATGGAAACTGAAACAGATAGAGTCTAAATGACTTGCTTCAAGTCACAGAGCTAGCAAGTTCCTCAGACTGGATTTGAACTCAGATCTTCCAAACTCTAGATTCAGTGCTTTATCATACTGTGCCACCTAGGTCCCTTTGTATTATATGTGTATGTATATGTGTGTATATGATTATAACTATAATGTGTAATATATGTGTATATGTCTATCTGTGTGTGTGTGTGTGTGCGTATCTTCTTTGGGAGGGAAGCCTTAAGTAGTGGAGAGCTCAGAAATCCATCCCAGGATAGCAAGTAGAAAGGACAAAGCTCTGGGGCATTCTTCAGTCATCTCTTATTTACATGTCAATATCAATTTCAATTTCAATGCCTGTGGGAAATACCCATAGGATTACAGAATCACAGATTGTTTAAATACTTATTCAGCACTTCTGTCCTAGCATAGCATGAACAAATCTCTAGAATGAGGATCATGGGACATACTGCTTTAAATCTGCCCTAGCACATGCTTAAACACCTCTGATCATGGCAAATTCAGTTGGAAAGAGCATGGAAAAAAGAGAAAAAATCCCCAGCAATACCGGTTTTGAAGTCAAATGACCTAGATTCCATCTGGTCTTTGTCACTTATTACCTGTGTGCATTTTGGCAAGATAGTTAACCTCTCTGAACCTGTAAAATGTAGGAATTAGACTAAATTGTCTATAAGTCATTTCTGTCTTTAGATGTATGATCATATGAATTTTTGACTCCTAGGTTTTGTATCTGAGAGGATAGTGGTATCATTAACAGAAATAGTGAAGATAGTAAAAGGGGCAGACTTTGGGGAAAAGTTGATAGGTAAGCTTTAGACATGTTGAGGATATCTCCTTAGCTGAGATTAATTGGAACTTGACACAGGAAGCAAGGTAGAGAGGGAGGACAGTGGTAATAATGAGTAAAGCAACCAATAATGAGATGAATGGTGTACAGAAGTACGGTGCTAAATTCCAAGGACTCAGATACAAAAATGAGAGAGTCCTTGACCTCAAGGATCTTATATTCTAATAGGAGGAGACAATACATCTAGAGAAGTGGTTGTCTCTGCGGGATGTTTTGGTTTGAAAAGTCATAGGGGTGGTAAGTGGAGTCAGAGGATAAAAAATTGACACTCTTTTTTCTAGTAGTAATGGTAATATTGATTAAATTTAATTTAATTACTTTCAATAAACAAAAATGTATTTTGTCTCTCTCTTCTCCTCACTGGAAAAAAAAGAAGGAAAAGTAAAACCATTGTAGCAATTATGCATCTTCAAGCAGAATGACTTCCTTCATTGACCATGTCTGAAAATATATTTCTTATTTTGCCCCTTGAATCACTCAGCTCTTCATCAGGAGATGAGTAGTAAGATTCACCACTGATCCTCTGTAATGGTAATTGGTCATTGTAATCACTGGAGTTCAAAAGCTTTCTAAGTTGTTTTAACAAAGTTGTTATTATATGTCTGATTCTGCTCTGTTCACTCTCTAATAATTCACTTAAGCCTTCTCATATCTATCTGAAATCATCATTTCATAATTTCTTATAATATAGCACTAATCCTATTACATTCATATACTATAATTCATTCAGTCATTCCTTTAGTTAAGAATATTCCATCTTCCACTATCATGAATTTGCACCAATTGCACCCCAAGACTGCAAACTATTCATTCTTCATCTCTGCCTCTCAGAATCCTTCTCTTCCTTTAGGACTATTTAGAGGCATTTCCTCCACAAAGTTTCCTCTGATCTCTTCTCCCTCCCCCTCCTCCTCTGGTGGGTATTTATGAATTTCTCAGTGCCACATTCTTGAAAGAGCATTGATAAGATGTAGTCATGAGGAAGTGAAGGAACTTAAGGTTATGGCACATGTGGATTGGTTAATTATACAAAATCTCAAGTCCTTGACGCTATACTTCTCAATTCAAGCTTCATTTCCTTTTTTTTGACCACCATATTACATTTTTGACTTATATTGGATATGCAGTCCACTAAACATCCCAGATCTTTCTAGAAAAATTGCTGTCTAAACATATCCCTCCCTTCCTATCTTGACTTAGTGAAATTTATTCTTTGAACTTGAGATTGAAACTGCATTTTTCCCTATTCAATTTCATCTTAATCTCCTTAGCTCAATGTTCTAGCTAGTCACCCAAGATGTTTTTGAATTTTGATTTATCCAGTGATTGAGCTACCCCATTCACTTTCCTATTAACTGCAGATTTGACAAGCATACCATGAATGTTTTTATCCAAGTCACTGATAAAAAATTTTAAATAGTACATGATTGAGCATATAACCCTTGGCTGCTCTTCTTACCTCTTACCAAGTAGACATAAAATTATTAATGACTACTCTTTGAACATGGCCATTCAATCAGTTCTGAATTTATGTAACCACACTACCACGTGGCCCTTAACTCTACATCTTATCTACAAGATTAGCATTATGGACTGTTAAATGCTTTGATAAAATCCAAGTATATTATATCAATAGAATTTCCCTGATCTAGTAGTCTAGAATCTCCCTCCCCGACAAAATAAGGAAATGATATTAGTCTGACATAAACTCTTCTTGATGAAGCTACATGAATGATGAATGACTGCTACCTTTTCTAGATGTTCACTTACCATCCTTTTAATAATATGATCTAGAATTTTTTTCAGGAATCAAGATGAAAGTCCCTGGTCTATGGTGTGAGGATACAATTTTTTTCCCCTGTTTTGAAAATCATCACAATATTTGCCTTTTTCCAGACTTCAAGCATTTTTCTTTAGTCTTTCATAGATCACTTATAGCAGATAAGTAACTGCTTCTTACATTTCTTTCAGTATCCTGAGATATAACTCCAGTGAAACTAGTGACATGAACTCATCAAGGACCAGATAGGTGTTCTCTAACTCTCCACTTATTTCAAGTTTCAACAAATAATATATGTGTTTAATTGAGTTAATTGCTTTAATCTCCTCTGCAAAGAAAATAGGAAGTGAGTGATAAAGTTGAGGAGAGAAGAGGAAGTTTAGAACAGCTGCTGTGGGAAATATAGTAGAGATTCAATTAAAAATGAATAAAAGTATTGCTGTAGGGGTCAGCTGAGATTAGATAGTCTTAGTCTATAGTGAACCCAGTCAGCATGGTTTTGTAATTTTTTTTTTTCTAGGGGCACAAGACAATTAGATTGAAGCAGAATAAGCAAAGGTAACAGTTAATGAAGGTTGGAGGTGAGCAGAGCAGGAAGGGTAGAAGATCAGAAGGAACAGGGATGGAGTAAATGAATGACCACAGGGTCAAGACAGGAGAGAGAGGCAAGTGAAACCAATATTGGGCAGGGATAACCTTATTCTGAACCAGTCTCAGAGCTCACTGAAATTTTTAGATTCTCTCAAGGACAAAGGACTTTTTAGCAATTCCCTAACTATGGAAAATCTTTCTTTGGATCCCTCCCTAGTGAGTTTCTTGCCACTCTGTTATTTGTTTATGACATTGCTGGGTGGAGTGGTATGGTCTGTTTCAGCCTGAAGCTATTTTTAAGCCTGGTGGGTCTGGAGAGAGGACCAAATTTGGCTGTTTATACATTTTATGTTTGTAACACTGCAACCAACTGGGTAATATAAAACACACGGGAGATTTATTGCACACTGCAGCGAGGAATGTCAAAGAAATGTGGTACAGAGTCAGGGTCTAAGAACATCCCTGTATAATCTAGCAAAACTGCACCAATTTTCTCTTAAGGCCAAATAACCAAGGGGAGTGATGGTGAGGGATAAAGTTATCCAGCAACATCTTGATAGTTTTGCCTATTAGGGAGCCTGTGACCCTCTATTTACTATGCCCTTAGTCCTGACTTCTTGAAATTGCCGGAGAATTACTTCTTTGGGGATTCAGAAATGATAGCATGGAAGGGACAGTGTGACTTTATAGGCAGAGGACAGGGTCATTCCTAGGATTCAGGGTTCAGGGCTAGCCTTAACTCAGGAAGTCTTCATGGCATCTCCTCTTGGCCCCCAATATTTTTTTAATGCAAAGTAGCCTATTTATTTAAGTCAATAGCAAAATAGAAAAAAAAACAAAATAGGAGAATACAGATAATAAAATATAGAATGAAGGAGCTCTCCCATTAGGAGAAAGGAAATAACTCAATTATGAAAGAGTCCCAGATCTCACCCAAGGGTAAATTCCCTTTAGTCTCTTGTGTAGGAAGCTGGGGTTAGGGACATGATGGAGACTGCTGGCTCCTCTCATGTCTGCTTCTTCTTAGTATCTTATTCTCCTATCAGCAACTTGAAATAGAGTTTGAAATTGTCCATCTTCGTTTTCAAAGTTGGAAGCCAGAATCCATTATTCATCTTTCTGGAAGCTGGAGGTCAAGGTCCAGGAAAATCTCCATATAATCTTCTATGTAGTGCTGAAAGAGACTGCAGAATCTGAAAAAAAACTAAAGAGACCCAAACAAACTGAAGAGATTAGAGTTCTCTTTTCTCCTACTCTTACTAACTCTGTCCTGCCACTCATGCAGATGTGTGTATTGACCTCCCTCAATGAGAAGAGAGTGCCATACCAGTCAGCTTTGGGACTCAGGTTGCATTCCTCGCCTTGACCAAACTCTTTGTAATCCTTTTAAAAAATCAGCTGAGGCAAATTCAGAACTTATAAGTATACAGTATAAAAACAAGGATCAGCATTTTGAAACAACAAAATGATGCTTTTCCTGGAATCCCAGGTAACCAGCCTTCAGTAATCTTGAAACTAGAATAAACAAATGCACATTAATAGAACATACAGACACAGCACTGTACAGAAAATTTCCTGGGAGGATACCACAGTGACAACATGGTTATTATATACAGAACACAAGACAGGCATATTTCATAAGTATGTCATATCCATAGTACACAATAATCAATCAATCATAAGCATTTAAGGATAGTTAACTAATACAGTAAAACTGGCTAATAACTAATAAAACTTCAATGATAACACTATCCATAGGTGTATATAAAAATACAACTTATCTGCAAACATTAGCATATATGCAAATCAATGAGCAAATAGATATTTGCTATCGCATGAACATAATGCAAAATATAGTCAAATGAACCTAATAGCAAAATAGGAAACAATCATACTCAAACATCTGGTAATTTACATGTATAGAAGTAAACATATGCAATTGCTTTTATGGTACATTTCATATAGGCAGTCTCTGGTATTGTCACTTAAATATAGGTATAACTGTGTCATCAGGTTCCCCTGTACATCATAGTTTAGCACAATGAGTGCTCTAACAATCCTAGTTCTTTCTTCACAAACAGATCTCTCAGTGACTATATCAGAGCTATTAATTGGTAGGGTCTGATCATCATTAGAAATTTGTGTGGCTCCACCTGAACTGGCAGTTCATACTGCCTATTGACTTTTTGTGTTTAAGTATCTGAGATGAAAGAGGTGATGCAACTATTCACACAGTACATTTCTCAACTGAAGGAGAAATTGAGAGATGCTCACAAACTAGTTATAACTGCAGTAAAAGATATTATGATATCAGAGTATGGTGTCATGACTTTCAACAAGGAGACAAAGGTCTACTGAGAAACTTTGGCATTCAACTGAATCAAAAGTTAGTTGGACAATGTGAAGTTAATCCATTCAAAGTAAATGAGAGACTGGACAACTTGCCTCTTTACAGAAAGGGGAGAACTCCATCAAAGATATATTCAATACAACCACCTACTTATGGCCCATGGAAAAGTTATTTTGACTTTCTAATGAGCAGGTAGAAAGAACTGATTGACACTCATTTAGGAAAAGGATGGGAAAAAGAGACTGTCTATCAGCTGTATAAAGACTTTTTGATCCAGATAGGGGTAATGAAAGTGATGTATTCAGTGAAGGAAACTGTATATTATTATAGACCAGGAGAACTGAACTCAGAGGTAGCCCCTTCCTTACCCAAAACTGCTACAGAGACTCCTAGGATACAGATCCAACTTGCAGAACTTGAGCATACTAAAAAACAATATTTTAATTCAAGTAAATACTTTAGTACTTTGAAGGATCCAAGATTACATTAATGTGAGTACTTTCTACAAATCAAACTCCATCTATTCTGTGATGGATCTTGCCTATGTTTTCTTGTCTTCTCCAAGGAGAATCTGCCTGACATTCTGGATATCTTCCTTTAATTTTAGTTTGTTTGTTTGTTTTAACATTCCATGGATGCCATTGTGGCACTTGAGCTGTCAATCTCTTATCCTTTGCTCTCAATCTATATCTGTATCCAGGTAAACTTGAAAGGCAGCCTTACTATGAACTACAGGTTCAAGAGATTCCCATGGCCAGACAAACTGTGAGATTTACTCAAAGTGACTTTGCTTGAACAGGATTTATTTAAAGATAGAGGGACATAGAAGTTAGTTGTCTCTAGATAGCCCTAAGCAGAAGCAAACAGCTGCCCTGGATAGTTTTATTCATCATGGAGATATTTTGAATCCCAGAGACCTGATAACTGGTGTTGGTACTCTGCATCAAAAAGCTGGGAAAGTTAAGAACACTGCCCCTTTTGGGGGGAAAAGGGGTATAGCTAAAAAATACTTTGGTCCAAGGATCCTAGATGGAGAGAACCCAACTCCAATTCAACCTGATGTAGGTGATGTTTACTCCACAGAATATTTTCTATTCATTGGAATCATGTATCTATATCCAGAGATATATGCAGACCAGAGTGTATGTGTATGTGTATGTGCGTGTGTATGCGTGTGTGTTTATATACACACATACACACACATATATATACATATAAGACCTAACACATGTATATTTATTATTATATGTATGATCTAACATTTACATATAGCATTTACTATGTAGCAGGTTCTGCGCTAAGTGCTTTACAATCATTATTTTAGCTGATTTTCACAACCCTGCTATTATTATCCCTATTGTGCAGCTGAGGAAACCGAGGCAAATAGAGTCTAAATGAATTGTCCAGGGTCACACAACTAGTATCTTAGGCCAGATTAGACCTTAGCTCCTTCCAAAGCTCTGTCCGTGTACATTGTTCATCCTTTGTTTTCAAAGACATGATGGGATAATGTCTTAGTTGTTCATGAATTTGATTTAAGGGATGCAGAGTGGCACAGAGTTGTCACCCACACTCTCTCTTCCAGCATCATTGAAATTCAGTGGCACGACAAAAGTCAAGACCACTGGTGATGGCCTGGGATGCAATGACTGATTCTGGCATATTTGATATCTGACCACGCTTCCTCCTCCTTCATGGCTGTTGATCCAAATTGCTCTCATCTGCCCATTCCTCTGGGGGAAGCATTCACATGCTTGGGAGAGACATCCCCCTAACTCACCAACAGGTCTGAGGCATGCCAGTTATCCTTGACTTGTTAGCCTGTCTGCTGAGACAGTCTTACCAGGCTGTGGTCACTACACATACTGCAGCTTCTGTGAACCTCTACTCTTAGAGAAGCTGGCAGAACTACTTCCTTCTCCCTCCCCAGAATGCTTCCCTGAGTCACTGTCTAGCCCAGTCATGCATCAGACATCTGTTCTATCCTTTTGCCATCTTCATGCCTTTCCTTAGGTCAGGCCTGTACAACATATGGCCTATGGGCTGCTATTGACCCATCAAAGGATTTCAGGAGGTCTGCAAAAAATGTAGAGGATGTAAAAGAAAGTAAAGATGTAACAAGTGCTTTGTCCATACTCCAGTTAACTTGCCTTCCACTAGTCACTATTGTGCCCATCATGTAACTTGGTGGGTGGGTTGCAACTGTGCACTCTCTCTTGTTTGTCATGTGTCCTGTGGCAATCAACCATAGTGAGTCTGTCTCTAGTCTGAGAGGAACAAGAGTTGTATCTTTTCTCTGTGTTTTCAGTCCTTACTGGTCTAGTTGAACAAGAGTGCAGCCATGTGCCAACGCAGCTGATGCCCACTATGGGATGAGAAGCAACAATGCACGGACTTCTTCCCCTCCTTTGCTATGTGGGCACCCTCCAAGTTACATGAGTATCTGGCACTCTCTCCAGGGTCAGACTGTCAGTTCAGGATTTCTATGTATGTGAGCAGCTGCTGTGGAGATTCTTTGTTTCTGACATTAAAGTTTTTGGGGTAACTTTGTAAAATGAGTGATCAAAAGAAATGGAAGATCAAATCGGAACATAGAGTGTCTAATGTAGAGTGGACAAATAGATACTTGTTTACTTATATGAGAGACAAAATATTATGCCTTGTTTGCTGAGAAGTAATAGCTGTTCCGAAGGAGTACAATCTTTGTCGCCATTTAGAAGAAAAACATCTTGATACAAGCAAATTGGACACCAATGAAAAACAAATAAAATGTCCAAATTGTTGAAAAATATCATTGGGGAACAACAGTTTTTCAAGAAAGTAAATTCAGAAAATGAGGTGGCTACTAAGGTTAGTTTTCAAATTTCTAAAGAAATCGATTTCAAATATGATTCTGGGGTATGATAAACTGATTGCTGACAAGAAGTGTAATATATACTATTAACTAAATGTAAGTAGTAACAAAACCTGGAAAACATTAAAACTTGTATCACTTAGCAAAGTAATTTTTTTAACATTGATGTGATTTCATGATAAATAAAAAAGCTTAAGTAATAAGTGTAATTCATTAATATTAATTGAAATTTCCCCTTTAAAAATATGGTTTATGTGCAAAATAGTTTAATCATTAATTATGTCTTTACTTGTAAAGTGAGCCACTAAAATCCTATCTGCAGCCCAAAGAAGTTTAGCCTATTTTAATTTTGGCCCCTACCTACTACCAAGTTGTGCATGTCTGGTTTAGGTTGTCCCCTCCATCTGGAATAGCCATCTCCCTTCACTGAAATCCAACTGAGCCTTTCCAGCTTCCCCATGAAGCCTTTCCTAATTCCCTTTAATTGGTAACGATGATCCTCCTTTTACATCCTTGGTATTGCTTAGCTGTTCTCAATTCTTTCTTCTTGAAATTGCTAGTCTATTACTTGTGTTTGATCCCAAGGGTGGCACAGCAGAGGGATATGGTATGATGCTGTCATAAACACTTTCCTTAAGAAGAGAAGAAGGTCTAGCCATGATAAATGCTGAATAACATCAAAGATAATTACATTGAATAATAATAATTAGCATAATAAATTGCACTCTGTTTGTACCTCTCTAATACATTATTCTGAATCCTTTTCTCTGTTAGATCTCCTTTCTCAACTCTTAAGTTTCATAAGGGCAGGGACTTGTTTTTAACTTAGGTTTTGTTTTTTGTGTGTTCTGTATAGAACAGCCTTTTGATAAATATCCCTTGATGTTAATTCATCTACTATCCTTAAGGAGTATTTTTTTCCTTTCTTGAATTATTGATAATAAAATTTGAGCCTAACAGAACACTTCAGAAAGACCCATTAATACAACGACTTCCTCCAAGCTTGGTTATTTTGTTTTGAAGTGTCCCCTTTAGGCTCAATATTTGTTGATATTTGTAGTTATGCAGCGTGGCCTAAAGTATTCTCCTCCACTTTTAAATTTTATTTTACATTTTGATATTGCTCTGTGCATTCAATGTGTCCTGAAATGAAATATGTAAAACAAAAAAAAATTGCATTTAGGATCACATTTTTCTTCTGACTTTCATTTTAATTTCAGGGATGTCACCAGAGAAAAACATTTTTGTTTCTACAACATAGTAAAAATCACAATGAAACCTAATATTTACTACAAGAAATATTATTCTTTCAATGTACTGAACAAACTTGGCTAAACATTTGCAATCCCTGACACAAAAATGGGTCATAGAGACATTCAGCCCACAATTGCCCTGTGGTTAAAAGTCCATCCACACAATACAATGGGACACCATTGCTCCAGGTAATCAGCAAAACTCAACTGTTAGATGAATCACTCTTGGCATTCCTTATTCAAGAATCTCCAGTGACTCCATTCCCTCCTGGGAAAAATGCAAAATCTTTAGTGCAGCATTTAAATCTCTGTTCAATCTGGCTCTTACCTATCTTTTCGGTGTTATTACTTTGTTTTTTAGGCAGTTAGGTAGCATAGTGGTTAGAGTATTAGACCTGGCATCAAGAAGACCTGAGCTCAAATCTAGCCTCAGACACTAGCTGTGTGACCTTGAGGGAATTACCTTTAACTGTCTCAGTTTCCTTATCTGAAAATGGGAATAAAATAGCATCAACCTCCCAGGGATAAGGATAAAAATGAGATATTGCTTGAAAAAATACTATATAAATACTAGTTACTGTTATTTACGCTCCGTCTATTCCTGTCAAACTACTTCTTTGAGAATGCACCCCCATCCTGATCTCTGCTTCTTAGAATCTGTAGATATCTTCAAAGTGTATTTTAGGGCCCATGGTATACATGGAGACCTTTACTGGTCCCCTCACTTGTTACTGCTTTCTTGAATTTCTTGTATTTAGTCATTAAAATTAGATTAATTAAATCTTGTTTTAATTTATTATTATTTATCTTTCTTGAATTTATTTCGTATTTACCTGCATACCAGGTATTCTCCTCTTGCTGTTCAGTCATTTTTCAGTTGTATCCAATTCTTCATGACCCTATTTGGGATTTTCTTGGCAAAGATACTGGAGTGGTTTGTTATTTCCTTCTCCAGTTTACAGATGAGGAACTGAGACAAACAGGGTTAAGTGACTTGCCCAGGGTCACACAGCTAATAAGTTTTTGAGGCCAGATTTGAACTCAGGAAGATGAATCTTCCTTACTCCCAGGTCCAGAGCTCTATCCACGGCGACACCTAGCTTCCCTCTTGTAGAATGTAAACTCTTTGAAGGCAGCAACTGTACCTTTTGTCTGTATCACCAGTTCTGGGCACAGTACCTTATGGGTGCTAAATAAATAACTGCTGAATTGAATTGAAGACTTTCATAGAACTGCTCTTTTTTTAAGCTAGAAATCATCAATTTATCACCGACTACGATGCATTCATTTACCAATTGTCAAGAAGTGTTGTCTCTTTAAAAAGAAAACAACCTCTTTCAGAGAACTCCATTTTCAACCCTCATTAGAATTTAAGCATGTACTAGTGAAGTATCCATTAAGTAACTGCTTAGACAAATGATTTTTGGGGGACTAATTGATCCCTTGGGGTTCTCAGAAGACCCTGCAACTCACTACAGTTCCTTTGAAGTTTGTTTTACTTCAAATAAAGACCTCTATTTATGTAAATTGAATCACCAATCTAATTGATTGAAAGTCTAAAAACTCCATGTGAATATGCTCAAATTGGGGTCCTGAATTTTATAGAGTTCATCAAGCTTCTTTTTCATTCCTCAACTAAGCATCCTTCTTTATTTCCATAGAACAGTTTCTTAGAAAAAGAAAGCAAATTTAATTTTTAAGGTATTCCCTGACTCCTACAAGAAGAGTGAGATTCCTAAGTCCTATCTGGATACCTATGAAAGTGACCCAAGTTTTTCCAAGGGTATGTCACCAGAACACTAGATCTAGAAGGTTCTACAATGTTAAATAAGTTGAGTATGGTACCTATAATGGATGACACGTACTTTGTGAAGGATGTGGAGAGTGTTGCAACCAGTAGGCTGACCACTTGGTGATGAATTCTTTGGCCATGACAACCCATGATACAAAAAAAAAAAAAATTGCAAAATGATCACTGCTCCTGCAGTGACATAGGACAATGAAAGAAAAGGAAGTAAAAGGAAATTTAAAAAGACAACAACAACAATATTGCAGATCTTCTATGAATATTATCTTAAATATTGGCACTTTAAGTGGAGGCTCTTGCTACTGACTAAGTGAATGTACCACTGGAAGAACTCTGCTACAGCAGTCTTAACATTCCACAATAAATGAAATTAGAGACAAAAAGAGGTTGTGTTTAAATAGAAGGTAGGTTTACATGTTCTTCTTGGACAAAAAATAAAAGACTTGGCAGAATTAGTTTTGAACATGCATCTAAAAGCAACTAGAAACATCATTTCATGGGACATTTGGTCATCTCATACTTCAATGTGCATGATAAATTTTTGCAAAAAGAATACTGTAAAGATGAATGCAGTTTATGTGCCAACATTTATTGCAAAGGATGAGAAGCTAAAAAAATTTAGGAATAACTCAAGAAGATACTCCAGGTTAAATAAATAAATATTTTGATATTTGGTCACTTCACTGTGAAAATGAGAACAGGGATGATGGTAAAAAAAAATGTTGCAAAATATGGCTCAGAAGTAAGAAATGAGAGACAAAAATCTTACAGATTACACAGAAGTCTTTTTAGCTATGCATCACACTTTCTTTTTTTTGATATATTCATTTTATTTATTTTTATTTATTTATTTCATTTCATATTATTATTTCATTTATTTATTTTTAATGTTCTATAATCACTACCATAAAACTTTCTCCCTACCTACCCCCCATCACCACCCTCCCTCCCCAAGATGACATACAATTCTATATAGGATCTACATGTACATTCCTATTGAATACATTTTCACTATAGTCATGCTGTGTAGAAAAACTAAAATAAATGGGAGAAATCATATAACAAACTAAAACATAATACACACACACACACACACACATACACACACACACACAAAATGATCTGCTACATTCTGCGATTGAATTCCATAGTTCTTTCTCTGAATGTGGAAAGCATTTTGCCTTAGAAGACCATTGGAAATTTTTTTTTTTTATGTCCTTGCATTGATATGAAGATTCAAGTCTACCAGAAAAAACTCTTGCACACTGTGGTCGTTGTTATGCACAAACTACTCCTGGTTCTGCTCCTTTCACTCAGCATCATATAAGTCTTTCCAAAACTCTCTGAAGTCTTCTTGTTCATCATTTTTTATAGTATAATAGTATTCCATTACGTTCATATACCATAATTTATTTAGTCATTCCCCAGTTGATGGGCATCCCCTTGATTTCCAGTTTGTAGCAACTACAAAGAGTGCTGCTATAAATATTTTTGTACATGTGGGACCCTTTCCCATTTTTATGATCTTTTGGGGATACAGTCCTAGAAGCGATTTTGCTGGGTCAAAGGGTATGCACATTTTTGTAGCCCTTTGGGCATAGTTCCAAACTGCTCTCCATAATTGTTGGATGAGCTCACAGCTTCACCAACAATGAATCAGTGTTCCAATTCTCCCACATCCTCTCCAACATTTATCATTTTCCTGTTCTGTCATGTTTGCCAACCTAATAGGTGTGATGTGGTACCTCAGAGTTGTCTTGATTTGCATCTCTCTAATCAAAAGTGATTTAGAGCATTTTTTCATATGATTATAGATATCTTTAATTTCTTCCTCTAAAAATTGCCTGTCATATCCTTTGACCATTTATCAACTGGAGAATAACTTGTATTATTGTACATTTGACTCAGTTCTCTATATATTCTAGAAAGGAGGCCTTTATCCCCAAGATTAGCTGTAAAAATTCTTTCCCAACATCCCTCTGAATTTTGGTTGCATTGGGTTTGGTTGTGCAAAAACTTTTCAGTTTAATGTAATCAGAATTGTCCATCTTGCATTTCATAGTGCTTTCTATCTCTTCTTTAGTCAAAAATTCTTCCCTTCTTCATAAATCTGATAAATACACTATTCCTTGGTCCTCCAGTTTATCCATAGTATCAATCTTTGTACCTAGGTCATGTACCCATTTGAATTTTATTCTTGTGTACGGTGTCAGGCATGGGTCTGTGTGTAGTTTCTGCACACTGTTATCCAATTTGCCCAGCAATTTTTGTCAAACAGTGAGTTCTTATCCCAGAACCTGGGGTCCTTGGGATTATCAAACAGGAGATTGCTATATTCCTTGCCTACTGTGTCTTGAGTACCTAGAATATTCCACTTGTCTACCCTTCTGTTCCTTAACTAGTACCAAGTGGTTTTGATAATTGCTGCTTTATAATACAATTTGAGATCTGGTAGGGGGTAGACCACCTTCCCTAGCATTTCTTTTCATTAATTCCTTTGATATTCTAGACCTTGTGTTCTTCCAGATGAATTTTGATATTATTTTATCCAGCTCTAGAAAATAATTAAATGATAGTTTAATTGGTGTGGCACTAACTATGTAAATTAATTTAGGTAGAATTGTCATTTTTATTATATTGGCTCAGCCTACCCATGATCAACTGATGTTTTTCCACTTACTTAGATCTGACTTTATTTGTGCAAAAAGTGTCTTATAATTGTGTTCATATAGTCCCTGGGTTTGTTTTGGCAGGTGAACTCCCAAATATTTTATAGTGTGTACCCTAGCATTCTATCTCTTCCTGTTGGACTTTGTTATTAATATATAGGAATACAGAAGATTTGTGTGGGTTTATTTTCTAACCTGCAGCTTTGCCAAAGTTGTTTATTATTTCGAGTAGTTTTTTACTTGACTCTCTGGGATTCTCTAAGTATATTATCATATCATCTGCAAAGAGTGATAACTTGGTTTCTTCTTTGCCTATTCTTATTCCTTCGATTTCATTATCTTGTCTAATTGCTACAGCTAACATTTATAGTACCATATTGAATAATAGTGGTGATAATGGACATCCTTATTTCACTCCTGATCTTATTGGAAGTGCATCTAGCTTATCTCCATTGCATATAATGCTTGCTGATAGTTTTAGGTAGATACTGCTTATTATTTCATGGAAAGTTCCCTTTATTCCTATGTTCTCCAGTGTTTTTAATAGGAATGGGTGTTGTATTTTGTTGAAAGCTTTTTCTGCATCTATTGAGATAATCATGTGGTTTTTGTTAGTTTTGTTGTTGATACGATCGATAATGTTAATAGTTTTCCTAATATTGAACCAGCCCTGCATTCCTGGTATGAATCCTACCTGATCATAATGTATTATTCTCGTGATAAGATGCTGTATTCATTTTGCTAAAATCTTATTTAAAATTTTTGCGTCTGTATTCATTAGAGAAATTGGTCTATAATTTTCTTTCTCTGTTTTGTCTCTTCCTGGTTTAGGTATCAAAACCATATTTGTATCATAAAAAGAATTTGGGAGGACTCCTTCTTCCCCAATTTTCAAGAATAGTGTATGTAGTATTGGAATTAACTGTTCTTTAAATGTTTGATAGAATTCACTTGTAAATAAATCTGGCCCTAGAGATTTTTTCCTAGGGAGTTCATTGATGGCTTGTTCAATTTTTCTTTCTGAGATGGGGTTGTTTAAGTATTCAACTTCTTCTTCCATTAATCTGGGTAATTTGTATTTTTTAAAATACTAATCCATCTCATTTAGATTGTCAAATTTGTGGGCATAAAGTTGGCCAAAATAATTTCTAATTATTGTTTTAATTTCCTCCTCATTTTAGGTGAGTTCAGCACTTTCATTTTTGATATCAGTAATTTGATTTTCTTCTTTTTTTAAATCAAATTGACCAAAGGTTTATCAATTTTATTAGTTTTTTCATAAAACCAACTATTGGTTTTATTTTTTAATTCAATAGTTTTCTTAATTTCAATTTTATTAATCTCTCCTTTGGTTTTCAGTATTTCTAATTTGATATTTACTTGGGGATTTTCAATTACTTCTTTTTCTAGCTTTTTCAGCTGCATGCCCAGATCATTGATCTCCACTTTCTCTATTTTATTTATGTAGGCATTCAAAGATATAAAAGATATAAAACTAAGAACTACTTTTGCAGTATCCCATAAGATTTGGTATGTTGTCTCATTATTGTCATTCTCTTGAATGAAGTTGTTTATTGTTTCTATGATTTGCTGTTTAACCCACTCCTTCCAGTCTGTCCTGGGGTGTGAATCTGCCACAGTCTGTCTCCTGTTGCATTCTGTACCTCCAAAATTTGGTCAGTTTCTCTTTTTAGAGGTACCATGGAGGAATATTGAAAATACATTGCATCATCTTACAATTAGGAAAAAGTCCTTCAACACACAACCTTAATGGGATAGGATTGCTATCAATTTTACTGTTATTGGGACTGAAAGGGGAACATTTATTTGAAAAAAAAATGTGTTAATTGCACAGGATTTAAACTGAAGGCCATTTGTATTTTTAAGTCAATGTATTGCTAAGACATATGGTACATAATATGTTATGTAATAAAATATTTCTTTGTAAGGATTTTGACCCATACTGTCTGTGGGCCATGTTTATTGCATTTCACTTCTTTCCCAGGGTTCTTCTTGATGGGAATTTAGGAGTATCTAGGTTCTCTGCCATTGACTCCATCGCTGCCAATATTGTTCCTCCAAATGAAGGTGATCCTCTTCATCTCAGTCCCATTTAACCACTTAACAGTCAGATTATAAGGGCATAATTACTTCAAAGGAGTAGCAAGAATATAAGTGCAAACATTCTCCCCAACACCAGGGGCATAATAATCATCCTTCAACACTTCATTGTCTAAGCAAAGGAAACGAATTAAGTTCACAGTTTAGCTCAATTCCTATATAGCACAGTCATAAATTCCAAGTCCAAAGTCCTCCCCCCACCCCTGGGACATGAGTTCC
This sequence comes from Notamacropus eugenii, assembly GCF_028372415.1. Classification (NCBI taxonomy): domain Eukaryota; kingdom Metazoa; phylum Chordata; class Mammalia; order Diprotodontia; family Macropodidae; genus Notamacropus; species Notamacropus eugenii. Next base: position 185,185,425 of record NC_092876.1, read on the forward strand.
AAGTACTTAGTTTCTGAGGGCTTCCAAGTATGGCTGACTAGCTACATATCCAGCATGGCATCATGTTTCCATGCTCACTATGACTCAAGTCCTGATGTCCAATGGGGATTCATCATTTCCAATGGGGATTCCATCACCTGTGCCAGGAACCATGAAAGACAAGTGAAACAGAATGAAATAATACCCAAACCAAAGCTTGTTTCTTGGGGCCGTAGGATAAAAGGAGAGAGTAGGGGAAAATGTCCCTTTCCTCCTCACCAGCTCAGTTCATGGTGCCATGCTGTTGATGAACTTCAATCTTCACCCTCTCTGGACACCTCAGAAAGATAAGATCCCAGTCTGGCAGTTTTTAAAGGTAACCTTTTCCAGCTACACAAGAGGCTAATCCCACCCAGGTGTTAAAGAATGCAGAATGTCTTCTCCCAAAAATTGTTCCCTCGATCTTAAGTGATCTGGACAAAGTCCAGACAAGACAAAGCCCAGTCACAGTTTTAAAAAGGAAATAACATTTTCACTAAAGGAAGCAAAGATGAGAAGAATAGCTGGATAAAACAAGTGTATACAGAAGTTTGTTGTAGAGGCAAAAAAATTTTGGGGCTATTGAAGAATTGATTACTAAAATAAAGGAGTACACCAAAGGCTTGCAAAGAAAAACACCCAACAAATATTATTACTCAAAAATGAGTCTGAGAAAATGTTAATAACTATAGATTCATATAACTATCATTTCTGTAGAATCTTGACAAGAATAATCTACAGGCATTCTTGATGGAGGTATGAGAAAGGAATATTCAGGTTTTCAAAGATGTTGTTTGACAGAAGACTCAGACAATAGACTGAGAGGTATGTAGAGTTCCAGACATTGTTGTATTTATTCTTTGTTCATTGTGAAAAGGCCTTTGATTTGTTAGAATAAAGTGTTATCAAGGTTCTGCATATAATAATAACACACAGGATTCCTTGAAAGATATGAAGTGCTTGGGGGACTCTCCTAAAAAGTGACTCATTCCAGGCACTCTGTGGGTGAGCACCCACTCAAAATCACAGCTCACTAGCCCTCATTGAAGTGCATACTTTTAGTGACCAACCATAATTCACATTTGCTTAAAAGATATTTAGTCAAACAGCATAAGAAATAATGCAATAGACAAAGATTGTCTGTTCCATTTTTTTGGACTATATGTTCAAATATATGAAATGGACTATACGTCCATTTCAGAAGACAGTAATTCTCTACCAAAGGCCATCAAGCATTTGCCTAGTGACTTTTCTTAGAGGTAACAGATACTTTTCCAGTGGAGGTGAGAGGAGTGGAGACAGGTAGAGTCAGGGAGAGGGAGTCAGGGAGGGAGAAAGGGAGGAAGAGAGAGATAGAGACAGATAGAGAACTCTTGGAAACTTTTGGAATCCTGGGAATTTCCTAGCCTATGTTGCAGAATTTTCTCATGACTTCTGATATAATATGTATAGTAAGTACTCTGGTATTAGGTACTTTGTAAGCTCCTTGAAGGCAGTCTTTTTTGTTTATATCTTTATATTCATGGTTGATGATAGGTAGATAGATGAATAGATAGATTGATAGATAAATGGATTGATGGATGAGTGGATGGATGAATGGACAGACAGATGAACAGATGGATAGATAATGGATGGATAGATAAATAGATGAATGGATGGATAAATAGATAGATAGATAGACAGATAGACAGATAGATAATATTGTGACAATTTCTCAGACTGAGTTACTTGGGAAATCCTCCCCCCCCCCCCCATAGAGGTCTACATAATCAGAAGTCAAATTGAATAGCCAAAATGAAAGGAAAAGTAATTTGTTTGTGCACTAAGGAAGACTACTTGCTGGTAGCAGCTTCACCTTCTGAGGGTGTAAATTGAGTTTTTACAGATGTTTAGGCTAATTTAGAATATACAGTCAACCAGCAGCATTCCGAGGTAGAAAAGAAATGAGAAATGAGTGCAAGCCTTGAGGTCATCAAAGTCACTAAAGGTCAGGTTTGTTCCTGTGGGAAAATTATTTTCTCCATGGTTAATCTTACCAGAAGTCCTTGTGTTTGTAAGAAATCTCTAGAGTTGCAGTGACTGCTTTTAAAATAGAATCCTTCTCATTAGTGTTGATGTCAGTCAGGAGGGAAGTAATGTACAAACTTGATAGTTCAATTTCCTTGGCCTTGGAGGTTACTTTATCTGGGGAGAAGATATTTTCTCCAAACTCATATATGAACTCATGTTCATCTGCTTCCTCTACAATAAGTAGATAAAGCATTTATTAAATACTTACTATATGCCAGACACTGAGGTAAGTGATGAGAATACAAGTATAAGCAAAAAAAAAAAAAAAAAAAAAAGCCCCTGCCTTCAGGGAGCTTACATTATGAGACAACACATAATAGGGAGAAGTTGACACGTAGTAGGGACACTAAAAAATGGGAGTAAGAAGGAACTCAAATTGAAGATGTTGTCTAGATGGGGAAGTGAGAATAACCTTTCCTTTCAGGATACCAAGATATTTTGGAATCCTGTTTCTGTCACCCAGTGAATTAGCTCTTCCTCCCAGCTATGCATCATCCACAAATTGAATAAGTATGTCTCCAGTGTCTTCATCCAAGTGATTGATAACACTGTTGAAAATCAGAGGCTCATGCCTTTTAGTCTTTTTTCAGTTTTATTTTTTCCCCTCCCTCAGTACCTTGATGCTACCTTGTATGCCTTAGAAATTTAATATTTGTTGAACTGAATTGAATTAAAGGCTTTTCAGTCTTTGACAGGGAAAATGCAAAAGTCAATTAAAAATCATCTCCTGAATATCAACTCTGCCAGGCCTTCTGGCCCTTGGCTTAGGAAGAATTCTATGGCACATCCTAGTCTTCAGTGAATTAATTGTTGACCTAATTAGGAATGTCTTTGGTGCCATGAGCACCTAGGTGTGAAGATTCCTTCTAGTGAGGAAGATCAAAGCTCTTCTGTGTCCTCTCATGTAGAGCCACTCCAGTCAATACTTCTCATAGATGCTCCATGGAAGATCCACTAAACTTCATTTGACTCTATTAATATCCGTGAGGCTAAGAAGACAAATACCTCTGAAAAAATAATAAACTGTCCAAGGCAGTAAATGAGTACTGAGGGACTGGTACAACCAGTACCAATCTAAGTCCCAATAATATACTTCACATAAGTCCCCTCTGAACTCTAGTCCAAGGGTTGACAAATTCTGGCCTGCTCTTGGCAAAATGAATAGCAGAATGCTTTCTACCTTCATGACTTTATTCTCATCACCACCACCATCATCATCATCATTGAAAGTGTTGTTTTCTTCTGGGACTGGGTTAGTTATGAAGGAGGTGAAGCTTGCACTGGGTCTCAGAGACTGAATAGGTGGAGAAGAGATTTTCATTTTACAAATGAGGAAACTAAGCATCGCAAAGATTAAGTAACTTGCCCAGGGGAGGCATCAGAAGTGAGATTCAAACCCAGGTCTCTTTTGATTGTCCATAACTCTTCTCACTGTAACATATTCCCTTTCATGAAGAAGTTATATGACTTGGCATTTAGAAGGTAATTAGGAGGTAACTGGTGACTTACTAGCTAAAGTGAAATTCCCATACAGTATAGAATTACAGTCATAAAATTGAAAGCACTGTAGAAAGGATTGGAAATTGATAAATATAAGTAAGAAGAAGTAGTAAAGGCATACATATGTTTATATGTACACACATACCCTCTCATACATATGTGCACAGATATATAAACATACTCTATATTACAGAACCATAGAGCAAGAGCTAAATGGAATCTTGAAGGTCATCTGAACCCTCTGTAGAGAAATTGTCCAAGAAATATCTAAGGAAGGATTTGAACCCCAGTCTTTCCTGACTTCAGGTCCAATGTTCTGTCTACTATACCTGATTGCCTCTTGTTGTTGTTGCTGTGTTTGTCCTTTGTTCTCGAAGAGGACCATGACATCAAGATGATGACATGACTTGCCATTGACTTTGATTTAAGTGAGGGAGGGCTATGCAAGGTCACCAACCTCACTTTCTTCTCCAGAGCCATCTGGTTGCCTCTTAGGGGTTAACTGACTTCCCTCAAGTCATATCATTAACAAGTGTCAGAGACTACATTTGGACCCAGATTTTCTGACTCCAGAACCAGTACAATTTCTTCTATACTGAACTGCCTTATGTTAGTGTGTTAGTTGACAATTCAGGAGAGCTTATAATCACCAGGATGAGTAAAGCCTTGGAATCATATCTCAAACTTACAGAAAGATAGGTGACAAGGACAGATTTTGCCCTTTCACACTATTGTCTGGTGCCAACCCTATCCTGACTTGTTGACCTTTAGGGAATTGGCAGCCCTTAGTTCTGAGCATCACCATTCTCCTGGAGAACAGAAGGGAGATGGGAGAAATAGACAGAAAGGAAGGGGAGCTGGAGGAGGAGAAGGAAAAGAGGGGAAAAGGAAAGGGAGTGTGAGGGGAAGAGAAAGGGAAGAAGTGAGAAGAGAAAGAGAAAAATTGGTGCATATGTCAGTGGTGGAACATCCTCACCACTGACTGACTTTCATGTTCTTGGTGAATGTTGAACTGGCTGACCTCTGAAGTTCCTCGCTGTAACTGTGTAAGTCTAGGACTCAGTTGACCTCTTGCCAGAGGTTATTTCGCCAAAGGAAGGGAGATGGACTCTTTGGTTCTTGTACCCTAGCATTTTTTTCCTGACTACTTGTGGATTCTCCTTGTACAGCCTTTCCCTCCCGGAGCTCCCAGATGGATCACAAGCTGTCTGCTGAGATTCCCCCAGACAACAATACCCTAAGGGAGCTCCCCACAGAAACTTAATGCCCCGAAGGGCTGTGGGCTCCTCTGACTGAGGGAAGCAGCTGAATTATACCTGCTATAATTTCTCCCGTCCCTCCTTTCATAGCATTGTGCTTTCTTAACACAAATACGGTGTCAGCCTTCCCTTACCAGAGCCCTGATCCAAGCTCCTGTCATCTCCTTTTCTCTCCTTCTCCCTGGTTTGCTCTCTCCTCACTCGTGGCTGCAGGTGGATTCCTTGCCAACAACACCCCCGCTCTGTCACAGGAAGCCGGGCTGTCACAGAGAGAAAAGGGTACTCCTGGCCCCCACTCATTCAGCCTTCCTGCTGGTATGCACAAGCTGCTGCCACCCACTTCCTTCTCCCAAGCACATATTCCCTGGGGCTGAGCCAGGGGAGATGGAAAAGGGAGGCAAGAGCTGGTGGGCCCAGCCAGCAAGTAATACCTTCCCCACCAGGCTGCTCATCCTCAGGTTGCTTTTGTAGAGGGGAGTCTGAGCAAAGAACTCTCACCCAGACTGTGTTTTCCAGAGTGCCTGAAAGCTTGCTTTGGATTCTGCAGGGTGTCTTCAGACTAGAAGGCAGGTGGAAAAGCAGCTCCTAATTTATAGTAGACAAAATGTGCTATTTGAAAGGACCTTGTAGCTGAATAGATACTGTAAAGGTTGCCAATCTACACACTCCTCTCCCTATTTCCTCCCAGTTTCCCACCATCTTAACTTTATAAGGAAGGGATGCTACTCATGACAAGAGCCAAACCTGAGTAATAGATGTAATGGAATGAAGTATCATTGGGTGGGGTGACAGGAAACAGATCTATTTCCAGTTCTGCCAGAACTAACTGTGTGACTTTGAGTAAATCACTTAACCTCTTAGCCTCTGTTTTCTCATCTGTGAAACAGGGATACAGCACCTACTTCCCAGGGTTGTAGAGATCCAATGAGGTAATATATGTAAGGTGTTGTGCAGTTACTAACTGTTGTTATCCCTAGTTCTGTCATTAATTAGCTGTGGAACCTTAGGCAAGTCTCTCTACCTGAGGTGCCTGTTTACTCCTCAGGAAAATGAGAGGATTGCATTAGACGGCCTCTAAGATCCTTTCTAGCTTCAAATGAATCTTTTATTAAATTAATTTTTTCATGAACTTAAAAATTATCAACAAGCATTTCAGATGAAATAGGATAAGGGAAAGAAGATACAATATAAGAAACCAAGCTTCTCTTACCTTCTTTTCTTACCTAGTTTTTTTATTTTCTAAATAAATACACATTAAATTTAACAAGATCAAATCAAAATTGTTGTTCGTGCCCCCTTCAGAACTTTTTATTTTTTTTCTCATAAGAATCCCAGAATTTCTGAATTGGAAGGGACCTTGGTGGCCATCTAGTCTCACTGATAACTGAGAAAGAATTCTCTGCGAAATAAAGCAGACAAGTGGACATCTTACCTTTTGCCTGAAGACCTCTAATGAGGAGGAGCTCTGCTCCCCGAGGCAACATATTCTTTTTTTTGTCTAGCTCCAGTCATTAGGGAGCCAAAATTTATCACTTTGTAACTTCCATCTGGATTATTAAACTAGTAGATGAAGGGAATGCTTTGAATAAAGTTTATCTAGATTTTAGGAAAACTTTTATTAAATTATCTTCTGTTATTCTTGTAGTTGAGAAGAAGGAGAGATATAAATTTCACTGTAATAAAATCAGATTGGTTCTAGAGTGGTTCACTGTCAACTTATAAAAGGCTTCCAGGAGAGTATCCTAGGGATCTGTACTTGGCCCTGCACTGTTTATTATTTCTATAAATGTCTTGGATAAAGGGATAGATACTTATCACATTTACAGATGATACAATGGTGCTTGACAGTTCCTACACTAGATGTCAGAGTCAGGATCCAGAAAGATCTTGATGATCTAGAAGACTAGGATGAATCTAATAAGTAAAATTCTGTAGGTATAGTCTTGTACTTTGGTACGAAAAGTCAGCTTCATAAAAATATGATGGAATTGGCTTGAATAGACAGCAGTTGTTCAGAAAAGGATCTTGGAGTTTTAGTTGACTGCAGGTTCGATAAATCAGCAATGTAATGTAGTGACAAAAAGGCAGATACAATCTTGGACCATATTAACAGAGCCACAGCTTCGAGGGATAGGGAGGTTACAGTTCTACTGTATTTTGCCTTAGTCAGATCTAATCTAGAGTACTGTGTTCAGTTATGGGAATGTTGGTTTTGGGATGCTGAAAAGCTAGAGAGGGTTCAGAGGAAGGCAACAAGGAGTGTTGAGTTCATGACATATAAGGATCAATGGAAAGAATAGATCATATCAATTGGGCTTCCCTGGATTTTTTTAAGTCTCAGCTTAAATCCTACTATTTACAAGAAGCCTCTCCTACTTCCCCTAAATGCTGGTGCCTTTCTTCTGGGATTACTTACAATTTTCACTGTACATATGGTGAAAACAAGTGTTTTCACATTGTTTCTCCCATTAAATTGTGAGCTCCTTGAATTCAGGGACTGTTTTTTCCCCTTTCTTTGTATCCCCAGTACTTGGTATTGTGTTTGGCACATAGTAAGAATTTAGTAGATGCCTGTTGACTTGCTGATGGGTAAAGAGACCCATATGTTTTACTGATGGAGGATGTGATAACTGAGTTCAAATATCCGAAGGGATGTCATGTGGAAGGAGGAATGTTTAGCTCAGAGAGGCATAATGGGTGAGTGCTGTGAAGGGGAAAGGTTAGACATCAAGAAAAACTTCTTAATAGTTAGACCTAAGTGAAAGTGAAAAAGGCTAAGTGGTCCATGTATTTTCTTGGAAGTTTTTAAGCCAAAGCTTGATGATCATTGGTCAGATATGTTACAATGGGAATTCTGTTTTGTATCAATTGGACTATATGACCCTTCCAACTTTCAAGTTCTTTGCTTCTGGGATCCTTTGGGAACAGTCCTGCTGTGTGACAGCCTTTGAATACTTGAAGACAACTTTCATACTCTGATCTTGTATAAGAGTATTTTTTCCAGGCTAAGCATCCCTAGCTCCTCATATGGCACAAACTTGAGTTGCTTCACCATGTTATCCTTCCTGTTGGTACTCTCTGGCTTGTCAACATCCTTCATTTAAAAAAAAAGTCTTTTCAAAGCACATGGATCTCTAAAATTCATTGTGTTGGCCTTATGCATCCTATTTTTTAATGGATAAATGGTGGAGATAAAATGTTTTCTTAAAGAACTACATGTCACAGACACACATATAGTGGTCATGTCATTTCCTGATTAATACACATGTGTATAGGGATCAGAATAGATGATATGGAAGATGTTATCTAGGAGGAGGGTTTCAACCCTATCCTCACCAAAATGAAGTCCAAAGATCATCTCAATTGAATTCAGTAGAGGTTTGCCATTCTCCTACTATGTGCTAGCTAGGTACTATGCTAAGTGATGGAGATACAAAGACAAACATGAAAAAATATTTCCTTCCCTCAAAGAGCTTAGATATTCTATTGGAGCATGGCAGACAGAGTACTGAGCTTGGAGTTAGGAAGGCCTGAGTTCAAATTCTACCCCAGACATATACTAGCTGTGTAATCTTGAGAAAGTCATTTATTCTCCCTTAGCCATTTATAAAATGGGGGTAATAATAGCTCCAACTTCAAGAGGTCATTCTGAAGATCAAATGAGATAATATATGTAAGACACATTGCAAAACCTAAAGCACCATGTAAATGTTGTGATGATGATGATGATGATGGCGACGATGATGATAATGATAATGAACCAACATATCAACAGGGGAATCAAGAAAAGTTTCCTGTAGAAAGTAGTAAGTGAGTTAAGCCTAAAAGGAAGCTAAATGGAGTGGAATATTTGGGTGAGGTATATTTTCTAGCTTTCTGCATTATCTCTTTTAAATTTTTGCTTAACCCATCCTACAAATCCAGAGTTCTTTAAAGTGAAAAATGACACTTCCATAAACTATTTCTACGGACCTCAAAAATTGGATGTTAACTTAAAAGAAATAGGGGCCAAAGGGACACATGCCTATCAAGAAAGTAATCTAATTCACCTTGCTGCTTAACAGGTTCCCTTTACTTAAGATTTATATAGTTCCGAACTTCTTTCTATGTACCTAGGGCCTCCTGTCTCTCATTAAGTAATGTAAAACACAGGATGCCCTTCCACCTATGGCAAAAACCTTTTTCAGAATAAAGGAAAAAATGCTGTATCTTAACAAACAATGAAAACCCTTTTGTTTCCTGGATTTCCAGTGCCCTGACCTGTTTTGAAGACGCCTTTGTTTCTTTTGCTATGGTCTTGCACAGATAGGAAAGAGGGAACAGATTCTTTTATCAGATTACTTTTATTAGTTAATGCTCAGAATAGAACTGAAATATCATTTTAAGTCAATATATAGTTATACATTAAGACATGGCAAGTTGTGCCCTTATCATAAGCCTAGATTTATTTATGTGAATGTAAGCATTTCAAAACTTCCTTTGTTAGAGTCTTTATTTCTTGAAGCTCTCTTTCCTTCTGAGAAACTGTTTCTCTTGAAGACACCTAAATAGTTGAGAAAATAAACCCTAGCCTTTGAGAAGGAAGCAATGTTTTATGAGTTCTTTTTCCTTGCTATTCAAAGATGGAGGCAGCCAAGTTGTGCAGTGGATAGAGTGCAAGGTCTGAAGCCAGAAAGACTCATCTTACCAAGTTCAAATCTGGCCTCAGACACCTATTAGTTGTGTGACCCTGGGCAAGTCACCCAACCCTGTTGCCTCAGTTCCTCATCTGTAAATTGAACTGGAGAAGGAAATAGAAAATCACTCCAGTGTCTGCTAAGAAAACCCCAAATGGAGTCACAAAGAGTTGGATATGACTGAAACTGCTGAATAACAACAAAATTAAAAGGTGGAATAAGGACACATGTATTAGGTAGATAATGTATATATTTATATATAACTTAATAGTATGGGCATTTTATATAAAATATATATATATAATATATATTATATATATACACTTTATATAAAAGTTTCAAATAGGTCTTCTGGCACCAAATCCAATTCTCTTTCTGCTGTACCATGCTGTCTTGTTTTTTAGGGGGAGAATTATCAAGCCATTTTTCTTTATTATCCTTAAGCTGTATCAACATGTTGTCCATGTGGATGATGGGTCACCAATTGGCATAAGAACACTTCTAGAGGGAAACACTAAACGAACCAGTAGTCATGTTCTTAAACTCACTATTGTGGGTGACATGGGAATAACGAGGCCCTTCCCAAATATCAAACTTGTCTTGGGATTCATTGAATTTGTCAGTAAGGGAGCCTGAGTTCAAATCCTGTCTCAGAGATTAGTTTTATGATCTTGGGAAAGTTGTTTATTTGCCCTTAGCTTAAGTTTCCTCATTTGTAAAATAGGGATAATAATTTTGGCATTCCTATTAACCCAGTGATTTTTGGATTGTTTTGGCAGTAGTTTGAAGAGCAGATTCAAGAGGATAGATTAGAAGCAAGAAGATCTGAGAGGAAACTATTAGTGATGATAGAGATGATACAGAGCTGATAATTGAAACAATGGAAACTGATGAGATCACCAATAACATGTAAAGATTGAGGACCAGAAGACTCAAGACAGAGTACTAGGGGACATCCACACTTGATTAAGTATGACCAATATCTAGGGAATAAGACTAAAAAGTATTGATCAGACATTGAGGAGGGGAGCTGGAAGGGAGTGATGTTATGTAAGCCAAGGAAGAAGAGAAAAGTCAAAGTTGAAGGGCTAGTCTATAATGGCAAAAGCTTCACAGCAGTCACAGAGGAAGAGGACTAAGAAAAGATAATTGGATTTAATAGTTAAGAAGTCATCGATAATCCTGGAGAGAGAAGTTTCAGGTTAGTGGAATGAGTGGGAGGAGAAAGAATGTAGGCACAAATACATACGATTTAGGAGTTTGGATGTTAAAAGGAGAAGAAATATAGGACAATAGCTTGAGGGTGTGATGGCAGGATCAAGTGAAATTGTTTTGGTTTTTAAAGAATGAAGGAGACATGAATATATTTTAAGGCAATAAGGAAGGAGACAGTGGATAGGGAAAAGGGGTGTGTGTGTGTGTGTGTGTGTGTGTGTGTGTGTGTGTGTGTGTGTAAGGGACAGAGACAGATGGACAGACACAGAGACACAGAAAGATACAGAGAGAGAGAGAGAAAGGGGACAGGATCCAAAATTTCAAAATGATCTTGACAGGCTAGAAGACTGAATTGAATTGAATCCAATAGGATGATATTTAGTAGGTATAAAAATAGTCAGGCTGAGTTCAAGATATTGAGAGAGAGAGAGAGAAACAATGATTAAGAGAGCATTCTTCCACAGGAGAGGGGAGTGGTAAGATCAAGGAGAAGGACCACCATTTTCACTGAGACTGAAGCAGAAAAGGAGAGAATGGGGGATGCTGCTGCTGAGATGTGGAGTAGAGTGGTGACAACACAGAAAACAGAATGAACACTAGCCTAGGAATCAAGAGATATTGGTATCAGCCCATTTTTCTGCTTCAGGGAGAATTAACTTTGGACTGGAAAAGGCAGAACAAAAAATTGCTGACAAGGAGTTGATACCCTAGATAAGTAAGAAGTACTTTGCTTCCCTTGATGATGTCAAATCATCTGGTCTAGATAAATGACTTTCTTGGATACCTTGTATTACCATTGGTGATACTTCAAGAGCTTGGAGAATGTAAGCAATACAACATATTTGTGGAAGAGCATATATTGTTCCATTTTTTTAAAAAAAGGAAGGTAGTAAAATTTGTAAATTGTACATGTTTGAACTTTGGTTTCTGAGAAAATTCTAAAACATATTATTTAAGATGTGGTCAGTGAACGTCTAGAAAAGAAAATACAAAGTGATCATAAAGAGATGACATAACTCCATCAAGAATAAATCACAGATTATCCTTATTTCCTTTTTAGACTATTATTAAATTGGTAGACCAGGATAGATAGAGTTTGCCTGGGGTCTAGCAAAGCATTTAATAAAATGTGGAAAAGTTGAAGGAATGATGTGTGCTGAATGATGGTATAAATTGAATGGTTTGAAACTAGCTGAGTAGTCAGACTCAGAGTTTCCATGAATAAGAAGCAGATAATGTGATTGTACTATTTCATGGTCAGATCATATCTGGGATATAGTGTTAATTCCTTCCACACATTTTATTTTATTTTTTTCAATGTACTTATTTATTTTTTATTTTGAACATTCACTTCCATAAGTTTTACATTTTCTCCCCCTTCCTCTCCAAATAGTGTGCAATCTGATATGAGTTCTACATATACATTTCTATTAAACACATTTTCACATTAGTCATGTTGCATAGAAGAATTATAATAAATGGGAGAAACCATGAGAAAGAAAAACAAAACAAAAGCGATAATAGTCTGATTCACTCTGTATTCTGACTCCATAGTTCTTTCTCTGGATATGGATAGCATTTTCCATCAGGAGTCCTTTGGAATGGTTTTAGGTCCTTGCATTGTGGTGAAGGGCTAAGTCTATCAAAATCAGTCATCATATACTGTGATGGTTACTGTGTACAGTGTTCTCCTGGTTCTGCTCACTTCACTCAGCATCAGTTCACATAAACCTTTCCAGGATTTTCTGAAGTCCACCTTTTTGTTCATCATTTCTTATAGCACAATAGTATTCCTTTATGTTCACATACCACAACTTGTTCAGCTATTCCCCAATTGATGCGCATCCCCTCAATTTCCAGTTCTTTGCCACCACAAAAGGAGTTGCTATAAATATTTTTGTACATGTGGATCCTGCTCCCATTTTTATGATCTCTTTGAGATACAGCCCTAGAAGTGGTACTGCTGGGTCAAAGGATAGGCACATTTTTATAGCCCTTTGGGTATATATATATATATATATATATATATATATATATATATATATATATATATATATATATATATATATATATATATAGAGAGAGAGAGAGAGAGAGAGAGAGAGAGAGAGAGAGAGAGAGAGAGAGAGAGAGAGAGAGAGAGAGTTCCATGGCTTTACCAACAATCAGTGTTCCAACTTTCCCACATCTCCAACATTTATCATTTTCCTCTTTTGTCATGTTAGCCAATCTGATAGGTGTGATGTGGTACCTCAGAGTTGTTTTGATTTGCGTCTCTCTAAGCAATAGTAATTTAGAGCATTTTTTATATGACACTATGACTATAGATAGCTTTAATTTCTTCCTCTGAAAACTACCTGTTCATATCCTTTGACCATTTATCAATTGGGGAATGACTTTTATTCTTGTAAATTCCTTCCACACATTTTAGAAGGGTCATTGATAGTTTGGAAATTATCCAGAGGAAGGCAACCAGACTAGTGAAGGACCATGAGTCTGTGCCATAGAAAGATTAATTGAGGAACCTGAGGATATTTAGCATGGAGAAGAGAACACTTGAGAGCAATGTAACTGTCTTCAAGTTATTAGACATATTCTGTTTTGTTCTGGAGGATAGAATTAGGAGGAATGGTTGCAAAGTTGCAGAGAAAAATTTACCCTTGATAGTAGGGAAAAAAATTTCTAACAATTAGAGCTATTAAGAAGTTGAATGATCTGCCTCCAGAGGCAGAGGTCTGCCTTCCTTCAATGGAAGCTGGATTAATACTCCATTGGCAGATATGATTCATTTTTGGATGGAGTGGAACAAGATGTCTGGTGAGGTCCCTTCCAAAACTGAAATTTTGTCAGTAAATGCCCAATTTTTCTATGGTGTAGATTGGGTAGGTAGGAACAGTATTTAATAAAATGGAAAAACTGTTTATTCGAAAACACTAGGGTGTCTTTGAATGCTAGGAAGAGCAATCTGAGCTTCTTGGGACACATTAGGGAGCCACTAAAGACTTTTTGAACATAGGATCAATGAACACAATTCATCTGTGCATGATTTCAGTTCTGTGAATCATTCCAGCTCTACCACTAACTCTCTGAATGACCTTCACCTTTCTGGACCTCAGTGCTTTTATATGTAAAATGAAAATTGTTGGATTAGATGCTAAAATCTCTTCTATTGTTTAAAAGTTCAGGAGATCCTCCTTTTCTTCCCGCCTGCCAAATCCGTCCCTGAAGGAACTGGGAACCTTAACTGACAAGGGGAGGGGTGTGTGAGCTGACTGTGTGTATCCAAGCAGCAGAAGCAGTAACCAGATGTGTGGTTTTCATGACCAACATACAGAGTAAATACATTTTACAGAGTTTTTTTTCCTGTCTTGCACTTACAAATAAGGGCTTTTAGAGTAGCATGTTTGCAAAATAGTTTGCTATTTTTCTCTTTTTTCCCCTTTGTTTTTGTTTAAAATTTGATTGCCTTAACTACTGTAAACATAGCCTATTTTTGTGCTTAAGATACTGAATGGAAAACTCCATTGTATGTTGGACTATTTTGGAAATATTTGGTCAAATGTGTTAATTTGGCTGCAATGTCATTTGAAGCAAAAATAGAAGCTGTGAAAATGGTTTTGGAACATTATCTTTAGTTACTTGAGGAGTGTCTAGCTGTTTATTTTAAAATATAGTTTATGTTAAGATACATTTTTATTAATTTAGAGAAGACTGTCAATGACTGTGAAAAATGAATTTTCTTTTGGATTTCTTTCATGATCATTGTAAATGATGGCTGTTTACTCTTACTAGTTTTTGTTCTAAAACTTAGGCTGACATCTAGCCTTGACAATCATGGTATGTTTTATTTTCCAAAACTGGGAAGGAAGAAGAAGCCCCATGGGGAGGCTTATGGAAAATTATATCAAAATTTTGTTGCCCAGAGTAGTTCATCAGTATTGTACATCAGTTTCATGGTGGCATGCTTGCCCAGGTTCTAGATAGTGGTCAATGCTCTCCTGTCTTCCCAGTTACTAATGGAGTGAAATAGGGCTGTGTGCTTGCTCCTGTGCTTTTTAGCATGATGTTTTCAGCAATGTGTCAAGTGCATTCAATGAGGATGAATACAGCATTAAAGTCAGCTACTGTATTGGTGGTAAGTTCTTTAATTTGAAAAGGCTACAAGCCAAGACCAAACTGGAGGGAGTGTTGGTGCATGATTTTCTGTGTGCAGATGATTGTACACTCAATGCAACCTCTGAAGCTGAGATGCAACAAAGTATGGATCAATTTTCTGCTGCCTATGCCTGATAATTAACACCAAGAAAACACAAGTGCTCCATCAGCCACCACCACACCATCCATACATGGAACCATTGGTTACAACAAATGGAGAAGTTTTGAATGCTGTGGATAAGTTCACTTACCTTGGTAGTGTACTTTCCAGGGATGTACACATTGACAATGAGGTTGATGCATGCATTGCCAGAGCTAGCTCAGTGTTTGAGAGGTTCCAAAGAAAATTATGGGAGAGAAGAGGTATTACACTGACTACCAAACTGAAGATCTACAGAGCTGTTGTGCTGACCTCGTTGTTATATATCTGTGAAACATGGACAGTCTACCAGTGCCATGCCAGGAAACTGAATCACTTCCATTTGAACTGTTTAGGAAGATTCTGAGGATCACCTGGCAGGATAAGGTACCAGGCACGGAAGTCCTTGCTCAAGCTGAATTGCCAAGCATTCAAACTATGCTTCAGAGAGCACAACTCTGATGGGCTAGCAAAATGCAAAATGTACGCTTACCAAAAAGACTATTTTATGGAGAACTCACATGGGGCAGGCAATCACATGGTGGTCAGAAAAAGCAAAACAAGGATACTCTCAAGGTCTCTCTCAAGAACTTTGGAATTGACTGTGTGACATGGGAGACACAGGTACGGGACCGCTCAGCATGGCATGCTGACATCAGAAAAGGTGCTGTGCTCTATGAGCAAAGCAGAATGGAAACAATACAAAGTAAGCATGGGATGTGCCTACTTGTAGTATTCACCCCAAATGTTCACACAGACTATCTGCCCAATCTGTGGTAGAGCATTCTGAGCTCCAATAGGAGCTGATCAGCCACAGTCGAATACATTGAAACTTCACTTTATCCTGGTGATGTCATTGAGAATGAAGAACAACAACTACCACCATGGTTTATTTTTCAGGGGCAGGGGGAGAGGATAACTTATAACGCTGTTTAGTTTTGTATTCTTGGTGCTTTGGTGAATTTTTTAATTGTGCTAACTGTAATAAATTATATGAACTGAAAAAACAAGAGTCTATGAGATGATTCTTTAATACTAAAAGTTCTGTTAGCAAATATTTATTGGGTGTTGACCATGTACCAGTTACTGGACTGGTGTCTTGAAATAGGAGATATTCTGACCTTGTGTAGTCACCAGTGGCTCCTTTCTTGAGCTTTGTTGGCTTTCTTTCGGTTGGACTAATTTATAGGCTCTTAATTTTCATTGGCTTGTGTGTAGCTTCCTAGGCATTTTTACTACTCTTCATGTATATGTCCTGTCTCTGGAATTAGAATGTGTGGCCTGGGAAGGGGAAGATGGGAAATGAGGGGAAGGTGTGGATAAGTGATTATAATTTCTTCTGTATTTCTCTCAGCACCTGGGACAGGGCTGCACCTGCAAATAGGTTGTGATTGATAGGTAGGCAGACCTTAGTTCCTCACAGATAGAGAACCTTGCATGCAGAGGGGAGCTCAGTCTATCTTTTCCTCCCACATCATTCATAGCTTCAGGGTTGCCGTTGTGAGGAGTCTTGGATAGAGGGAGATAAGCTCTCTTTCCATTATGACAAGAAGCACATGATTTTGTGTGTGCATGTGTGTTTATGAGCCTGGCTCTCTCCCAGTATTATCTGAGGGCTTTTTGCCCTTATTTATGCTCTATTTGCCTTGTGTTTTATGCTTTGGGCAAAGAGATAAATCTAGTCAGGTGAGATAGAGCCTGCCATAAAGGAATTATATGCAATTGTATTTTATATGTGGGTTTTACTGTCTGAGAACCATGTCTAAGAAGGTGAGACTGGAGTCCCACTGAGTACTCTCTTCCTTGAATGAGTGACTCTATGGCCTTATGTCTCTTTTCATTGATTTGCCAATTGAACTGACTGAACCTTTTCTCTTTTATGAATCTAGAGCTAAAATTTTCAAGTCTCCATACCTCTGGCCTCCCCTCTTCTCTAGAATACAGTACTCATTACATGGTCCTTTGGCTAGCAAGACTATAGAAACATCTGATCCCTGTTTAAGAAGTTTAACAAACACTTATTGAGGACCTATTGCATAGACAGTAGACCATTGTACCTGATACTGGGAGAGATAACAAGTTAGGTAAGAACTGGTATTGTAAAGTTCTGCTTTAACTTGACATATGCATTCCTAAAAGGCATTGTGCTATGTAAAATCATGTGACAAAAGTCACAGAACTTATGAGAAAAATGGTATTAAGAGCATGAAGTTCAAAAATTTCATCAATGACACATTAAAAAAAGATAGAAAACTAATTAAAAACAGTAATATATTTTTATACATGTTAAATTGTTAAGAAATACATTTAATACTACAAAAAAAATAGTGGCTATGTCTGAGGCCTCCAACAGCTGTTTGGTGGTTCCCATGGGATTTAGCTGGCAAAACCAAAGTTGGGCAGGCACTCTGGGCTTAGGTGGCTGGAAGCAATGACAGAAGAGCTAAGGGTAGTCCAGATCAGCCCTCCTCTGCCCACAACTCTAACTTCACTAGAGAATAAATATGGTGCTTTATCCTGCCAAAGACCTAAAGTTTGCTTGTGGAAGTCTGAGTCCAGAGGGTAACAGCTTGTGTTCTGAAATGTTGCAAGTTTTTAACTTAATTTTTTAAAAATTTTTACTGTTTCTCAGGAAGAAATCAAACATAAACAAACTCCAAGTTTGTGTATTGCTCAAAATGATTCCTAAAGTTTCAATTATGTTGGAACCAATTTGAGTTTTTGAAATGTCTTAGAGCAGACCTAACTGTAGTTCTTACTTTCTTAGAGCTCTCTGATAGGGAAGATCACACTTATGTAGTTATTATAAAATGAAACATGTTGCCTACTTCAGAAAGTTATAAGCTATGTTCCATGTAAAGTCCAAAGTGAAATGATCAGGAAAGGATTCCTGGAGGAAGTAACCTTTGAGCTGGACCTTAAAAGATGAATAATTTCTGGAGAAATTTTAGGAGGAGGGCATAACAGGCATGTACAATGATGTGAGCAAAGATAAAAAGGTACAGAAAAGGAAGATGTGACCAAGGGACACTGTTGTTCTGTTTAGTTGGACCAAAGTGAATGCATGGGGGTTGGGAGGAGGGGGCATTGTGAGATAAAGCTAGAAAGGGAAGTGTCAGGTTCTGAATGGCTTTGATTTTCGGAACTGAAGAGTTTGAATGTAATTTGGTAGGCAATAGGGAAGCTTTGGAGTTTACTTTAAAAATATTGTAGATTTTTGAGAAGAGAAATGGCATGTTCAGGCAAAGGAAAGATATATCTGGCAGCAATGTGAAGGATGGCTAGGAGGGGCAAGAGTGTGGAGGTCAAAAAATTATTAATAGTAATGAGGTAATTTACTTGGATAAAGTAGGAATATATCAGAGAGGCCAGATGGAAGAGAAACTATACAAGTGACACTCTTTCAAAAAATTTTTAACTTTCACTTACTTAAAAATATTTGGAATTCCAAATTCTCTCCCTCCCTATAACTTCTCCCTACCCAAAGAGAAAGCAAACAATATAGTTCTCATTATACATGTGAAGTTATGCAAACCATATTGCCACATTAGCCACATGGCCAAAAAAAGCAAAAAAAATAAAGTGAAAAAATATCCTTCAATCTGTGCTCAGAGTTCATAGCCTTCTTCATCATGACTCTCTTGGAATTATTTCAGATTATTGTGGTGATTGGAGTAGCTAAGTCTTTCATAGTCGATCATCAATACAATTTTGCTGTTACTGTATACAGTATTCTCCTAGTTCTTTTTGTTTCATTTTGCATCAGCTCATATAAGTCTTCCCAGGCTTTTTTTTTTCTGAAACCATCCTCTTCATCACCTTTTATAGTATAATGATATTCCATTACAATCATATGTTACAACTTATTCAGCCATTCTCCAATGGGTGAACATCCCTTCAGTTTCTAATTCTTTGCCACCACAAAAGGAGCTGCTATAAATATTTTTGTACATATTTGTCTTTTTCTTTTCCTTTGATCTCTTTGGGATATAGTCCTAGTAGTGGTATTGGTGGGTCAAAGGGTACGTACAATTTCATAGTCCTTTGGGCAGAGGTCCAAATTGTTCTCCAAAATGGTTGGACCAGTTAATAACTCCACCAACTGTGCAATAATATGCCTATTTTTCCATATCCTTTTCAGCATTTGCCATTTTCCTTCTCTGTCATATTAATCAATATGATAATTATGAAGTGGTGCCTCAGAGTTGCTTTTAATGAGCATTTCTCTAATTATTAGTGATTTAGAACATTATTTCATATGACTATTGATAACTTTTATGGCTTTTAAAAACTACTTGTTCATATCCTTTGACCATTTATCAATTGATATATGGCTCTTCTTTTTTTAAATTTGGCCTAATTCCCTATATATTTGAGAAATGAGACCTTTACAGAGAAACTTGTAAACTTTTTCTCTAGTTTCCTGCTTTCCTTCTAATTTTGGCTGCATTTGGCTTTGTTTGTACACACTCTATTTCATTTTGTGTAATGAAAAGTATCCAGTTTGCCTTCCACGATCCCCTCTATCTGTTATTTGGTCATAATCTCTTCCTTTATCCATAGATCTAACAGGTATTTTTCCCCATGTTTCCCTAATTTGCTTGTGATATAATCTTTTATGTCTAAATCATATACACATTTTGACCTTATCTTGATATACAGTGTGAGATGGTCTGTTCCTCATTTCTGCCAGTCTGCTTTCCAGTTTTCCCAACAGTTTTTGTCAAATAGTGAGTTTTTGCCCCCAAAGCTTGACTCTTTGGGTATATCAAACACTGGATTACTATGTTCATTTCAAAAGTATATTTTGTACCAAACCTATTCCACTGATCATCTTCAACCTATGCCAAATTGTTTTGATAATTAGGTAGAATCACCATTTTTATTACATTGGCTCAGCCTATCCATGAGCAATTAATATTTCTCTAATTGTTTAGATCTATCTTTATTTTGTGAGAAGTGTTTTATAATTGTGTTCATATTGTTCCTCTCTGTGTGCTGGCAGGTAGGCTTGCAAGTACTTTATACTGTCTATAGTTACTTTAAATGAAATTTTTCTTTCTTTCTCTCTCTTCCTGCTGGATTTTATTGGTAATAGAAAGTGATACTCTTGAGTTTTAACAAAATGATTGGGGAAATTAAAGTAGAGAAAAGAGATAAAGGTAAAACCAATTTTTTTTGAACACGGTTCTAAAATTAGTTTAGTACAGTGACAAGAATTCTGGACTTGTAATCAGAAAACCTGGGTTTGAATTGTATCCTGTACACTTACTGGTTCTATGATCCTGAGAAAGCAATTTAGCCTCTCTGAGCTCCAGGCAATTCTCCAGGCAAGAGTATAAGTTATAGTTGTGTAGTCAGTGGATGGAATTTTCACACCAACAAAATCATAGACTGAATATAAATAAGACTTAGATCAGTTTGTCTGAAAAAATATCTAGGAATTTCAGTTGCCTGCAAGCTCAATATGAGTCTACAGTGTGATTTTTGTGGCCAAGAAAATTAATATGCTCTTAGGCAGCACTAAAACAAACAAACAAGCCAAAACCCCCCCCAAAACCTAGCTTCCAGGAAAGAAAGGAGGTGATATTCCTGCTGTGTTTTACCCTGGTTAGACTAAATCTGGAGTGTCATATCTATTCAGTTTTCGGTGCCAGAGTTTAAGTAGGGCATTGAAAAGCTAGAGTGTCAGCTCTGGTACTCACAACTTATCAGTTTTCTCAGTGCCTTCTGTTCCCTTCTCAGTGGAGGACTGGAGGGTTGAGCAAAGAACTCCTCATGTAAAGAGGGCACCTAGACTAGCTCTTCATTTCTCACATGATTTCCCTCCTCATTCTGTTTTTTTAACTTCCTTTTGTGTGTTGTTTTCCTTTATTAGATTGTGAATTCCTTGAAGGCAGAAGATGTCTTTCTTTTGTATATTAGTACCCCAGAGTTTAGGAGGTACTATGCACATATTAGGCACTTGATAAATGTTTGTTGACTTACTGACTGAGAGGATCCAGAAGAGAATATTTCAAATAGGGAAAGGCTTCAAGGTCATGACATATGAAGATTAGTTGAAAGAATTGAACATGTTTAACCTAGAAAAGAGAAGACTTGTCTAAGGCGGTGGAGATGACACTTATCTTCAAATACTTGATGAGCTATCACCTGGAAGAAGGATTACATACTTTCTATTTTATTCCAGAAAGTAGAGCTAAGATCAATGGGTAGAAGTTGAAAAGAAGCAAATTTTGTCTTGATATAATTAAAATTGTTCTTATAATCAAAACTGTGAAAAAGTGGAATGAGCTACCTCAGGAGGGGACTGGGTTTATCATTGGAAGTCTTCAGAAAAAACTAGATGACTACTTTTTGATTATGTCATAGACTGAATTTTTTTCAGGGCAGGGGAAGGGAGAAGCATAGATTGGATTGTACTAGTTGACCACTGACAATAAACTGAGATTCTGGCATACCATTGCCCTGGTCTCCTCTTTAGAGCAGGTCCATAGACAGGTGATGGCTAGGAGGTTCCTCCCACTCAGGAAAGGACTATAAACACTGGGTCAGTTGTACAAAGGTGGAGTTGTTTACCCAAGATATGGAGACTTCAATCAAGGGACCAAAGGCAGATGTCACTTTCTGATGATGAAGTAGGAATCAATGCCAATGTTATACTAGGGTTTAAGGAACAAACAGAGACATTGTCTGAGAGTCAAGCTGAAGAATTCGATCTTGAGATGACGGTGAGTGTGGGACGTCACACAATTTTGTTTCAGTTTTTTCCTATGGGCTTATGTGTCCTTATACCTATTCACTTGTGGCTGGCCCTACCTTCCAGACTTCTTAAATGAGTTGTAGCTGGACAGCTCCTCTAGTAGCCAACATCTAGGGAATGTCTACCTCTAAGTCAGGGGTTCTTAACCTAGGTCCATTAACATACAGAGAGAAGGCCAGGGAGAGGGAGAGAGAGAGGCAGAGGGAGGAAGGAAGGGAGAGGGAGAGAGACAGAGAAAAAGAGAGAGAGATAGAGTCAGAGAGATAGAGACAGAGAGAGAAACTGAATTTCACTCAATATATTGTTTTTACTTTGTAATCCTGTGTATTTTATACATTTAAAAACATTCTGAGAAGTGATCCAAAGGGTTCACCAGGTTGCCAAAGGCATTCATGACACAAAAAGGTTAACAATCATGACTCTGACTGATGGTGGATAATTCTCCACTGAGAAAAAAGTGGAGTCACAAGCATTTTGGGGAGAAAGAGCATAAATTTGGCTTTGGACATGTTGAATTTGAGGTGAGAACAAGATATCTGGGTAGAACTGCTCTGTAGGGCAGTTACAGAAATGGATCTAGAGCTTCAGAGGCTTCCATATGGAGCTGATAGGTGAAGCTGTGGAAACAAATGCCATGTCTAAGGGAGAAGGCCAATCTCTTTAGTACTCCCTGAATCCTGTTCCCCTCCTGGCTGGTCTGTTTGTGGAATGGTATAGTGGTGAGAGTGTTGAACTTTGAGTCAAAAGGCTTATATTTTACTGTGGGATTATGAGCAAGTTACTTAACCCCTATGAACCTTAGCTTTGTCATCTGTAAAATGGGTATAATGATGTAGATTATTCCCACACTTCCTCTCTCTTCCACAGAGTTGTTGTGAGGCTCAAATGAGATAATGTAAGTAAAGTGCTTTAAAAATCTTAAAATTCTACGTTAGCTATTGTTGCAGAATCTTAATCTTCCATCAAATATAAAATCCTGTTTACCTTTTAAAAACCTTCATAATCTGGACTCCTTCTACCTTCCAATCTACTTACACTTTCCTTGCCTCCAGGTACACTGCTATCCAGTGGTACTGGCTTTGCATGACACTCTTACATGATACATTATCTTTATGACTCTTAAGTATTTTCCCTGGTTATCCCTCATGCCTGGAGTACTCTTCCTCCTCTGTCTCCTGCCTTCCCTCTTTCCTTCAATTCTCAATTAAAGTGCCCTGAATATGTTTGTTTCCATGTTGTTTGCCCTATTAGATTATAAGCTTCTTGAGGGCAGGGATTATCTTTTGCACTTGTCACAGTCCCTGGCACATACTAGGTGCTTAATAAATGTTTATTAAATTAAATTGAACATTCTAGAAAAAATCTGAGTCTTCCTTAATTTTAGTGCCTTCCCTCATAAGATTATCTCCAATTTGTCCTATCCTATATACATATACATCATGGTTTGCATGTTGTTTTTCCTATTAGATTGTGGAATTCTTGAAGGCAAGGATTTTTTCAAGGGGAGGGTCTAGTCTTTGTATTCTCAGAGTTTAGCACAGTGACTGGCACATAGTAGGTGCTTAATAAATTCTAGTTATCCAATTGACTTCAAAGGTCAGCTCAGGTGTCAACTGTACTCTGAAGCCTTCTCTTCATCTAAGGGTTAATACTGTCCTCCTCCTTAAAGCACTTTGCATTTATGTCTCTGTGTACAAGTTTTATCCCTTCCATAGCATACGTTCCTGGAAGGCAGGGGATGCTTCATTTTTGTAATTTTATCACTGCCAACAAAGTATCTGGCACACAGTAGGTGCTTAGTCATTACTGTTGTTTCAGTCCCACCCAGGGACTAAAAGCTTTCCCAGTATATGATTAGCTATTGTAATAAGTTACCTTCCTTTGTGGGGAGATGGATAGATTTCCTTCCTTCCCTTTCTCCAAACCAACCCTCTCACTCCTCTTCATGGAAACATGTATGCATATTACTAGTGATCTGAGCACAGAGTCTCATTGTTGTCCCATACAGAGAAATATCATTCCCATGATTCCAGTGAAGATTCCAAGAATTTTTGGCTAGTTCAAAAGGGAGGAAAACATCATGGCAGGACAATGGAAAGAAATAATCTAGGGGCAGACAGGGCCTGTCAGT
Source organism: Notamacropus eugenii (assembly GCF_028372415.1). Taxonomy (NCBI): domain Eukaryota; kingdom Metazoa; phylum Chordata; class Mammalia; order Diprotodontia; family Macropodidae; genus Notamacropus; species Notamacropus eugenii. Next base: position 185,209,351 of record NC_092876.1, read on the forward strand.
GCCCCTTAAATGGCATTTATGTTTCTGGTTCTGTGTTTCTTCAATAAGTAGGGTGAGGATCAGCCATCAGCCCCAGACCTCAGAACCTGGGCCCTAGCTTTTAGATACTTTCTCTAGGCTCACACGACTGGTCTTCAGGTTCTCTGTCTTAAGGTATTCAAAAAAGAGGCTTCTTAGTAGTAACTGTCCAGTCCATTCCTGCAAGATTCAGGCTTCCTTAATTCTAACAGGCAAAAGGATTAGAAGGCCTTTGGTTTTGTCCTTAGTCAAGTCACATAGGACTGTTGGACATTTCCATTTGCTTTTCAGGTCTTCTGTCCATCACTCTGCAAGCGATGGGCAAGTCCTAAACCCTATTGTGAAGGCAGTTTTTTCCCTGTAGCTAACCTGAATTTCTTGTCCTTTAAATCAAATTATATCCTCCATGGGAGCAGAGAATATCTCTCTTCCCATGTCACAATATCTCTCTTCCCATGTCACCATATCTCTTTGTAAATTTTGGAAGATCTGTCCTCAGCCTTCTCAAACTTTATATTTAAAAAAAAAAGAATCTGTTAAGAAAGGATGGCAAGCCTGCCAGGGGAGTACCCAGTCCTGGCCTCAGCTGGAGTTTTCCTTTTCTATACTCTGCATTCTAGAGATATTGTGGCACTGCAAACTTATCTCTTCCTTGGACAATCCGTTAAAGAAAAACGTGTGGTGGTACTGGGATGGGCTATGCCTTCAACAGCTAGACCTCTTCTTGCCTGGGGAGATTGTTTTACAAATTTCTTCTGCAGATGGAAGGGGGTAGCTTAGGGATGTGTGTGTGTGTGTGTGTGTGTGTGTCTGTGTGTGTCTGTGTGTGTATGTGTGTGTGTTCATCCTTCGTTGCTGAAGAAGACCATGAGGGTTAGACTTCTGGAAGGTGAAGAAGTGAGCATTTTATTATGCTAAATAATAAGATGTGATTAGGGATAAGTACAATTGGTATGGCAACCATATTGCTGTATGGAGGAATTTTGACCTGTTGCTTTCCCAGACCAAAGTAAATCACTCCTTCCTACATGCTTTGACTATCTTAGATTTGAACTTGCTTCATTTTAATTTGTGATGGAGAAATTTATCCCAAAGGATTGTAGCTAAAATAGCCTTTGGGATATAGGAGTTAATATAAGGAACATTTTTTAACTGAACCATTGATATAGGGAACTCTCAGTAAGGAAATTTCCTCTATCATTCCATGTCTGCGCCTTCTCTGAAACTTCTCGTCTCAGTTGCCTAGAACATGGAGAAGTTTAGTGACTTAGCCAAGGTCACTGAGACAATAACATGTCAGAGCCAGGATTTGAACCTAGGTCTCACTGAAACCCAAAGCCAGTGATCTATTTTCTAAGCCTTGCAGCCTCTATTTGTGGAAAATAACCTGAAGAAAATGATCAGATAGCAAATTTCCAGGCACATTTTGGGACCTCCTGACCACAGGTAAAAATGGATAAAATATCACAGGGGCTACTAATGGCCAGGCCCTTGGAGGAGCATGGTACTAACAGCAAGGTGTCAGCCAAGCTGACTGATTTCGGAAGCAAGATAGCATAAGTCCAGAGAAAGGTTCAACCACAGACTTCCTTACTCATACCCTATTTCACTGCAGGTTGCCCATCTGGTAGTCCTCATACCTCTGCCCATCAACTTCATACCAGTCTACAGACGGTGCCAGATGCTGGGGAAGCCTCTCTCCTGTACTGAGGAGACCAAGTTTGCCTCGCAGATGCCTGCCAGTGTGTTTGCAACATTTGGATTGCACAAGGTGTTACACGGCAAACATGTTTTTATTGAAATATCTCTGCCCTCCAGCGTATTTATTTTATTTTATTTTACAAGATTCAGCTTCCTGCTGATCTTCTAGTGAGGGAAAATGAGCTTTTGAAAATGGTTTCCTTTTTTATTTTTAAGCACTTAGAAAGCAATGTTGGGGCAGCTGAGCTGAGAGATGGACAGATCACAGATTCAGTATGGTGCAAAGGGAGGGGACTAGATGGGGTGTCAGGAGAACTGTGACCTTGTACAATTGTACAATTCATTTCCTAATTTTAGGCTTTAGATATTTAGTCTGTAAATGTGGTGTTTGGACCAGATGATTCCCAAGCTTCCTTGCAGCTCTAGCACTCTGTGACTCTATGATCTTCTAGGTGCAGTCATTCCTTCCATCTGTCTAAAAGTGTTTGGGCTGTTTTGGGGTTTCTAAAAGCTGTTCTTCTTCTGGGGATCTCTAAGTCCCAAGAGTCTGGGGACTCTAATTTTCTTTCAAATAATAGTACATGAAATCAGTCAAACTTGATCCAGCTTGTTGGGGTTGGCTCCAATTCAACTCCAGAGTTAGTATTATACAGAGAATAAGAGCTCCCCCGTTCTGAATAATGACTTCTCCCCCTTATACCTACATAGTACTTTTATTTTGTATCTCTCTAATATACTTATGACATATTATTATGCATTTTGTAATCTAATCTATGTATTTTTGCTTCTAATATCTAAACTAATTTACACTCTTCCACCCCAGTATTGCCGTCTTTATCAATTTCCTCTTGCCATAGTAATACTCTAACATTAAAGAATTATTGCTGAGCCAGGCAGCTAGGTCACTAATCTGTCTTTTTACTATTAAGGAGGCCCTCTCACTAAACTCACACATGTGGTTAGATTATGTTTAGTTCTAGAGTAGCCTGCTCTCTAATGAGAAAAGTTGGGACCCCTTTACTCTCACTCTTTGGAGTGTTATGTCCTCTACCCCATATGCCTGGGACAGCAAGGTGGCACAGTGGGTAAAGTAACTTCCTGAGCTCAAATCTTGCCTTGGGTACTTAGTAGCTGTGTGGTCCTGAGCAAGTCATTTAACCCTGTTTGCCTCAGTTTCCTCATCTGTAAAATAATTTGGAGAAGGAAATAGCAATAGGCTTTAATATCTTTACCAAGAAAACCCCAATTGGGGTCACAAAAGTAAGGCATGACTGAAAATGACTGAACAACAGCAACCCTGGTGCCCAATACTTATTACTTATAGCTCATGATATTGGATTATTATTTATAAGAAAATTTCTTAGTTTAGGTGTTGGCTCATGTCAAGGATCTCATAAAAAAACAAAGTGTGGAAATGTGCTTAGTGTACAATATGAATCAGATAGGGGAATGGTATTTATTTTCCATGCACAAAAAAAAAAAAATGTTGAACACAAAACATTCACAAGCACATTTAACAGAAGTGAATGGTAAAAACTGACAATGCTAATTAGTGTTATGTTCTGTCACAAGGTTGATGAAGCTTTTTCTAGGACCACTGATTAGGAATTTTACTTTTCACTTCAGGGCTGTACTATCTCCCTCAAAGTCTATGTTTTGTGGCAAGTCAGAGCAGGGGTTGAGCTCCTTCCCTTGCCAATGGTATCCATCCTCTTCAGTGCAAGAGTTCTCTTTGCCAATAATCAGATTCACCTGGTTGATCCATGAGCTACAAACTCTAACACTCAGAAAATCACCTTCAAGCCCAAATTCAACTATCTTGGCATTGATAGTCGTTGATAGAAAGAACAAATGTAGAAGATGATAAGCCAAAATCCAGGATCAGGCTTGTCTAGGCAGCACACGAAATTTAACTGCCATGTGCTCATGGCAACTGCATAGTGGATGGGATGAGTTACCTTTCCTTCCACCGAAATCTAGTGAAAGAAAGCCACTATCATGAGAGAACTGAAGGAAAAGAGTGAACCAGAGGCAGTCACTTCATTTTTAAAGATCTATTGGGTCATCAGACTCAACTGAGTCTCAACTGAAGAACTGCAATAAGGGTGTTGCTTGGCCATCTCAGAAGACAAGTCTTTCATCCTTGAATCATACATGGCAGGAAATATCAGACTTTCTCATCCCAAGATGCCAACCCCCCCACAGAACTGATTCATGAACCTGTGATCAGATGGAAGCACATTACGATTCTTTGTCCATCCTCTGAGCAAACCCCCACTACAGTAATAACAACTTAAAATTTTCTTATCAATCAATAAGAATTTATTAAGCATCTATTTTGTTCCAGGCATTATGCTAAGCTCAGAGATAGGACAAAAATTAAACAGTATCTGCCCTCAAGGAGCTTATAGTCTATATAGCTTGCCTCCTAACTTTGGGAAGTAGGTCATGCTAGTGTTAATATTATTTTCATTTTGCAGATAATGACAATGAAATTCAGAAGAGTTAATACATGACTTTCCCAGGGTCACAGATAGTAAATGATTTAGTTAGGATTCAAATCCAGATCTTAAAGCCCTAACAAAGTGGGTTATTATTATTTTGGCTGTTCTTATTACCGGGACAGAAGTCGTCAAGAGTACAGACTAAAGTGGAAATAAATAATAATAACAGCAACATTTATATAGCACTTACTATGTGCCAAGCACTGTGCTAATAAGTAGTTTAAAATTATTGTTGTTAAGTTGTTTTTCAGTTGTGTCTAATTCTCCATGACCCTACTTGGGGTTTTCATGGCAGAAATACTGGAGTGATTCGCCATTTCCTTCTCCTACTCATTTTATAGATGAGGAAACTGAGGCAGATAGGGTTAAGTGATTTGTCCAAGATCACATAGTTAGTAAGTGTCTGAGACTGAATTTGAACTCATGAAGATAATTCTTCCTGATTCTAAGCCAGTGCTCTATCCACTGTACTACCTAGCTGCCATTACAATTATTATCTAATAATGCTGCTGCTGATAAATCTTCACATAATACTTTCCCTGTGCCAGGCACTGTGCTAAGCAAGTGTTTATACAAAATTATAACGTAATTATAAATAACAATTAGATTAAAGATTACAAAGGAAAATGCTCTGTGAGGGCTGAGGGAGGAGGTCTTTATTGAGTGGGGAGAACAGGGAAGGAGGAAAAGGGAAGGGAACATACATTTATTAATCACCTACTATGTGACAGACATTATAATAAATGCTTTACAAATATCTCATGCGATCCTCACAAGGAACCTGTGAGATTTTTACAGTTAAAGAAACTGAGGTGAACAGATGAGAATCTGAAACTGAATTTGAACTTCCTGACTGCAGCCCCAGAATTCTATCCATAAAGTCACCTAGAAGATACAGAGGGAATTGGGCCTTAATAGAGTTATCAGTTGCAGAGAGGGAGAAAAGGTACTATAGGCAAGGGTAACAGCATGAATAAAAGCCTACAGTCTGGAAAGTTCAAGGAATATTGGGAATGGGGAGGAGAGAGGGAATGGATCCAGTCTTTTTGGAGCAGAGATTGTGTAGAAGAGAGAAATGTGGGATACAGGTAGAAATGTAGGGTGGCATCAAATTGTGGCCTTGAATGCTAAGGAATTTGAAATGCTAGGTAAAAAAATGGGAAAGGTTTTAAACAGAAGAAATATATAGCTGGATTGAAGCTGGTGAGGTACAATGCATGGGTTAGTGGAATCACCAGAGAAAGAATTTTCCTCACTGTATAACAAGATAAAGTCAAAATTAAGTACATAATTTATACATTAAGGGTGATACCACAAGCAAATTAGGAGAGCAAGGAATAGTTTACCTGTCAGATTTATGAAGAAGGGAAGAATTTATGACTAAATAAGAGACAGAGAACATTATAAAATGCAAAATGGATAATTTTGATCACATTAAATTTAAAAGTTTTGCACAAAGACAATGCAACCAAGATTAAAAGGAAAGCAGAAAGTTGGGAAACAATTTTTATAGCCAGTGTTTCTGATAAAAGACTCATTTCTCAAATATATAGAGAACTGAGTCCAATTTATATGAACACTAGTCATTCCCCATATGATAAATGGTCAAAGGATGTGATTAGGCAGTTTTCAGGTAAAGAAATTAAAGCTATCTATACAGTCATATAAAAATGCTCTAAATCACTATTAATTAGAGAAATGCAGATTAAAACAACTCAGAGGTACCACATCACACCTATCAGATTGACTAATATGACAGAAAAGGAAACTGATAAATGTTGTAGAAAGTGTGTGAAAATTGCAATACTAATGCATTGTTGGTAGAGTTATAAACTGATCCACCCATTCTAGAGGACAATTTGGAACTGTGCCCAAAGGGCTATAAAATTGGGCATGACTTTTGATCTAGCAATGCTACTCCTAGGTCTATATCCCAAAGAAATCATAAAAAAGAGAAAGGACCCACATGTGCAAATATTTACAGCAGTTCTTTCTGTGGTAGTATAGAATGGGAAATTGAGGGGATGCCCATCAGTGGGATTGCAGTACATGAATATAATGGAATATTATTGTGCTATGAGAAATGATGAGCAGGTGGATTCCAGAAAAACCTGGAAAGACTTACATGAACTGATGCAAAGAGGAGTAAGCTGACTCTGGAGAACATTGTACACAGTAACAGCAACATTATGTGATCGACCATGATAGATATAACTCTTTTCAGCAATATAATGATCCAAGACAGTTCTAAAAGATGCATATTGGAAAATGCTACCCACATACAGGGAAAGGTCTATGGTGCCTGAATGCAGATCAAAACATACTATTTTCACTTTTTTTGTTTTTTCGTTCTCATGGCTTTTCCCTTTTGTTCTGATTCTTCTTTTGCAACATGACTGATGTGGTAATATGGTTAATATGATTGTACATAGAGAGCCTATATCAGATTGCTTGCTATTTGGGAAGGGAAGGGGAGGGGAGGGAGAAAAATTTGGAAGTCAAAATCTTATAAAAATGAATGTTGAAAACTATCTTTACATGTAATTGGAAAAAAAAATAAAATACCATTAAGTGGGGAAAAAAAGAATTTCCCTCTAGGATCACTTGAGAAACTGCAAGTTCATTAAAGAGTATCATATAGGCAGATACAAATTCGTTGTGTATACCCAAGAATTAATTATCTGTGCTATAATTATATTTATATAGTCAGCTAGACTCTAATTTTTCTGCGTGCTAGGAATTGGTTGTATATTATTGTTTAGTCATTTTTCAATCTTGTCTGACTCTTTGTGACCCCTTTTGGGGTTTTCTTAGCAAAGATCCTGGAGTGGTTTGCCATTTCCTTCTCCAGTTCATTTTACAGATGAGGAACTGAGGCAAAGAGGGTTAAGTGACTTGCCCAGGGTCACTCAGCTGATAAGTGTCTGAAGTCAGATTTGAACTCAGTCTTCCTGACTTTAGACCACTGTGCCATCCAGTTGCTCTAACTCATTATATATACCCAAGAATTAATTATCTGTGCTATAAATGTATTGATATAGTTTGTTAGACTCTAAGTTATCTGAGGGCTAAGACCTTTTCTTATCTAAACTTTATGTCTTCTCCTGTCTCTGGCATAGTGCTCTGGACACAGTAAAACTGAATAAGTGTTTATTCAATTCAATTCAATTGGATGTCCCTGTGTAAATACTCAGTTTCATCCATTAGATTGGCAGTTACCTAAGGATGGGGCCTGTGTCTCATCTTTATTCGTAACTTACATTAATATTGCTCCCTCTAGTTATTTTAAGTTCATACTTCTTTTTTCCTTTGAACTTCACAATAACCTGAGTCATTAGGATCATAGCACCACAGAACCACAGGTTTAAAGCTGAGGGAGACCTTGTAGGCCATCTGGACTAATCTCATTTTACAGATGAGGAAACTGAGGCATGAAGTTAAAAACAACCCATGCAAGATCCCCAAACAAGCTGTTAACAGACTCGGCTCTTGGATCCAGGAGTGGTGACTTTTACATGGGGTTCAGATGGCTGGGGGCTTGTCAGGGTTTGACTGACAATCATCCTTCTTGGCCTAAACCTTCATCTGCCCATGAGCTTCAGTAAGCCTATCAAAGCAATTTTTTTCCTATGGTCCCAGATATAGAAGCTACTTATTCAGTGGTACTGCCTGGGAGCCTAATGCTCCATTTTGGCTGCCTTAGGGGAACATGTGGGTTTTCACAGCCTGGGGTTGGGGGTGGGGGTTGCTCTCAGTGTGGAGAGAATTTCTCACTTAATGCTTCTCCAGTCCTGAAAGGAGCCAGCTGGCAGGCTGAAACACTCTTCTATATTCATGGGCTCTTTAGAGCAGCTCCTACTGCTGCTATTGTGTGTGTGTGTGTGTGTGTGTGTGTGTGTGTGTGTGTGTGTGTGTGTGTGTGTCTATGAGAGAGAGAGAGAGAAAGAGAGAGAGAGAGAAAGAAAGAAAGAGAGAGAAAGAGGGACGGAAGGAGGGAGGGAGAGAAGGGGAAAAGAAACATGGATGGAGGGGAAGAGAGAGAAAGAGAAAAAGAGATGGAGACAGAGGAGAGACAGAGCCAGAGAAAAGCAGAGGGGTTGAAGAGAAAGTTAGATGGAGGGGAAGTGAGAGAAAGAGAGAGATAAAGACAGAGAGAGGGGAAGAAAAAGATGGGGAGGGAGAGAGACAGAGAAAGATAGATAGAGACAGAGAGGAAGTGGGGGGGGAAAGAAAGATTTATGGAGGGAAAGGGGAGAAGGAGAGACTGCCTGACAGATTGGTCCCTGCAATGCTGGGCTGAAACAGTGACCCCATGAGGAAAGTCTGAAAGCTCCCCTGCATCCTAAGTTATCCCCACATGGATAAATCATGCAGTTGTCATGTGCAGCCCCACCCACTGGCACTCAAGGTTTTCCTTTCCATCCCTTTACTCCCTTGTCCTCTTCAAGGAGGAAACATCCCATGTACTGCCACTCTGAGGAGAGACTGAATGAACTGAGTGACAGAATCACCATCAGAAGAGTCTTTAGAGGCTAATGAATTCAATAGTGCCTCAGCAATCCTCTCTACAACATTCTTGGGAAATGTTCTTTCAGTCAAATATGTTGAAGACTTCCAGGGATGGGGAACTCACTACCTATGCAGGAGGCTAAAAAAAGTGATGTTGAGTGTTAGAGATGATATGGAGATAGGGAGAGAAAAATCAGAAATCTGAATTCCTAGATAATCACACCTGGAGATGCAGAAGATAAGACTATAACATTAAATTCTTTCTTCTGCTCTGTTATTTCTAGGAGTAGCCAGATTGAGCCACAGTTCTCCTAGACAATCTGAAATGATCAGCCTGTTCATGATAGTTCTTCACTTCTCACTCCCAATCCTTCTTTTACTCCCTCACAGACTAGAGAACTCACATATTATCCAAGCAACCACCCTGACCTAACCTTAGAGTCTTCATGTGAGTTAGACTGGATTGCTATGGGCAGACCAGGGCTGGTGCTTGGAGGAATGATGGATCAGAGTTAGATGAAGGGGACACACCACCCTCAGAGCCAAATTTTGATACATGAAGTTTATTTAGTTTCTATCCTCATAGGCTCAGAATGTATAATTGGCCTATTTCCTTGAGAGGAGAAGGAAGCTGATAGACCAGTGACATGTGATGAAAGGAAGAGGGAAAAGGAAATCCTAAGAAGAGGTTAGAGGATGAGAGGAGAAAGAGAAAGTTTTTAAAAATAAGCTGGAGGATTCTGGGACAGGGTGTGCAGCAAGGTAGACAGAGCACTCAATCTAGAATTAGGAAGACCTGAGTTCAAATCTGATCTCAAATACTTACTAGTTTTATGATTCTGAGCAAGTTACTTAATTTCTGCCTGCCTTTGTTTCCTCATCTGTAAAATGGGGAGAATGAGCATTATATAAATGTTAGCAATTTATAATAATAATAATGGCACCTACCTCTTGTTGTTGTGAGGATCAATTGAAATATTTCTAAAGTGCTTTGCAAATCTTAAATCAGCTATTTAAAATGATAGCTAGTATGATAACAGACCAGGTGGGTAGTTAGGTGCTGCAGTGGATAGAGTGCTGGCCCTAGTTCAAATCTGGCCTTAGACACTATTTTTGTGACTCTGGGCAAGTCACTTAACCCTGTTGCCTTAGTTCCTCACTGGTAAAATGAGCTGGCGAAGGAAATGGCAAACCACTCCAGTATCTTTGCACAAAAAAACCCAAATAGGGTCATGAAAAGTTGGATACAACTGAAAAATAATTGAACACACAAAGTCTTCTTATGCCTGGATTGGTTTCATTCTCAGTGAAAATGGGAAGACCTTGCATGGCTGTAGACTAAGTTTATTGAGTGACGAAGGCACACAAAATAATGTGATGTCTTCTTCCCCGAATCCCATCCCTAAAGAGATTTCAAAACCTCCCACTGCTTCTGAGTATAATCATTAGCCTGTATCTCTCCAGGGGTAAAGTTTTTCTTCTTATTTTGTTTCTGGTGGAAATAATGGAGAAATAGAGCACACTACCATCAGCATAATATGCCATGATGTATTCCAGACTTACTCAGTCACTTCCTAGCCTTTCCTAAGGAGATCTATCACAATGCCAGAGCCAAAACTAGTGAGTTTTAAGCCTAGGGAGACACAAAACCCGCCTGGGTAAAGCAACATAAAATGGGCCCACAAATCAACTTTTCAAAACCAATTTGACTGAGCTTAGTGTGATGTAATGGAAAGACAACTGGCTTTGTAGTCAGAAGCGTTAGCTTCAAAACCCACCTCTGTCCCTTGCTAGCTATGTGACCATGAGCAAGTCACTAATTTCTTTGTCCCTCCATTTCTTCCTCTGAAAACAAAGAGAATTTTGACCTGGAGGACCTCTAAGCCCCTTCCAATTCTAAAGCCATGATCCTGGGGGGCAAAGGTATGGTTCAGAAGAAAACCCAGGGCAATTCCTTATTGTGGGAAAAAGGAAAATATTAAATATCTAGAAGAGGAGGGAAGCAGGGTGGGACAAAGAAAACTGACTCACCTCTGTGCAGTTGCAACGGTAGAGGGGTGGAGAGGGGGAAAAGCTGCTAGCTTCCTATGAAAACGAATTCGTTTTGCTAAGTGCTAAGCACAGTTGTTTCTATGATGTTGAAGGACTGTCAGGGCCGTTGATCCCATAGGGTTCTGTAGAGTGTGAACTAGTGGGGTGCAGAAAACCTGGCCTAGATTCTATGCAAGTCTTTGGTCAGTCCTTATTAAGCCTAGCCCTCCAGGAACAAAGCCCTCGTTGTCCTGCTTAGTTATTTTCAGTCATTTTTCAGTCATTCCCAGCTCTTCCTGACCCCATTTGGGATTTTCTGGGCAAAGACACTGGAGTGGTTCACCACTGCTTTTCCTCAGGGAAATAAGATTAGAGATAAGGGGGATGGGGCTTATGTGCTGACTAACAGATAACACAAAAGACATGGGGATGGGATCAAAGTACATACCACCTCTGTTTGATGCCTCTCCCAACACACTGGTTGACACATACTGGGAAGATGAGCAGAAAGAAACAATGGGATCCCTTGCACTGATTCAGCACAAATTTCAAAAGTCTTCTTGAATTGGGGACAGATCTTCATCTACAATACCTTCCTAATACGTGATGACAAAGAGCTACGATGAATTCAGCTATTTTTAAGATGAATTCATCTTTTATTAATCACAACAGCATCTATGTTCATTTGAAAAACAATAATACATCCATCCCTCCCTTCTTTGCAGAGATGGGGAACTATGGATGTGGAACACTGCATATACTGTCTTAGTTGATGGATGTATTGGTTATTTCTGCTGAATTGGTTTTTCCCTTTGTTTTTTTTTTTTATTCTCTATTATAAAGGATGGTTCCCTGAGTAGGGGACTGAGTGGAGGTGTTAGGGATGTGTCAGGAAATGAAAGTTGTTCTCTATTCTCTGGCCTCTCCTCCTGGTCTTACTGCCTTGATGAAACATCTGCCCTGCTGCAATCTTCTACCCCACATTGCCTCTCTCTGATCACCATTTAAGTCTGGAAAATGCTTCCCTCTAGTCATCTCTTCATATCCAGCAGTCTTGCCACAGGGTCCTCTTTTGTAGGGACCTGACTGGTCACAGCACTGGAAGAGGTTATACCATGTCTAGACCCTTTAAAGTACAAGGTGGCTGTGATTAGCATGTAGGAGTTAGCAGTCACCCATGTCCTAGTTAAACCAAGTGGCAACCCAGTTAAATGATGCTATCAATGTCAGTTCTGACCTTCTAGGAGCAGCTCAGCTCCACCCTGGGTCCCCACCCAGTAGTGACAAAGGCTTTGAAGACCTACCCAGAACCTTGCCCATTTGTAGTGATAAAACTGCTTTATTTTCATTGCTTCAGGTTAATATATCACTGTGCTGTCTTTGTACTCTTTCTTGGAATCCATGAAATCCATATCAAAACACCTTTCTTCACACAGAGCCCATCAACCCCTTCAAATTCTCCCCCTTGCACAGCCTTGACCTCCTAACTACTTCCCCCCCCCCCCCCCCTCAGTTCTGGAACCACGTACCTTGATCAAATTAACTTTACTATTGTTGTTACTGAGTGAAGGGTGTCACTCTCTACTCTTTGGCCCTTCTCATCACCCTCTCTCACTCAAAACAAAGTCACGTGCAAGTCATGTCATCATTTCTCTGATGGCACGGTCTTCTTCAGCAATGAAAGACAAACACAACAACAAGTTGCAAGTTTTCCCATGAAAGAATTTCACTCTTCCACAACTCTCCTTTACATGTTGTCCTCCCCTTTATGATGCAGTTTCCTGGAATGTAAGGACTATTTTTGCTTTGATATTCACATGTTCAATTTACATTCCTTTGGGCAGAGCACCTGCAGGTAAAGGTATGATATCCTGTGTGTACAGAGGGAGAGGAAGGAGGAGAACAAAAGAGAGGAGAGGAGAGAAGAGACAGGGAAGAGGAAAGGAGAGGAGGGGAAGAGAGGAGAGGGGAGGGGGACAGGAGGATCTACATTGCTCCACTAGAACTGGCCAGTTGGATCTCCAGTAGGACACCTCATGGTACTCAAGCTCATATTTTGCCACAGGACCCAGATGGCTCCAGAGGAAAAAGTGGGCTGGTGATTTTGCACCACCTCACATAAATCCAATTCACTTGCAAGTCAGATGTCATGGTCCTCTTCAAGAATGAAGGAAAAACAATGACAATGTCCTTAATGCTCAGCATAGTGATTGGCACATAAAAAGTCTTACTACATACTTTTGCATTCATTCATTCATGTAAAAACCAAATTATCAATAGAGAAACTTAAAAGAAAAGATAATAAACATATACATATATACATACACATATATCTATATCTTTTGGAGCTATATAAAGACCCATAATGAGAAGGCTTTGTGCTGTATGATTTCACCAACCTCTTAAAATGATAGTTCTCCCTCCTTTCAACCCCCTCTGGTCAATGACTTATAAATAAGGGAATCATTGATACACTTCTAAGTGCATTTGCTTACTCTGTGAATTTTCAGACTTCAGCTAAGCAGGCATCATGGTACCAATAATCAACAAGCATTGATTAAGGCTGACTGTGTTAGGTGGGATGCCAAAGTTGGGCATTCAAAGAAAAAGGACAAATAGATCCAGAACTCAAGAAATTTACCTTCTAATTATCGCAAAATTATTTACATGGCTAAAAAACATATGTTCTCTAAATGTAAAGAAACAGTGTATCATAAAAAAAAAAATATGGAATGGGCTGTTTCAGAAGAAACTGGGAAGACCTCTATGAACTAATGCAGAGTGAAGTGAGAAGAACTAGGAGAATCATCTATGCAATCATAACACATATATAAAACTCCCACAGATCTTAAAACAATGCAATTGTGATCCTGGAGGACCTCAGATGAAGCAAGTCAACCACCTGCAGAAGGAGGCATACTTTTTTGGATGTGGTCCATTTGGGAATTTGTTTTGCTTGGCTAGGCATATTTGTTTAAACAGGATTTTGTTTTTCTTTTAAATTGTTCAATGGGAGTGGGAGAGGGGATTGGGAGGATAGGAAAATAAATGTATGTTAATCAGAATAATAAAAAACAAATTTTGAAAGTAATTCATATTTAATGAACTAATCTATAATAGAGGAGTCTTGACCCTGGAGAAAGAAAATGTCTGACCCAGTCACTTGAAGGAAGGAGCTATTTAATTTTTGTCTTTGTAGCTCTAGGATTAGCATAGTGTCTGGCGTATAGCAGACATTTAACAAATGCATGCTGATTGCTTTATTTCACAAAAAGAAACAATTCAAGACTAAGGATTGATTGGTTGATTGGTTGTCATCCTTCATTCTTGAAGAGGATCAAAATGACATCCATATGTTGGGGTTAAGGTACAGTGTGTCCCAGTGTGGCTGATCAGATCAACATGAGCTTGGAAGGCTCTACTGCAGGTTGGGTGCAAATAGTCCATATGAACATTTGGAGTGGAGATGTCTATAAATGTTGTTGTCCCACATTTCTTTTGTATTCAGAATCAAGGCTATAGTGAAGTTGCACAATGGGCAAGTGCCGCCAGAAACACCTCGGATTCAGTACACGTTTGATTTTTAATTAATTTTTGGTCATTGTATGTTAGAAAACCTTTTTAACTGTTGCCAAAATTTTTGCGATCCCGTGTGGGGTTGCAACTCTCAGTTTCAGAAGTACTGAATTCTAGACCCTCTTCTTGTTTCTGTGTAAGAAGATGTATCCTGAGCTGATAGCCCTCCTTTTCTATTTCTTAAGAGTTCTGTTAAGCGCATTCTGCAACTTTCCTATCTAGTGACAATTGAATGTGTTTTACTCCAGGAATTTTGCCTTTAATTCAGGTATATTTTAAGTAGAGGAGCAGTATGGTATGACAGCAAACTGAACTGGGAGTCTGGAGACTTAGGTTCTAGCTATGTGACCAGGGGTATATCAATCAACCTCTCTGAGGTTCAAGCCAGTCTCTAAGACTTATCTTCTATCACAGGCAGTAAAGTCTACACTGGTAGATGTTGATATATCCTGACTGCCTCTTCCTTTAAATGAAGACATCTCAGGAAAAGAGCATAGCAGAACACCATCCTGCTCAACCCAAACTCTAGGTTTAGGGAACAGGACTGGGGTTACCTTCTCTGCCTCCTGGGCACACTTAATTTGGGAGAGGAAGATGAAATTGGGCTTCTTTCTATCAACTTGCTTGTCAGGGTAAGAGTCCCCCCACCTCCAACCCCAATCCTGGGAGAAGAAGCCAGAGGGAACAATGTGGGTCGGAGGCATAGAGATTCTAACCTAGAGGTCTGGGGCATTGCCTTGCCCTCTCTGCCACCATTGCTGTTACATTGTTGCTGTTTGGGGAAATAATCTCAACACTATGTGCTGGACCCTCCTAGCCAGAAGAGATGCTCTCCCTCAACCCAGCTCCTGGGAGAGATGAGGAATTGTGCTGCTTGTGGTTCCAACTCACTCTGAGTTTGTTCCCCTAATCACCTGCTCCCTGGTGCCTGCTAGATTGACCCCTAATTTTCATTCTTGTTTTAAGTGGCCAGCTTCTTTTTAAATTCCTCAGTGGCTAGAGGGATTGTCAAGTCCATTAAGTATTATTGGAGATGGGGGAAGGGAGTCAGGGAACCAGCCTCAGAGATGAATGGCCACATAACCGAGTGCCCAGTAAACCTTGATATACAGTGACACACAGAGGCATCAGGGGGCCTTTGTCCTTCTCCAAACTCATTCTGCATCCCATCTGTCCTCAGGATCAGATTCTACAAGAGTTCTGGATGGGTGCCTAGGGAGGCTGACAGGCCAGCTACTGGTGATTTCTTATTTTCTTCTTTTTTCTGCATAGTCCCAAGTGGCCAGAGACCTTGGATATCCTGTCTGACCATGTTGAATCCCTGACAACAGGAAGGGTTATCGGAGATTAAGGAGAGTTATCAGGGCCTGAGGAAAGACTCTTCTTGGGAAAAGAAGGCAAAGTCCAAGGTGTTGATTTTTTCTGAGTAAAGAAAATAATCAGAATTAATGGCAGTTCAAGTCAGACTTGCCAGATCCAAAGGGTGGCATGGGAAGCAGAATTGGAATTCTGAGCATCTGTCTAAAATAGGGGAGTCAACCTGGAGTCAAAAAGAACACATTGTAGAAGTGATGACTAAATTGTAGTATGTCACACACTATTTCCTGTTCAACAATTTATAGTTCTTATATACTAGGTCTCATCCCTCTTCTTTTTTTTTTTTAACTTAATTTTGAAATTCTATTTTACTTTTTCAATTAACAAAAATTTGTTTTCTTTCCTTTCTAGATTCATCCCTCATAACAATATCTACAGACATCCACCTGTAGCAGTTTCTACTCCCTTTGGGCATCTCCCTTGAATGATGGACTGCTGGCTTCATGACAGCTTAGACAATTATACCTCGGATCAAAACTTAGAATAATATCAAATTATAGTGCCTAGAGATTTTTACCTTAAATAGCAAAATTTAACTGATCACACTTTTGTGGCTAGATTATTTCCCTCATGTTACAACAACACTTAACAATGAGCACATATAAGGACATCTTGTTTACCTTTCATTTATAATCTAAGAACAATTATATTCTGGAGTTTCACTCATACAGTGAATATTTGATAGGTAACTCTAAACCTCAGGAAAAAATGCTAACTACAGCAAGTGTCCAATCTGTATTTCCTGTTCACCCCTAAGGCTATAGTGAAACCTTTGAACTTAATTGTTGTTAAAGTTGGCTCCAAGATGTAACTTCAGTACAGACTATTTCTTAATGGACAGTACTTCATTCACTTTCATAAGTGATAGTTAAATAATAAGATAAAAATCAACTCTACCCTAAGCAAACTAGAATTTCCCCACTTTGGCTGGGTGTGGTCCTTGTTTCTCAAATTTCAGCACTTTAGAATGTTACAGCATGTGGTCAACAGGGCTGATAAGACCTGTTGTATTTATGACCTTGTGTAAGCAGAAAGTCCCCAGAAACCTCACAGATTAGGACAATTTAAAGACTTTGCTACTTTTCCTCTCAACAGTAAATTACTGTTTTAAAGCAAATATACCCCATTAAATATTTAAGTTTTCCTCACATTTTTGCCACATTCTTTTAAAAACTCAGTATAATCTAGCAGCTTACACATTAAAAGTAAAGTTACTTTTCTAACAACATTTCTGAGACAATGCTTCCCCCAACTTTGTAATAGTGTTTAGTAAGAAATAGTGTTTAGAAACGCAACAACATACATAACATCATGTATTTAATACATGAAGCAAAACTTATTATCAGTCAGGTGACATCAATTCAGTTGAATGCAGTTCCAGATTATTTTACATAGAAAATCATTCATCTTATCACTTTTGACATTCAGTATTAATCACATGTAAAACCCAGTATAGAGTAATACTGTATGGAGTAATTACATTCAATGAAAGAATTAATGATAATAACTAGTTAACATTGATATACTGTGTTAAGCACCTCACACTTGCGTAGTCTTCACAACAACCCTGGGAGGTGGGTGCTCTTATTATTATTCTATTTACAGATTAGGAAACTGAGGTAAACAGAGGTGAAGTAACTTGCTTAAAATCACACAGCTAATAAATTTCTGAGACCAGATTTTAACTCAAGACTTCCTGATCTGCGCATTTCCCAGCATATTATTTTAATGTTAAGTAGCAAATGGGCTATTAAGGTCTGACTTTATATAATTATTCTAACAGGAGGACATATCTCAATGTAAATGAGAATACAAAATGATTTAGCTTCAGAACAAAATTTCAGCCAAATCAAATCTAGATTTATAATCTCAATAAATTAAATAACATTTAAATCTCAATTTTCCCAAGGGCATACCATTTTCAGTTAGTTCATGTTTGAGACATTTGTAGTGGCACTTCCAGATCCCCACACCTTTTTCTTTTATTTTTTTAAAAATCACCCAAAGAACCAATTATTTTGTGTTTTTTATTTTTAGTTTTCAACATTCATTTCCACAAGATTTTGAGTTCCAAATTTTCTCCCTATCTCTCCCCTCTCCCACCCCAAAACACCATGCTTTCTAGTTACTCCTTCCCTTAATCCGCTCTCCCTTCTATCATACCTCTCCCTTCCCTTATCCCCATCTTCTCTCTTTTCTTATAGGGCAAGATAGATTTCTATACCCCATTACCTATATTTCTTATTTCCCAGTTGCATGCAAAAACAATTCTCAACATTCATTCCTTAAAGTTTGAGTTCCAACTTCTCTCCCTCCCTCCCCACCCATCCCTACTGAGAAAGCAAGCAATTCAATATAAGCTATATATGTGTACTTTTGCTAAAGACTTCCATAATAGTCATGTTGTAAAAGACTAATTATATCTCCCTCCATCCTATCCTGCCCCCATTTATTCTATTCTCTCTTTAGACTTTGTCCCTTCCCTAAAGTGATTACTTCTTATTACTCCTTCCTCCTATTTTCCCTCCCTTCTATCATCCTCCCACACCACTTTTTCCCTTTTCCCCTACTTTCTTGTAGTGTAAGACAGATTTTCATACCAAATTGAGTGTGCATGTTATTCCCTCCTTAAGCCAAATGTGATGAGAGTAAGCTTCACTTTTTCCCTCTCACCTTCCCCCTTTTCCCCTCCATTGAAAAAGCTTTTCTTGTCTCTTTTACGAGAGATAATTTGCCCCATTCTATTTCTCCCTTTCTCCTCCTAATATGTTCCTCTCTCACACTTTAATTTTATTTTTTAGATATCATCCCTTCCTATTCAACTCATCATGTGCTCTCTGTCTATACATATATGTGTATAATCCCTCCAACTACCCAAATACTGAGAGTCTCAAGAGTTACAAATATTATCTTTCCGTATGAGAATGTAAACAGTTCAACTTTAGTAAGTCCCTTATGATTTCTCTTTCCTGTTTACCTTTTCATGCTTCTCTTGATTCTTGTATTTGAAAGTCAAATTTTCTATTCAGCTCTGGTCTTTTCATCAAGAATGCTTAAAAGTCCTCTATTTCACTGAAATTCACTTTTCCCCCTGAAGTATTATACTCAGTGCTGGCTGAGTGATTTTTGGTCTTAATCCTAGTTCATTTGACTTCTGGACTATCTCATTCCAAGTCTTTCAATCCCTTAATATATAAGCTGCTAGATTTTGTGTTATCTTGATTGTATTTCCACAATACTCAAATTGTTCCTTTCTAGTTGCTTGCAATATTTTCTCCTTGATCTGGGAACTCTGGAATTTGGGTACAATCTTCGTAGGAGTTTTCCTTTTGGGATCTCTTTCAGGAGACGATCAGTGGATTCTTTCAATATCTATTTTACCCTCTGGTTTTAGAATATCAGGGCAGTTTTCCTTGATAATTTCATGAAAGATTATGTCTAGGCTCTTTTTTTGATCATGGCTTTCAGGTAGTCCCATAATTTTTAAATTGTCTCACCTGGATCTATTTTGTAGGTCAGTTGTTTCTCCAAAGAGATATTTCACCTTATCTTCTATTTTTTCATTCTTTTGGTTTTGTTTTATAATTTCTTGGTTTCTCATAAAGTCATTAGCTTCCATCTGCTCCATTCTAATTTTTAAAAAACTATTCTCTTCAGTGAGCTTTTGAACCTCCTTTTCTACTTGACTAATTCTGCTTGTTAAAGCATTCTTCACCTCATTGGCTTTTTAGACCTCTTTTTCCAATTGAGTTAGCCTGTTTTTAAAGGTGTTATTTTCTTCAGCATTTTTTTGGGGGTTTCCTTTAGCAAGGTGTTGATTCCCTTTTAATGAATTTCTTGCATCACTCTCATTTCTCTTCCCAATTTTTCCTCTACCTCTCTTACTTGATTTCCAAAATCCTTTATGAGCTCTTCCATGGCCTGAGACCATTGCATATTTATTTTGGAGGTTTTGGATGCAGAAGCCTTGACTTTTGGGTCTTCCTATGATGGTATGCATTGTTCTTCCTCATCTGAAAGGGTGGAAGAAAATATCACTCACCAAGAAAGTAGCCTTCTATCATCTTTCCCCCCCCCCCCTTTTTTGGGCATTTTCCTAGCCAACTACTTGACTTTTGAGCCCTTTGTCAAGAGGAGGGTATACTCTGGGGACCTGTAAGTTCTCAGTTCTTCCAAGGTGGCACAATCAAGGGAGAGGAGTTTACTCTTCTCCTGGCCTGCACTCTGGTCTGGGAGCTACCAAAGTTTTTCTGCCCAGGATCTGTAAGTAGAATTCCTTTTCCAGAGCCTCTACCAGCTCCATCACACCAGCATTCTTCCTCACCCCAGGGCTGCCATTCGGAACTGAGACTCAGATCAGCGGCTCAATTCCCCCAGGGTCTTTAGGCCAAGGGCTCCATAAAGGGATGCTGTACTGCAGTGACTTCTGCCAGCCTGAGGCCATGGCTAGGGGAGGATCTTGCTCCCTTCTAACCTAGGTGAAAAAGTTTTTTCACTTACCTTTGAAGCTGTCTTTGGCATTTGTGGGTTGAGGGATCTGGGAACCGTAGCTGTTGCTGGGAATTGTGTCCCCAAGATGTGCTCCCATCCTGTTCCTGCCGCTGGGATCTGTGGGCTGTGCTCCCCTCCTTGCCCTATGTGACACACCTTTCTTGTTGGCCTTCCAGGCTACCTTGAGTTGTAAATCTCTTTCACTCTTGTCATTCTGTGGCTTCTACTGCTCTAGAATTTGTTTAGAGTCATTTGTTACAAGTATTTTATGGCTGTGGGGGAAGAACTAGAGTAGATGGGTCTTTCTACTCTGCCACCTTGGCTCTTCCCCCACCCCCCCCAACCCCAGTCTTATCCCTATTAGTCCTGCTGTGTCATAACTATAGACATGAACAGAAAGAGATAATAGAAGAGGGTAAGGAAATGTTGTCTGGGCCTCATCCATTTTGAGCATTTGGTTGTAGTTGAGAAGGAGCCAAAGGGAAAGGATGCAGGAGTATACATCTCTTAGGAGCAGAGCTGTTCTCTAGTTGTCCCAGATCTCTTTGGGAATTTTCTTTAGGCCTTCATGGAAGATTGGAGAAAGTCTTTAGTACTTAAGATGGGCTCATTTTTTTTAAAAAGGATCTTAATGCTCATTCCTGATAAAACTCTGAAATGTATTATGAAGAGAATGGTTTATGAACACTCAGAAGAGAAACCATGACCAGAAGGAATGAGTATAGGGTCATCAGGAACAAATCTTGTCAGACTACTTTCGTTGCCTTTTTAAACAAGGTTAATAGACTGATCCTTCATTGAAATCCTACCCTGATGCCTTCTCATGACATGAAAGTGATACTAGTTCTCAAAGGCTGTACCAGAAAAAGCATAAGCCCTGGCAGATTTTGCCATGTTGGAAAGGCTTTGAGTATGGCCTTGGGAAACAGATTAATTCTAACACAGATATACTTTACTGGTAGCAGCCTGGCCACCTGATGCTAAAAATTTTATGGTCATAACAACATATGAAACAAAGGAAATTAAAAAATAATCACTAGTCCTGAATTAGCCCACTTTCACTTTTGCAGGGATAGTAGCAGAATAGTGGGGAAAGGATAAGGAGGTGCTAAAGCTCATACAATTTTTAGACTCCCATCTAACTTGAATTAATACTTTAAATATGAGATCCTTGCCCAGTGACCAATGAGTGGACATATTGCTGGAGGATGAATGGTATTTATCTTGACATTCTTGCTCTAAAACACAGAAGACAGAAGGAAGTTGAAATAAAATGGAAGGCTGGTTCACAGGTACTCCTTAGAGAGGCAAAGAAAGAAGTTGGCAGAGTGAGTCTTACTGTGTGCCCTCAAAACTATAAGAAATACAATTTCACAGGACATTTTGTCATTATATATCTCAGTACTAATGATAAAGTCTTGCTGAGAGAGGAGAGAGGGAGAGAAGAGGGAAAGAGAGAAGTGAGGGAGAGAGTCATAAAAATAATTTCAGTTTGCTATTCAGCAATGGATCAAATCCTTACCTTCTCACTACTGACTGAATGAGGTAGGGTATCTGGGATGCCATTGTGCTTATTATTTGGTGATTGTGAAAGAGCATTTGGGTAGAACAAAACAATGTCTTAGAAGCTCTTTTGTAATAAGGTCTTGTCCAATCATATATTGAGATCATTCAAGATTGAAGACTGGAAGACGTTAACAATAGCCCTGTTCAATAACATGCTGATAATAAACATTTGGAGTGGTCTAATTAGCAGGGAGGCAGCTAGAAGGCACAGTGGATAGAGTTCTGGACCTGGAGTCAGAAAGAACTGAGTTCAAATCTCACCTCAGGCACTTACTAGTCAATAAACATTTATTGAGTCCCTATTTAGAGAAGGAGATGGCAAACTACTCCAGTATCTTTGCCAAGAAAACCCCAAATGGGGTCATGAAGAGTCAGATATGACTGAAACAACTGAACAGCAATTGTTCATTGACTTGAATTAATTTAATGAATACTGAAGGGCAGATTTCTTTGTTTTAATAAATGACTTCTAATCATTGGTGAACCAGGAGAAAATGTTGGAAGAATAAAGCTGAGGGAAGCACAGGAAAGACCAAATGGAGAAAATATGTTTCATAAAGCATAGAGAGACAGAATCTATTGCCCATATTCCAACATATATTCAAAGGGATGCCTTGTAGTGAGTAACCTTTTGAGAGACCTTAGACAAGAGTCCCATAGAATGAGAAAGCATGGATGAGTTGGAATCTGCTCTGCATCTTTGGAGGAAATTTTGAATTGATGAGATCGCAGGTCCATTTAAATATCTGAGAGATAGACCAGGGAAATGAGGCCCACAAAGAATACCTGAATTTCAGTGAGGCTTTTCACAGTCCCTCATAAGACCCTAGAGGATACGATAAAGAGGTATAGTTTGGTTTTGGGAAAGTGGATTTAGAAATAATACATTAAATAGAACCAAAGAAAGATGATTAAGGATTGGAATGTTGAAGGACTTTTTCTTTGGAGTCATTTCAATATTTTCATTGATGACTTGGCTGAGAACTGACATGACCTATGTATAGTGTCTATGGAGGACATGAATATGGAAGGGATACACTAAATGATGGAGACACAAGGAAACTCCAACAAGGCAAGGTGGATGGAATCTAATAAGATAAAATTATAAAAGAATGTAGGTAAAACTTTGCCTTTGGGATAACAAAAAAAAATTACATTTTCATTTAATGCTACTCAATTCAATTGCATGCATTAAGACTACACAATTCAATTACATGCATTAAACACCTACATACATTAAACACCTATATGCAGAACCCTGTGATAGGAACTGAAAATACAAAAACAAACCTTCAAAGCAGTGCCTTACCCTCAAAGAGCTTACATTATACTGGAGCATGTAAGCAGATACTAAGTATGTGAAGGGTTGGTGTCTGACCACCTGATTCCTTCCCCACCTCCCCAACTCAGTTGAAATTACAGAAGGAGACAGATTATAGAAAAATGAAGTAATAATGTGTTAAATTAAGTGCAAAATCCTGTGGGGGACGGGGTACTGTTATCTTTTTGAGAAGGATGAAGGAAGCAATTTAAATCCATTAGGGAATCAATCAACAATTAACTGATTCCTTGATATTTGGCCACATACCATGGTTCTGAAAAGGGAAATTTTCTAGTTTTGTGAGACAGTTGAGATAGTGAGAAACTTTGCTTCTGCTAGAGGACAATCAATGGAAGGGATTTCTCTCCCTTTCTGTCACCTTAGTGACCATGAAATCTTAACAGTGGAACTATTTGTCCTATATGAGACATTGCTTCTAGTAGAGGGAGGAAGGGAGAGAAAGAGAGAGAGAAAGAGAGAGAGAGAGAGAGAGAGAGCGCTTACAACTGAGGGATCACATTCTTATAGGAGATGACCATTGAACTAAGCATTGAAGGAAGTTAAGAATTTTAAGTGGTGTGATAAAGAGAAATTTTATTCCAAGGTTGAGGGACAGACTAGACAAAAGCACAAAGGTGGGAAATGAAATGCTGAGATCTGGGAACATTACGCAGGTGATTGATCTGGAAGATAAAGTGCTTGACCAGAAGTAGTATTAAATAGACAAGAAAAGGTAAACAGAAGTCAGATAGTGCAGGACTCTAAATGACAAGCTTGAGAGTTTACTATATTTTATATGAGAAGTAATAAGGAAACACCAAAGATTTACAGCAGAAGAGTGGTATAGTCAGACCTGTATTTTAGCAAGATTATTTGGCAATTGTATGACCAATGGGTTGGAGAGAGAAGAGGATTAAAGCAGGGAGACCAATTAGAAGGTCATCATAATGATAAACATGAGAGGTGTTGATGACCATGTGAATGGAGAGAAGGGAACATATAGGAGAGGTGTTGTATAGGTAGAATTGACAAGAATCAGGAATTGTGTGACTACAGGATTGGGGAGAAGGAGCCAGAAAGCAATTAAAGTGAAAAAGATCTACACATTTTAGTAGACTCAAATCTCATTATGAGTCAGAAGTGTGATACAGCAGCCTTAAAAGATAAACCAATCTTAGACTGATTAACAGAAGCTTTGTGTCTAGAGCTCATATATCAATCAACCAACAAACATTTATTAAGAACCTATTATGTGCTAGGTACTAGGATACAGTATAAAGAATGAACCAATCCCTGTTTGCAAGAAGTTTGTATTCTGGTAGTGAAGACAGGAATATATATGTAAGTACATACCAATATAAACATAAAGTGAGTCAATAAATGGGCTGATGGAGCCTTCTCTCTTAGTTGCTCAGCATCTGTTCTGCCTGCCAGATAGCCTCAATATTTTAACTCACTAGGGTAAAAACAATACGAACTATGATGATAATGATGACGAGGACAAGGACATTGACAATGATGACAACCTAAATAACAGTACATTTTCCACCTAAATGAACTGTAGTTCAATGAACCAGTTCTCATTCTTTGCCAACATCTTTCTCTTTCCCTCTTTCCCACACCTGGAACCATTTACTTTCAGATGTCATCAGTCCACTGAGAAGATTAAATTGATTCTGTATCATTTTTATTGATTCTATTTACAGTTAATTGGTTTTTTTCTTGTAACTGCTTAAGTCATGGTTCTTTGTCTCTGAACTGAGTGCAAAAATTCAGCTGGTCTATAATGAGTTAAATCTAGGCATCCACTTCTGATAATCATTGATAATAAATCTACTCTTCCCTCAGGTAAATCTGTTCTCTTTGAGGGACTCAGGTGAAAAGAGGGAGTCTAGTCTAGTATCTTTTCACCACCAAACTATCCTTCAAAGATGCCTGGTTTGCTCTCCAAAGTCCGACCCACTATCTTTTACCTTTGCAGGTAGACTCAACCAATGAACGTTTCTTAGTCAGAAGAGGGAAGGGAGGGTTGTTGCTAACCCTGCATTTCCAACTTCCAATCAGTTATATAGTCCCTTATGCCTCAGTTCTGTAACCAGTCATTTTGTGCTGAAACCTACAATGTCACATAGTCAGCTTTATTCTTTGTTTTAATCTTATTTAAAAAATGAGTTTATCTTAGGGTTTTCGGCTAGACAATGAGGCAAGCCATTGACCCATTATATTGGCAGGTAGTGCCCCTATTAATAAACATTATCTTGATAGCTCAAAAAATTAATTCAGTGTGTCCTTGTTGAACTATCTCAGTTTACCTATGTTGAATTTCACTTGTGACACTACCATATTTCAGAATCACAAAATTCTAGAACTGGAAGACAGAGGTAAGTTATTTCAACTCCCTCATAGCATCATAGATCTGCAGCTGGAAGTAACCTCAGATGTTACTGAATTCAACCTTCTCATTTACAGATGAGGAAACTCAGGCTCAGAAAAGTTAAGTGACTTGCTGAAGGTTACATACTAGGAGTAGCAGAGATATATCTTCTGAGTCTTTTGAACTCAATCCAATTAAACGATCACTAATTTCTTCTACTCTACCATAATTACTTCTTAGATTAGAGTTCCTTCTGAGGGATACATTTACAGGTTTATAATCACAATCATGGTGAAGAGCCTTGCTTTGAATGATGGTCTTTTGACTTTAAACCCCAAGCTGTTTCCATTGTACTCTACTTCTTCTTACATATTTGCATTTTAATAGGGGTCTTATGTGTTTATTTCCTCACCCAAAGGTGTGAATGATGGTAATTTTAGATGCTACCCTAAGTTAGTTGAATGGATGGTTTAGTGTTGGCAGGAAGTCACTTGGTATTCTTTCAAATCAAATAAATAAATAATTGATCAATTAAATAAATAGAATTAAGTGATAAAAAAACAGAATTGATCAATTAGATTAAATGAATGAATGGATAAAAAAATAAACAATGAAGTTAGACTCCTACCCTGTTTATTGACATGGCCAATATAATTCTACCTAAGATAATGGTGTCATCAAAGGGATGAGGGAAAGGAGCCATGCCTGCAAAAATGAAGGTGGTGAGCTGTGAGAAGCTATTTTAGCCAATGGTTCCATGTCAGACAGTGTCATTCAGTAGAGTTAAGAGACCTGGCTTTATCATAGTTATACAGTGTGATCATGGTTCACTCATAGTCTATCTTTAATTCTAACTTACCATCTGCAGAATGAATACTGTGATGACTGTCAGCTTTCTGGCATAATTTAGTCCAATTCAGTGAATATTTATTAAGCATTTATTATACTGTGCCTTGAGAAGCTTATTGAACAATGTTATAAACTATAACGTAAGTTAGAAGTTAATATGTAGGACAGGTCAACAAGGAGGATATGTAATTAGATATAGAAATGTCTTCTATGTGCTTTGGGATCATTGGATAAAAGTGCTGTGTCATGCTTCTCAAAAATGGAAACAGGGGCATAGGAAGCAGGGCAAGCTATGTTCCTAGGACTTCATACCCTCTCTTCTCCCTAATAATCTAACAAATTGTCATTTCTATGCAGTAGCATCTGTGGTTTTCTCCAACTAGTTCTCTCCCCCTCTTCCCCAACAATCCCGGTAGGAAGTAGAAATAAATCATGCATGTCACCTGGAGAGAGCATGGAAATATAATGATGGACTGCAGAGGTTCATTTTTCAAAGTTGTAAGAGCAGAGATTGTTTACAAATAAACAAGCTGTGTTTTGCCTTCTGCAGTGGGTAATGGTGGCCAGTTGGGAGATGGAGTATTCACAGGCATCCCTGTCAGATTTACAACTTTGCACCTCTGTTGGCTCCTAGATAAATGGTAGCATGGGCAACCAATGGCGGCTGAGATCTAGCAGGTGGGTGAAGCTTCCCTAGGCATCCTGAGGATGGAGTGAAATATCACTTGGAGTTGTCAAGTTCCTGCACAAGCTATTGCTTCCCCACTCTACAACAATGTTATCAAATTATCCTCAGGCTTGACTTCATAAATTGGACTATATGGACATTTCTCTCATAAATTGTAAGGCTGATTTTTTTTCCTATTCCATTTTTCCTAATTCCTCCTACCCCCACCAACTTTTTCTACATCTTTCTCTGCTTCTCCACAATAAAGCTGAGGAACATTGACCCATTCTACCAAAGGGAGGAGTGCAGAATAATTATTGCCCTCAAAGAGCTTTGTTCTTCTTTTGCAAATCCAACTTATCTTGACTTTTTATAATTTAACTAAGTTCATTACCCAACGGTCCTGGCCAACCTTTTTCCAGGGTGTTTAGTTACTTTCACAGGCTAACAATCTACTGCATCTCAGAATCACTGGAGCTAAAAGATACCTCAAAGATCAACTGTTTCAACACCCTCATAGAAAGAACCATGGATCTTGGAGGAGGAAACTCCAGAAGTTTTCTAGTCTAACCCTCTCTTTCTAGAGAAGAGGAAACTGAAGCTAATCCAAGCCAATCCACATTTATTAAGCACACACTATGTGCCAAGCACTGTGTTAGGCACTGTCGTAAGCCCTGGGAATACAATAAATAAAAAGGAAGATAGTCCCAGTCCTTAAGGAACTTACATAATGGAGTGAACTCAATACATTTTCTGCTCTCCATAAAGGAAGGTGTTGGGAGGAGTTGGGTATTTTCCTCTCCAGCCATCTAATCAGAGAGTAGAGGAGGTTGAGAGAGGTGGTGTCAATCAAGTCAGCAGCTTGGTGGTGAGGTCAGGGGTGAAGAGCTTATCCTGGGAGGGACATCTTGTTCTATGGACTTGAAACCTGACAGAGGAGCAGATGCAAAGTGATTTGCTGAGGGTTACATAGCTAGAGAGTAGCAAAGAAGGTCTTCTGAGTCTACTATACCACGATTATTTTACAGATCATATTCCCATAGTTATAAGCTTATAACCTATAGTTCAAAGCAATATATCTCATAGGGGAGGGACTGGATTTATGATTTCTTTGATGTAATTGTATCATTTGGTTCCTTTTTTCTTCCATACCCACCCTCTTTAGTGTCATTTAAAACTGGTGTATTCTAAGGATAGGGGGGCTACCTGATTGAATTGGTGTCTCCTTCCAAAGTCCATTATTCTGTACCCCTCAGCCCTAACTCCCAGATCCACCAAAGGCAATCCCCCATAGCCTGGGATGGGTGAGGATTGTTTGGAAGAGGGATAATCCTTTGCTTCCTTAGAGAGAAGGGAACAAACAGAAAGCAGTGAACCCTGGGAACATTGTTGAGTGACTAGTTACCTTAAGAATTGTGCATACCCTGACTTTAATCCCTATTTTTATTCCTCACTTGTCCCGACCCTCTCACTCACTATTGTAAGATGGTGAGACGTCTCCTGAACTCAGGCAATTTATGACTTAAGCCCTCAGAAAGGTTTTTAGATGAAAGGAAACAAATTACATCCTGTCTCTTCTACCCATGCAGACCAATTCATGAGGTCTTTCCCCTCCATGTCATCTCCTAAGGTCTTACTTGGCATTTCTAGATTGGGTTGCCAGCCTCTTTTGATTAACATAGGATGACCAGGTAGAAAAAGCCCTAGATGGTGAGTTGTGAGATCTCAGTTGTAAGTTCTAGTTCCAGTTTTTTTTCTGACCTTTGGATGTATGACCTTAGGCAAGTCCTTTCTTTCTGGAACTTAGTCTCTTCTGCAAAATGAATGAATTAGATTTAATCATCTTCCAACTCTAAAAATCTATGATTTTATTTTTTTACAAATGATTAGCTGTCCTCTACACTCTGCCCCTTCCCCAATGAAAAGTGAGGTTCCATCTAATATCACAACCCTTCCAAAAAAATTGAAAAGGCTTATAAAACTGACCTGTGGGGTAGGGGAAGTCTTCTTCCCGGCTCCTCTGGTATGTGTATTTCTCTGAAGAGGATTTTATCCTGTACCTCTAATTGAACTAATAGGGGAATTCAAGCCCTGGAATTTGTGACATGCTCAACATTGAATAAAGAGGAGGACAGTCTAGGGATATTCCAAGGAGACTGTTAGCCATCATCTCTACCTTGTTACCCTGGCTCTGTCCCTACCCCATTATAAGGTTTATTCTCAAACCCAGAGTTATTCACCCTAATATAAAGTCCAGTAATACCAGATGAAACAAGTTGTCCCCTTACCTGTGAGACTTCTATTTTTCTAATATTAATTGGAGGAAGCTTAGGGCAGGCAGACACCAGACACGATGAGGCATAAGTGATGTTAAGGAGAAAACAAGCTGTGATAATGGAACCCAACTCCCTGGTCACCAAGATGTCAGACTTCTCAGATAAAAGCTAAGTGAGTTCTTTACTTTTAAAGATTGTGAATGGCTATCATGTACTGAGGGCTCAGTGACTAGAGTTCACAGGAGGTCTTGGGGTGCCCTTACATTTTATTGCATTAATGACCATCTAAGCTTGGGTAATGTCTTACCTGTGAGACTTGTCCCATTGCATAGGGCTAACATGACACATTTTTATTATCCTTTAGGGTTTGATAATGTTTTCCTCACAATAACACTGTGAGAATGCCAGCACAAGTAGTATTTTCCTGATTTTAAAGATGAGGATCCTGAGGTCAAGAGAGGTAGCATTTATATATAGGCTTTTAAGGTAAGCAAAACTTCATAAGTACTATCTCATTTTATCCTCACAGCAATCCTGGGAGGTAGGAGCTATTCTTATTCCCATTTTACAGGAAATTGAAGTAGACAGGTTAAGGCAACTTACCTAAGCTCACATATCTAGTTAAATATCTAAGATCAGGTGTGAACTCAGGTCTTCTTGTCTCCAGATCTAGCACTCAATCCGATTGTACTGTCTACCTGCCTAGGTTAAGTGACTTGCCCAGGGTCAATGGATGGAGTAAGGATCTGAACCTAGTCTCTAAACTGAAGGTCCAGGTTTCTTTTTACTACATTATGCTTTCTCTGATGGTAGGTAAAAATTTTGGTTCCATGTATCCCTCCAACTCTTAGCTCTAGACCATTTCAACTGACTGGCCATGGAGATTCCAGGAATACTTCACCTATTCCCCATCTCCAATTATACACTTTTACTTTCCCTGTCTTCCCCACCTTCTTATATACACATATTCCCTAAATGTGCTCACCTATGACCTGTTTGTGCTATGAGTGCCCAAGTTCAGGAATATTATGGCTTAGTCCAGGGGTGAGGAACCTTCAGCCTTGGAACCACATGTGACCTTCTAGGTTCTCAAGCGTGGCCCTTTGACTGAATCCAAACTTCACAGCATAAATCCTGTCAATAAAAGGATTTGTTCTATAAAACTTGGACTCAGTCCAAAGGCCACATCTGAGAACCTAGCTGGCCACATGTAGCCTTGAGGCCTCAGGATTCTCACCCCTGACTTAGTGTTTGATTCTTTTGCTTCTATGTATTGTAGCTTGGTCTACCTATCTGTCTTCAATTAGCTGCTCCCTGAAAGCAAGAACCAGGTTTCAGCATTTCTCTTTGGACAACAGCCAGCACCATACTATGGATGAGGAGGTACCTATTAACAGATTTCCTAAACACTCTCCCTCTTTTTCCATTCTTTTCTCTTCCTAACTTTTGTCTTGGGATGATATCCTCTTCAGGAAGACACCAAGAAGACGCCATCCTTCTAAGGGCAGGAGCCTGGAATTACATACCTAGAGAACCTTGGAATGGTTGGGAAGGTTAGGGGTCTTTTGCCCCACAAGTGAGTTCTATAAACCCCTCCAATTTTTTTCCTCCATGCTTCTTCAGTTGGGGCTCAAGTCTTTCCAGGGTGAGAATAATATAAAGCAAGGCAAGCCAGCTGCTGCTCCAACCTTCTTGTTAATATTCATGCAAACCTGTTCTTCCTCTTGCTCTACATTTAATGGTCTGCTGGGCAGGCTCTAGAGAAGGTGTGTATGCATTCTGAGCCAAAAGGCCCTAGAAACACCTGATTGAGAAGCTGGAAAGAGTAGATAGGGCCACAGGCCTCTGTGCAGACTCCACTTTGTCATTAGCAGGGATAAGAGACAGGGACACAAGCTTCCTGGATAGTGAAGGGGCTGTTTGTCTCAAAGGTACCAGTTCAGACCTTGGCACCTACACTTAGCTGGTCAGCCACAGCCTTCATTCACTAGAAGAGAGGCTGTTAGGGAAAATAGTCTTATTGGAGATGAAGAAGGAGCAGCCACCTGTTTTTAGCTCTGAGATCTCTGCTCCTCGGAGACAGAGTAGGAACAGATTAGGGGGTAAAACATTCTCTCCCCAACTCTCATCTTCTAATCATAGGCTGTAAGTTTTAGTCATTTGTATTTCCTTGCTTATGCCTTAGTTGGGGGTAAAAAGGGAGAGGAAGTTGGCAAATGATTAAGTAGTATATAGATTATGGATATAATTATTTATGATATATAAACATATTTTTTATATTATATATGCATATAATATGTGGGTATGTGTGTATACATACTAATATACAAAAATGCATACATACACATATATGTGTGTATGTGCATGTGTGTGTGTGTGTGTGTGCGTGTGTAGAAAAGGCAAGTAGTTGGCTCAGTGGATAGAGTGCTGAGCTTGAAGCCAGGAAGACTTGAATTGGAATCTGCCTCAGAAACTTACTAGCTATGTGACCCTGGTTAAGTCACTTAACCTCCATTTGCTTTGATCCATGGAAGAAGGAAATGGCAAACCAGTCCAGTATCTTTGGTAAGAAAATCCCATGGATAGTATTGACATGATAGAGTACATGGAATCATGAAGAATTAGACATGATTGATTGTCTGAACAACAACAGACAGACATAAATATACACGCTACCGTATACATATATGTATGTATATATGTAAATGTGTGTGT
Source organism: Notamacropus eugenii (assembly GCF_028372415.1). Lineage (NCBI taxonomy): Eukaryota > Metazoa > Chordata > Mammalia > Diprotodontia > Macropodidae > Notamacropus > Notamacropus eugenii. The sequence continues at coordinate 185,241,326 of NC_092876.1, forward strand.
ATGTATGTATGTATGCATATACACAGAGGTAGAGGGAGAGCAAGAGAGAAACCACAATCCCCTGTTCCAATAATACAAGAGTCCTCCTCAATGGCTAAGAGTGAGCTTGGTGTTGTAGAATGAACTAATGAGTTTCAGTCAATGTGGCTGGGTATGGATATTCTGGAAAAGAATACAGCATTCTTATCTGTATGATGAGAATGTCCACATAACGAGATAGATCCTGTTCTTGACTTCAGTAGACCAGGGTTCAAGTACCATTTACTGAGTAATTATAATCAGGTTATTTTTAAACCTTGTAGAGTCTCCATTTCTCTTCTGTAAGATAGGGATAGAGGTAGCCTGGAGGAGGGGATGACAGCAGAAAATCCTCAGTGTCAAGAAGACCTAGGTTTGAGTCCCACCTCAGATGTCTACTGGCTGTGTGACTGAGCTTACTCTCTTATTCTCCAAGGCAGTTTTCTAAGACTACAAATTGCAGAGAAGATGATCTACATAGGTAGAGCAAGTTTTCCACTAGGACCTCTTTATACTAATGAAAGAGAAAGCATGCATTCTTTTTTTTTAATTGGGATGATGATTATCTTATTTTCTACTTCACAGGGTCACTGTGAGGCAAACACTTTGCAAAATCTAAAATCCTATATAAAAAATGTGAGCTATTATGAGTACATTAGACCTTGGGCTTAAAAAAGATCAAGAAAAATTTGTGAAGCTTAAAGGCTCCCTTGTCTTAGACTAAGAAGATTTCTTTTTTATACACTTCTGATGGCTTTGCTCTTGTGTACTCTTTTTGAATTTGTGTATTCCCTTTCCTTTGTGACTAACCCCCAGAAAACACACTCTCAGATCTCTGAGATAGGCGAGAACAAGGAGAGGAAAGTTGGTATTGGAATGGTCCCTGAGGGACAGAGTTTGTGTCTGAACATGAAGGAACACATAATCAGGGAATGGGGTGCAGCAGAGTTTTGAACTTAAGGAGATAAGAGAGTTTATGAGCCAGAAAAGTGCAAGAGGTTTTAATCCTTCTAGTGATGAGAAGGAACGTGTGGGGGGACAAAGGAAGGTCCCCTGGATAGTATCAAACTTGTGCCCGGAGAAGGTGATTCTCTTTTCAGTACTTCACATGGTCCCTCCTCACCTGGTGGTCTCTCCAATATTCATTCTGTGACAGAACTCACCTGACCACAGCTTCCTCAGCTTGCTCCATTCCCCAAACCTTCCCAGCAGCCCCATCTACTTTTCTTCATTCTCTCTTGATGCTGGTGCTGTCTGTCCTTTGTTCTCAAAGAGGACCATATGAGGAAGATGATGCCATGACCTGCAATTTGTTCGGCACTCTCTCTAACCACAGAGGAAGCAATAGCTCTACTCCTAATTAAGGATAATCTCTACTGACATCTTTGAGTCTATTCCCTCCCATTCCTCCCATGACCTTACTCCAACAATTGTTTCCTCTTTCTTGTACTTCCTCTTATTCCTTATTTGTCTGTAGACTTTGAAAAAATGGACCTGTGATTTAATTGACATAGTGCTCTCTCTCCAACTTGAGAGAAAGCTTTAGAGAATTGTTTAAAGAGTCAGCAGGGTATCTTGTGAATACAAGTCTGGCATCTGTCTTCATCAGGGAGACCTGAGTTCAAATCCCACTTCTACCATATACTGGACATGTGACTGTGGGCAAGTCACTTAGGTCCACATAATTCTCTGTTTAGAAACATGCTTTAATGACTTCACTTCACATATATATTGTTTCTTTCTCAATGAATGGGGTAGGGGCAAGAGGGAGGGAGAGAATTTGGAACTTAAAAGCTTTAAAAATGCATGTTAAATTTTTTAAATGTAATTGGGAAATATTTAATGAAACAAATAAAAATATAGTTAAAAAATAGAAACATACTTTTAAAAATATCATAACTCTCCACCCTATTTAGACATTGTTCCATTTCTTTCCTCTATTCTGCTACTTAAACTTCTCAAAGAAACTGCCTATACCTGATAAGCCTTATCACATCACAATACATGTGCTTCTAAACTCTTTTGATTCATTTTCTATACTCATAACCCTCCCCTCTCCCTCACTACTGAAACTATGTTCAGTGATCAATAATTATTTTTCCATCACTAATTCCATGGCCTTTTTTCCAGTCCTCATATGCCTCTCTGTAGCTTTTGACATTACTGACTGCTTGTTATATCACTGGGTTCTTTCCTCCCATGATTTTCAGACACACCCCCTTCTCTTAGTTTCCTTTCCTAACTCTCTAACTCACCAGTTCTCAAAAGGTATTCTTTGGCACTGAGTGTCCTGTGGATTCTATGGAATTTACCCTTGGGATCACAAGTATATGTGTATATATATGTGAACACCTTAACTCTCCTATGATGCCAGTTCATCTCCATAAAGAATATTGTGCAGTGAGTGGGAAGGGGGCAGGGGTGAGAGGGTGGTGGGGAGGGGAAGTGCATAACAGTACTTACCTACTCTGTCTCTGTCTCCTTACTCTCTTCATGCTCCCTTAATGCTGGTCTCTGTGAGTCTATCCTTGACCCTCTTTCTCTTTACTCCATCCATTATCAGTTTCGTTTGCCATCATAGTTTAAGCGCCCCTCAAATTTATATTTTACTTCTAACACATCTTTGGCGTTCCAGATCCACATCCTCTAACACCTATGGGACCTAACTACTTGGATGTCTCATTGATACATATGAATGAATCAACACGTCCAAAACTGAGATTATTATTTTTCCTCTCTAAATCAGTTTCTACTTCTGACTTCACTCTTCCTGTCTGTTATACCTCTTGGTGTCACTTGTTTCTAGGATCATAGATCTGGCACTGGGAGAGACTTCAGAGGCCACTCAATTCAGATGCTTCTTTAGATAAGGAAACTCAGGCCAAAGTTAGTTTAATGACTTGCCCAAGGTCACACAAATAGTAGGCTACAAAGGTGGAATAGGAATCAAGATACTCTGACTCTAGAGCCTGTTTCTTTCCACTGTATCACACAGTTCAAAATTTGGAGATTATCTTGGCCTCCTCCCTCTCCCTACATTTCACATCCAATCAGTTATCAAGTCCTAATGCTTTTACCTCTATAACTATTATAGTTATATATTATATTATAATGTAATATTATCTCTCTTTTGCTTTCTTTCCTTCTTTCTTCTTTTTTTTCTTTCTTTCATTCATTCTTCCTTCCTTCTTTCCTTCCTTTCCTTTTCCCTTCCTTCTCTTTCTTTCCTTCTTTCTTTCTTTCCTTCTTCCTTCCTTCCTTCCTTCCCTCCTTCCTTCCTTCCATCCTTCCTTCCTTCCTTCCTTCCTTCCTTCCTTCCTTCCTTCCTTCCTTCCTTCCTTCCTTCCTTCCTTCCTTCCTTCCTTTATTTTCTTTCTTTTCCCAAAAACTTAAACCAAGTGCACTCTGAAGCCCATAGATTGGACCACAATAGGCCCCTGCCCAAACTCCACCCCTCCTGGCTTCAGAGTGATTATCAATACTAACTGTTGCTCTTTTCCTATCCAGATGTCTCTGGAGAAGTGAGGCTGGTGACCTGCACAGCCCTCTCTCACTCAGAACAAAGTCCAGTGCAAGTCATATCATCATTTCTCTGATGGCATGGTCTTCTTCAGCAATGAAGGATGAACACAGCAACACAACAGCAATATTATATTATAATATAATATAACATATATTAATTATTATATATTCATATATCACATTACATATTATATACATATGTTATATAATATATGCTATATTATATAACTCTATAACCTCTGTATCTCTTGTATCTGTTTCCTCCCATCATCAGAGTACAGATTCCCATTACCTGTCAGGAGAAGAGCCTCATACCAGATCTTCCTGCCTCTGCTTTCCATCTCCCTCCAATCTAACCTTTGGAAAATAAAATCTTCTTTATGTGTAGGTCTGATCATATAACCCCTTTGCTCAAAAATTTCCCACTAAAGAGATCTCTGAACACACTTTTGTTTTGCTTAAAATATCTTCCTTTCTTATAATACTGGTTAGATTTCAATCTATTATTTAAAGCCTCTGATTCCCCTGAATGTCAGTAAAGACCTTCCACTTCAGACCTCAGAACAACTTTCTGATGAACTTAATATCATGCAGCATTGTGTATTTCCTCCAGCACTCAACCCTATACTCTTTGGGTGCTTTATAATGTTGCTTGAATGAATAAAGCGATAGAAAGACCAAGTATCCACCAGGAATAGGCAATAAGGGGCTGTTAGGGCCAGAGGGAGCAAGACATCGGGGTTCTATTTAGCGCAAACATTTACTCTTTTTTTTTCCAAGTATAAACTTTATTGGCTACTTAAGCATTTACTTTGGTTACATGAGAAGCCAAACTCTTTGCTCCTGCAAATGTTCTGTCCAGGAGGGACAGCAAGGGTTGGTCTGCTGAAGGAAGAAAATGAAAGTCTTCCTCAAGTTGAGGGTGGAAGCCTGGTTCCCAGGCCCAGAAACACAGGCTCTTTTCCTCCCAGGGCTATTTGTCCCCCTGCCTTTGGTGTGGTGCACACAGTGTATCAGCTTTATTCTTTCTCTCTCCCTTCCTTCCACTCCAACAAGTTACCAGGGTTCTGAGGGAAGCATCTCATCCACTGTGTGATCAACACAAACCTGAGTGACGAGAGATGAGAAGGAAGAAGAGAGCTCCAACTACATGGTGGAGCCCGTAGGGGAAAGGTTGATTCCACCAGGCTGAGGGAAATTGCTCCACGCATAGAGGTTTTTGGATCTCAGCTGTGCCTCCTATATCACTAAGTTCTGGGTTTGAGTCCTCCTCCGGGCTTAGATTGCTGGGAAGATCCATGACCCTACCCTTAGTATCTGGGTTACAGAATCATATGGCAGAGAGCAGTCTGTTGGGCATTGACTTCAATGTCTGGTTTTATTGGTTGCTTGTTTTTTCAAACCCAGCTTAAAAAAAAAAACTCACCTGAGGTGATGATTTAGTCAGTGGGGTTAGGGTAGTGATAGGGGGGTTGACTTGAATTATCCCTGGCAAGTACCAGGGTCACGGGCTCCTCCTTCACATGAAGTACCAGACCATCAGTCTGGAAGCCAGGGCCACAACAGCAGTGAAGATAAGTTGAAGGTTGGGCTATCTCAATATAGCCATGACATTTTTGAAGGGGCAAGCACTACCTTCATGGGCACCTTGTTGAGCAGCATAGTAGGGGCACTTGTGCACATCTCCTTTCTCACCATGTACTAAGAGCTCTCCATCCTGGGATTCTGGGGCCAGCAAAGAGCTAGCCTTGTCCAGTTCATTGAAAATCTGCATGTTGTACTCGAAGGTCCTTGGTCCTGACAATTTTCTCCTTGATCTTCAGATCCAGGTCCAGGGCATTCATCCTGGCCTGAAAAAACTGCTTGAACTGCTGGGCATTGTCTACATTCTCAATCATGTAAACCTAGGTCCCTTCTCCTGTGCTTGGCAGTTTCAATACCCACTGGGCCACCTTCTTCAGTACCTGGTCCCCAGAAAGGTCCCCCATGTACTGTGTGTAAGCATGGGCCACGAGGAGCTCTGGCTGGTGCTGCCCCATGTGGTGGATCCAGTCTACGTAGCACTGGGTGGTCTCTGAGCACTTTAGTTTCTCCTTCCACTCCTCACCAAAGAAATACTCCATATCCTTGATCAGCACCTCCTTGCGGTGTAGCTCCATGGGGAAATACAAGGGAACAAAGGCTGAGTGGTCCTTGTTACAGTCCATCTCCTCTTCCAGAGCTGAGTACATGAAATAAAGTGCAGAGGTAAATAGCTTAAAGAGATACTTCTTGTTGTGGCCTTTCAAGAAATCGTTGACTAACTGAGTGTTCTCTGAATGGCCATGAGACTCCTTCATCTTTTCCTTTAGAAGCTCAGAAAGGTCCATTCATTTTGTGTGGTTTTCCCATTCAGGTCCTCCACAGCTTTTTTTTTTTTTTCAGATTTATTCACTCCATCTGATGGTGTGTCCAATTCAGATGACATTTTGACTTAATGCAGCTCTTCAAGCTTTCTTTCACCCCTCTGATCCTTCCGGGAAACATTCAGGGAAAGCTAGTGAGCTTATCACACTCTCTTCTGATTCACCCATGAGTTGTTTTGCTCTTTTCACTGGTGTAAACTCCATTTACTCTTTCCAGATTAGGATTTTGCCATGTGCTGGAGAAGGATAAATTATGACTCATTTTCCCATCTGCTTGAGTGGAGAAAGTTGGATGACAAGATCTAAAAGGTCTTCTTATCACAGAATTATCCCTAAGCTAATCATTATAGTATTACCACCTCTCTGAGAGTTCAGTGATTGGAAAACTTGTAGATAAGAGTTAATATGAAACAATCTAACAATTGGGGATATCTTAGGTTTAGGAATATAGCTAAGGAGACTTCCTTGGACATGCATAGACCCAACTCATCCTTAGCTTTCCTTATAGGCATTTGTAGGTATGCTGGGGGAGAAAGTCCAGAGTCAACTGGAACCACTATCTTGTGAAGAATAAATAGTGATATAGGAAATTGCCTTCAAATGAGATGAATGAAGGATATGACGGTGGGTAGGGTCTTAGGAGGAGGAATATGTGAATTAGCCCAAAACTCTAGTGGAGAAGTATTATGTGTGAATGAGTGTGTGTGTGTGTGTGTGTGTGTGTGTGTGTGTGTGTGTGTGTGTGAGAGAGAGAGAGAGAGAGAGAGAGAGAGAGAGAGAGAGAGAGAGAGAGAGAGAGAGAGAGTCCCGACTGAGAGATATGTCTATCTGAAGTGTTCTCCATCTCCAGAGATGTGCTATGCCAGGGGGTCTGATACTGAACTGAGAACAGAAGAAAGGAGAGTTCTAAGCCCCTATGTTCTTTCTCTGTATGCTTAGCTGCTTATTTGATCCTCAACCTTCATCTTGAGCCTTTTTTCTTGGGTATCCAAATCCTGATTGAATGAAAAAGGCAAATCTATTAAGATGTGCCCAGTGGTGTGTGGTCCATGACTGTGATGCCCTTCAGAATTGTTTGTGGGAAGAAAACTCAAGCCACAACCTCCTATAAGTATATAGGATGGAGCTTGAAAGCCAGAAGTTTACTTTTCTTTAGCTCTTTTCTCCCAAATGACAATGGGACGTTCTCCTTTCCCATTGACTGTCAACTTTGCTAATATTTCTATCTCTCTGAGCAAATCACTTTACAAGTAGTCACCATAGTCCTGTAGACGTCAAACAGCTTCCAACCTACACTAAGATGTCTGCAGAGAGGAACTGCTTCTTCCGTCTGGAAGCATTGTACCCTTTAAACAGTTTTTTTTTTTTTTCCAACTGAGAGGCACACTCAGGAACCTATAGCAATGTTCCATCCAGATTATTAAGTGGTTTATCTCTGATGTAATATAACAATTGTAACAAGAATTGATGGAAGCAAAATGTGCTTTTTAGTCTCTTAATGGTACTTGGTTAAAATGCTTAAAAGGTGCCAACAGGAGTTTAAAGGAAATTTTTGGATGTTCCTAGTTATAAATGCTCTCCTTCATGGCTTGTAGATTGCTGCCATTTAGGGCAAATGTTTATTTTCAATTTACACCTCCAGGAAATGTTTCCCTCAGAAAATGGAATAATTGGTTGGAAAGGTTCCCAGGGCTGTTCCTTGAGTTAGAAGGGTTTTTTTTTCCTCTTGATTTTCTGGTTTCCCATTCCATGGTGGAGTCTAAGGTATGAGTAGTCTTGTGGAAATCAGCTACAGGCTTGTCTGCCTCACTGGAGAGTCATCTGCTCCTTCCTAGTTCTAGGCAACTCCAGACTCAGATCTACTTTCCTATGGGGCCCTTCACCCTTGGACTCCAGGAAAAACTGCTCATTCCCCTACAGATTACTTAGCCCAAGGAAGCCATATTCTTAGTCATTTTCCCCTATCATCAGAAATAAATGCTAGAAAAAGGGACCTTAGAACCTTTAGAAAACAATCCTACTGTGCAGGTCAATTCAACAGGCATTCATTAAGTGCCTACAATGTGCCAGCAACTGTACCAGGTATAAGGAATACAAAGATAAAAGCAAAACAATGCTTGCTCTCAAGAAATTTATATTCTACTGGAGGGAAAGATAGTGGCTTAGAGTAAATGGTCCCAAAGGAGATACAGAACATGCTGAGCCTCCCTCAAAAAGAGAACACCATTCCCAGCTTAGGATCACCAATTTGGGAAGCCATTTGTCACCAAGAATAGTACCAGTTGTGCAAGCAGCCAGAAAGGGTGCTTAGACTGCTCAAAAGGTGAGAAGTAGGTCCTAAAACTAGAGCTTTAATATTGCCAAGAAAACAAGTAAGCTGGATAGATAGAAGCAACAAGGTGGCATAATGGATAAAAAGACAGATTTAGAGTTAGAGAAACCTGAGTTTGAATTCTGTTTCACATACTACTAGCATTCTGACATAGGCAATTGATCTAACATCTCTTTCTGCCTCAGTTTCCTGACCTGTAAAATGAGCATAATGATACCATCTACCTCATAGTGTCATTGTGAGAATCAAATTGTACTTAATTTATATAGATAATATACACATACATATATGTGTTTGCATATAATGTGTATACATATATGCATATATACATACACATATACATGCACATACACATACACATATATATATATATATATGAAGTGCTTTGCAAACCTGAAACTGCTATATCAATGTTAGCTCTTATTACTATTATGGATATGCCAAATTAAGGTAAACAGCTCAAGGGGATAATTTTGGGGTCACCAGAGAAAAAAGCATATTATTCATCCAAGGTTCTGTCTATTTCCCAGTGCCCAACCTTGCCATGACCAGGCCTTAGCAAGTGGAAAAGGCCTTATTAAGAGGGGAAGAATTTGGTAGTTGAGAATAGAAAGGGAAGTACATTGAGGAATTTCCATATCCATATCCAGGACTAAGGTTTGGAAAAATGCATTCTAGAATAATTGAGAGGCTAATAATTCTGCCAAATGAGACTATTGACTAGAAGCTAAAACCGAAGATAACATCTAGCTGGCAGACTCTGAGACAAGATTCAGAACAGATGTGTCATGTACTCTTTTGTCATTGTCAGTGTGGTGATAGAAATTAAACCCATCAACATAGTTCACCTAGAAGTCAACTTAAGATCTGCTCCCCAGTCATCTGAGAGTCTAACTTCTGTCCACTGAAGTTCCTGGGCCTGAGGCTGATTAAGAGACACTCAAGGGGAGGAGACAGAAGGATGCATATAAATATAGAGAATAATGTTTTTAAATGGATGGAATAGAATACATAGGGTTACAAACAAAACCTATTATATATATCTATATGTATACATATAGATATAGATAGATATAGAGATACATGTATGTATGTATGTATATATGTATTTTTTTAAAAAATCAAGTTCACAGACCCCCAGGTTAAGAACCCTTGATGAAGAAGAAGTGGGGTCAGCTAGAGAGTAGGCAGAAGAGATAGGAAAGAGTCAGGCTTTGATCTCAGTTGAGTTTATAGAACAGTAGTATTAACTGGGATGACCCACATAGCTCAGAAATTCTGCCCTTTGCTTATTACCATATTCACCCACATTGTCCAGTAGTGCTTAGTGCTCTAAAAAAAAGACTATTTAAAATCCCTGAAAGAAAAGTAATGACCAATATCAAGGAGTTGGCCTGGAGGAAGGCTTGTGACCTCTTTCATGGGCCAAGGTGAATGTGATATATTTAACCTGTGATGAAATGGTTGAAGCTAGCAATCTGTAGGAGATGGGATAACTCCGGCTTGATCATAGAGCTTTCTAGAACAACAGAAGAGAGCAGGGTCACATAGATTTTTTTTTGGTAGCTTTGATGATTTAATATTTTCCTCCTAATTACATGTAAAAATAATTTGAAACATTTTTTTTTTAAATTTTTAGTTCCAGATTATCTCCCTTCCTCCCCACCTCATTGAGAAGGTAAGCAATTTGTTCCAGTTCTAAATGGATCACATAGATTTGTATGGGCTTGTAGTCACATGTCTACTCTGTCAGTATACAAAGGGGCAGAAAGCACAATCTGAGGCTCTTTGCCCTACAAGGCATTACATTTAGGTTCAGTCCCAAGCAACACTGGAAGTATTTTGGGTGGAAACTCCAACCTACTTTTGGTATTTCCTTTTCCCTTTCAGAAAGCAGAAGCTTTAGTGACAAGGGAACTGAATCTGGAATTAGGAGTTGGGTTCAAATCTTGGCCCTGGTACTTACTATCTGTGTAACTTTAGGAAAATCACATAATCTCTGTAGGCTTCAATTTTTTCAACTGTAAAATGGCCTAGACCACAACTAAAGACCTTTCCAGCTCTAAATCTCTTTCTTGCTGGTCTGTCCAATAGATTTGATCTTCCTCTGAGAGATGTGTATGAAAAGGACCTCAAATGGTAGTTTAAAAACAAAAAAAGCTCTTGGGTTAGAGGAAGCCTATTTGGCTCCTTGAGAGGTTTGGTCTAGCAACTTGTGGCCTAGCAGAGCAGGGTCTCCAAGGTCCCTCCAATCCCTGACTTGACTTTTTCTGGGGACAAGGGAGGGGAAGGGAGAGAGAACAAGGAGATGAGGGAGAAGCATGCATCATTGACCACTGCTAGGTGGTCAGTCAGCAAGGAGTAGGGGTCAGGGTGGAGGGTAAAAAGCTGATTTGAAGAGAGAGATGAAAAACTGGCTCTCAGAGGAGTTAACAGAAGTCACCAAGAGCAACTCTACCAATTTTAATGGGTCCTCTCTGATAAAATCAAAGCCATTAATTAAGACATGGTGCTAGAAAGGCTACAATAAGCCTCTTAGTGGAGCCCTTTAGAAAACCTGAGGAGGGATTGAAAGGAGGGTTTAGGAAGGTTCTATCTGTTGTATATTTATATGCATTCCCATGTCTCTTCCCATGGAATGTCTCTTAGTCAGCCCCAGGCCCAGGGGATTCAGGGGGCAAAAACCAGACTCTCAGTGGATTGGGGAGTGTGACACAGCATTCATTCCCCTCACTGTTTCAAGCAAGTGAGAGGAGAAAGTTTCCATTGATCTTCAACTGGCTTCTAGGTAAGCTGAGTTGATAGGTTTAATTTCTGTCAGCCAAGGGCTTTTTGGAGGGAATTTGAAATAACACTCTCAAAATCAGGAGATAGTAGAGTTGGAAGACATCTCAAATCAATGGGTATTTGCTAAATATTTATGTGCCTGGTACTGAGCTATGCAGTACAGATACAAAGAAAGGCAAAATCAGTCCCTGCTCTCAAGGAGGTCACTTTCTAAGAGAGAGATGACCTGCAAACAACAATGTACACACAAGACTGATTATAGGATAGATTGGAGAGTCTTAATAGAAGGGAGGCACCAGCATTAGGAAAGACTTCTGGTTGAAATGGAATTTTAGCTGGGACTTCAGGGATGACAGCAAGGAGAGACAAGCAAGGAGACAAAGGTAGGAGGGAAAGTCAGTAAAAAAAACACCCAGAGTCAAGAGCTGTAGTGTCTTGTTCATGGAACATGGAAGGAAGCCAGTGCCACTGCAGAGCAGAATCTGTGGGGGGAAGAAGGTGTACGAAGATGGGAAACGTAGAAAGATGTCAGTGGTGAAGGGCTTTCAAAGCCAAATAGAGGATTTTATATTTGATCCTGGAGGTAATAAGGAGCCGTTGGAGTTCACTGAATAGGAGAGTGACAGGGCCAGATTTGAGCTTTCGGAAGATGTCAGGAATCATCTAGTCTAGGGAGTGCTTAAACTGGGGTTGACAAACTTAAAAATCTTTTTTCAATAACTATATTTCTTTTTTTAAATTTTATTTAAATTTATGGAATAAAAAAAGCGTTTCCATAGCATAGTAGAATAAAAAGAGAATTGTACATGAAACTGGAAATCTGCTATGCAGAACTTATTATTCCTTTCAACTAAATACCATTATCATGTAAATTTTTTCTTCTTCTTCTTCTCTCTCCCCTACCATTAGACACACACACACACACACACACACACACACACACACACACAATTAATTTATGCATACTTCTATTTATCATACTTCTTTTTTCTGGATGCAGATAGCATCTTTCTTTACAAATCCTTTCTAATTAATTTGGGTATTTATGATAGAGGAAATAACTTATTTGCTCAAAGTCGTTCTTAGGACACTATTGCTATTACTGTATATAATATTCTCTTGGCTCTGCCCATTTTGCTCTTTGTTATTTCATTCAGGTCTTTCCATGTTTTTCTAAAATCACTGAACTCATCATTTCTTACAGCACAACAGTATTCTATCACAATCATATACCACAACCTGCTCAGTCATTCCCCAGTTGAAGGGCATCCCTGCAATTTCCAGTTCTTTGTCACCACAAAAAGAGCTGCTATAAACATTTTAGAACATGTAGGTTCTTTTCCTTTTTTTTTTTCTAATTATCTTTGGAAATATATCTAGTAGTGGCATTTCTGGTCAAAGGGTATAGGCAATTTAAGAACTCTGAGCATAATTCCAGATTGCTCTCCAGAATGGTTGGATCAGTTCACAATTCCACCAACAATGAATTAGTGTCCCAATTTTCCACATCCTCTCCAACATTTGTCACTTTCTCCTTCTATTAATTTTGCCAATCTGGTAAAATGATATCTCAAGTTTATTTTAATTTGCTTTTCTCTAATCAATAATTTTATAGAATATAAATAATTTTATTCCTTCATTAGAAATCTTCCTGTTCATACCCTTTGACCACTTATCAATTAAGGAATGACTCAATATTCTTATAGATTTGACAAAGTTCTAATTTCCCTCCATCTTATTTTCACTCACTATTTTCCTTCTCAGTCTTTATTTTTACCCTATGCCTGTTACCTTATATTTTCCCTTTACCCTCTTATTCCTTATTTTACTCACTCCGGTGAAATTCTCTCCCTTATCTTCTCCCCCCACCCTCCTAATCTTATTCTATACACCTTTTCAGAAGTCCCTCCACCCACCCAGTTCTCTAGTTTTCTCACCTCTTTAGAAGTTCAGAAGACTTGTAAATCTGTTCAGACGTGTACACTGTTTCCTTTTCAATCCAGATGAGAGTAAAGTTCCAGCATTAACAGCCCTCTCCCCTCAACCTGTTTCCTCTGCATTAGTTCTTCCTTTCATGTCCTGTTTTATAAGATAATTGCTCCTTTTTACTTTTTCCTACCCAATTTCTTTTTTAAAAATCAATATAATTGATTTCCTTTGTAATTTCATGTATATTATTTTACACATTTTGCAGGGAGTTAGGTGGCACAGTGGATAGAGAATCAGGCATCGAGTTAGGAAGATCTGAGTTCAAATCCACCCTCGGATACTTAGCTGTGTGACTCTGGGTAAGTCATTTTTGTTTGCCTAGCATCTACCTTGCAGGGTTGTTGTGAGAATTAGATGAGGTAATGATTGTAAAACTCTTAGGATAGTGCGTAGCACACGATAAATGCTATATAAATGTTGCTGTTCAGTTATTGTTTAGTTATGTCAGATTCTTCATGACCCCATTTGGGGTTTTCTTGGCAAAGATACTGGAGTGGTTTGCCATTTCCTTCTCCATCTCATTTTGCAGATGAGGAAACTGAGGCAAACAGAGTTAAGCAGCTAGTTAGTGTCTGGGCCTAGATTTTAACTTAGGGAAGATGAGTTGTCCTGATTCCAGGTGTTGAATTCTATCCACTCTCCCACCTCACTGCCATATAATTGTTGTTATTATCAGAAGGGATCCATAGGCTTCACCAGGCTGCTAAACGGAGGGTTCATGATCTTCCCCAAAAGATTAAGAATTCCTGATGGGTGCTCATTTTGGTAGCACACATACTAAAATTAGAATGATACAGAGAAGATTAGCAGAGCCCCTGAAGGAGGATGATAAATAAATTCATAAAGCATTCCATATTTTTATAACAACTATAGTGATATAAGAAACAGAAAATATCAATAAAAACTTATTACAATTTTTAAAAAAGAACTTATGATAGATCAACCTTGTCATTTTATGAATGAAGAAACTGAAGTCCCAAAAGTATACTTGGCCTGAATTTGAGAACGTAGAGGGCTTTTGGGTGTTTCAAATGCCACACTTCAAGACAGAAGGACCTGGGCTTCCTTGGTCAACACTAGTTCACTGGGAAAAGATTTAGAACCTTCCAGTGTCAGTGTCACTGGGACTCTGGTTCCAAATCTAGGGCCCCGTACTGTGGGGCCCAAGGAGAAAATCTGAGCTTGTGCATATAAGGGTTTTATGAGACCTATGGCATATACAGACCTGAGATTCACAGACTTAGAGCTAGAAAGGTCCTTAGAAGTCATAAAATCCTGGAAACCTCCCCCCTGCCACCATTTAGCAGATGGAGAAACTGAGGCTCAAGGAAGTAGGATGATTGATTTCCTCAAGGCCACACAGGTGGTAGGAGGCAGAGCTGGGATCTGACCCTAGATCCTCTGACTCTAGGTCCAATGTCCTTCCCACTGCACTATGCTGCCTAAGCCAGCAAGGTAGTACAAGTTCTAACACCATATTGAACATTAGTCCCCCAGCATACACTGGTCTTAGAGACCAGATATGCAGACACATATCTATGAACATTGAAGCAGATGTCCTTGAACATGAACATGTATGCTCACATATACAAATATACCTTCACCTACAGTGCACACACACATACACTCACCTCAGCTTATCTGGTACTTCTTACCTTGTCTCACTTCCTGAAGGCACTGGCTTTTTTTTTTTTATTACCCATTGTGTTCAGGGAATTTGACATGAATTTGGTCATGGTCCCTGGGCAGATGACACAAACATTTTGGCTCCAGGAGGCTTATGTGATGCCTTCACGTGCGCTGGCTGCTCACACACACTCACACGCACACACACACATGCACACACACACTCGCACACACACACGCACACACACACTCACACACACTGCCTCAAATGTCTCCAAAATGATCGTCTGGTAGACCTCTCTTTATTCCCTTAGTTCCCCTGATCAGTGAAGAGACACCACTGCTGTGCCCCAGCCGCTCCCCCTCTATGGATTCCCAAGCAAATCATGTTTTATTCTGTTTCTGTTTCACTCCAGAGCGGATACGTTTGATTGTGCTGCGTTGCTCCGACTGAATTCCTATTCACATGTCTCTCCTGCGATACTGAATTGGGAGTCCTCTCCTGAAATGTGCTGACTGCAGAACTGAGACTTCATGCTCTGGCATTTAGAGGAAGCTTTAAATGCAAAACTGTTTACAAATTCAATATTCTCCAGGCCTGAACTTTCGATGTAAGAGGTATCACATGTACATATAGCTTGGTACCCAGATGCAGAGCATAGTGGTGATTTTAGATATCAAAATGATTTCTTGCACAACCACATACTTATAGCAGTAGCAACAGCAGCAAGGACTCCGAGTGAGCTGGGGTATTTTCTCATCCAGTAGGTTGACAATGGGGGCAGCTAGGTGGTGCAGTGGATAGAGCACCAGTGCAGGAGTCAGGAGGACCTGAATTCCAATCTCACCTCAGACACTTGACATTCACTAGCCGTGTGACCTTGGGCAAGTCACTTAACCCTGATTGCCTCATCCTGGGTCATCTCCAATCATCCTGATGAATATCTGGTCACTGGACTCAGATGGGTGTGGAGGAGAAGTGAGACTGGTGACCTGCACAGCCCTCCCTCACTCAAAAACAAAGTCAAGTGTAAGTCGTGTCATTATTTCTCTGATGGCATGGTCTTTTCAGACAATGAAGGATGAACACACAAGGTTGACAATGAAATCCAGACATGTGCTGTCTATTGACCTTACACACAGACTTCTCCTTTTTCCATGTCCTTCTTACCTTTACTTGTAACCGGCCCCCACCCCCTAAATTGGAATCCTTTAAGTCCACCCCAGGCTATTTTTTCCAACCCCACCCATCCTACCAGACATAGTTCAAGTCCGATCCCCCCTTGAACCAAGTCTTCCCAGCCCACATCAATTTCTCCCTCCTGGGAACTCATATAACTCTTTACTCTGTACTACTCATCTGAAAATTAATCCTGTCCTGCCCCGGGGCATCTCTTTGCACTGTGGTCTTGTTTCTTTGTCACGATTTAGTGTTTCATGTACTTTATCTTTCATGTCTTTATCTCTTCAGCTTAAGTACTTGCTTCTAGAACTGTGAGATGTGCAAATATAGAGACATCCCCACACCACATGTTTATAAGGATTATTTGTGCCTGACATGTGATAGAGCCTTCTGAGCTCCCATTGGTCTGACCAGCCACAGCCGGACACACTATACTTTGACCCCGACACAGTGATGTCATTTTGGTCCTCTTTGACCATGAAGGGCAATAGTCAACCAAGATCTTTGCACGCTGAGACCTTGTTATCCATCTTTTAAGCTTCTACAGTGCCAGCGTGCATTATGGCTTCCTGGGAGAGGTGGGTTTCACTGAAATCAAGCAATCAGTCAATCAGTATTTATTGAATGCCTTACAATGAGGCAGTCACTATGCTAGGTGTAGAGGATACAGATATAACAAGGGATTAGTCCTTGTCCTCATAGAGCTTATACTCTACTGGATGGATACCACAAGTTCATTAATAAGTAAGTATAAGATGCAAGCAAAATAAATGAGTGATTTAGAGATAGGCACCAACAACTGAAAGAATTAATAAAAACCTCTTGAAAAGGTGGTACTTAAACTAAGCATTGTAAGGAGACAGGAGTTCTAAGAGTGAAATAAGGAGAGAGAGCATTTTAAGAATGATGGACAGTCTATGCAAAGGTACAGATGTTAGAGAATGTTATATATAGGGGAACATTATGTAGGCTGGGTTATATCAAACTTATGTTGCATGACAATGTCTTAATACAAACTTAGATTTGGAATATCAATGTCCCATAGTGGCAGCTGGTGGCATAATGGGTAGAGCACCAAGCATGGAGTCAGGAAGACCTGAGTTTAAATTCAGCCTCTGTCACTTAACAGCTGTGTGACCCTGAGCAAGTCACTTAATTGCCTCAATTTCCTCATCTATAAAATGGGGATAATAATAGCACCACCTTGAAGGGATGTTGTGAGGATCAAGTGAGCTAATATTTGTAAAAAAAACACACACTGAGCACAATGTCTGGCACATAGTAGGTACTGTAGAAATGCTTATTCCCTTCCCATGTAATAAAACCCAGAGACAGTAAAGAAACCAGCTTTATGGAGGGGAGAAACTCACAAAATGTAGGAGTAGTGGTCAGGGAGAATAAGGTCCTTGATAGAGTTAGATGCCCTACTGGAAGCTTTGATGACCCCAGTGAGTAAAGTCTTGTAGGATTTTATAGAATTTTTATCTGGGTCTAGCACAACCAGACCTTGGAAAGGGAAGGAAATGAGGTATCTGGACCTGGACACTAGTGTTGATTCACACTAGTGAGAGGTGAGAAAACTGGAAAATTGAGAGGTACTTGGCATTAAAACTCCCTGATGGCAGAAAAAGGAGCTTTAGGCTATTACTTCTGGTCTTATTCTAACAGGGTGACTCAGCTTCCCTGTCATGGTGTTTTGAGTTTCTCTGAGACTTCTTTGTTTCTTGGGATAAAGAGGTCTTTGGTGTCATTATAGATAGGAGGTGATCTTTAATCACCCTGGAAAAAAATCAAGAGTCAGACTGCAAAGGAGGCTATAGTTTATCCTAGAGATAATAGGGAGGCATTGAGGTTTATTGAGCAGGAGAATAATATGCTCAGACCTATGCTTTAGTAAAATCAATTGGCAGCTCAATCAATTGCATGAAGGATAGATTGGAGAAGGGATAGATCACAGGCAGAAGGACCAATTAGGTAGCTATGTCTATAGTCTGTAAGTTGATAGCTGTGTGAGTAGAAAGAAAGAGAAGGATACAAAAAGTGTTGTGGAAGTAGAATCAACAGGACTTAGAATATGACTGAATATGGAGGTTGAAGAACAGTCAGTCAGTTATTAAACATTTATTAAGCACCTACTATGTGCTTAGGAGTGCTAAGGAGAGTGAAGATTTGAAGATTCCTAGGTAATGAATTTGAATGACTAGAACAATGGTAGTGTCCACAAAACAAACAAACAAACAAAATAAAAACCCAGAAAAGTTAAAAGGAGAGGTGGGTTTGAAGGGAAGGATAGTGAATGTCATTGTGAATGTGTTGAAGTATCAGGTGCCTATAGGTCATCCTTGTAGATGTGACCAACAGGCAGTTAGAGATGAAAGACTGGAGTTCAGGAGAGAGATGAGGCCTGGATATGTAGATTAGTGAGCTATCTTTCATATGATGCTTTAACATGGCAGTTCTGTGGTACAGTAGTTGCAGAGCAGAGCCTGGAGTCAGGACAACCTGAGTTCAAATCCAGCCTCAGACACTTAATAGCTATGTGATCCTGGGCAAATCACTTAGCCTTACTTGTCTTAGTTTCCTCATCTTTAAAATGAGGTGGAGAAGGAAATGGCAAACCACTCCAGTATCTTTGCCAAGAAAACCCCAAATGGGGTCATGAAGAGTCTGAAATGACTGAACCAAAAGAGAGGTTGTTGTTGTTGTATATCCTTCATTCTTGAAGAGGACCAATGACATGAGGAGGGTGATGTCTTGATTTGCAAGTGAGTTGGACAATGCAGAGCTGTGCTAAGTCATCAACCTCACACTCTCCTTCAGATTAATTGCAATCCAGTGGTAAGACATAGATCAAAATGATGGGCAATTGTCCTGGATGCCATGGGAGACCTTTTTAAGCTAAGGTCTATCCCAGGTCTCAGTTTGAATGATTCAACATGCATTCTGTGCTTGAAAGCTAAATGAGAATTAGGGCAAGAGATGGCCGAGTTTGCCTTCGCAAAAGAATCATTCAGGGTGGGGAAGACCCTCAGAATTTCTGTCCAGAACAGAAAGCAATTGCTATTTACACTCACTCTGAACCATCAGAACACAAACAATGAGCAAGTCACCAAGATAGAACAAGACAGAAAAGAAGAAGGATTGCTATCGAACTGTAGAGTGGAGTGTAGAAAGAGATTTAGAAACTTTACTCAGACATGTTGGAAAAGAACCATGACCAGAAGAGGCATCAAGGAAGCCCAAGCAAGAGAGAGTATCCAGAAGGAGGGAGTGGTCATTGGTGCCAAATGCTGCAGAAAGGTCAGTAAGGATGAGAACTAAGGAAAAACCACTGGAATTAGCAATAAAGATATCATTAGTGACCATGGAGGGAAGAGTTTCAAGGAGATGGTGAAGATGAAAGACTAAAACCTCATCTAGGGCAAGGGCAAGGAAAATCTTTGCCTTAGGAAAACAAACATGATTGTACTATGCATGGAATGGCACCCTGATTACAATGAAATGAAGGCTGGACGTTAAATATGGCACCTCTCTTAAAGATGACAATAGTATGAGTCTAGTAATGGCTAGTAGCAATGATTCTGACAGTTTGGAAGACAAGGATTGTAGAGGTGAAAAGAACCTTGAAAATCAACTAATTCATACACAAAGTTTGAACCCTCTGCATAAAAATTATAAGAAGTAGCATCAGTTTAAGGACTGTAACTGCTTATTATGGAAAAAGGAAGTTCTCTTTATCTGTATACTTTTATAAACTCCATCCTAGCCAGACTTAGATGTTGCCATGTGGAGACATTACAAATATCTTCAACTTCTCAAAGTGTATTGGAAATGACTGGATTTTCATTGGCAATGGAGGCTAAGGAAATAAAAAATTGTCCACTGTTGAATCAGTGGCCAAACTGAAATTTAGTTCTTCTCTCTGGTCCTTTAGCCTGGCACATTAACAGTGGGACTTCAACACTGAAGATAGAAGTTGAATTGATGGTACATCTGACTGGAGGTCTTTAGATGATGAGACAGACTCAGGCCTACATTAAAGGCAACATCAAATTCTCCATGTAGGTCAAGAAGAAGGGTATAGGGAGGCGGAGCCAAGATGGCGGAGTGAAAGCAACGACTCACCTAAGCTCCTGGAAAAACTCCTTTGGATATCTCTGGGGGGAGAGTCTGACCAGACTTTGGAGGTGTAGAATCCAGTGGGAGACGGACTTTGACAGATTCGGAGCACAGGCTGGACTGGAAGGTCCACGGGAGGGATCTGTTCCGCGGGGGTAAGACCCCGGCGCACAGCGCAGCGCGGTCGGCGCGGCAGGGCGGAGGCGACCCGAGGGGCCCGAGAGTGGCGGGCGAGACCAGCGGAGCAGGAGATAAGCCAGGCCGAGCCAACGATATCAGCGCAACAGCCTTTGAAATCTTCAGCCTAAAGACCGGACTTCAGTGGGTCACTACTTGAACATCCAGGAGCTGGGATGCCGGAGTGATCAGTAAGTGCTCTCCCCCCCCCCCCCCCCCCCCGATGACCGTGAGGGAACCATAAAATTCTTCCCCAGATTAATCCTGGATCAGTGGGAACAGCAGAAGGGAACGGGTGGTCTCATAACACCACAGGCTGGAAAAGTGGCAAAGGGGGATGCTTCCCACCGTGGTGGAGGCTATCTGGAGGGACAGACGACCCAGGGCAGAGAAAATTCACACTGAGACCCAAGCAAGCCTCAGAGCCGGGAGACGAGCCCCAGGAGGGGCAGGAACACGCATTAGCCTCTAGGCGTGCCCCAGCCCTCCAGGGGAAAGGGAAGACAATAGGGAAGCTGGGATCACCATCCCCGGACCTTGCCTTTGCCTCAGTCCAGTTGAGGAGATAGCCTGAGACCAGACCACACCTCCCACACACCTATCAAGCTAACCCCAGGGTTGATCTGGGAAACAACAACAACAACAACAACAACAACAAAAAAAAAAGCCTGCTTTTAGCCTAGACAAACATCAACTCAACTTAAAAGATCTGTATCTTCTGACTGAAAGAACCAAAAGCTACAACACTCAGCCAACATCATGAATCGGAAAAAGCAGACGAAAAGTGAAAAAACCATAGAATCTTTCTATGGGGATAAGGACCAAAACACAAACACCAAAGAGGTCAGAGCTGAGACTGTACTTCCATCTGAAACCTCAGATGGGACTATGAATTTCTCGCAAGCACAACTAGATTACCTGGAACGTCTGAAGAAGGATATAAAAGAAAAACTGGCCAATGATTTTAAAACTATAAAAAAAGAATTCACTGATGAGAACATCAATCTGAAAAAGAAAATTGAAGAAATGGAAAAGGAAGTTCAAAAATTAACTGGAGAGAATAATTCCCTAAAAGGAAGAGTTAATCAAATGGAAAAGGAAACTCAAAACCTAATAGGGAAAATTGATCAGATGGAAAAGGAAACCCAAAACCTAACTGGGAAAATTGGTCGAATGGAAAAAGAAGTACAAAAATTAAATGGAGAAAATAGCTCCTTAAAGGGAAAAATTGGCCAGATGGAAAAGGAGATGCGAAAGCTAACTGAAGAAAACAATACGATCAACATTAGAATTGGGCAAGTAGAAACTAATGACTCAATGAGGCAACAAGAATCAGTCAAACAAAATCTAAAGAATGAAAAGATAGAAGAAAATCTAAAATATTTAATTGGAAAAACAACTGACCTGGAAAATAGATCCAGGAGAGAAAATCTAAGAATTATTGGCCTGCCAGAAACCCATGATGAAGAAAAGAGTCTGGACAATATCTTCCAGGAAATCATCAAGGAAAACTGCCCAGAAGTACTAGACTCAGAGGGCAAAATAGTCATCGAAAGAATCCACCGTTCCCCACCGGAAAGGGATCCCAAACTCAAAACCCCAAGAAATATAGTTGCCAAATTCCAGAGCTATCAAGTGAAGGAGAAAATACTACAAGCAGCCAGAAAGAAACAATTTAAATATCAAGGTCACACAGTCAGGATCACACAGGACCTTGCAGCTTCTACATTAAAAGATCGAAAGAATTGGAACCCAATATTCCGTAAGGCAAAGGAGTTGGGACTCCAACCAAGGATCAACTACCCAGCAAAGTTCAGCATAACATTTCAGGCAAGGAGAAAGTCATTCAACGAAATAAGGGATTTCCAGAGCTTCCTGACCAAAACACCAGAACTCAATAGACAATTTGATCTTCAAATGCAGGTCTCCAGAGAATCATATAAAGGTAAACAGAGGGGAAAAAACAAAAACAAAAACTTGCAACTCAATTAGGGCAATCTGTTTACCTCCCTATAAGGGAAGATGATACCTGTTAATCTTGAGAACTGTGCAGCTATTATGATAAAAGGGATATATGTAGAGGGAACGGGCATAAAGTAAATGATGTCATGTCAAAAATATGATTTAAGTATGAGAAGGGAATGTAATAGGAGGTGTGGAAAGGGGGAAGCAGAAAATGGCAAATTATATCACAGGAAGAAGTACAAAACTATAGTAGAGGGAAGGAGGGGAGGGAGATGAGCATTGTTTGAGAGGTACTCTCATCTGATTTGTTCAAAGGAGGGAACAATAATCTTAAGTAGATAAGCCTAACTAGCTCTATAGGTAGTAGGAGGGGAAGGGGGAAGAAAGGGGAGGGTGGCTAAAAGGGAGGAAAGAAGCAATAAGAGTAAAGGGGACTAAAAGGGAGGGGGGCTAAAAGAAGGAGGGGAAGGCTGCAGGAGGAGGGGGAGAAAAGTGAATACTATTGAGGAGGGGAAGGGAGACGGGAGAGCTAAAAGCACAAATGGTGGGAAAGAGGTTGGAGGGAAATACACAGATTGTAATCATAACTGTGAATGTGAATGGGATGAACTCTCCCATAAAACGGAGACGGATAGCAGAATGGATTAAAAGCCATAATCCAACAATATGCTGCTTACAAGAAACACATTTGAAACGGGGGGATACACATAGGATAAAGGTCAAAGGATGGAGCAGAATATATTGTGCCTCAGCTCATGTAAGAAAGGCAGGAGTAGCAATCCTAATCTCAGACAAAGCAAAAGCAGAAATAGATCTAATCAAAAGGGATAAGGATGGAAACTATATCCTACTAAAAGGCACCATAGACAATGAAGCAATATCATTACTAAACATGTATGCTCCAAGTGGTATAGCATCCAGATTCTTAGAGGAGAGGTTGGGGGAGTTGAAGGAAGAAATTGATAGCAAAACTATACTAGTGGGGGACCTCAACCTCCCCCTCTCTGAACTCGATAAATCCAACCTCAAAATAAACAAGAAAGAGGTTAAGGAGGTAAATAAAACTCTGGATAAGGTAGATATGATAGATCTTTGGAGAAAATTAAATGGGAATAGAAAGGAATATACCTTTTTCTCAGCGGTACATGGAACATTTACAAAAATTGACCATGTACTAGGACATAAAAATCTCACAATCCAGTGCAGAAAGGTAGAGATAATCAATGCATCCTTTTCAGATCATAATACATTAAAAATTACATGTAATAAAAGGCCATGGAAAGAGAAACCAAAAATCAATTGGAAACTAAATAATCTAATTCTAAAGAAGGATTGGGTTAAAGAAGAAATCATAGAAACAATCAACAACTTCATTCAAGAGAATGACAATAGTGAGACAACATACCAAAACTTATGGGACACTGCAAAAGCAGTTATTAGTGGAAGTTTTATATCTCTGAATGCTTACATAAATAAAATAGAGAAAGAGGAGATCAATGACTTAGGCTTGCAGTTGAAAAAGCTAGAAAAAGAACAAATTGAAAATCCCCAAGTAAATACCAAATTAGAAATACTGAAAACCAAAGGAGAGATTAATAAAATTGAAATAAAGAAAACTATTGAATTAATAAATAAAACCAATAGTTGGTTTTATGAAAAAACTAATAAAATTGATAAACCTTTGGTTAATCTGATCAAAAAAAAGAAAGAAAAAAACCAAATTACTAACATTAAAAATGAAAGGGGTGAACTCACCTCCAATGAGGAGGAAATTAAAACAATAATTAGAAACTACTTTGCCCAACTTTATGCCCACAAATTCGACAATCTAAATGAGATGGATGAATATTTTAAAAAATACAAATTGCCCAGATTAACAGAAGAGGAAGTTGAATACTTAAACAACCCCATCTCAGAAAAAGAAATTGAACAAGCCATCAATGAACTCCCTAGGAAAAAATCTCCAGGGCCAGATGGATACACAAGTGAATTCTATCAAACATTTAAAGAACAGTTAATTCCAATACTACATACACTATTCTTGAAAATTGGGGAAGAAGGAGTCCTCCCAAATTCTTTCTATGATACAAATATGGTTTTGATACCCAAACCAGGAAGAGACAAAACAGAGAAAGAAAATTATAGACCAATTTCCCTAATGAATATAGATGCAAAAATTTTAAATAAGATTCTAGCAAAACGAATACAGCATCTTATCACGAGATTAATACATTATGATCAGGTAGGATTCATACCAGGACTACAGGGCTGGTTCAATATTAGGAAAACTATTAGCATTATCGATCACATCAACAACAAAGCTAACAAAAACCACATGATTATCTCAATAGATGCAGAAAAAGCTTTTGACAAAATACAACATCCATTCCTACTAAAAACATTGGAGAATGTAGGAATAAAGGGAACTTTCCATAAAATAATAAGCAGTATCTATCTAAAACCTTCAGCAAGCATTATATGCAATGGGGATAAGCTAGATGCATTCCCAATAAGATCAGGGGTGAAACAAGGTTGTCCATTATCACCACTATTATTCAATATGGTACTAGAAATGTTAGCTGTAGCAATTAGACAAGATAAAGATATTCAAGGAATTAGAATAGCCAAAGAAGAAACTAAGTTATCACTCTTTGCAGATGATATGATGATTTACCTAGAGAATCCCAGAGATTCAAGTAAAAAATTACTTGAATTAATAAACAACTTTGGCAAAGTTGCAGGGTACAAAATAAACCCACACAAATCTTCTGCATTCCTATATATTAGCAACAAAGTTCAACAGCAAGAGATAGAAAGAGAAATCCCATTTAAAGTTAGGGCAGACAGTATAAAATTCTTAGGAGTCTACCTGCCAAAACAAACCCAGGGACTATATGAACACAATTACAAGACACTTTTTGCACAAATAAAGTCAGATTTAAGTAAGTGGAAAAACATTAGTTGCTCATGGGTAGGCCGTGCTAATAGAATAAAAATGACAATTCTACCCAAATTAATATACTTATTTAGTGCCATACCAATTAAACTATCAGACAATTACTTTCTAGAGCTGGATAAAATAATATCAAAATTCATTTGGAAAAACAAAAGGTCCAGAATATCAAAGGGACTAATGAAAAGAAATGCCTGGGAAGGTGGCCTAGCGCTACCAGACCTTAAACTGTACTATAAAGCAGCAATTATCAAAACCACTTGGTATTGGCTAAGAAACAGAGAGGTAGACAAGTGGAATAGACTTGGTACTCAAGATGCAGTAGGCAAGGAATATAGCAACCTTCTGTTTGATAAACCCAAGGACCCCAGCTTCTGGGATAAGAACTCATTGTTTGATAAAAATTGCTGGGAAAACTGGATAACAGTGTGGCGGAAATTAGTCATAGACCCATACCTGACACCGTACACAAGAATAAAGTCCAAATGGGTACATGATTTAGGTATAAAGATTAATACCATGAATAAACTGGAGAAGCAAGGAATAGTGTATTTATCAGATCTATGGAGAAGGGAAGAATTCTTTACTAAAGGAGAGATAGAAAGCATTATGAAATGCAAAATGGATAACTTTGATTACATTAAACTGAGAAGTTTTTGCACAACCAAACCCAATGCAACCAAAATCCGGAGGGATGTAGTAAATTGGGAAAAAATTTTTACAGCTAAGCTCGGGGATAAAGGCCTCATTTCTAGAATATATAGAGAACTGACCCAAATGTATAATCATACAAGTCATTCCCCAATTGATAAATGGTCAAAGGATATGAACAGGCAATTTTCAGAGGAAGAAATTAAAGCTATCTATAATCATATGAAAAAATGCTCTAAATCACTATTGGTTAGAGAGATGCAAATCAAAACAACTCTGAGGTACCACATCACACCTATAAGATTGGCAAACATGACAGAACAAGAAAATGATAAATGCTGGAGAGGATGTGGGAGAGTTGGAACACTAATTCATTTTTGGTGGAGCTGCAAGTGCATCCAACCATTCTGGAGAGCAATTTGGAACTATGCCCAAAGGGCTACAAAAATGTGCATACCCTTTGACCCAGCAATATCGCTACTAGAACTATATCCCCAAGAGATCATAAAAATGGGAAAGGGTCCCACATGTACAAAAATATTTATAGCAGCACTCTATGTAGTTGCCAAAAACTGGAAGTCAGGGGGATGTCCATCAATTGGGGAATGGCTGAATAAATTATGGTATATGAATGTAATGGAGTACTATTGTGCCATAAGAAATGATGAACAAGAAGACTTCAGAGAGGCCTGGAAGGACCTATATGACCTGATGCTGAGTGAAAGGAGCAGAACCAGGAGAACTTTATGCACAGCAACAACCACAGTGTGTGAGAGTTTTTTCTGGTAGACTTGGATTTTTGTAATAACACAAGAACTTCTGAAAAAAAAAAAATCCCAATGGTGGACCTCAAGGCAAAATACCTTCCACACTCAGAGAGAGAAATATGGAAGTCACTCACATAATGTAGCAGATCATGTTTGTGTATGTGTATCTGTTTGTGTATCATGTTCTGATTTGTTATACGGATTCTTTCATTTATCTTAGTCTGACTACATAGCATGACTATAGTGAAAATATACTCAATAGGAAAGTATATGTAGAATCTATACAGAATTGTATGCAGCCGTGGGGAGGGAGGGAGGTAGTGGGGGGTGGGTGGAGAGGGATAAAATCGCAATTGTATGGCAGTGATTGTTAAACATTAAAAATAAAAAAATAAAAAAAGAAGAAGGGTATAGCTAGTTGTAGTTGTTGTGTTTGTCCTTCATTTTCGAAGAAGACCATGACATCAGAGAAATGATGCCATGACTTGCACTTGACTTTGTTTTGAGTGAGTGAGGGCTATACAAGGCTATTTATAGCCTTGTAAAGTGTTATATATTCAATAAATCCCTCTTGAATACATTTCCAGTTTTGTCTCACACTATCCTCCTTTATAGAACAGTGGTTGTCATGGTTTATGAACACTTGAGGGGCCCCAAGACCCTTTGTGGGGGATCTGCAGGATGAAAACTATTTTCCTAATAGTACAAATGTGTTATTTGGATATTAAAATACTCCTCATTTTTTCCAACTACAAATCTGTATGAGGCTAGATTTTCTTCTATCCTTCAGCCAAACAGCATATTACAACAGATTGAATGCAGAAGCAGGTTTGAGAAGCCACATGTCTTCTATTAAGCCAGGAAATACAAAAAACAATGACACTTTAATCACTAATTTTTGGGGGGAAATAGTGCACAAAGTAATTATGTTACCATGTAATGAGTTTATTATTGTTATTTTAAATGAATGAATATATAGTTATTTAAAAATTTATCCATTTTAATTTATAATACAGTAAAAATGGATAAATATGAATCATACAAACACAAAAAGCACATAAAAACTCTTTGAGGTCTTCAACAATTTTTAGGACACTAAAAAGTTTGAGTCCTGTTGATTTAGACTACATTCCAACTAGACTGGGACACTCACCTTTTCTTGATCTTTCCCTGCCCTCTCCTACCTCTGTGAATTTACTAATGGTATTCTCCATGCTCAGGAATCACTCCTTCCCCAAATTTACCTATTGAAATTTTATTCTTTCAAGGTTGCTGAGGTGCTGGCTGGTGCTGTTCCTTTGTCTCCCATAGGCAAACTTTTTCTTAGCATTTTGAATCTATCTTATGAAGTTCTTACTTTTAAATCTGAATTATAGTTATTTGCATTCCTATCTTCTTTACTACTTTGTAAGGTCTTTGAGGTTAAGGAACTTGTCTCTTTCATCATTGCATTCCCAGCATCTGGCACAGTGCCTTGCCTATAGGAGTCACTTAAATGTTTATTAAATTGAGTTGAAATTATTGGAAATGAATTTAATTGATTTACAATGACTCGCCTAGGGGACTGGAAAATGCCCTGCATTGAGAGATTTCCCCAATTGGTAGACAAGCTTTTGCCTCTTCCCCCTTCCTTCTACAACCATGTGACAATCTTTTGATACGTAGACAAGTAGAACATACCCTAAGTCCCTTTTACTCCCCTGCAGGGGATATGGAAAATAAGACATTTCCTTGGGATGGTCAGTAGTCACACACATACACACTTCATACACTACGACTGTTGTGGTTTGCCCTTTGTACTTGAAGAGGACCATGACATCAGGGAGGTGATGCCATGACATGCAAGTGAATTGGATTTAAGTGAGGGAGGGCTGTGTAAAGTCAGTAGCCTCACTTTCTCCTCCAGGTCCATCTGGGTCCAGTGACAAGGCATAGATCAGGATGACTGTTAGACTGAATAGCTTACACAGGTTTCTCAATAATTCTGCAATGGCTCCTTAATGATACTTGACCAAGAGTTACTGGTGTTGTGGTATCATTCAAGAGCACCATTTGTCATTCTCTCTCTCGTAAAATCATTTTACATGCTTTTGTTTGTTTTTGTCCAGACCTATGATTTCATCAATATGTGGAATTCCCAGTGTGGAAACTACCTCCCCCAATGCAGATTGTACAACTTGCCTAATCTTACTTAGAAAATTACTGGGGGCATTTGAGGTGCCCATAGTCTCAAGGTCTCTGTGTATCAAGGGCAGGTCCCAAATCCAGGTATTTCTCCCTCTGAGTATGACTCAACATTCAGCTCAAAGACCACTTTGTACAAAAGGTCTTTTCTCATAGCCTTCCTATCCTTCTTCTCTTCTAACTCTACCTTCCATTTACTGTGTGGGTATCTTGTATATAATTATCTACACATTGTCTCTCCCATTAGAATGTAAGCTTCCTCTGGGCAGGGACTGTTTTCCCCCCTTTTTTTGTATATCTAATGTTTAGAACACTATCTGGCCCATAGTAAAACATTTAATAAATAGTAAATCATTTAATAAATTCTTGTAGATGCAGTGGCCAACTAGCTTTATATCCACTTTGCTTTGCTGCCTCTCATTATTTTTGTACAGCTGTATACAAATTTGTACTCAGCTGTATACAAATCATGTCCCCTCCAGCAGATCATAACCTTCTTGAGGCAGAGACCTTCTCATTTTTGCTTTTTTTTACCGTGGTGCCTTGTACATAGTAGACTGTTTTGTTCAGTTTGATGAGCTGAATTGAATGTACAAATGGCAATGACCAGTATAAGGACCTTCTCTGAGCTGAAATATCAGTCAGCAGCTCCTGCTATTTCCAGGCTGGACCAGTGACTGATCTGCAGTTATAACTATAGTAATGAGGTACAGAAGATTGTTAAGAAACTCTGGTAGCTTCATCCTAGAGACCCTGGGGCCTCTCCACCATGGGTACCAGCGTCCAACAAGTACTCTGTACTAGGTGGGAGTCAATATGTACTTGTTGATTGACTGTATTATTGATTGATTCCATACATGCAACAAGGCTGGCCTACATTTAGTTGGCTTGTCCTGTTTTTGTCAAGAGTTATACTTTGCCTGTGGTAGGGTCCAGAGCCCCTAAGTAGACAAGGGCTTGGGAAGACCATTACTGATTGCAAGGTTGACTCTCATCAGTTTCTTCTCCTCTTTTATTTCCCCTTTGTCCTGTCTTTCAGATCCACTGCCTGCTAAAAGCAACCATTTTAAAGCTGGAAAGTCCACTCTGAACAAAATATGACTGTTATTAAGAATAAGTCCCTTCCCATGTGCACACTTATAAGAGGTTCTCAAACTTGTTATTTATTTATTTTGTTCCTGCCTTGGCCTCCCCAGTCTAGGAACATGGAAGTTCCTGAAGCCAAAGCATGACTTCCTCCAAGATGTTCCACTGGCATTGGGACTCAACATGTCCTATGTGTAACTTCCCATATTCTCCTCCTTCCTGCCATCCCCACCCCCAGTTCCCACCCAATGCCAAACAACAGGGCATATCTTGTCTTTTCTCTCAATCTCTCTATTTCAATTTGAAGCCACATAGATCTAGAATTTTGGAACTTCCTTATATTTTTCCTTCTTCATCACCTGACTCCCAAACCAAAATAGTTGCTAAGTTCTGTCAAATTTTGCCTCTGAGATATCTTTCAAATCCATCCTTCCTTTCTACTCTGAGTATAAATAAACATCTTAATTCTTGATACGAGTGATATGTTCAAATCTGTGTATTAGGAAAATCACTTTGGCAGCTCTGTGGAGGATGCAATGGAAAGGAGGGAGATGAGTTAAGGAGACTTAATTGGAGACTAAGGCAACATTTTAGGCAAAAGTGCTGAAGATTTGAACAAGAATGGAGGCTGTGTGAGGACCATGAAGGAGACAGATGAGATCTCCCCTTGTTGTAGAGGTAAAGGCAATGTGACTTAGCAAGTGACTGAACATGGAAATGTGAGTGAGAAAAAGGAGATGGAGGTGACTCTAAGGTCCAGAGCCCAGGTGGCTGGAGGGATCATGGTGCCCTGGACAGAAATGGAGAAGTTGGGGAAAAGTGTGGGTTTAGAGAGAATGATAATGAATTATATTTTGAACATGATGAGTTAGAGACCTCCTGCAGGACATCTAGTTGGAAATATCCAATAGAAAGTTTCCAGGCCTAGAGGCCTGAGGGCTACCCGAGTCTTACCTTACCTATCGCAGGTCTTCGGCTGGCCAAACCAGATAAACGTATGAGAGAAGAGACTTTCCGGAGTCGAACAAGGGTTAGGCTTTATTCAGGGTCTTGGTTACATGTGCAGGGGGAACTCTTCCTTAGGAGAGAGAGAGAAATCTCCCAAGGAGGCAAAGATCTTACAGTAAGAGAATGAAAACAGAAGTGGAAGTGGGGAGAGAGGGGAGAGGGGCCTTCTGTCCTGTAAGGGTCCCTCAGCTCTAAGAGTGCCTTCAGGCTTTCCTGACCCTACTTAAGCTCTCCGGCCGCATAGTTTGCACCTGAATACCGTGCCCGTTAGATAACAATAGGTGTGCTCAGATCTGGGCCAATCTCGAGGGCGGGGATGCTCTCTCCCGTCACGTTTCTCATGGGAAGAGGCGGAAATGCACGAGATAGCTCGGTCTCACACCTCAATTCCCTGCTGTTCCTTGGGGGGGCCTCATGAGAACTCTAAGGTTTAGAAGTTCTCACCTTTACCCGCCCGAGACTGTCCACATGGAACTGAGCTTACACCCCCAACAGAAAGTTATTGATGCAGGACTGAGTTCAGGAGAAAGATTTTCTTCTGAATGTAATTACAATATTATTGCACCATAAAAAATGATAAATATGAAGAATTTAGAGAAATATCAGGAGACTTACATGAAGTGATGAAGAGTGAAGTAAAAATTAAAAGAATAATGTACACAATGATTGCAAAAATGTAAATGAAGACAGAACAAAAAGGCAAAAAATAATTCATGTTGAATACAACGGACAATATCGGTACCATGCTATCAAAGTTCATGTACACAAGTCCTCAAATCAGTAAACTACAAGTAGAAGGTGATATTGTTCATCTAATGATTCAATTAGGTGTTTTTTCTTAAACATTTGGGAAGAATATATCTTGTGGGGGAGAGGGGTTGTTTGGTTGTTTGCATGAGCTAATAAAATTAATCAAAATTGAACAAACAAGCCTTAAAGCGATAAATAAATGGCAGCTATTATAATTTGCCTAAATTACTTCATATTATCTTTTTTCATATCCAGCACAGTGGGTTTTCCTCCAAACCCACCCCTCTTCTCAACTTATTTATTTCTGCTAAAGGCACCACTATCCTTCCAGCCAAACTAGATAGCTAGTCAGTCTCCTTTTTGCATCCTTCCCCTGTCCCCTATCTTTGCAGCTGAGCTCAATTCCCCCTGTTTGGAAAAAATTCTCAATGCATCTCCAACTATGGAAATCCTTCCCTTTTTTCAGAACCCAGCTCTAGTCTAGCTCAGGCTTTCCTTGATCACAGGTAAAAACTGATCCTTACATCCAAGAATATGTTATCATACTCCATTTGATCTATCCTAAAAACATTTCATCTTACTTATATCATAATTATTTCTGTGTACATCTCAACCTCCTAGTAGTCTGTAAACTTCTTAAGGGAAGAGACCAAACCATTTTCCATCTTCGTATCCCCAGGACAAGCAACATGTCTTGCACATAATAGATATTTAATAAAGGCTGGTTAAATTGTAGTGAAGTTGTAATTAATAACAAGGCAGCAGGGGTAAGGGCCCACAGCTCTCTCCAAATGGAAGAGTTGCCTATTGACTGGAAAGGAATCTGCCCTTTTGATTATTGGGAGGATGTAGATCAGAGACAAGAGATTATTTGAGAGATGGACCAGAGGTCTAGTACTGAAGACACATTGTAGAACTATTTTGGGAAAATTATCCCATTCTGAAGGTAAGAAACCCAGTGAACACTTTTTGCAGTTCCTACATGGGTTCCTACATAGCTGAGAGTGAAAGTTATTGACATGACTGAGAGATCTTCAGAAGCTTCATATATAAATGAATCACAGAATCACATAGACCGAGAAGAGATCTCAGAGGTCATTTAGACCAAGCCCAACCGGAACCCACTGCCACCTGATTCCATATCACCCAGCAGAGAGCTGGGCTCTGAGAGAATGGGACACAGAATTGCTAAGTTTTTATGGAGGGGGAGGAAAAAGGAAGTGGGGAAAGTTCTCCAGAGCTTGGAAGAGCAAGATAGGTGTGCTGGGCAAAAGGATGGTAACAGTGAAATTGACTGTAGAGGAGAATGGACGTTGAAGACAAGCTTGGCCCAGGACAAACCAAAGAATAAGTCCATGATTCAAGGAATAAGACAAGGGCCTCCTGCTCCACACAAGACATCAAGGCACAGCTGGCCTCAGTGAAGTTCTTCCTTTCTCCTTCTGTTGCCTTGGCGAGGTGCAGAAAGAGGAAAGACTATATGGTTGGGGGAAGGTTTAGGAAAAAGAAATTATTTGTTGAAAGGAACAGCCTGATCTCATCCCTATTCCCACCCTGCCTCGGCCCCTTAATCAGGCCTCACTGTTTAAGGGTAGAGAGAAGGGACCTGACCCCTCTTGGTTTTTCAAAATTGCTCTGACACTCTTTTATCTTTATTTTTTGAGAAGCAATTATTTCAGTTGAGTTGGGGCTGTCAGGAGGAGGCAGGGAATGAGACGGGTCCAGAGGTGGCTGGTTAACTGGAGTTTGGACCAAATTAAACTGTGCAAAGGCTGTCACTGAAGACGTGAGGTTTCCATAGAGCAGAGAGAGAAAGACTTCCACCCACCTGGTGGATTTCTCAGCCTACCTGGCCCAGTGCCTCTCTCATACTCTGAAAAGAATGTGCTCCAGTGGTATGGGTGTGCTCAGAGGATACAAAGGGAAGCTTCCCCTTCTGAGCTAGAGTTTACTTATCCTTTAGACCTCACCTACAAATAGGAACAAAAAGTCCTTGACAAGGGGCAGCTTGGTGGTGTGGTGGATACAGCACTGGCCCTGGAGTCAGGAAGACCTGAGTTCAAATCCAGTTTCTGAAATTTACTAGCTGTGTGACTTTGGGCCAGTCATTTAATCCTGATTGCCTCTAACAACACCAAAAACTCAATTAAAAATAGAAACATTAAAAATAGTCCTTAACATACGATAGATTTGCTTTGTGGAGGATCTTTTTGGTAACAGTTGGAGAGAAGGATTGACATCTTCACTTCATACTGTACACACCAGGGTCTGATCCATATTTATGGGGATTAAGTTGGACTAATAACCCTGTAAACTGAAAAGGAGGAGAGAGAAAAAACATTTCAATCATTTTTAGTCGTTCCCAACTCTTTTTGATACCATTTGGGCTTTTCTTGGCTGAGATTCTCGAGTGGTTTGCCTTTTCCTTCTCCAGTTCATTTTTGTTTCACTTAAGGAAACTGAGATAAACAGAGTTAAGTGACTTGTCCAAAGTTACACAGTTAGTAAGGGTCTGAGGCCAGATGTGAAGTCAGAAAAAAGAGTCTTCCTGACTCCAGGCTCCACTCTTATCTACTACACCACCTAGCTGCCCTGGAGCAAAAAGCCTCAATCCGGAGACCAAATGGTTATACTTTTCTCCTTCTGATACCCATTCTTTCCTTGCTGCTTTCTATTCTATCAACTCTTCCACAGTTAATAGATTGCTTCAGCCAATCTGGAAGGGCAGCACTGCTCTAAGAGATTATTTAATTTTACATCAACAAGGGAGGAAAGGACTGGAGATGTACTCCTTCCCCTTGGCCTTTTCTCTACCAAGAATTGAGAAGAGAAAAGAACAGAGAAAGAGAGGGAAAGAGAAGGAGCCAGGTTAGTGTTAGAAAGGATAAGAAACCTCAAGATAATGCTAAGCAGGCTTCCTCCTCCAGACCTAGCCCACAGGTTTTCAGAGAACTTCTATTTTCTGATGTATTCAGAAGCATCCAATATAATTCATTGAGAGAGACTGAGACACATATAGGTGTGAGCGTGTGTGTGTGCATCCCTGAGTACATACACACATACCTGCACACACTCATCCATGTGAGCATTGTGATCTATTCTGCATTACTGAGTCTACTTTTTGCATAGCTTATTATTTCCTGTGGTTTCACCGAGCAGGAGTCATCCATTGAGTGCTGATTGGCAAGGTATTGTGAATGCTGCTGAGTTAAAGAAGAAAACAGACTGGAGAAATCAAAGGTGAGTGTTTGTCTCAGTGAATACATTTCTATCTCCCTCAGTACCATAAAGCCTCCTCTTCTCCAGCTCCTTCCCAACAAGCAGAAATGTGTGAAATAGAAAAACCCCAGAGGTCAGGCAACCTGGTCCCTTGGCAGGTGGTCTGTAGTCTGACATCTAATAGAGTTATAGATAGTCCTCAGGCTGAAAGGGCATTTAGGACACATTTCCCCCAGGGACTCCTAATACTCATTCTATTCTTTCCCTTTTTTCTCCTAACCTCTAATCCTACTTGGTAGGTTTATAAATCCATGAGTCCCTCAAGGTCACCAATACCTATTCAGTGGTTCCCTGGGAAAAGAGAAAGGAAAGATAAAAAGGAGACCAGGTTTTCAAGATTGACTTTGGAAACAAGTTTTCTGTAGGCTGGCTCAAATGGGGTCCTGAAGTTGGGGGTGGGCATGGGAGTATAGAACTATAACTATGACTAAAGGATAGCCATTTCTGGAAGATTAATACCCCAGGCCCCACACAAACATTTCCTCCTCCTTGAACTCAGATCCAATGGCAGATATTTCCCACCACTCAGCTGTTTTGGCAGCTGAGGCTTCTCTAGCCATGGGATGCTGCTAGGATGTGAGAATCTGATTTTGTTTCAATTCAGCTGAGCTGCAGGGGACAGGTCACCTACTATAAAGAAATAACTCCCTCCCCAAGAATTGTGGGTTCTTATATAATCTATTTTACTATGGATGAAATTTAAAAAAAAAAACATTGATTTTAGACATTCATGTTCAGACTGCTTATGGATTAACTTGTACTAGGTGAGGATTAATGTGCGCTTAAGTGAGGTTGCATTAATTTAATAGGCCTGTGGGCTGATGACAGGATGTGTGGATTAAAGGGAACAACAATGAAAATGAAGCTTTTGGAGTAAACAGGGTAAAGTCATAGAATTTGTTGCAGGCTGAACTCTTACAAAAGTGTCTGGAAAAAAAGAATATTAAGTGACCAGGGGTAGCTGGAATGACTTGAAAGTAGGGTGTTCTACCAGCAGAACAGGGCCTAGACTAGTGTGAGGACAGGGACCATGTTTTATCTAAACTTTGTCTCTCCCCCAGTTTCTAGAATGGTGCTCCATATGCTTTGCAGACTTTCATGGATCTGTGATCTTATTGATAATGGATACTCCCTTGCATGATGCAGATTGTAACCCATCTATGTTTGTGAGTCCTTAGCTAAGATAAGCTCTGTATACAGTAGGCACTTACGTGTTGGGTGAATTACTTTGTTCTTTGGATATTGTCCTATGTAATGGAAATGGAGATTGGTTCAAGAGAGATATTGAACAAACAGGCCAGTTATAAAGCAAGTAGACACTAGGGGAAGGGGAAGGGAACTATTATAAGTATATAGTACACACACACACACACACACATATACATATATTTATGTATATATACACACATCTGTGTGTATATATATATATATATATAATTTATATACTGCTACCATGTGCCAGCTTGTGCCAACTGTTTTATAAATATCTCATGTGATCGTCACAACTCTAGGAGATAGTGAAGCAGGCAGAGCTTTAAGTCACTTACCCAGAGTCATTCAACTAGTACTCATTGTCTGAAATCAAATTTGAACTCGTCTTCCTCACTCCAAGTCCAGCAGTCTACATGCTGCCCACCTAGCTGCTTCCAGGATAACAATTTGTTCCACCTGCCACAAAGGCAGTGGAAGCAGGTGCTTAGAGCTTGGGCAGATATCGAAGACCCCAAGGTCATCTGTTGCATCCCAGGCCATCGCCAATTATCTTGACTTTTGCCTTGCTGCTGGACTTCAATAACTCTGGAGGAGAGAATGAGGCTGATGACTTTGTACAACTCTGCCTCACTTAAATCCAATTCATGTGCAAGTCAAGACATCATCCTTGTGATGTCATTGATCTTCGAAAATGAAATGTGAACAACAATAGCTGTCTCTAGGCAATGTCTAGACCAAAGCTGTTATTCTGTGGACATCATAGGTTCAAAGCATCATAGGTTGAAAGCTGGAAGTATCCTGGGGAGGTGGGGTGGCATTGAGTCCAACTCCCTCCTTTTGCTAATGAAGAAACTAGGATCCTGAGATGTTAAATGACTTGCCCACTTGCTGTTGTGGATGCAGACAGATAAACAAAAATAGTCAGGAGGGGTAGGATACCAGGTGGATTTCAGAACAGGCCTCAGGGTAGGGACACCTCCACAAAGAATGCTTATTTTAAACCCAGTCCTTTCCCAAGCTGTGCTATGTTATGACAATTTCATGCCACATGAGCATTTGGGTAGAGAGAGCTGTCATGGAGATGAATGGGATGTTGCCAGGACGGGCCCTGTCTGTCCACGTCACATTTGGGTTTCATGTCAGAAAACCGTGAGAGGTGGGGAGAGTTAGAGTTTGACTTCTGGCAATCTCTCACTCTCTGTGGCTCCTTGTTTTATAAGGTCATAAGGGACTCTAGGAAGTAGACTGGAAGGGACTCTAAAGACCATATAGTCCAATCTTTTCATTTTATGGATAGGGAATCCAAGGTAGAGAGAGAGACTGAGTGATTTGTTCAGCATCACATCTCCAGTAAGTATCTAAGGTAAAGATTGAACTCAGGTCTTCTTAATTCAAAGCCCAGTATTCTATCCTTTCTGTGACACTTCCTTTCCCTTAGGAGAAACTTCCCCATCCCTGTAGAGTTAAGCCTTTGTCAAAGGCCAGGGCCCTAACCAGGATGAAGAGATAGGGACTTTGTCCCAGGGGACTGAAATTTGGAGAGCTTCAAAGTACTTCATATCCATTGTCACTGTGGAAATAACTGAGTTTAGCACCTATTTACCAGAAGAATTACCTGAAGTCAGAAGCTACATGATAGAAAACTAGTGGCTGCACCATAATTAAGCTCTTCTCAATGTTCTCTTTGCCTTCAGCATTATCTTCTACTTGCCCAGGGCACAAAAATACTCCTTATGGTTCTGGCCTTGGTTCATCTGATCCCTGGGGCTATGCTATATCTCCACAGAGAAGAAAAATAGAAGACATAACTGTCACAGCAAGGGCTATGAGATATAATCAAACAACCAATAAACAAACATTTATTATGCTCCAAGTCTGTTAGGCCCTAGACTAGGCACTGGGGGTACAAAGACAAGGCATTTATATTCCATATGGGGAAATAGCACTTACATACATAGTCCTATACAAAGTGTAGGCAAAGTAAATACAGATAATTTCCAGGGGGAGAAACTAGCAGCTGGAGGATAAGGAAAGATCTCATGCAGGAGATAATGCTTGAACTAAGCTTTGAAGAGAACTAGGGATTCTAGAGTGGAGGAAGCACATTTTAGGCCTGTGTGAAGGGGCAGAAACAGGAGACGATTCTAACAAGAAGGCCAGTGTGGTTGGACAGTAGAGTATGTGAAGGGGAGAACTTATTATTACTACTAATAATAACAAAAATAATAATTAAATCAACAAAATTAAATATAAAAATTAAAATTTGAAAATTAAATAGATAAAAAGTATTTATACAGCACCTTAAGGTCTGCTAAGCTCCTTACATATGTTAACTCACATAAGAAGGATGATAGGATCAGACAATTAGAACAGGAAGTTCCTTAAAAGGATCATTTTACAGCTGAGGAAAATGAGGCTTGGAGAGGATAGATGACTTCCCCTGGCCCACATAGATAGTACTTTGCCAGTTTGGGATTAGTTGAAGATCTGGGAGTTGAACCAAGGTCCTCTGACTCAAAAATCCGGCAGTCTTCTCATTGAACCAGGCATTATTTTCCAATAAGGATGATTTGAGTGAAATGGTCAGGATCAATCAGTTTACCCTGTGCTCCAGGACCGATAAAATGTCGAGAAACATTTGATTGCTTTATCCTTCTCAAGGGCCCCAGTAGTTGGAAGTCTGCTCTGTCCGTAGGCCCACTCTGCCCACTTTAGGGGAAAAGGAAGAGAAATGGATCCTACCTTTAGAGAACTCTCCATCTCACTAGGGAGGCAAGCAGCCTACAATACACACATGGTAAAGAACAATTACACTTCTTCCATGACTGCCCCCTCATTCGGTCTGCAGACTGTTTGGAATCCCCACAATTCAGGGCCACTTTTGTTCTCAGTGGGGACCCTGGGCCAATTCCCTGTTGTCCTCTCTTTGTCCTTCACCAAGAGAGTAATCAGTTAAATCTTATAACAAACTGAGCTTGCTAAGTAATCACTAAAGGTCCGCTGCCCAAAGGAACCATTTGAGTCTCCTGGGGTTAATACACTAGGCTGACTGTCCCTGGAGGAGGGGGCCCTGCAAGTGAGGAAGGATGAGGAATATCAGAGAGGGGAGGGGCACAAAGAGCGTCTGAGGGAGAAGGAGCTCCCTCACACCCTCCCTGGGAAGGCTGGGGAAAGCTGGCCAGTTCCAGAGCCTCCATTTCCTTGCTGTCAGATCCCATTATCCTCCTCGTGTTCTATGATGTGGAAAGCAATCTAATAGGGCCCCCAGTGCCCAGAGTGAGTTGTGGTGTCAAGCTGATGAGAGAAATAGAAACATGTACAGCTCTTGTGACCTAGCCTTTAAGTTTCAGGAATGAAATTCACAGGTTCTCCCCATAACTGTGCAAGCTTTCATGAGCTAAGAAGAGCCTAGGTCTTACCCCACGCTCAGCCCCTGTATTTCCCTTATTTTTGAATTTCATTAAATAGACAATTTCTTAATTTCCTGTTAGTGGAAGGTCTCAGGGCAGTCATGTTCATGCTCTCACCTGAAATAGAGGAAAAGTAGGAGCGTGGGCTGGTTCCCAGTCATTTGTGACTCCTGGGGTTATTTTTGCTACTGCCTCTCACAGGACTCACATGGCCTTGCTGTCACTGTTGATTTGGTTTTGCTGAGCGATCCCTGGCAGGTCCCCTGGAATAGTCCTCCCACCAAGCCAGGGTCCTGAGGCTGAAGGATTTGTCCTCAGAGAGCAACGACAACCTGCATTCAGGCAGCATGAAAGCTCCTCTCCAAGTATGTATTAAGGGTAAAATGTATGGAGACTGAATTAGATTTGGGACTGTAATTTACCATTAATCCCATCCCCTTGGGCTCTAGAGACCCTCCACTTCCTACTTCATCACCCCCACCCCCAGTCCTTCAGTTCACAGATTGCTTGAAGTTCCCCCAGTTTAGGGTCAGTTTTGTTCTCAGTGTTAGGACCATGAGCCAGTTCCCTGTTGTCCTTTCTCTGTCCACAACCCATTTGTCACACCATCCCCCCCACCTTGCCCCCACTCCAGAACCAGTAGATGACTCAGATATCAAAGGCCCTGGCAGCAATCCCCACCTGCCTTGATTATGTATCTAATATGTACATATGCTATCTTATTTGATGCACACCACTGCCCTGTTGGTGCTATTATTTCCCCCATTTTACAGAGAGGGAAACCAAGTTTCAGAAAAGTTAAGTGACTTGCCAGAGCTCATATAGCTAGTGTCTCTGGCAAGATTTGAATTCTTGTCATCTTGTCTCCAAGTCCAAGCCCCCAATAAGTGGCCTGAGGAGAGCTACACGGAAATCTCCGAGCTTCCTATTAAAAGGCCACAGTTTGCAGGGAGGTTCTGCTGGAACAAGTCACATTTCTGGGATCTTCTGGTCTCAGCCCACTCCTTGTGACTCTTGTAAGTTCTCAAATCTTGATCCTGCTACTTTCTACCTTGTGGGATCTTAGGCCAAGTCATTTAATGTCTGTGGACCTCAGTTTCCTCTGCTGAAAAATGAAGAGGAAAATGAAGGGTGGTTGGACTAGATAACCTCTTACGGTCCTTTCAAACTCTAATGATCTGTGATTCTATGATCATTGGCTTTCCAGGTTTGATTTCTGCCTTTGACCTCAGTCCTGCTTGGTTCAGCTGATTGATAAGTCTTGATTTCTTCGTTGGCAGAAGTTGATTAGATTGGAATGGAATTCTTTCCCTCAACACGCCCAACTCAACAACCCACAACTGAGCACTAGAGAGCACAGCAACCAAGCTAATGAAGTACACATCCCCAATGCCCCAGCCAGCCCCTTCCTCAGATCTCACCACAATCTCCCTTTCCCAGCATTCATAGTCCTGGACCCTCCTAGACCCTGGCTATGTGTTGGACATGGCAATCATGCCACTTCAATGAGTAAGAAGTCACCAACTATGATCCTTCTGGATTGATGATGGAGGACCTTCATATCTCTTCTTCCTTTGAGACCTAGGGACCATTTGGTCTTACCATCTACCCTATAGTTGAACCCTCCTATCTGTGTTTCTTCTCCAATTGGAATGGAAGCTCTTTGAGAGCAGGAACTATCATGCTTTTCTGTTTGTATTTCTGTATTCGGCATCTAGGAAACAGTTAAAAAACGTTTTTTTATTCCATTCTATCCATCCTATTCTGATAAAGAACTGAGAGGCAAAGTGATCTAATGAAAATAATAATAACTTTAAGGGTCGAGAGAGACCAGGACTCATATTCCAACTCTGATGCTTCTTAATAATATGATCATGGTCAAATCTCTAAATCCCCTAGAGACTGTTTTCTCATCTGTAGAATGGGAATAATAATACTCATATTACCTACCCTACAAGGTTGTTGTTTTTTTAATGATGAAAGAACTCTGCAAGCCTTAAAATGCTAAATAAATATGTTAATGATAATAACATTATTATCATTAATCTCAGCTCAGATCCCCTGGAATACATTCTCACTTGGGTCCCCTTCCCACATGCCCTTGTGGCTTGACCTTACTTACCTTCCATCCTAGCAGTAGAGTCCCAGGGCTCATCCCAGATCATTTCTGGCCAAAAGAGGTCGGCAAGCAACAAGCTCACTAGATGTTCTCACTTCTGGCAGAGTCTCTGATACCACCACCAAGGGAAGAGCAGGACTTTCTTCTCTAGTTCCCATGGCCTTTTCCCTCCCCTCTACCTGTGAGCAGCATCTGATTCACTTTAGAGGACATGAATGATAGAGCCAAGTGGTGCTGGTAATTCTAAATACAGACTCATCACTCAGGTTAGCTTGGCACATGTTAACATAACAAGTAAACTCATGTTCCAGTTTGGTAGATGACAAGGCCCAGTAAGTCACAGGGTCTAGTAGTAAGGGAAATGGTAAGTCTTGGTGGCTTCCATGTTAACAGGACTGGCATATTTGGGTCATTCTATCTGTCTTTGCTGGTCCATTCTTACTTGAACCCTTCATATACTATATGACCAAGGTTTTGTCTTTCAATTCTCTTGGCCACTGAGGAAGAAAGGTCTTTTCTGTCTGGAGCCTGATTCTCCTCTTTTCTGGGTTGAAATTGTCCTCCAGTGAAGCTACGTAAACCCTCACTTAACAGAATCTTCTGAACTCAGTCACTGAAATTTCCTGAATCTGCCTCTCCTTTATTCTGAGCACACAACTGGCCTTCCCTGGTTTCCCTAAATTATTGTTCCTGCTTTCAGGACTTTTTTGAGGAAGCCTACATGTGTGGCCAGTTAATGTGCTTCTTCCTTGGTTGCCCACCCCCCCCCTATAGCTCTACTATCTGAATCAATCATCCTGTTTCCTCTGAAACATCCTCCTGTTTTCTGCATACTCCATTTCCCTAAGGAGGGAA
Organism: Notamacropus eugenii; assembly: GCF_028372415.1. Classification (NCBI taxonomy): domain Eukaryota; kingdom Metazoa; phylum Chordata; class Mammalia; order Diprotodontia; family Macropodidae; genus Notamacropus; species Notamacropus eugenii. Next base: position 185,283,723 of record NC_092876.1, read on the forward strand.
GAAAAAAACCCAAACTGTCAATGTTGCTTTTCATATTTCTGAACTATGGAGAACTATGCCTCACATGTTGGGTCACGAAACCCTTAGGAGGGGCATGAGTCATATATGCCAACTCCTTATCTTTTAGAATTACTCTGTGGTTCTGCTAATCACAAAGACAGGTCATAACTGTGTGAATAATAGTAGGATAAGGGCTAAAGGCGTGATCTTAATAACAATAATAAAAATGAGAAAGCGTTTACATAGAACTTTATTACTTATAATGTGTTTTCTTAACTATGAGGTAGGCAGTACTGGTATTATTCCCATTTTACAAGTGAGGAAACTGAAGATCAGGGAGATTCACTGACTCATTCCCATCCGCCCCAGAGATGAGAATTAGGAGCAAGACTGGATAACAGTTGCAGAGAGGCAAGTTATGGTTTGATGTAAAAAAAAATTCCTCTGATAATTAAAGCTCCTTAAAAGTAAAATATCTTCCTCTAAGTCCACCTTCTACAGAAAACCTTTACAGATCCCTCTTAATTTTAGTGCCTTCCATATGTTGGCTATTTCCAGTTTCTCTTGTGTATATCTTGTACATAGTTGTTTTCACAGTGTTCTCCATCAGATTGTGAGCTCCTTGAGGGCAAGGAAGGACTTTTTGCCTTTCTTTGTATCTCTAGCATTTAGCACACTGCCTGGCACATTTCTCAGTCATGTCTAACTCCTTGTGACTCCATTTGGGGTTTTCTTGTCAAAGGTACTAGAGCAGTTTACCATTTCCTTCTCCAGCTCATTTTACAGATTAGGAAACTGAGGGAAACAGGGTTAAATAACTTGCCTGGGATCATACAGTTAGTAAATATCTGAGACTAGATTTGAACTCAGGAAGATGAGTCTTCCTGACTCCCAGGTCCAGCACTCTGTCCACTTCACCACTAGCTGCCCCTGTGTGCCTGGTACTTTAGTAGATATTTAATAAATGTCTGTTGACTGACTGCATTGAGGGATAATGGGTTGTTTCCCTCTGTCTTTGTACAGAATCTGTATAACCATTTCCTTGTGGGTTTTTTATGGTATAGTTTTAATAAAAATTATTCTCAATATAATGGAGAGAGAAGGAGAGACAGAGACAGAGAAGAAGAGAGAAAGAGAGAGAGAGAGAAATTTCTATCTAAGAGGAAAACCAGAAAGGAGGTTGCTTCTTTCATTATACATACATTTTGGGGAGGAAGTATTAATGGTAGGGCAGAAGGTGGAAGAACTGGGGATGTCTCACTTTAGTCTTATGGCTTTTGCTTTGCTTCCCCTAACCCCGTAAATGACTGTTTAGAACATTTGTAGCTCATTCCTCTACAACTTCCCTTCCCATCCCTTCCCTGGATTGAGAAATACCTCCAAATAACAGGAGGAGCTTGTTTGGTAACCCAGGGGATAATTACTGTCTACAGTGAGAACTTAGAACAATGATGTGAAAGGGACATTTGCGGCCATAGCCCTAATGTCGAGAGCAAAGTACCTCCTCTTCCTGTGCTTCTGTAAAAAACCTGACTTCTGAAGCCAAGCAGGGGACTACAATAAATCCAGAAAGCCTGGCTCTGAGACTTTGCTATTTTGGCCTAGAGAAGAGAAGGCTGAGCCAACTTAATATCTTTCTTTAAGTATATGCAGCATTATTATATCAAAAATATTATACCAGCTGTCTCCACCTCTAGTAATGGCCAAACCGAAGGAACTATATTTGAATTGTAGCCAGAAAGATTCAGGCTTCAGATAAGTGGACTATATGGTCATTGAAATAACTTCAAAATCAGAGATTCTTATAGGGAAACTGAGATTGGACACAAGAAATGACTTCCTGATGGAGAGGATGCAATGCAGAGCTTTTTTTCTTAGGAGATATTTGAGTGGAAAGTATTCTGGATTTGGAGTCAGAGAACCTGGGTTTGAACCCCCCAACTCTGCCACTTATTACATGACCTTGAGCCACTCTTTAAACTCTTCTGGGCTTCAATTTCCTCATTTTTAAAATGGGAAGAGTTAAATTCTCTGGCCTCTAAAGTCCCCTCTAACTCTACCTTTATGATCCTTGCGAATACATATAGTCACCTGGAGATACAATTACATCTGCAAGCAGGGGAATGAATGCAGGGACAATTCCAGTTCTTCTCTGTGATGCTGCAAAAGCAGGTAGATCTTTCATTCCTAAACACTGTAGATGTCTCCAGAGGACTCTCCTGCCTAGAAGCTCAGTGGTGATAGCATAGTCCCTGTTGGAATCCCCAATTGTCTCTCCCCTACACTTTTCCAGTTCCCTTAAATGTGAAACTGCTCAGGCTGATTTGCTTCCTGTTACTTCACTGGGGAGAAGATCAGTAACACCCTCAATTTTCACTTGTGTGTTTGCTTAATATTTTATATGTCCCATTCCCTTAGCATCTGTTCACTGGAGGAAGAGATGAGGAGAATGTCAATACAAATATTTTCTTAAGAAGGGAGGAGAGGAGGAAGAAGCAGAAGCAATTTCAGGACTTGCTGAATGTGATGCTTTTGTTCTGCTATATTTATTGTATATTGAGTAGGAAATGAAAAAGGGAAACTCATTTCTGCCTTAACATCTAAATACCAGCCTCTTATTTTTAACCTGCAGCTAGGTGGAAAGGGCAATTAGGTGGTTCAATGGATAAAGCGCTGGGCTTGGAATCAGGAAGGCTCATCTTCCTGAGTTCAAATCTGGCCTCAGACACTTACTAGCACTGTGACCCTGGGTGAGTCACTTAACCCTGTTTGCTTCAGTTTCCTCATCTGTAAAATGGAGAAGGAAATGGCAAATCACTCCAGCATCTTTGCAAAGAAAACCCCAAATGGGACCACATAGAGTCAAACTTGACTGAACAACAACTTTAACCTGCAAGGAGCTGCTGCCTAGGGGAGAGGGGAGATTGGATCCAGCTCCTACACTCCAAAAGATCCATTTTAGCTTCAACCAACTATTGAAATTGGATCTAGACAGAACACAGGATAATATATTGGAGAACCCTAGATATCAGAAACTAGATTTGACTTCTGGATGACTGAAATGGGTAAGTTGGGAAGATTATGGCACAATAAATAAGTAAGCACTGACCAGAGGCATTGGAAGGGACAAAAATGATTTCTGAAAGTTGGAAGGGCTCTGAGAGGCCTCCAGGTCTTTCACTGTACAGATGAAGAAAGTGAGGCCTACAGGAGGTTAAAATGTCTACCTCAAGGTCACACAGGTATGGAATAGCAGAGAGATGATTTGAACAGAGGTGTTCTGACTACAATTTCAGAACTCTTCCCATTACACCAAATGGTTGTGAATTAATTTTTCAGAATTAGGCTGCCTGTGTGAGCCAAAGGAAGCCATTTCTCTGAGGCAGCTATGAAAAGGAGATGGTGTGCCAATATAGGTTGGATTTGTTCAGGAAAGGTTGGAAAGAGGGGTGCTTGATGATAGAATGCTGTTGTTTATTCTGCATCTTGGAGTAGAAAGAACTCTGGCTTTGGAGTCTAAGAAACTGGGTTAAAATCCTGACTGCTAAATACTGTTTGTGTGACCCTGGACAAATGACTTTACCTCTTTTGTTATCTCAGTTTCCTCATCTGTAAAATGAAAATAATTATACTTGCATTTCTTGCCTCATAAGGTTGTTGTGTGAAAAGGGCTTTGTAAGGTACTCTATAAAAGAAAGCTATTATGACTATAACTGAGTTGTTGGTTTACCAAGAGAATCTGCCCATTCCTTCTGGGGATGGGGCATTCATTTAGGAGAAACATTTCTAGTAGATGCCTTCTTTCTTATTTCATGAGCTCATGCAAGAAGAAAGCTAAGGTTTCCCCCAAAAGCAGGTTTTGAGGGGAGAAAGAGAAAGTCCTGGCAGCTGACAATCTCTACTCTGAGTCTTGCATATGACAGTGTGGGACCCAGATCTTTAATTAGCTACAATTAGGTCAGCATGAAATTAACAAGGCTTTTGGAACAAATGACGTTCATTAATGAGTCTGTACCTGGGAGATTTGCAGAGAAGATCAAGATCAAGTAGTACCTGGGCCATGGAGTGTTCAAGTGGTATGCTTACTCTGATGAGGGAGGTGTCTTCTGTGATTGGTAGAAGTAACTTGTTCTGCTCTCAATTATCCGCGTAGTCCAGTGGCTTAGTGAATAGAAGGCTGACTTTAGAATCAGAAACTGGAGAGTTCCTGCATTTAATCTGGATACACATTAGCCATATCACCATAGGCAAGCCACTTTGGCTTACTTTTTTCCCTCCCAAGGCACTGATGAGTTGCTGATTTGTATCAGTGGAAGTAATTTCTGTACCAGGAGTTTCTTACACAGATGAAATCACAGGTTGAAATATTCCTCCCGGCCAAAAATGGTAATTTGTAAAGGGAATAAGTATTTACCTAGTACCTACTATGTACCAGGCACTGTTGTAGGCTTTTTACAAATGTTATCTTATTTGATTGTCACAACCCTGAAAGGTAGCTGTTATTACTATCCCTATTTTACAGTTGAGGAAACTGAGGCAAATAGTGGTTAAGTGACTTGCCTAGGGTCATAGAGTTGTCAAAGATCTGAGGTTAGATTTGAACTCAGGTACTCCTTACTTGAGGCATAGTGTTCCATCAGTTGGGTCTCAAGCTAAGGGAAAAAGCAGGTGACATGTGGATTTTCAAACAGAAGATAATTACAAAATGCCACAGCTGGATCAATTCCCCTCATTTTATAGTTAAATCAACTGAGTACCAGAAAGGTAGATTGTCTATAGCATAAATTCCAGAAAGAAATTGTCCATAGTCACACCTCTGTGACAGAGCTATCAGGGATGGGATTAGAATCCAGGTCTCCTGAACTTCAGTCTAATTTTTCTTCTACTACTTCATAAAGTCTAAGTAAATAACATCTGACTCAGCACTCCTTGAGTAGTAACTAATGGTGAGGATGAGGAGGTGATAGAAGATGGGGAATATGAAGAAAGAAGTCAGTCAGAGATTAGCAGTTTACCATGGATAATTGAGAGTGGACCAGCTCTTTGCAATGGGTATCTTTAAAAGTCTGCTTTTTCTTCATTCATTACCCATGTCTCCCTTCTCCCTGTGCCCTCATTCTGATTTTATGAGGTTGATGCATGACATTGCAAAATCTCTGATGCTTGAAAGAGCCTCAGAAGGCAGAATAATCATTTAAATTCTGGGCCTCCAAACAAGAAGTTCTGATAATTGAAGAATGAAGAAAGTCTCTCCATTCCTTTCCTCAGAAGGTGAGAGGAGGGCTCTGGAAAGCTGCTGAAGTCTGTTGGTCTGTCCCTAGCTCCTGAGCAGGCCCACATCTGCTAACTTTTCTAGATGGCTGGCTGGAAGAACATTCTTTTTTTTTTTTTTTTTTTGAGGGGTCAGCAATCTACTTTAATTACTTTCACCCCAGAGAAAATACTAGCAGAGAAATAAAAACCAACAGACAGGGTTTCTAACTATCTGACCATAAGCAATAACATGTATCACAAATCAACAGATAGATCCAACTGACTGACCATTACATACATACCAGTTATCAGAGAGAGAAGCACAAGCATCTGGGTTTTCAAAACTGGGGCGGGGGGGAGGGGGACAACTACCCATAGTGTCATCTGGCATACAAAGCTTCTTCCAAAGAAGCCCCGCGGAAGTGCATTCTTAAAGACTTCTGTTGATGGAGATGCCCAACCCCCTTTGGCAAATCCTCTGAGGGTTCCAAGCAGCAACTTTTCCCTATGATCTAGTCAGAATTCTCCAACTTGGAGTTTATGCTCATCTCTTTCTCTAGTCTAGGGGAAAGAGCAAACAACAAATCCACAGCCTTCTCTCCTTCCTCCCATCTTCTTTCCTTGCCCAGTAATCACCTTTCTGAATAAGCAGTATAAAATAACTACTAAAGCTTGGTTTCTTAGCTTGAGACCATTTTCCCCATGCTAGCAGAGTACTCTGTCTTCTTTTCAGTGCTCTCTTTCAAACTCTGCAAAGCCTTCAAGGTCACTCTATAATATTGGGACCATTTAAAGCCAATTGGGGTGCAACGCCTCTGCCCCTTCTCTCTTAACTCTACCACCAATTAAGTAACCTTTGCCTGACTCCACGGAAGACAGATTGCTTTATAAATTCTTAAAAACATATTTGGAACTATTAGAGTGATCATTATAATACATTATTCAGTCAGTTAGGAGTGCTTTGGAAAAAAAAACAACAAAAGAGAACCATGAAATATATCTTCATTGTAAGTGCATCTGTTGTTTCTTGCAAACGATTAGCTGTCACTGAATCATCAATTTTATTTTATTGTGTGGCTAAGACTATTTGTTCTAATTAAGGACCATGCATGAAGCTAAACAAACTTGCCTTATTTTGTAGAAACGACCCTTTCAGTCATCCTTTCTTTACCAAATCATAAATGTGCTTGATGAAGGTTTTTCCCTTGAGGTATAATTCACAAAATGAAAATAAGAAGAAGGAGGGATTTCTAAGCCAGCCTTGTAGATAGGTATCAGCCTATTGAGACCAACTCAGGTCATCAAATGAATAAAACGATCATTATTTCTTACTTCCTAGACTACATGTAGTATTTACCAGAAGTAGCTGTTTATAAGCAAAATGTTCCTGATAATCAAAGTCTTGTTTTGCTTTGGTTTTTCATTTGTTTTTTTGTTAGTTTCTACCTCACAAACCTGATTGCCTGAGGTCTAGATTGTGATTATGATTTATATCACAAAAACTGAGTGCCAGGTGTGAAGCAACGACTGTAGAAAACACCGGCTGGGAAAGGATCTGGCTAGTGAAGCTCCAATTTTGCCCTATGTCCTGCTACTCTGGGAAATGTATTCTCAATTGACAGGCCTTCATCCATCACATACTATGGTAGCAAGAGAAAGGAAAGGGAGGGAATCAGACATGGAGAAAGGTAGGACAAGGGGGCCTGTTGAGGAGAGGGAAGGGGAGTTAACTAAGCAGCTTTGATTGAGTGACTACTATATATGGAGAGATTTGAAGGGAGAACTGAGTAAAATAAACTAGGAGGAAGAATACTAAAGAACTGGGAATGAATAGTTTACCCCATTATCTGTATATCACCTACCAAGTATAAACAATGGAAAACAATGACAAAAATCTATGTGTGTCTTAGGCCAGCTGGCCTAAATCAAAAGCTGGGAGGTGGGTGAGGCTGTTCCTCTTTTTGATACAGTACCCTCTTTTCCTCTTTTAATAGCCTTCTCTTTAAGTGAGTGGCACGCTCTGACTGTCCAGGTCCCAGCACTTCCTTCTCTTCCGGCCTTGTTCCTTCTAGTTTGGACATTTCCCCACTGACCAGACTTCCTTTCTCTATCCAAGTTTCTTCGTTCCCAGGTCCTTTCCTTTAAACTGACAATGGGCAGCAATGTTAAGTTAGACAATATATTTCTTCTCCTAGAGAACCAGATGCCTTAACCCAATTATGATGTACACAGCTCCCAAAGAGGGCCCTCCGACAGGGAAGGCTGAGATTTGTTTCATTTTTTAAATTTTCTCTTTTATTGTGAACTTAACAATCACAACAAATAAGCATTTAAGTATATTACGAAGATGATTGTACATGAAACTGCAAACATCTATTTGGTACAATTTGTTTTTTAAAAGAATATATTAAATTTAACAAAGTAGTAACAAAATTGCAGTTTATTTACATGCATCCTTTTCTGAGCAAAAACATCCCTTTTGTTTTCTTTTGTGTATTTTAAAATATTTTGTTAATGATACTTTTCTGTCATTTCCCTTTTGTTTTTCATACTTGTCACTTGCCAACTAACTCAACTCTCTCTCTTAAATAGAAGACCTCTCGTAACAAAGATGCATCATCGGATCGATCACATAGGTCATGTCTGAGAAAGTTTGTCTCATTCTCTACTCTAGTTCATTACCTCCCTGACAAGAGGTGGGAAGCATGCTTCCTCATCCATTTTCTACAGCGTTAGGAAGTCTTTTGTATTGAGGTTGCTGGGCCCATAGGGACTACAGTACTTTGCTCATTCTCTCTCTACTGTTCTCCACTTCTCCATGTATATAGTCCAACCAGGTTCAGTCCAGCAGGATCTCAGTCTCTAACTGGGGTGAGTAGGGGAGGGTGCTTTTGCTTATAATCTTTGGCTCATTGGTTACCACCTCCTCCCAGGGGACAAATGACTTAAAACTTATATTTCAGCTCATATCTAGGGTTTCTCCAAAAGGAAGGCTAAATACAGAATAGTCCAAGTGCACATTTGACAAAAACAGACTATGGTTACAATCTCCCAGGCAGCTGATACTTCAAAGTCATTCAAACATAAAGCAATGTGTAGTATTACTGATTAGGTATTTTACACTTCACCTCGGTTCTACACTGTCTAAACAACTCCTGATGTGGGTCTGTAAGTAAAATGGCAAGCCTTGTGCTAGTTCTCTTGTTATGTTTGCATTTACCTTCCCTGGGGCACAAGCTTTCCTTGTCATCAACCTGATCTGCTCTGTGGACTGGAGGTTTCCAGACTCTCAGGAGGTCATCTCCATGCTCAGAAATATCCGATGTTTGATCACCTGTTTAGGAAATGGAAAGCAGGGAAAGTGACCAGGGAGCCATGCACAAACTTATTTAATGCATATTCCACTTGGAAGAAGGTATTGGGGAAAGAGAACATGCATCCTCACAACTTTCATGAGTCTAGAGACAGAGAACAGCATTTGCCTCATGGGGGAGTTAAGGCAAGAGAGACAAAACTAGAGACTGTTTCTCCTTTTAAAAGGCCCATTAAGTCATCATCTCCATCTGTGCAGTTGGGTGGCCCAGTGGATAAAAGACTCATCTCCCTTGGTTCAAATCTGGCCTTAGACACTTAGCAGCTGTGTGACTTTAGGCAAATCACCTCACCCTGTTTGCCTCAGTTTCCTCATCTGTAAAGTGAGCTGGAGAAGGAAATAGCAAATTAATCCAGTATCTTTGCCAAGAAAAGGAGTCACAAAGAGTCAGGCATGACTGAGCAACAGCATCTGGTTTAACAGTGAATGAAGGGAGTATTCTTTTATTTTAAAATGCCCACATCCTTCAGCACTGAGCTACCACATGACTGGAAACATCCAGGAAGTTAATCATCTTCAGTGTGCCCAAATACTGAGCCTCTGTAGCCCCTAGAAGTTTCCAGATAAGCTCTGGGCTCAAACTCCCTGGGACAGCTCCTATAAGCCTATTCAACTTCTATTACAGTTTAAAAGGTATTTTCCTTTACATTACTATGGTTATCATGGAAATGGTTCTTTCTCTTCTGCTCACTTAATTCTTTATCACTTTATATAATTCTTACCAAGTTTCTTTGAATCCTCCATATTCATAATTCTTCTTCTCATCCACCAAAATTTGTTTAGCTAGTCATCAACCGATGGGTGCCTATTTTAATTCTGTCCCTTTACTACAACAAAGATTTTTGCCTGAGATTTTTTAGGCAGGTTGCTGGGGGACACATATTTGGTATAGGCTTTTTGGCAATTTACTGAAGGGAGGGTACCTTGTGGTGTGGGGTATTTTTATTGATCAGATCTTTATAAAGCCCCAACCAGTTAGTCAACACATCAAAAGTCAACACATACTTTTAAGTATTTACTCTATACCAAGCACTATGTTAGGCATTAAAGGGGACAGAAAATAGGCTCTAGGAGTTCTAAGGGATATAGGCATGAAACAGTTGAATAAACAATATGTAATGAAGTGCCAAAATGAGAAGTAGTAATAGTAGAAGTAATAATAGTAGTAGGAGTAATAATAGTAACAGTAATAGTAGTAATAGTGGTAGTAGCAGTTGTAATAGTAATAGTAGCAGTAATAGTAGCAGTAGTAATAGTAGTAGTAGTAGTAATGGTAGTAGTAATAGTAGTAGTAGCAGTTGTAATAGTAATAGTAGCAGTGGTAATAGTAGCAGTAGTAGCAGCAGCAGAAGCACTAGTAGTAGTAGAAGAAGAAAAAGAAGTAATGATGATGATAATTCACATTATGAAGGTTTAAAATTTGCCTTCATCACAACCACAGAAGGTAGGTAGGACAAGTTATTATACATCATATTTTAAAGATGAAAAAACTAAAGTTTCAAGATTGAATGACTGTTATTGTTGTTAAGTCATTCAGTCACATCCAATTCTTCATAGATTATAACATGCCAGACCCTTCTATCCTCCACCCTCTCTGAAAGTCTGTCCAAGTTCATGTTCATTGTCACCAGGACACTATCTATACATGTCATCCTCTGCCATTCTCTTCTCCTTTTGTTTTCAATCTTTCTCAAAATTAGGGTCTTCTTCAATGAGTACAGTCTTCTCATTATGTGGCCAAAGTATTTAAACTTCAACTTTAGTATTTGACCTTCCAGTGAATAATTTGAATTAATTTCTTTGAGTATTGACTGATTTGATCTCCTTGCTATCTAAGGGACCCTCAAAAATTTTCCCCAGCACCACAATTTGAAAGCATTGATTCTGCGGAGTTCAGCTTTCCTTATAGTCTGAGTCTCCCAGCCATAGCTTTGACTATATGGACCACCGTTGGCAAGGTGATGTTTCTTCTTTTTAATATGCTGTGTAGATTTTCCATATCTTTCCTTCCAAGGAGCAAGGGGTCTTTTAATTTCATGGCTGCAGTCACCATCTGCAGTGATCTTTGAGCCCAAGAATATAAAATCTGACATTTCCATTTCTTCTTTCTCTATTTGCCAGGAAGTGATGAGAACAGTTGCTAAGATCTTAGTTTTTTTTTATGTTAAATTTCAAATTAGCTTTTACTCTCTCTTCTTTCACTCTCAGCAAGAGGCTTTTTAATTCCTCTTCCCTTTCTGACATCAGAGATGGCAATCTGAGAATGTTGATATTACTTCTGGCAATTTTATTTCTGACTTTTGATTTGTCTGGCCTGGCATTTCACATAATGTCCTCTGCATGTAAGTTATATAAAAAAGGTAACAATATATAGCCTTGTCATACTCCTTTTCCAATCTTAAACCAATTGGTTTTTCAATATCCAGTTCTAACTGTTGCTTCTTGACCCACATACAGGTTCCTTAGAAAACAAGTACAATGATCTGGTACTCCTATTTCTTTGAAGACTTGCCCCATTTTGTTCTTGCCATATATTCAGAGACTTTAGCATAATCAATGAAGGAGAGGTAGATTTTTTTTTCTCTGAAACTCCCTTGCTTTCTCCATAATCCAGAGAATGCTGGCAATTTGGTCTTTAGTTCCTCTGCCTCTTCAAAAACCAGTCTGCTTTTCTGGTAATTCTCAGTTCACATATTGCTCAAGGCTAGCTTGCTGAAGCTTAATTCTACCCTTGCTCGCTTGTGAACTGAGTGCAATTGTTCTGTAATTTAAACATTCTTTGGCATTGCCCTTCTTTAGAATTGGGACACAAACTGATTTTTTCCAATCCAGTGGCCACTGTGGAGTTTTCCAAATTTGCTAACATATTGAATGCAGCACTTTAACAGCATCATCTTTTAGGATTTTAAATAACTTAGCTGGAATTCCTTTACCTCCACTAGGCTTCTTGTTAACAATGCTTCCAAGGCCCACTTGAATTCATTCTCCAGGATATCTGGCTCTAGATCAGTAACCATATCATGTTACTATCTTTCTTGCATAGTTGTTTTATGTATTTTTGTCACCTCTTCTCAAACTCTTATGCTTCTGTTAAATCCCTACAATTTTTGTCTTTTATCATACCTGTTCTTGCGAGAAACATTTCCTTGATAATTCTAATTTTCTTGAGAAGATTTCTCCTCTTTCCCGTTCTATTGCTTTCTTCTATCTCTTTGCATTACTCATTAAGGAAAATCTTATATTTTCTGGGTATATCTTTCCCTTTCTTTTTTTCCTTTCGCTTTCCTTCTTTCCTTGGTCATTTGGAAAGCCTCATAAGAAAACCACTTAGCTTTCTTGCTCTTCTTCTTCTTTGGAATGTTTTTTGTTGTCGTTGTTGCTACCTCTTGTACATATCAAAACTCAGTCCATAGTTCTTCAGGCACTATTGTTGTCGTTCGTCCTTCATTCTTGGAGAACATCAACGACATCATAAGGGTGATGTCTTGACTTGTGAATAAATTGAATGTAAGTGAGGCAGAGTTGTACAAAATGCTGAGCCTCACTCTCTTCTCCAGTCACTGAAGTCCAGTGGCAAGACATCATCAAGATAACTGGTGGTACAGCGGGTGACTATTACTTTATCTATTCATCACCTTCACTTAACTCCACTTTAACCTTTGAATGACTTGCCTGTAGTTAAAAAGCTCGTGTGCCAGAGTTGAGTTTAGAACACAAGTTTCCCGACCTTAAGTTTAGGTTCTTTCTACTAAATCATATAGGGCATCTCAAGTGGTATAAAAATGAATGTCACGGAACTTCATAAAAGGGATAAGGAATTTGAGTGGATGAGAAGAGTTAGAGGATGCTAGGGCTCATAGAAAAGGAGAGTCCTACCAAGTCAGAGAGACTTTGAATATTGTCTGACCACAAACTGTATGTCTGTATCCACACCAGTCTAGGAGGTATTCCGAATTAGAAGATTGGATGCCAGGCTGTGAAACTGCCTCGTAAGGTACTGAGGGGCTATGCTGGAGTCTGTGACTCCAGTGAAATCATAGATGAATGTATTAAAGAAGATTGGGACTGCAGAAGAATCTTGGATGCCAGGCAAGAGGAATTTAGACTTTATCTTCATGACTGGAAGGGCATATTGGAGGTTTCTGAGCACATTGTGGATGGTTAGTGCATATCCAAAATCTGTAATGCAATGACTTTTTCCAAGGTCCACAGGCTTGACTGGAATGCCTAGCCTTGGCCTGTGTTTTCTGGCCAACTCCACCAGCTAGGATAGCACTGCTGGGACCTTGGGTTTACTGTGACACATCCTCTCTGACCAGAGGCTTCTAGAGGCTTTAAAGGGGGAAAATTGTACCATGGTTTTCTTGGGTTTTTATTAAACACTTCTGGGCAGACCCTAGGACTTAACAAAGTGAACACATTTCTCCCTTTTGGCGACTTTGGGTGATAATTCAGTCCATTCTGGCTGCTGCTTTAAGTTATTGCTGTACTTTAAGGCTCCCATGTTGTCCCCAGAAAAAGAAGTGAACTTCTGTCTCGGCAGAACAGTCCTAACTTGATGATTCCAGAAAATCTCCGTGTTCAGAATTCTGATGGCAACAGGCTCCAGCTCCCAGTGGTACCAATGCTTTTCCCTCTGTAACACAGGCCAGTCAAGGCCCTTTCCTGGCAATGAAGGCTTTCTCTTAGGAACAGAGCCTACTATTTCCACTCCCCATTTTAGCATCAATTTGCTCCTCGAATCTCAACCTAATGACTTGAGGGTTCTGGGAGCTTTTACTCCTTTTCTGTTACGTAAATAAGAATGCATCACTACCTCCATTCATTCCTTGTCTTCATTCCTGTCCCTTTCCTTCTCTGCTCTCCTTTTCCTCATCCTTTCACCCTGTGCATCTCCCCCTCCCATCTCTTCCCTTTCCCTTTCTTTTCTCTTCCCTTCCCTGTCTTTCCCTGTTCTTCCCTTTCCTGCCCTTTCTTTCCCTTTCTCTTCCTTGCCCTTCACTTTTCAACAAATGTTTTATTGATTTTTTTTTTAATCACTATTACTGACCAATGCATTGTTGGTGGAATTATGAACTGATCCAACCATTCTGGAGAGCAATTTGGATCTATGCCCAAAGAGCACACAAACTACATACCTTTTGAACCAACAATAACACTGCTAGATCTGTGTCCCAAAGAGATCATAAAAAGGACAAAGGACTTCGATGCATAAAAATATTTATAGCAGCTTTTTTTTGTGGTGGCAAAAAATTGTAAATTGAGGTTTTTCCTATCAATTGGGGAATGGCTGGACAAGCTGTGGTATATGATGTAATAGAATACTATTATACTATAAAAAATGATGACCAGGCAGAATTCAGAAAAATCTGGAAAGACTTACATGAACTGATCTGAAGTGAAGTGAGCAGAACCAGGAGAACATGATACACAGTAACAGCAACATTATGTGTGATGATCAATTATGAATGGCTTAACTCTTCTCAGGAATGCAATGACTCAAGACAATTTCAAAGGACTCATAATGTAAAATATTATCCACATCCAGAGAAATAACTGACAGACTCTGAATACAGAGCAAAGCATACTCTTTTCACTTTATCTTGGGGGAGTGTTTTTTTTTCCTGTTGGTTTGTTTCTTGTTTCACAACATAACTAATATGGAAATCTGTTTTGCATGATTACACACATATAGCATACATCAAATTGCTTACCATTTTAGGAAGGGGGGAGGAAAAAGGGTGGGAGAAAAATTTGGAACTCAAAATTTTGTAAAAGTGAATGTTAAAATCTTTCTTTACATATAATTGGAAAAAAAATAAAGTACCATAAAAAATCACTGTTACTTCCAATAATCCTCTCCTATTCCCACCATAGAATTCTCTTTTATAATTCTAAGGATGGTGGTTAACTGAATTAAATGCAGTCAGTCCTCCAATCCCATTTAAAGTGACTGCCTTAACTAGATGAGAACACCTCTTCTGAATCACTGAATCAATCAAGGTCATTGAACATGATGCAAGACACCCTTGAACAATTTAGGAAGGAGTGAAAGCCTTTGGATGAAATGGGGGGGACTACAAAGGAGGTGATCAGGATTGGTTAAAGAGACTCAGTCACCCTCTATGGGTCTTGCATAAAATAACAAACCAGTTTGGAACCCAGGATTTCGGTATCTGAAAGTCTAGTTGCAGCAAAACTCCTGAGAAAAAATTAATTAGGTGCAGGAGAAGAAGAGCCTCTGTCTCCCCACCCCTTCTCCTTTAACCAGAAGATTTCCCTGAGAACTTCAGATGGCCCAGAAGATCTGGACTTCTTATCAGCATCTTAAAAATATTCTTTTTTTTTTTTTTTCTCTTTTTTTTTTTAATTTAGCTTTTAACATTCATTTTCACAAAATTTTGGGTTACAAATTTTCTCCCCTTTTCTCCCCTCCCCCCCCAAACGCCAAGCATTCTAATTGCCCCTATGACCAATCTGCTCTCTCTTCTATCATCCCTCTCTGCCCTTGTCTCTGTCTTCTCTTTTGTCCTGTAGGGCCAGATAGCTTTCTATACCCCTTTACCTGTATTTCTTATTTCCTAGTGGTAAGAACATTACAGTTGATCCTAACACTTTGAGTTCCCACTTCTTTAGCTCCCTCCCTCTCCACCCCTTCCCTTTGGAAGGCAAGCAATTCAATATAGGCCAAATCTGTGTAGTTTTGCAAATGACTTCCATAATAGTTGTGTTGTATAGGACTAACTATATTTCCCTCCATCCTATCCTGTCCCCCATTACTTCTATTCTCTTTTGATCCTATCCCTCCCCATGAGTGTTGACCTCAAATTGCACTCTCCTCCCCATGCCCTCCCTTCTATCATCCCCCCCCCACTCTGCTTATCCCCTTATCCTCCACTTTCCTGTGTTGTAAGATAGGTTTTCATACCAAAATGAGTAGGCATTTTATTCTTTCCTTTAGTGGAATGTGATGAGAGTAGACTTCATGTTTTTCTCTCACCTCCCCTCTTTATCCCTCCACTAATGAGTCTTTTGCTTGCCTCTTTTATGAGAGATAATTTGCCCCATTCAATTCTCCCTTTCTCCTCCCAATATCTTTCTCTCTCACTGCTTGATTTCATTTTTTTTAAGATATGGTCCCATCCTCTTCAATTCACTCTGTGCACTCTGTCTCTATGTGTGTGTGCGTGTGTGCATGTGTGTGTGTGTAATCCCACCCAGTACCCAGATACTGAAATGTTTCAAGAGTTACAAATATTGTCTTTCCATGTAGGAATGTAAACAGTTCAACTTTAGTAAGTCCCTTATGACTTCTCTTTGCTGTTCACCTTTTCATGGTTCTCTTCATTCTTGTGTTTGAAAGTCAAATTTTCTTTTCAGCTCTGGTCTTTTCATCAAGAATGCTTGAAAATCCTCTATTTCATTGAAAGACCAATTTTTCCCCTGAAGTATTATACTCAGTTTTGCTGGGTAGGTGATTCTTGGTTTTAGTCCTAGTTCCTTTGACTTCTGGAATATCCTGTTCCATGCCCTTCGATCCCTTAATGTAGAAGCTGCTAGATCTTGTGTTATCCTGATTGTATTTCCACAATACTTGAATTGTTTCTTTCTAGCTGCTTGCAATATTTTCTCTTTCACCTGGGAGTTCTGGAATTTGGCCACAATGTTCCTAGGAGTTTCTCTTTTTGGATCTCTTTCATGCGGTGTTCTGTGGATTCCTTGAATATTTATTTTGCCCTCTGGTTCTAGAATCTCAGGGCAGTTTTCATTGATAATTTCATGAAAGATGATGTCTAGGCTCTTCTTTTGATCATGACTTTCAGGTAGTCCCAAAATTTTTAAATTGTCTCTCCTGGATCTATTTTCAAGGTCAGTTGTTTTTCCAATGAGATATTTCACATTATCTTCCATTTTTCCATTCCTCTGGCTTTGTTCTGCGATTTCTTGCTTTCTCATACAGTCCTTAGCCTCCATCTGTGCCATTCTAATTTTGAAAGAACTATTTTCTTCAGTGAGCTTTTGAATCTCCTTTTCCATTTGGCTAATTCTGCTTTTGAAAGCATTCTTCTCCTCATTGGCTTTTTGAACCTCTTTTGCCAATTGAGTTAGGCTAGTTTTCAAGGTGTTATTTTCTTCAACATTTTTTTGGGTCTCCTTTAGCAGGGAGCTGATTTGCTGTTCATGCTTTGACTTCATGTCTCTCATTTCTCTTCCCAGCTTTTCCTCCACCTCTCTAACTTGATTTTCAAAATTCTTTTTGAGCTCTTCCATGGCCTGAGCCCATTGAGTGGGCTGAGACACAGAAGCCTTGATTTCTGTGTCTTTGCCTGATGGTAAGCATTGTTCTTCCTCATCAGAAAGGAAGGGAGGAAATGCCTGTTCACCAAGAAAGTAACCTTCTATAGTCTTATTTCTTTTCCCTTTTCTGGGCATTTTCCCAGCCAGTGACTTGACCTCTGAATATTTTCCTCACACCCACCTCACCTCCTGATCCTCCCAGCCAGTGTTTGGGGTCTGAGATTCAAATGCTGCTTCCAGCCTCAGGGCTTTGGGCGGGGGCAGGGCTGCTATTCAGTGTGAGATTAAATTCAGATGCTCAGGTGAGGGCAGGGCTGCCTCTCAGGCTCAGTTCCCTCAGGGAGTTTATGCACAGACCTTCAACAATGGATCCAGGCTCCTGCCTGCTTGGGGAGCCCTGGTCTGCCACTGCCCCTCAGCTTCTGTCTCCCGAGGGGGCCCGAGCCATGGGCGCACCCCACTCCCCCCTCGACCCGCCAAAGGGACTCTCTCACCGACCCCCGTCACCTGTGGGTGGAGGTACTTGTGCGGCCGCTGGAGATCCCGTCCCTGAAGCCCGCTGGGATCTGTTCCTCTCGGTGCCGCGGCCACGGCAGGGCTGTACTCAGTTCCCAGTCCCGGCGCCCAGTCCGCAGCATGAAGGACCTTTTATGAGAGGTTTGCTGGTCTCTCCGGAACAGAAATCTCCCTCGCTCCAATGTTCTGTGGCCTCTGGGTGCAGAATTCGCCGTGAGTTACTTCTTTGTAGTTGTTCTATGGGTTGTGGGTTCGGAGCTATCAAAAATATTCTTGATACTTCAGCGACTGTGGAAGTGTTTGCATTATGAGTTGAGGACAAATAAGGCACCCTGAGGAAAGGCAGCTTAAAGACTTTGTAGGGATCCCATTAGAAAGCTATATCACATCTAAGAAGAATTTCATCAGGACTCCACAGAAGGAGAAAAGGACTTCCAACACTCACAATTAGACCTTTGCTATACATTCTCTAAACTTGAGCTCACTTTCCCCTAGTCTGTGTCTCATGGGAAAGAGTGCCTACACTTTGAGGAGATATTTTATGTAATTATTCTTACTATTCCACCTTAATAAATAACCCTAACTAAAAGTTAGTTAAGTTTGTCTAGTCAGTGAGAATCGATGGGACAGCACACCAGTGGGGACTCCTGAGTTACAGCATTGTAGAAGCCACACCCAACCCATCTGGTTTATCCTTAGAACACAAAGGTGGATAAATGATAAATGATCTCTAGTTTTCCTGCCTGATGGTTTGAGTGGGGTTTGGGAAGCAATCCCAGAGCATGTACTATACAAAGAGAAGGATAGTTAAGAAAACAAATCCATACATTGTCCATACCTCAGAAGGTATACTTTATCATGCATCTGTATTCCACCACTTCTCAAACAATAGCTCAAATAATATCTCTCCATTAGACTGTGGGCAGTCTGAGAGCAGGAACTTTTTGTTTATTTTGTTTTTGTGTTTTGTCTTCAATTGTGTCTCTGGTGCTTAGCACATTGCCTGGCACATAGCAGGTACTTAACTTTTTTTTTTTTTTTAAGTTTATTAACTGGCTAAGTTAAGAGGAGACAGATTAGTTATTTCATTGATCAGAACTCTGTAATCTTTCAGTTATTTGCCATTATTATATTGTAGTAATGCTGTAAGTATTATCCCATTTTAGAGATGAGGGGAAAAGGAGGTGATGCAGCTTGTTCATGCACAGTCAGACTAATACTATTAAAAGTTTTTAGCCAGGAAGAAATTGAAATCAACTTGGATTACTCATGAGAGTCGGTTGTTAAATTTTTAATATGATCATTTACACCTTGAAAATTGGTAAATGCTACAAATCAGGACTTAATTTATTATTTTGTGCATTGTCTAGACTTAAGTGATGGAGAAAATGTTAACGTAGATTAAACATAAAAGTCTGTCTTGCATTTGAGCCAATGGTTAAACTTTTACTAGCACACCTGTGGTTACAACCCAGATGTGACTCCATAACCAGTCTTTCCATTACATCACAACACACCTACTAGTACACATGGTATATAGTTAGATGGGGGGAGGGAATGTGGTGTGAATTCTCTGTTCCTGGAAATGATTGAGGTGTCTATCCTGTAGCGTCAAGTAGAGGAGCCTCAATAACCTAGTGTTTCAGGTCTGAGCTGATTCCCTACTAGCTTTTCTAGTCACTGTATTTACCTTATTAAAGGAAATAAAATGCCATTCTTAAACCTTCCTCAAAGAAGAAGCAATGACATTTGGGCAAATTTGCCCAAGATTCTGACATAATCTTCCACATAGATACTTGTGTTATCAACTTAAACTATTTACATATCTGTGATCCCCTTGAGTCCACATTAGAAAGACACCTGCCCACCCCAAAGAGTTCCTGAAAAGCTGTACTCCAGCTAGGGGGTCAGAGAATGTTCTCATGATATTTCTCTATGCCTTTGAGGTTCATGAGAATGAGGGTAAAGTGAGGAGGGTGGTACGAGAAAGAGTAGCCCATCCTATCTCCAAAATCATTTTCCAGAGATGAAAGAGGCATCTGCTTTGAAATGCACCTCCCTTGATACTTCCTGGTCTGGGTATCGGAAAGCAGCAGAGAAGAAAAACAGACAATCAGGTCAAAGTGACATGCTAGGGCTCCTGTTGGTGAGGACACTAGGGCAAAGAGCTTGGGGAGGAGGGAAGAGATGAAGAGAGGGGAGGAAAGAGAGGGAGAGAGATAGACAGAGAAACAGAAAGAGACACAGACAGGAAGGGAGGGATGGGGAAAGGGAGAGGGAGAGGGGGGAAACAGAAAGAAGACAGAGAGAAAGAGGGAGGAAGGGAGGGAGAGATGGAGGGAAAGAGACAGAGACAGAGAGAGACAGAGAAGGGGAAGGAGGAGAGAGACAGAGAAAGAGAGACAGAGAGACAGAGAGGGGAGAGGGAGAGACAGGGGAAAGGGGAGAGAAAGACAGGGAGGGAGAGAGAGAGGAGAGTGACAGAGATAGAAAGAAAGAGAAGGAGGGAGAGAGAAACAGAAAGAATGAAGGAGAGAGAAAGGGAAAGGAGGAAAAGGGAGATAGAGGAGAAATAAAAGAGGGGAGGGGAGAGAGAGTTGGAAGAGAGAAAGAGGGGGCAGACAAAAGAAGGAGAGAGGAGAAGGGAAGAAGGAGAGGGAAAGAGAACAGAATAGGAACAATATTTTCCTATAACATAAGAACCTCATTTAAAAATAGTGTGGGCGCTGTGTTGGGGGCATTGCCACCAAATGATAATGTCTCCCTGACAAAGGAGAAAAAGAAAGAGCCTGTTGGCCCAGTTTGCAACTGGAATCACTTAGTGTTCTTGCCATCTGATCCCTGAATCACTTAATGAAAGCCTCTTTGTCTGCCTTGATGCGGTCAGGGTGTGTTGCAGGAGGGTGCAGGAGAGAGAGGAGAGGAAAGAAGAAGCAATTGGGCACCAGGTTGGGGTGGGGGTAGGGATGGGGAACTGAAGGTGGTTTCCAGCTTGGAGTTCAATGAATTCCTTATCTTGGCATCTTCCCTAGCGCCCTGCCTAGTGAGTTTCTTATGATAGGTGCTTAATAAATGTTGCTTGAATTGAAAATTTTAATTACATGGATGTCATTTTTTGTTATTATAGCTATGTGATAGGCATGGTGAAGGCAGAGGCACTGACTGTGAGTTGGGAAGCCTGGGCTGTAGTCTTGGCTCTGCCACTTATTTATGTGACATAAGGGAAAAAATTTTGATCTCGAATTCAAATCCTATCTTTCTGATAATTACTAGCTGTGTGACCTTGAGCAAGTTATTTGTGAGGGGGGTTAGATGAGATAGTCTTTTAAGGTTCTTTTTAAGATACTATGAACTACATGGGCAAGTCAATTCCCCTCTGGGCCTCAGTTTCTTTGTTTGTAAAATGAAGAGCTTGGGATTAGAGTGTCTGTGAACCTGTGATTGTGCCCAGTAGAGAGAAAAGAACATTGAACTTCAAGTTAAAAGGCCTGGGTTTAAAGGTCACTTTCACCACTCAGAAACAGTTTTCCCATCTACAAAACAGGAGGGAGGGGGAAAGAATAATTCCTGTATTAGCGATTTCATAGAGTCTTTATGAGGGAAGACCATCATAAATTGTAAAGCCCTAAGTAATTTTATTATCTCTTGCACTCAAGCAATTCCTTTTCAAAAGGAAAGCAGTAGCAACAGCAGCTCCTGAAGCAGAGAGGATATTATTTCTTGACTCATATATTGGGTTTTAATTTTAATTGCCCACCTATTGGGCAAATCTTACTCATAATAGAATAAACCTGGGGGAAGCAGGGAGCAGGGGAACTAGGAGTAAACTGTAGAAGTAGAATTTTGATTCTCCCCCAGCAGGATGGAATCTAGAGGAAAGGAGATTGAGCTCAGGTAAGAGAAAGGCATATCAAAAACAACCACATAAAACCGGCCATAATTTCACAGAGGGTGTCAGCCTTCTTCACGTCCTGTAGCTCTCCCCACACTACCCCAAGATGAGCGCTAGCACTTTGAAGCAGTGTGTCAGGATCCTACATGGGCAACTGGTAATGCCTGCTGTTAGTGCCTTTGAATCATCTTACAGCAGGGTAGAGTGTGAGTGTGAGTGTGTGTGTGTGTGTGTGTGTGTGAGAGTGTGTGTGTGTGAGTGTGTATGAGTGTGAATGTGTGTATGTGTGTGTGAGTGAGTGTGTGTGTGTGAGTGTGTGTGAGTGAGTGTGTGTGAGTGTACACACCTTTTTCCTTTTCTTCACTTTGACTGCTCTCAGGGGTAGTCTTGCCAATGTTGCTTTGTATTTCCCCAGGGAGAACTGAAATGTGAAATTTATGGGTTGATTGTGAGTTCTCATTCTCTCTCTCCCTCCCTCTCTCTCTCCCTTTCTCTCTCTCTCTCTCTCTCTTTCTCTCTCTCTCTCTTTCTCTCTCTCTCTCTCTCCCTCTCTTTCTCCCTCCCTCTCTCCCTCTCTCCCTCTCCCTCCCCATCTCTCCCCTCTTACTTCTCTATGTCTGCCTGCTTCTCCCCTTCTCTCTATACCTTCCTCTATGTCTTTTTGCCTGTCTCTTCTCTCTCTTTTCCTCCTTCTCTCTCCCCCTTTTCTGTCTGCCTGTCTCTACCCCCTCTATCTGTCTCTATCTCTTTTTTGTCTATTGTTCTTTATTCTTCTTCTCTCTCCTCTCTCTTCTTATCTTTCTCCTTCTCCTCCTCCTCTCTCTCCTTCTCTTTTCTATCCTCCTGTATCGCAAAGCTGTCATTTGAGGAATGGTCCCTAGGCTGTGACCTTTTTAACAATATATATTTTAATTTTAATTTATGAAATAAAATAAGTATTTCCACAGCATTAGTACAAGAATACAAAGATGACTGCTCATGACGCTGCGAGTCTATTAGATACAACATGCTATTCCTTTTAAATACATAATAAATTTATCATGTACATTTCCTTTTTTTCCCTTTTTCTTTTTCCCTTCCACTCCCACCCTAGAGATGGCTACCATTAGACACAAATATAATTCAGAAGTGAGGCTTTTGGTTTTCCTTCTCATTTGCTTGTAGCAGATGGAACCCACTGGAGTAAAAAATGCTTGATAGATTTGAAAGAGGAGCAGATATAAGTCAAAAGACAGGATGATACAACAGGAAAGAGCCCAAAATTTGAGTCAAAGTTTTACCTGCCACCTACTAGGTGTGTGACATTGGGGAAGCCATTAAACTTATCTGGGTCTCAATTTATTCAGCTTAAAATGGGGGTAATAAGACTTCCATCTACCTTAAAAGATTGAGAGGAAGAAGTGACATAATGCATGAGAAACTGCTTTGCAAAATGTAAGGTTTTATACAAAGATAAATTATTATTCAATCAGTGTATTTTGGCATGATCAGTCAGACAAGAAGCATTTATTAAGCCCCTACTGTGTACCAGGCACTGTGCTAAGTGAAGATACAAAGAGAGACAAATGCCAATCCTGTCCTCAAGTAGCTCACACTCTAGTGGGGGAGACAACATTCTAGAATAGATAGATACAAGCTAGATACAAGTTAAATCGGAAATAATCAACTTAGGGAATCTACTAGAACTAAGAGGGATTGTGAAGGGCTTTTTGTTGAAGACAGGATTTTAGCTGGGACTTGAAGGAAGCTGAGGAAGCCAGGAGGTAGAGATGAGGAGGGAGAACATTCCAGGCATGGGAGACAGCCAGAGAAAATGCCAGGAGCTGAGTGATCAATTACTGCATTATTAAATTTAGCATGATGCTCGACACATCATTAAGTGCTTAATAAATACTTGTTGCCTGACATTATTATTAGAATAAAACCCATAGACAATGACTGGCTTTAGGTCCAAATCTACACCAGAACTTGAAGAGACTGGAAACAGAAAAGAGGTATGATGTTCACTTGAACAAACAAAACAAAAGAAATTCAGAGAGGTGTAGGAGTGAGGGTAGGGAGACACAATTGTGAAAATGATGCCTAGATGTTTTCTTGTCCCTCCTGTGATTGAAGCCTCTGAGTGAGGGAGAAAAGTAACTCATGGTCTGGGACCTAGAAATTCCTCCAGGTCTTTTCTCCTTAGGTCATGCTATTTAGAGCTAGTGATTCATTTCAGAGAAGTTGAGTTGATCCTATTGGGTGGTGGTCCCCTGTACTTCAGTAATGAGTGCTGAACTTGACTGAGGTTTTCATATACCTAGAGAGTCTTGGAGATGAAACAAAAAGGGAAAAATATTATTTTCCATAATGTGTTGGAATTTGATAAACTGTTGTTTTTTGTAGTCCAGTGTCATGGCAAATTCTGAATATAGTTTATCCCTTCCATATCTTGGGAG
The DNA here is from genome assembly GCF_028372415.1 of Notamacropus eugenii. NCBI lineage: Eukaryota > Metazoa > Chordata > Mammalia > Diprotodontia > Macropodidae > Notamacropus > Notamacropus eugenii. Next base: position 185,307,493 of record NC_092876.1, read on the forward strand.
TTAGGAGCCTGGTGTCTGCCTTGATCTGAAAAATCTGCACAAAACTTTTGACCCTCTCTTCACACCAGAGAAGTTTGATTATTTTCTTTCTCTTTTATGGGGTGTTTACAGTATCTTATTGTAAAATTTGGGTTAAGTATTGGTCACAGTCTCTGTGTCATCTGCTGGCCTTCATATGTCCTCTGTGGCTTCCATAAAACTCTAAAAAATGTCCCATTTACTTATGCCAACCAGTGACATTGAAACCGTGTTGGGGAAAGTTGCGATTGGAAAGGATAACTGTATTTCATTCTCTTCAATTTGTAGACTATGAAGTGTGTCTATGTGTGTGTTCCCATATTGGGTGAAGTAGAAGGCTAGTAATATCCCTTTCTTTGTTGAAACATTCTAAAGAAACATTCTTCTAAACTTAAAAACAACTGCTATCTACACTCATTTTCTTACCGCTGGACTTGTATGATTATGGAGGAGAAAGTGAGGCCGAGGACTTTGCACAGCTCTGCCTCACTTAAACCCAGTTCATGAGCAAATCAAGACATCATGCTTGTGATTCCACCGGTCCTTTTCAAGACCAAAGGAACAACAACCTCAACCTAGAAAAAGCTTGAAATTGTCCTTCTTAGAAACAAGTGAATAATATGTATATCAAAGTATCTCAGAGCCAGAAGTCATCTAGTCCAACCCATGCCTGAAGCATAGATCCTATCTACAATAGCCCCAATTAAGGATCAGAGGTTTGCTTGAAAACCTTTAATTATGAAACTCTTATTACTTCTTGAAGCAATCCATTTCCCTTTTGGGTCACTAAAATGATCAGAAATCTGCCTCTGTCTATGGATAGGGTAAGAGATCATGACAAAATGAAGCATGGAAAGGATCACAGAAGACAAAATGGATAATTTTGATCACATAAAATTAAAGTTTTTGCATAAAAATGCAATAAGCTAAGATTGGAAAGGAAACAACTGGGAAAAGCATCTTTGCAGTTAGTTTCTCTGATAAAGGTCTAATTTGCAAGATATATAAGGAACTGATTCAAATGCATAAGAATAAGAACATTCTCCAAATGATAAGTACACTAAGGATATGAACAGGTAAGTTCTTAAGGAAAGGCTGAAAAAAATGCTCCAAAATCACTAACCTTTAGAGAAATATACATTAAAGTAATTTAGAGGTTGTACTTTATACCTATCCAATTGGCAAAAATGACAAAAAAGGAAAATGGCACAAGTTACTGGGAAAACAGGCATACTGATGCATTATTGATGGAGTTGGGAAATGATTCACTCCTTCTGGAAAACACTTTGGAATTATGCATAAGAAGTAACTAAATATGGCATATACTTTGACCCAGTTGTACTACTACTACTATTAGAATTCTACCTCCATGAAATCAAAGGAAGAGGAAAAATATTTCTAACTGCAATTTTGGTGGTGGTAAAAACAACCTCCAAAACCAACCCTGGATTAAATGCCCATCGTTTAAGGAATGGCTGAACAAATTATGGTATATTAATGTAATAAAATAATTTTATACTATAAGAATGAGGGGAAAATGGTTTCAAAGAGATGTAGAAAGACTTGTATGTTGAATGAAGTGAGCAGAACTAGAGCAATTTATATTATAATGTCAACATTATAAAAATGACTAATTTTGAAAGACTTAAAACTCAGATTAACTAAGTGATCAACCGTGATTCTAGAAGATTGATAAAGAACATTACCTGCCTTCTGACAGACTAATATGCAGAACAGGGAATGCATTTTTGGATGTGGGCAACATGAGAATTTATTTTGCATGACTGCACATATATAATACAGGCTTCCTTCCTTCCCTCTCTCCTTCCCTTCCTTCCTTCCTTCCTTCCTTCCTTCCTTCCTTCCTTCCTTCCTTCCTTCCTTCCTTCCTGCCTGCCTGCCTGCCTGCCTGCCTGCCTGCCTGCCTGCCTGCTTACCTTCCTTCCTTCCTTCCTTCTTGGTGGGTGGAAGGATGTGAGAAAGAGAAAAAGTGCTTGATAATTGGGGGGAAAAATGTATACCTTTTGAAGTGCTCCCTCTGAGGTCAAGTAGGACAATATTTTATTTTGTTAGATTTACCTGAACATTTCAAACTCTCCAGAGCCTTGTAAAATTCTGCTACACAAACTCAATGAACTCCAGAATCTTCCTATTACTTCCTGTATCAAATACCAAATCCTATATTTGGTATTCAAAATCCTTCATAACTTCGCACCTCCTATCCTTTCAACTTTCATACTCCTTATAACCCTCTATGTACTCCGTGACCTAGTAACATTGACCTCCTTGTTCCTCAAACAAGACACTCCATCTCCTGACTTTCTCAGTTTCCCTTTAAGTCTAGTGCCTTCCCTCTTGGTGATCTCTAATTTTTCCTGTATATAATGTGTTTGACTGTATTTGTTCGCATTAGGTGCATGAGATGAGATTGCCATTTTCCTTTCTTTGTATTCTAGTGATTAGCACAGTGCCTGGCACATAGCAGGTACTTAGTGTTTATTGAATGACTGAATACATCTCCTATCCATAGCTGCAAGAGGTACATGATCTATTTCTCTTCCAATTTTTATGCTGTCTTTTAATATTCAAGTATCCATTTTGAATTTACTGTGCTATATGGTGAGAAGTGTTGGTCTAAGTCTAATTTCTTCTAGACTGTGTTCTATATTTCCCAAAAGTTCTTATCAAATACAGATTTATTTCCAGAATAATTTATATTTGGAGTTTATGAAACACTGTGTTATTGAGCTCCATTATTTCGGACTCTCCTTTGTCTAATCTGTTCCATTGATCTATTTCTCTACCTTTAAACAAAGCCAAAGGGTTTTGATGAGTGCTGCTTTATAATATAGTTTGAGGTCTGAAAGTACTGTTCCCCTTTTATCCCTTTCTTTTTTAATTATTGTTCCAATTGAAATATTAAGGTTTTTATTTCTCCAAGTGAATTTTGTTAACTTATTGAGTTTTGTAAGGTATCACTTTAATAGTTTCATTACTGTAGCATTAAAACTGTAAATTACCTTTGTTATTATTGTCATTTTTATTACATTCATATGAGCCATCTCTGAGCAATGTGTATTTAAGTTGTTCTATATTTCTATAAGGAAATCTTTCTAATTGAATGTATACATGTATTGAACTTGCTTTGATAAGTTGATCCCCAAATTTTTAATGTATTCCATAATCATTTTGTTTTTTTTTTCTTCTTGAAAAGATAGTTTATTATTATGTTCATAGAAATAATAGAGATAGATCTTGTGGAATAATATGTGGAGTTTTTTTTTTAATTTTTTAATGTTTAACAATCACTGCCATACGATTGAGATTTTATCCCCCCCCCACCTACCCCCCACTACCCCCCTCCCTCCCCACGACTGCATACAATTCTGTATAGGTTCTACATATACTTTCCTATTGAGTATATTTTCACTATAGTCATGCTATGTAGTCAGACTAGAATAAATGAAAGAAATCATATAACAAATCAAAACATGATACACAAACACATACACATACACAAACATGATCTGCTACATTTTGTGAATGACTTCCATATTTCTTTCTCTGAGTGTGGCAGGCATTTTGCCTTGAGAACCACCATTGGGATTTTTTTTTTTTTATAAGAAGTTCTCGCGTTATTACGAAATTCCAAGTCTACAAGAAAAAACTCTCACACACTGTAGTCTTTGCTGTGCACAAAGTTCTCCTGGTTCTGCTCCTTTCACTCAGCATCAGGTCATATAAGTCCTTCCAGGCCTCTCTGAAGTCTTCTTGTTCATCATTTCTTATGGCACAATAGTACTCTATTACATTCATATACCATAATTTATTCAGCCATTCCCCAATTGATGGACATCCCCTTGACTTCCAGTTTTTGGCAACTACATAGAGTGCTGCTATAAATATTTTTGTACATGTGGGACCCTTTCCCATTTTTATGATCTCTTGGGGATATAGTTCTAGTAGCGATATTGCTGGGTCAAAGGGTATGCACATTTTTGTAGCCCTTTGGGCATAGTTCCAAATTGCTCTCCAGAATGGCTGGATGCACTTGCAGCTCCACCAAAAATGAATTAGTGTTCCAACTCTCCCACATCCTCTCCAGCATTTATCATTTTCTTGTTCTGTCATGTTTGCCAATCTTATAGGTGTGATGTGGTACCTCAGAGTTGTTTTGATTTGCATCTCTCTAATCAATAGTGATTTAGAGCATTTTTTCATATGATTATAGATAGCTTTAATTTCTTCCTCTGAAAATTGCCTGTTCATATCCTTTGACCATTTATCAATTGGGGAATGACTTGTATGATTATACATTTGAGTCAGTTCTCTATATATTCTAGAAATGAGGCCTTTATCCCCGAGCTTAGCTGTAAAAATTCTTTCCCAATTTACTACATCCCTCCGGATTTTGGTTGCATTGGGTTTGGTTGTGCAAAAACTTCTCAGTTTAATGTAATCAAAGTTATCCATTTTGCATTTCATAATGCTTTCTATCTCTCCTTTAGTAAAGAATTCTTCCCTTCTCCATAGATCTGATAAATACACTATTCCTTGCTTCTCCAGTTTATTCATGGTATCAATCTTTATACCTAAATCATGTACCCATTTGGACTTTATTCTTGTGTACGGTGTCAGGTATGGGTCTATACCTAATTCCCGCCACACTGTTATCCAGTTTTCCCAGCAATTTTTGTCAAACAATGAGTTCTTGTCCCAGAAGCTGGGGTCCATAATCATTTTGAATGAGAAATCCCTTTCCATTATTACCTCTTGGGTTATCATATTAACATGTAGAATGTGAATGATTTTCATGGCTTACTTTTAGTCTAAAATTTATGAAACTATTAATTATCTCAACTGGTATCTTTGCTGATTCCATAGGCTTTTCTCAGGAAACCATCATCCCATCAGCAAATAGAAATAGTTTTCCTTCTCTTTGCCTATTTCTACACACTATTTCCTTCCATTTTTATTGCTATTGTTAGCATTCGAACTGTATAAACTAGGTATATAAAACTAATTATAGAGCTATACAAAATAACAGAGAGGGCAGGTATCCTTGCTTTATTTTTATATTTATTGGGAAAGATTCTAGTGTATCCCCATTGCTTTGGGTTTTAGATAGACTTTCCTTTTGGTTTAAAAAAAGATCCCTCTAAGCCTATGCTTTGTAGAGGGTTTTTTTTGTGTTTTTTTTTTTTAAGCATAAAGAACGTATATTTTGTCACAGGTTTTTCTGTACTTAGTGAGATTTTGTGCCTCTGGATAGTTTTATTTTTAAAATTATTGTGTTGATTGTTTTCCTAATGTTGAAACATTCTTGCATCTCTTGGATCCACAATATTTATTAATGATATTTATCTATAGTTCTCCTTTGCTTTACCTTTTCCTGTTTCAGACATTGGAACTATATTTGTCTCATGAGTTTGATAGAGTGATTGAGTTCATTAATTTGTTTCTTTTACATTTTGCTAATATGTATTTTTAAGGTTAAATTTTTTCTGTGAGGACTGTTTTAGCTGCATCACAGAAATTTTGGTATTTTTTTTGTCTTTCACATAATTATTAGTTGCTTTTATGATTTATTCTTTGACCCTAATGTTATTTGTGTTTTGTCATTAAATCTCCATTCCAGTCTGAGTCTTTTATTTGTGCTCTCTGAATTGATTACTATTTTATTGTGTTATGATCTGTAAGAGCTGTGTTTATGATTTCTACCTTTTTGCATTCATTTGTGCAATGTCTCTATGCCCTAATATATGGTCAATATTTTTTAAAGTTCCGTGTGATGATAAATAAATATAATCTTCAGCAATCCCTTGGAGAAGATAACAAGTTTTTTAGCTCTAGTTTCACCAGTAATTTATTTAATTCTGTGTTTCTGCTGTTTTTAATAGTTACTCTATTTTATGGAAAGAAAACATTAAAGAAGTTGACTTGCTAAATCCTCAAAAAGCAAAGCAGGGAGTGCCTAAGTAAGGCACTAAGTAAGAAGGATGTAAAGTTATTGTTATTAGCTTTCAGTAGGAACAGAACCAGAGAAAATGGTTTTAAATGACAACAAGAGAAATTAAGATGAAGAACTTCCTGACTGCCTGTACAGTGAGCACTAGTAGTGAACTACTCTCTGATAGAGAGTAGATGCTATGTCCTTCTTTGGAAGCCACTTAAGAATATGGTAGAGCCAAGGAGATAGGGAAAAAACAAAACAAAGCCAAAAACAACGCATCATAGCCTCTGATGTTCCTTCCAGGCTCAGGGTCCAAAAAGCAGCCAATGGGGGCATATTATGAGGAGAGACAGCATGATCTAACCATTTCTAAAAGCATATTTGAATTTGTATAATTAATTTACTTAAGATTTATACCCTGCTGACTTCTAAAAGGACTTGAAGCAGCTTATAGATTAAGACGATACTGAACTGGGCTCCAGCTGAGAGGGAAGATTTGGGTTGGGAGCTGAATTTTGTCTGAATTTGTTCCCTCAGCTCTGAATCTTTTGAGGGATGGAAAAGGCCTTGTTTACACACCTGTTTGCCTTTTCCTCAACAGGCTTGTTACCAATACCAACAGGGCCACATGTTTCCCCCATTAATCCTCTCCCTTTTTGCCTTTTAATCCCTTCTTGGGAGCTGATCAGCAGGAAGCAGGCTCATGCTAAACTTTTCTGTAATGTTTCTATGGAAACCATTAGCTCTCTGGCAGGTTCTCCAAAAGGCTGTGAGCCATGGGAGCCCCTTCATAATTGTTGTATTTATACACCTTGGAACCCTGTCCCTGGACACCGGTAGATCCCTATTACTGGTTTCCTAGGCAACTATCCTCTTCTCAAGGTGGACAGAGACAGATACCTGCAGAAGAACTGGTTCATCGCTCACCCCCTGCTGCTTGCTGGGGGCAGGCAGAGCTGGGAGCACATACCCTTCACCCCAATTAAAGGAAACGGATTCATTTTGAGTCCATTCCCGGGGACAGTGGCCAACTGGATGTTAGGGCTAGAGGCCGGGGGAAGGGAGGCAGTACTCTAACTGTATCTGGTTCATAATGTTGAGGATGACAGATAGCTTGCTGAACTGTGAAGGGCTGTATGTGGCTTCCAGTTTTAATGCTCAAATAGTGGTATTCTCAATTTATCTGGAGGGGTGCTTCCTTGAATTTGTGGTTTTCCCCTTAGGATGCTTGGGTGCTACTGGGTATCCTGAAGTCAAACATTAAGAATTACATAATAGAAAAATTCTAGAATTAGAATGAATCTCAAATATCTAGTCTTTTCCCTTGTTTTCAGGCTGAATCAGAAAGCCCTTTCCCCTCTTTTTTAAAACCTCTTCAAAATTTTCATGAAATTCAAGGAGAACATACAATTTCATCTTGTAATAAATTGCAATAACTCACAATATTTACACACATATTCAAATACTCAAGTGGATTGATGATGTCATCAATATGGGTACTCCATCCAATCCATCTAAACCTGCCAATCTTACATGACTCTTTTTCCTGCCCTCCAATAGGCTTATCACATAGGGTCCACCCCAATGGCGTATATTTGACTATTTCTCACCCTGGGACCCAGTCTTATCTTTCATTCGTAAATTTCCTTGATGACTTCCTTTCTTGCAGACCTCTTTATTATTATTACCTATTATTACATTATTCATTATTTGTTTGTAATGTAGTTCAGTCTGCTCAAACTCAACAATCACCTCCATTGAACTTTGAGTGATCCTCTACTTCAGTGTTTCAGATATTCCACTATGAAAGCACATACAGTGATATACTAACTTCAGAAGAATGCTATGTTGAAAACATGGACCTGTGCATCAGGGAGAATCTTAGGGTCTTTAGAAGAATGTGGCGATTTCCCAAAAGCAATCTATCCTGCCCTTCACTTTCTGTTTAACTCTGGGCCCAACTCATCGCCCATTTTCAGATATGTATATATATGGCATACTAAAATGAATGAACTCCATAGGTTGTCCATTTAACTGCACATCATAGTCTAGACAAAAGGCATTTTTCATCCATTTGGTTTTTACTGTATGGCTAGTGCGACTAAATTTTTAAAACTGATTATGAGTCTCATTTAGGAAGCTCTGTGTATTTGGGGGATTGATGTCATCAATACAATGCCATTGACAAATAGGAGCATCTAAAAAACTAACCATATTTTGAGAATCCCTCCCTGACTTAGTGTCTGTTCTGGATCTCTTCTATGAGAGTCACAAGCACCTTTAGCAAGCACGTGGCTTCTTTCCTTTTTGATTTTTTTATTTGTTATTAAAGATCAGAAGAATGTAAAACAAAGTTATCTCTGTGGCTATATTTTTCAAGACATATAATTTTGATGAATGCATGGATGCCATCTTCTTAGAGGAGAGAGGTTAAGATGGCATTTTATTCTACCAAAACAAATGCATTTCTTGGTAGTTAATAAACAATAAGAACAAGACTGTGTATTCTCTACATCTTTCAATCAATTTTGTGATGGTAAAGATGTATTTCACTGTGAAGCAATACTTGAGAAAGCATCTTTTTCTCTTCTGGTGCCCTTATAAAGGATGACTTTGATGCATATATAGGTCATCTTACAAACATATTATATTGATGGGAAAGTGGGTACATGGTTCAGTGCTGATTGATGTATTTTCACTTGGTGGCTTTTTTTTCAGTAATTAGAAAGGCTGAGATTTTCAATAATATTGGTGTCTTCTCCTTCATAAGACACCTTGAGAAATGATCTGTCAGCAACCTCAAAATTGTATTGCCTCCAGCATAGATATTTTGTTTATATTTGGTCTAAGCCAGCTGCTTTTCTTGTCTTTGTTTCTTCAATGTCATTTTCACTTCCTCTATCAGCACATCTCAGACTATGCATCTAAATATGGTAGTTCTCCTCTCATTGATAGTGAAAAGAGTTTATTATAAAAAATATTTCCAGATCTTTTCCATTTTCTGTCTGTTGACTTCCTTCAAGCTTTATCCTTAAATGTCCTGGGATTACTTTACTTAATTAGGTCTCTTATCAAGCTTTCTTCAAACAATTTTCCCCTTTAGCTCTCTCTGTTTTATGAGATGATATTATTTGTAAGATTGCACCATCCTTCCCCATAAGATTCTACAAATTAGTTTATATTCTAAATAGATGTGTAAATTGGCTGCCGTCTCTCTCTACTTGGAATGTTAGTCAAATGTTTACTGATTAAGGCTCTTCTTAGACTCTTTTGGTCTCCTTGTTATGGCAATTTATTTACATAAGTTGTTATGGATAGTTCACATGACCTTTACTCATATTTTGTCACTGATAGCTGATTTGAGAATGTATCCCACCAATAACAAGTCCCTTCCTGTCCATAATGTAATCAATTTCATTTTCATGATGTTATTTCATGCTCACTATCCCCAATGCTTTCATTTTTTTTTCTGGAAGAAATTATTCAAGGTGTATCGTCATGAGGCCCTTTTGTACTCTAAGTATCTACAGTCTTTCTTATTCCTTATTTCTGAACCATACCTCCAAACATGTTTTTTAGTCATTGTTACCTATTCCCAACTTTAAAACTCTGGATATCCAACTCACCACATGGTAGTCATGACTGAATCTAGTTTTCCCTTGATAATATGCTTATATGAATCAAAGTAAATAATGATTTAGTTAGGAGGGTCTTATGGAGTTCCTTGTCGAATTTCTCTACTTCTTCATCCTCTGTAACAAATACTGACGTGAAGGCTGCATTTATTTTATGGCAGCCTTTTTATACTTGCCAACACTATTAGTACAAGCTGACCAAATGTTTCATGAAATGACATACCTTTGTATTAATTATATACAAATTGATATGACTCAGTTCTTTGAGTAGTACATCTACTTGTTGTCCATTGGGCAATACAATGACATCACAATTAGAATACTGACATCAATTTTCATATTTATAGATGATATAAAAATGATTTGATCCTTGGTACCCTCTGCTCCTATGTGCTTCACTCTGCTACTACAGTTACTGAAGTGAAAGGGCACTCAAGAGGACTGAGGACTGCTTTGTAATTTTTTCTTTCTTTCATGTTTTCATGTTTCATGGCCCCCCAAAATTGATTAACAAGTGGGTAGCCTATAGGTGATGAGCCTCTTGCTACTTAGCTAAGTTGGTCCAAGCATTGAAGGAGGTGGAGGAATATTATCAGCAACTGATAGGGGAGTGATCATGAACTTGCAGAAGATGATCTTATAGTTTCAAATGGCCTAAAGATTTTTTCTTTTCCTTTTTCCTTTATGTCCATGAAGGACATAAGTATCATCATAAAAGTGATGTATCTTTGATTGATGTGGGTTTGTAGTTGATAAAGTTGGCTTAATGTTATATACTTGGTGTGGGAAAGGGAAGACACCATCCTTCTCCTGAGTAGAAAAAAGGCTGCCACTGAGGAGTCACAATGTCTTCTGCCTATGTGTATTGTCAGGGGCTGGTAGATATCTGTACCCAGAATCCAGAATAGAAAGCAATTCATTCTTTGATCTAAGAAATTCCCAGCATTTTTTTTTTAAGTAGAAAGTACAGGGGGAGCTAATTGTATATGTTTTGAGAATTACCTAAGGATGACAAGGTCATGAAGGCAACTTATGGGTCACTCTTGATCAGTTTTAAGCAGATAGTTAAGTTTCTCCTGAAAAATTAGAGAAAGATCTTTTCATATCAAGTTTTCTGAAGCTCCAGCATGTCCCGAACAGGACTGTAAGTCAGCAGGGCCCAGGATCTAGAGTTAGAGGACCTGGATTTCAATTCTCGTTTAGTCAAATACTACTTTTATCTCCATAACAAGTTATATCTCTGGACCTCGGAGTTCTTTGGCATAAAATGAAGGTGTCAGATTAGGTGACTTTTGAAGTCCCTTCCAGCTGTAAATCTGTGATTTTGTGACAAGGGTTGAAGCTTGTGGGAGAAGAGAGGACTGTATGGAGGTGTTGCTATTTCTTTGAATCTCGTTCTAAATTGCATATCATGTGCTTTATGATTACTAATTATGACACCTCAGTGCAATACCTACAATATATAGTAAAATGCTTTGCCATAATTGGTGCTCAATAAATGTATTGTGAATAAACATAAATTAGATTAATTTAAATATTAATTAGTCCTTTTTTTAAATTAAAAGTATATTTGTGTGGGAAACAATGGCACCCTTAATTCAATTATCCATGTGTCTACTGGTAACCTAGCCATGCACTTATAACCGAGGTATTACCTGGTGGTAGCCCCATAGTTTGCAGTCTTGGTACTTAAGAAGAAATACATAACTTGATGTGTGCTAGGCTTGGAAGTCAAACTTTTGCAAAGATAAAAAAATTGAAACTAATGGGGAAGCCACATCAAGATACAAGATGGTGCCTCTGAGTACCTGAGAACAAAAGGATCTCTGGTTTTGTTGTGTGCGTGTGTGTGTGTGTGTGTGTGTGTGTGTGTGTGTGTGTGTGTGTGCAGGTTGATAAAAGGCAGATAGTTCTAATTTAAAATGAGAAAGATAGTAGTTGATTATCTCTTTCAGAAAGAAACTTCCTTAAAGCTGTCCACAATCTGGCTACAACCTGCTTTTCAGTCTTATTTTCATATTCTTTCACTGCATACACGCCATTTCCTGCCAAACTGAACAGCTAGCTAGTTCCCAAACTCAATATTCCAACTCCAGCCTTCATGCATTCATATAAGCCATTCCTATGCCAGAATACACTTCCTTCACCTCCCAAAATTCTTATTTTTTTTTCAAGGCCCAAGTCAGATGTCACCTTTTCACTAATGTTACAAATGTATCCTTGGATAAATTCTAAGTTTTTCCAGGAAAGGCATTGCTTTCATTTTGTCTTTGCATGTCTTGTACCTAGCACAGTGCATTGTACGCAATTGGTGTTTAATAAGTATTTGCTATATTGAATTCCATTCTCTACCTGGCATTGACATTGTCTCCCATCTCAACACTCCCCCAATACACACACACACATACACACACACACACACACACACACACACACACACACCTAACTTTATGGTCAAGTAGGTTTCAAAACTTTTGTACAGTTATCCCTTCCACATCTTGACTTTTCCCATCACCATTTTGATAAATTGTGGGTTGGTATAAAGAAATACAATGGGAATTTTGGAGGAGTTTTGCAGAAACTGTAGATGACACAGAAAAAACTTAGAAACTCAGAAATGCATAAAATTCATGTGTCATATTGTATAATATCAATATATTTTGTCTTTTAATACCATAATAATTTACATTACTTCTCTAATACAAAGGGAAAGTAAAAAAAGAATTGATGCAGATTTTTCTAGATAGGCATGATACTCTCCTAACCCCTGCTATGTGGAAGGGATAACTGTAGTGTGAGAGGAAACATCTAGAAAGTACTCTAGGTAGGCTATGAGCAGCCCAAGTAGCAACCAACATTCTTGCCTTTAGATTCAAATGGGGCTTGATAAGGCTTCTATTATTGTGAGCTAAGGGAAGAAAAGAACAGGTGGCATCCCAAGTGGAGATCATAGGAATGTGGAGTTTCAGAGTTGGGAAGAACCTTGGGGATCATCTATCTCAGTGAATTATTTGCAGGAGAAAAAATTGAGTCCTAGAAAAACTGATTTGTTCATGAGACCATAAATAGTCCAATATTAGCCTTTTTCCTCCTCATTATTATCTTCTCAATAACAATGAGTGCTTTCAGATTTATAAATATATGGATTTTTCTTCCATTTATTTTCATATTTTATTTCACTTGATTCTCAAAATTACTCTATAAGGTAAACATTACTCTCAAAGAAATTTTAAATAATTTGTTAATCTATAAGTAGCAAAATGGGAATTCCAACCAAAAATTGAGTGATGCCTTCCCCCTGCTTCATTGCTGTGGGAGTTTCCAAGGGCATAATTATGACAATAATGTTACTGGTCAGTCCAACTTCTTGCTCTCTGCAGAAATCCCCTCTGCAACAATTTTGGCTAACATCCACTCTCATCAATCATATAGGATTTTTAAAAAACATATTAAACTTTATCTCAATGTACTCTTACAATTACCCTGTGATTTAAGTGGTACAAATCTCTCTTTTTTTTTTTTTTTGAGGCAATTAAGGTTAAGTGACTTGCCCAGGGTTACATGGCTAGTACATGTCAGGAGTCTAGACTGGATTTGAACTCAGGTCCTCCTAACTCCAAGACCTATGCTCTATCCACTGCACCACCTAGTTGCCTCATACAAATCAAACTCAGGCTTACAGATGGCCTGGCTGCCCAAGGTCAAAGAGTTAGCAATTGACAGAGCAGGAAATAACTCCCCAAATTTTTGTTGTTGAGTCATTTTCAGTCCTGTCTGACTCTTCATGACCCGATTTGGGGTTTTCTTGCAAAGATCCTGGAGTGGTTTGCCAATTCCTTCTCCAGCTCATTTTACAGATGAGGAAACTGAGGCAAACAGGCTTGCCCTGGGCCACACAACTACTGTCTGAGACCAGATTTGAATTCAGGAAGGTGAGTATCCCTGACTCCAGGCCTGGTGCTCTATCCACTGTGCTACCCTGAGAGACATACTTTCCTAGCTCCAGATTAGAGACTCTTGCAGGTCAGTGGATTGCCTTAAGCAACTGTGATCATGTCCTCTTCCTTCAGAAAAGAGAAGGAAGCTGGGCTACTGGATGACAGACCTAACAAAGCTTCAGAGAGCCCGGGTCCCTCTTCCCACCCTACACACAAACATACCCTCCTTAAACGAAGGGAGAGGTCTGTAGTTCCAAAGGTGTAGGTCCTTGGAGGGGGACGCCCTAACCCTTTGGGTGGAAGCTACAGAAAGTGACTAGATGTAGGACCTGAGGGAACCTTCTTCTAGTTCCTCCCAGGTCTAAATCTGTGATTATTTTGCCACCAGGTGGTCTGGTCTGTCAGACTAGTAATTTGAAAGGACCTGGGGTTACCAGGGGCCTTGGAGATTGGGTAGTGTAAGCTTTTATTTTACAAATGAGGAATCAAAGTCTAGAGAGCTTTGCTAGAGTTACACAGATGGCAAATAGTAGAGTCAGTACTTGAACCCATGTCTTATGGCTCCAGATGAGTGTTCTTTGCCCAAAACCAAACTCATCTCTAGTTACTGGAGCTGTCAGACTTCTGTCCTCTCTCCTGTGAAAGGTTCTTCACTTACAGATAAAGCCAATTCCCCTAAATGAGATGGGAGGGAAATAAGCTGAGTCTGTTCAACTTGATGGGCAGATACCCTTATATGGGTCTCCAACTAAGAAGGAAAGGAGGGTCCTGGGGAAAAAACACCTGGATCTTTGCCTGAAAAAACTAGGGCAATTCAGATTTCTCCTTCTGGATTTGCTCTTTCTCTAATGAATATAATCCTCAACAGCTTTCTGTCTTCAGTATTTCAGCTTCAGCTAGAGGTCAGATATACAGCTGGAGACTTTCCAAAATCTCATTATATAGGATAGAGATTTCCCACAGGGTCTCAGACTTCAAGGTATGAAAACTCTAAAAGTTGGAATTGTTTCATTAAGACCAGTCTACAGTATCATATGGACAACTAGGTGGTGTAGTGGATAGAGTACTGGTCCTGGGGTTAGGAAGACCTGAGTTCAAATTTGGCCCCAGATCCTAATTAGTTATGTGACGCTGGACAAGTCACTTAACTCTGTCTGACTCAGTTTCCTCATCCGTAAAATGAACTGGAGAAGGAAATGACAAATCACTTTAGTATCTTTGCCAAGAAACCCCAAATGGGGTCACAGAAAGTCAGAAATAACTGAAAACAAGAAGAAGCAATTAATTAATCAATCAAGCCCATTTGGAAAGATAACAAGATATAGAGAATAGGGCTCCTATACTCAGGTACAATCTATGGACAGTCTAAGGGTCTGAAAGACACTGAGAAATATGTAGGTGACAAGGGAAGCAGAGAAGGGGTTAGAATCTCAAGGAAAAGAATTCTTGTTCTGACTTTAGTTTTTGCTTGTATGAACTTGAGAATACTGATTAACTTCCCTGGGCCTTTGTTTCATCTTCTGTATGAAATAGACCATAAGACCATAAGATAATAGAGTTAAATGGTTCAGAAGTGGCTGGATGGCTGGATACAAAGAGAAATTTTTAATGATTCATTGTCAACATGGCAGGAGATCTCCAATGGAGCACCTCAGGGATCTGGGTTTGACCTCATCCTGTTAAACATTTTTTAAAAAATCTATATCTTTTATTTATTTATTTTCAGTGTTCTGTAATCACTACCATACAACCTAGATTTTTTCTTTCCCTCCCTCCCCCTCCCTTCCCCACAACTCTCCCCTCCCTCCCTGAGACAGTATACAATTTTATATTGGTTCTACACATACATTTCTATTAAATACATTTTCACTATAGTCATGTTGTATAGAAGAATTAAAATGAATCAGAGAAATCATATAGCAAACCAAAACGTAATACAAAAGAAAATAATCCGCTACAATCTGCTATTGAATTCCATAGTTCTTTCTCTGGATGTGGAAGGCATTTTGCCTTAAAAGACCATGGGGAATTTTTTAAGTCCTTGCATTGCAATGAAGTCCTAACTCTACTAGAAAAAGTCCTCACACACTGTGGTTGTTGCTGTGCACAAAGTTCTCCTGGTTCTGCTCCTTTCACTCAGCATCAGATCATAGAAGTCTTTCCAGGCCTCTCTGAAGTCTTCCTATTCATCATTTCTTATAGCACAATAGTATTCCATTACATTCATATACCATAATTTATTCAGCCATTCCCCAATTGATAGGGGATTTCCCCAACTGATTTCCAGTTTTTGGCCACCACAAAGAGGGCTGCTATAAATATTTTTGTACTTTGGGGGCGGAGCCAAGATGGCGGAGTGAAAGCAACGACTCACCCAAGCTCCTGGAAAAACTCCTCTGGATATCTCCGGGGGGAGAGTCTGACCAGACTTTGGAGGTGCAGAATCCAGTGGGTGACGGACTTTGACGGATTCTGAGCCCAGGCTGGACCGGAGGGTCCACGGGAGGGATCTGTTCCGCGGGGGTAAGACCCCGGGGCACAGCGCAGCGCGGTCGGCGCGGCAGGGCGGAGGGGACCAGAGGAGCCCGAGAGTGGCAGGCGAGACCAGCGGAGCAGGAGACAAGCCAGGCCGAGCCGGTGAGAGCCGCTGAGTGCCAGACATCAGCGCAGCAGCCCTTGAAATCTTCAGCCTGAAGACGGACTTCGGTGGGTCACTACTTGAACTTCCAGGAACTGGGATGGCAGAGTGATCAGTAAGTGCTCTCTCCTCCCCCCTGATGACCCTGAGGGAACCATAAAATTCTTCCCCAGATTAATCCTGGATCAGCGGGAACAGCAGAAGGGGGCGGGTGGTCTTATAACACCAGAGGCTGGAAAAGTGGCAAAGGGGGATTCTTCCTACGGTAGCGGAGACGGCTGGAGGGACAGACGACCCAGGGCAGAGAAAATTCGCACTGAGACCCAGGCAAGCCTCAGAGCCGGGAGACGAGCCCAAGGAAGGGCGGGAACACGCGTTAGCTTCTAGGCTTGCCCCAGCCCTCCAGGGGAAAAGGGAAGACAATAGGGAAGCTGGGATCACCATCCCCTGACCTTGCCTTTGCCTCAAGTCAGCTGAGGAGATATCCTGAGGACAGACCACCCCTCCCACATACTTAACAAGCTAACCCCAGGGTTGATCGGGGAAACAAAAAACAAAAGCCTGCTTTTAGCCTAGACACACATCAGCTCAACTTAAAGATCTGTACCTTCTGACTGAAAGAACCAAAAGCTACAACACTCAGCCAACATCATGAATCGGAAAAAGCAGACGAAAAGTGAAAAAACCATAGAATCTTTCTATGGGGATAAGGACCAAAACACAAACACCAAAGACGTTAGAGCTGAGACTGTACTTCCATCTGAAACCTCAGATGGGACTATGAATTTCTCGCAAGCACAACTAGATTACCTGGAACGTCTGAAGAAGGATATAAAAGAAAAACTGGCCAATGACTTTAAAACTATAAAAAAAGAATTCACTGATGAGAACATCACCCTGAAAAAGAAAATTGAAGAAATGGAAAAGGAAGTTCAAAAATTAACTGGAGAGAATAATTCCCTAAAAGGAAGAGCTAATCAAATGGAAAAGGAAACCCAAAACCTAATTGGGAAAATTGATCAGATGAAAAAGGAAACCCAAAACCTAACTGGGAAAATTGGTCGAATGGAAAAAGAAGTACAAAAATTAAATGGAGAAAATAGCTCCTTAAAGGGAAAAATTGGTCAGATGGAAAAGGAGATGGAAAAGCTAACTGAAGAAAACACTACGATGAAGATTAGAATTGGGCAAGTAGAAACTAATGACTCAATGAGGCAACAAGAATCAGTCAAACAAAATCTAAAGAATGAAAAGACAGAAGAAAATGTAAAATATTTAATTGGAAAAACAACTGACCTGGAAAATAGATCCAGGAGAGAAAATCTAAGAATTATTGGCCTGCCAGAAACCCATGATGAAGAAAAGAGTCTGGACAATATCTTCCAGGAAATCATCAAGGAAAACTGTCCAGAAGTACTAGACTCAGAGGGCAAAATAGTCATCGAAAGAATCCACGGTTCCCCACCGGAAAGGGATCCCAAACTCAAAACCCCAAGAAATATAGTTGCCAAATTCCAGAGCTATCAAGTGAAGGAGAAAATACTACAAGCAGCCAGAAAGAAACAATTCAAATATCAAGGACACACAGTCAGGATCACACAGGACCTTGCAGCTTCTACATTAAAAGATCGAAAGAATTGGAACCCAATATTCCGTAAGGCAAAGGAGTTGGGACTTCAACCAAGGATCAACTACCCAGCAAAGTTCAGCATAACATTTCAGGCAAGGAGAAAGTCATTCAACGAAATAAGGGATTTCCAGAGCTTCCTGACCAAAACACCAGAACTCAATAGACAATTTGATCATCAAATGCAGGTCTCCAGAGAATCATAAAAAGGTAAACAGAGGGGAAAAAACAAAAACAAAAACTTGCTACTCAATTAGGGCAAACTGTTTACCTCCCTATAAGGGAAGATGATACCTGTTAATCTTGAGAACTGTGCAGCTATTATGATAAAAGGGATATATGTAGAGGGAACGGGCATAAAGTAAATGATGTCATGTCAAAAATATGATTTAAGTATGAGAAGGGAATGTAATAGGAGGTGTGGAAAGGGGGAAGCAGAAAATGGCAAATTATATCACAGGAAGAAGTACAAAACTATAGTAGAGGGAAGGAGGGGAGGGAGATGAGCATTGTTTGAGAGGTACTCTCATCTGATTTGTTCAAAGGAGGGAACAATAATCTTAAGTAGATAAGCCTAACTAGCTCTATAGGTAGTAGGAGGGGAAGGGGGAAGAAAGGGGAGGGTGGCTAAAAGGGAGGAAAGAAGCAATAAGAGTAAAGGGGACTGAAAGGGAGGGGGGTCAAAAGAAGGAGGGGAAGGCTGCAGGAGGAGGGAGAGAAAAGTGAATACTATTGAGGAGGGGAAGGGAGACGGGAGAGCTAAAAGCACAAATGGTGGGAAAGAGGTTGGAGGGAAATACACAGATTGTAATCATAACTGTGAATGTGAATGGAATGAACTCTCCCATAAAACGGAGACGGATAGCAGAATGGATTAAAAGCCATAATCCAACAATATGCTGCTTACAAGAAACACATTTGAAACGGGGGGATACACATAGGATAAAGGTCAAAGGATGGAGCAGAATATATTGTGCCTCAGCTCATGTAAGAAAGGCAGGAGTAGCAATCCTAATCTCAGACAAAGCAAAAGCAGAAATAGATCTAGTCAAAAGGGATAGGGATGGAAACTATATCCTGCTAAAAGGCACCATAGACAATGAAGCAATATCATTACTAAACATGTATGCTCCAAGTGGTATAGCATCCAGATTCTTAGAGGAGAGGTTGGGGGAGTTGAAGGAAGAAATTGATAGCAAAACTATACTAGTGGGGGACCTCAACCTCCCCCTCTCTGAACTCGATAAATCCAACCTCAAAATAAACAAGAAAGAGGTTAAGGAGGTAAATAAAACTCTGGATAAGGTAGATATGATAGATCTTTGGAGAAAATTAAATGGGAATAGAAAGGAATATACTTTTTTCTCAGCGGTACATGGAACATTTACAAAAATTGACCATGTACTAGGACATAAAAATCTCACAATCCAGTGCAGAAAGGTAGAGATAATCAATGCATCCTTTTCAGGTCATAATGCATTAAAAATTACATGTGATAAAAGGCCATGGAAAGAGAAACCAAAAATCAATTGGAAACTAAATAATCTAATTCTAAAGAAGGGTTGGATTAAAGAAGAAATCATAGAAACAATCAACAATTTCATTCGAGAGAATGACAATAGTGAGACAACATACCAAAACTTATGGGATACTGCAAAAGCAGTTATTAGGGGAAGTTTTATATCTCTGAATGCTTACATAAATAAAATAGAGAAAGAGGAGATCAATGACTTAGGCTTGCAGTTGAAAAAGCTAGAAAAAGAACAAATTGAAAATCCCCAAGTAAATACCAAATTAGAAATACTGAACACCAAAGGAGAGATTAATAAAATTGAAATTAAGAAAACTATTGAATTAATAAATAAAACCAATAGTTGGTTTTATGAAAAAACTAATAAAATTGATAAACCTTTGGTCAATCTGATTAAAAAAAAGAAAGAAGAAAACCAAATTACTAATATTAAAAATGAAAGGGGTGAACTCACCTCCAATGAGGAGGAAATTAAAACAATAATTAGAAACTACTTTGCCCAACTTTATGCCCACAAATTCGATAATCTAAACGAGATGGATGAATATTTTAAAAAATACAAATTGCCCAGATTAACAGAAGAGGAAGTTGAATACTTAAACAACCCCATCTCAGAAAAAGAAATTGAACAAGCCATCAATGAACTCCCTAGGAAAAAATCTCCAGGGCCAGATGGATTCACAAGTGAATTCTATCAAACATTTAAAGAACAGTTAATTCCAATACTACATACACTATTCTTGAAAATTGGGGAAGAAGGAGTCCTCCCAAATTCTTTCTATGATACAAATATGGTTTTGATACCCAAACCAGGAAGAGACAAAACAGAGAAAGAAAATTATAGACCAATTTCCCTAATGAATATAGATGCAAAAATTTTAAATAAGATTCTAGCAAAACGAATACAGCATCTTATCACGAGATTAATACATTATGATCAGGTAGGATTCATACCAGGACTACAGGGCTGGTTCAATATTAGGAAAACTATTAGCATTATCGATCACATCAACAACAAAGCTAACAAAAACCACATGATTATCTCAATAGATGCAGAAAAAGCTTTTGACAAAATACAACATCCATTCCTACTAAAAACATTGGAGAATGTAGGAATAAAGGGAACTTTCCATAAAATAATAAGCAGTATCTATCTAAAACGTTCAGCAAGCATTATATGCAATGGGGATAAGCTAGATGCATTCCCAATAAGATCAGGAGTGAAACAAGGTTGTCCATTATTACCACTATTATTTAATATGGTACTAGAAATGTTAGCTGTTGCAATTAGACAAGATAAAGATATCCAAGGAATTAAAATAGCCAAAGAAGAAACTAAGTTATCACTCTTTGCAGATGATATGATGATTTACCTAGAGAATCCCAGAGATTCAAGTAAAAAATTACTAGAATTAATAAACAACTTTGGCAAAGTTGCAGGGTACAAAATAAACCCACACAAATCTTCTGCATTCCTATATATTAGCAACAAAGTCCAACAGCAAGAGATAGAAAGAGAAATCCCATTTAAAGTTAGGGTAGACAGTATAAAATACTTAGGAGTCTACCTGCCAAAACAAACCCAGGGATTATATGAACACAATTACAAGACACTTTTTGCACAAATAAAGTCAGATTTAAGTAAGTGGAAAAACATTAGTTGCTCATAGATAGGCCGTGCAAATATAATAAAAATGACAATTCTACCCAAATTAATATACTTATTTAGTGCCATACCAATTAAACTATCAAACAATTACTTTCTAGAGCTGGACAAAATAATATCAAAATTCATTTGGAAAAACAAAAGGTCCAGAATATCAAAGGGACTAATGAAAAGAAATGCTTGGGAAGGTGGCCTAGCGCTACCAGACCTCAAAGTGTACTATAAAGCAGCAATTATCAAAACCACTTGGTATTGGCTAAGAAACAGAGAGGTAGACAAGTGGAATAGACTTGGTACTCAAGATGCAGTAGGCAAGGAATATAGCAACCTTCTGTTTGATAAACCAAGGACCCCACCTTCTGGGATAAGAACTCATTGTTTGAAAAAAATTGCTGGGAAAACTGGATAACAGTGTGGCGGGAATTAGGCATAGACCCATACCTGACACCGTACACAAGAATAAAGTCCAAATGGGTACATGATTTAGGTATAAAGATTGATACCATGAATAAACTGGAGAAGCAAGGAATAGTGTATTTATCAGATCTATGGAGAAGGGAAGAATTCTTTACTAAAGGAGAGATAGAATGCATTATGAAATGCAAAATGGATAACTTTGATTACATTAAACTGAGAAGTTTTTGCACAACCAAACCCAATGCAACCAAAATCCGGAGGGATGTAGTAAATTGGGAAAGAATTTTTACAGCTAAGCTCGGGGATAAAGGCCTCATTTCTAGAATATATAGAGAACTGATCCAAATGTATAATCATACAAGTCATTCCCCAATTGATAAATGGTCAAAGGATATGAACAGGCAATTTTCAGAGGAAGAGGTTAAGGCTATCTATAATCATATGAAAAAATGCTCTAAATCACTATTGGTTAGAGAGATGCAAATCAAAACAACTCTGAGGTACCACATCACACCTATAAGATTGGCAAACATGACAGAACAAGAAAATGATAAATGCTGGAGAGGATGTGGGAAAGTTGGAACACTAATTCATTTTTGGTGGAGCTGCAAGTGCATCCAGCCATTCTGGAGAGCAATTTGGAACTATGCCCAAAGGGCTACAAAAATGTGCATACCCTTTGACCCAGCAATATCGCTACTAGGACTATATCCCCAAGAGATCATAAAAATGGGAAAGGGTCCCACATGTACAAAAATATTTATAGCAGCACTCTATGTAGTTGCCAAAAACTGGAAGTCAAGAGGATGTCCATCAATTGGGGAATGGCTGAATAAATTATGGTATATGAATGTAATGGAGTACTATTGTGCCATAAGAAATGATGAACAAGAAGACTTCAGAGAGGCCTGGAAGGACTTATATGACCTGATGCTGAGTGAAAGGAGCAGAACCAGGAGAACTTTGTGCACAGCAACAACCACAGTGTGTGAGAGTTTTTTCTGATAGACTTAGATTTTTGTAATAACACAAGAACTTCTTACCAAAAAAAAAAAAATCCCAATGGAGGATCTCAAGGCAAAATGCCTGCCACACTCAGAGAGAGAAATATGGAAGTCACTCACATATTGTAGCAGATCATGTTTGTGTATGTGTATGTGTTTGTGTATCATGTTCTGATTTGTTATACGATTTCTTTCATTTATCTTAGTCTGACTACATATCATGACTATAGTGAAAATATACTCAATAGGAAAGTATATGTAGAATCTATACAGAATTGTATGCAGTCGTGGGGAGGGAGGGGGGTAGTGGGGGGTAGGTGGGGGGGATAAAATCACAATTGTATGGCAGTGATTGTTAAACATTACAAAATAAAAAAAATAAAATAAATAAATAAATAGAAACATAAAAAAAAATATTTTTGTACTTGTGGGACCCTTTCCCATTTTTATGATGTCTTGGGGATACAGTCCTAGAAGCGGTATTGCTGGGTCAAAGGGTATGCACATTTTTGTAGCCCTGTTTAACATTTTTGTCAATGACTTTGATCATAATCTATAGCATGCTTGTCAAATTTTCAGATAACACAAAACTTGGAGAAGATAGCTAACATAATAGTTGAAAGATTCAGGATCCCAAAGATCTATATGGGATAGAGCATTTGGGATGAACCTAATAAGATGAAAATCAAAAGGGAAAAGCATAAAGTTTTACACTTGGACACAATTAACTTTATGAGTAGAAGACCGAGAAGGAATGTCAGATGCCTTCCAAGTATGCATTACTTCATTTTGGGGGATCTTTCTCCCCAGTATCTAGAACAGAATAAGTACGTAATAAGTGTTCATTTATTGTTATGAAAAAGATCTGGGGATTTTAGTGGACTTCCAGCTCAATATGAATCATCAGTTTAATGTAAGCAAATGAAAAAAGTTATTTGGAATTTAGTATTAAGAAAAGGGATAGCTTCCAGAAATAAAGAGATGATACTCTACTCTGCCCTCATCAAACCTCATCTGGAGTATTCAGGTCTAGGCATCAAAGATTGATAAGGACATTGATTAACTGGAGTGTCCTCAGAGCCTTATAGTTTGGTAAATTCAGGATTTTTGTGAATCAGCATTTAGTCTGTAACCTGTTTTAGTTTACCTATAGAATGTTTAACTACATTTGTTTCCTTATGCGATTGTGATTCTGTTTAGCCAAGTTTATTCAACTTTTATGACATTGAAGGAAGCATGGGATCATAAATCTCTCTCTCTTTTTTTTAACTTTTATGGCCTAACAAAATGTATAGGATTGCAATATGTAAGAAATATTTTTCTGTCACTGACATAATTTTGTCCATAAAAATATATTAAAAGCCTCTTTAGAATCCTAATTTTTGTTCAAGATTTTTTTCCCTGATGACTGAACCTGTGCTTAAGCATAATAAAACCTAGATTTTTGCCAGAGAGGATGAGAAGCAGGAGGAAGGAGAGAGAGTTTTCAGAGGAAGCCAACCAAGATTGTGAAGGGTCTTGAGTTGAAGTTATGAAGATCAATTGAAAGAATTAAGATGTTCAATGTGGAGTAGAAAAGACCCAGAGAGCACATGAGAGTCGTTTTCAAGTATTTGAAGGGAAGTGATGTGGAAGAAGACTTAGAGTTAGTTTATTTGTTCCCAGATGACAGAATCAAAAGCAATGAATGAATGAGAGTTTCAAAGTGTAAACTTTCAGCTGAACATTAGGAAAAGCTTCCTAACAATCAGAGATGGTCAAAAAGGGAAGGAGTGGAAGTAGATCCTGGGATATATTATGGTGAGGATTCTTTTGGTATGTGAGTTGGATTAGATGGCCACTGCAGCCCCTTCTAAATCTCTAATTCTGTGATTCTATGAAGATTATGGCATTATTTTTAGGGTCCCCTGTGAAAGAGAATATTTCAAGTCCAAGAGATAGTATAGTACAGTGGGAGAGTATCAAATTTGGATGCAGGGGATTATAGCACTGGCGACTACAACCAGTATGATCTCAAGCAAATCTCTACCCTTTCTTGGGCTTCAAGATTTCTCATCCATAAAAGGAAGTATTTGAATGAAATGATCTCTAAAATCCCTTCTTGCCCTAAAATTATGATCCAGTGATTCTGGAAAAGGGGGTAAGAAGAGAGAATGATTTAAAAACATCCTCTCATTCTATGAACCTACAGGTAAATGTAGGTGAATGTCGTGTCTGTATGTTGGTTAAGCACACCTGGGAGGTGAATCCATGGAGCAACTTTAGCATTGTAGCATTACAAGAGACTTTGAGGGTTGCCCATTCTAACCCTTTACCTAGGGCAGGGATCTCCTGCTAAGGGGTCGTTGAACTTCTGCTGCCTTAGGAAAAGTCAGTACCAGAGTTGGCAGGCTAATGGGGAAAGGGATGGCTTTCACAAAAATCATGGGATGCTACATTTAGAAAGGACCTTAGAGATCGTCTAGTCTAACCTCATCATTTTACATATGAGGTCCAGAGATGGAAGTTACTAGCTCAAGTTCCCATAGTTAATAAGTATCAGTCAAGATTCAAGCCTAGGTCGTCCAATTCCAATTCCCTTTCCATTCACTACGTTTGGTTTCCTCACCTTCCCAGCCTTCAGTTCAGTCTTTAGCTGGTTTCATTTGAGTTGTGAGCTAGTGATGGAGAGAATTATTTATCTGTTTCCTATTGTGCACTGGTCCCCCACCACATAGCCCTCTCATCTCCTCCTTGTTCTGTGCTGTCCTGGCTCCACAGGCCCCATTAAGTTTTAATTTACCCATCTTCACACTCACTGGCATCATGTTTTATGAGAGCATTACCCTGAGATGAAGGCTTGTAAAACAGAGGGTTTTGAAGTAAAAATAAAAGAATACTCCGACCTAATATGCCTGCCAAAATGGGATTTAAAACCCGTTTCACAGCAAGCTGTATGCTATTGTGAATGTTACTGCAATTGGTAT
The DNA here is from genome assembly GCF_028372415.1 of Notamacropus eugenii. Taxonomy (NCBI): domain Eukaryota; kingdom Metazoa; phylum Chordata; class Mammalia; order Diprotodontia; family Macropodidae; genus Notamacropus; species Notamacropus eugenii. The sequence goes on from NC_092876.1 coordinate 185,332,886, forward strand.
TTATCCTGGACTTAACTCACAGCTCCAGCCTAGGGCTGGGACTGAGGGGACAGAATCACATAGACTCTTCCCAGATCTGTGAATATTTGGGTGAGAGCTGGAAACCTATCTTGCCAGCTGCAGCTGGGATTGGACCACCTTCCCAAAACTGATTAGGCACATCACCAAATTCAATGTAGCCGGATCAAGTTTCCAGGGGCTCATACCTTTCCAGCTGCACTCCCCACTATGCAGACCTCACTCCTAAGACCTAGGCAAGTGCAAATTGTGTTGGGCCACCCACCCAGCCTATTAGACTAGAGGTATTACAGTTCCTCCCCCCCACCCCTGCCCCAGCACTCTTCCTTACCCCTACTCCTCAGAAATTCAAGGCACATAAATCCTGGCATCTTCATCAATCCATGGTTTCATCTCTCCTAATCGACTCTTTCCTTATATCAGAAGGGGATGGGATCACAGTTTTCAAATATTTGAAAAGCCAGCATGGGGAAGAATGATTCAGCTTGTTCTACTCAGCCCCAAACAGCAGAACAAAGACCTGCTTGTAGACAGGCAGATTTTGGTCAAATAACTGAAAAAAATCTACCAAGTAGTTATCCCTCTTCCGATGAATGGGTTATCTCAGAAATCAATGTTTCATGTTACTAGATGTATTCCTGTAGCAAGATATTGAACGAGGAATCATTTGTGTGTGTGTGTGTGTGTGTGTGTGTGTGTGTGTGTGTGTGTAGGGCTGTGATGTTGCAGAGAGGATTCATGCTCGGGGAGGGATTGTACTCGGAAGAGTTCTGAGATCTTGTGCTGAGCTAAGATTCTATGATTCTAAGGGTGTCCCTCTCAAGGGGAATCTGTCTATATTTTGCTCATCACCAAGGGCAGCTAGCTAGCCATTGGATGTCCTCCAGTTAGTCTATTCCCATCCTGGGACTGTCCTGAAGCAAAATTTTTGAGTGGGTGAAGTCTGTCTTTTGGCATCTCGAGGTCTGGTCTCTGTCCTACCTTTCAGAGCTTGTTCCCTACCAGGTGTTTTGAGGACATCCTTTTTTCCCCTCAGTCATATGATTCCCTCCCAGCCTGACATCTTCATTTCTCTTTGCCTCATTAAAAGGGCCACCCCCCTGGCTACTTCTTAAATAGGCCTATTCAATGAATGCTCATTACCTCACCCTAAGTGAGTACCTGAATAGACCTTGACCTAAAGGGGCCAAGGTCTCCCAGTGCATCCTGTGTCATCTCCAGTCATTCTGATGAATATCTGGTCCCTGGATTCAAATGGCTCTGGAGGAGAAGTGAGTCTGGTGACCTGCACAGCCCTCCCTCACTCAAAACAAAGTGAAACTCATGTCATCATTTTTCTTATGGCATTGTCTTCTTAGGCTACGAAGGATGAACACAACAACATGGCTCTTAAAGATTAGCGCCTTTCCTACTTTGCTATCTATCTCCATCCGCAGCATTAGCATTTTAAAAGAGGACTTACAGGGGAGGGGCACCGCTAGGTGGCACCATGGATAGAGAGTACTCACTGGCTCTGGAGTCAGGAGGAACTGACTTCAAATCCAGCCTCAGACATTTACTAACTATGTGACCCTGGGCAAGTCATTTAACTCTGATAGGCTCGAAAAAAAAAAATGGGAGAGAACAGTGTTTGACACCTAGGAATGAGGAGAAATGGCAGAGGGGAGGTAGGAGGATTCATAAAAATGAGACAGAATGACACAGTGGAAAGAGCTCTGAACTTGGAGTCATGGGACCTGAATTCATGGGCAGCTAGTTGTTGGCACAGTAGATAAAGCAGTAGAACCTCAGTTGACAAGTAGTCTGGTTTATGTATGCTTCACTGCATGAGGAAAAATTTTTTCACAAAATTTGTCTTGCAGGACAATCAAAAATTCACAGTATGGACATCATGTTTGGACTTGAATGGCTCACAAAAGGATGATGCTCAACTAGGACAATGGTCTTTTTTTGAACCCATGTAAGATTGCATGTCATCTTGGGGAGGGAGGGGCATGGGAGGGGGAGAAAATTTAAAACATATGGAAGTGATTATTGAAAACTAAAAATAAACAAATTAATTAAAAAACAACAACAACAACAACAAACAAGTGTTGTTAGATTCCTAGTCAAAAGTGAACGTAAAGAAAAAAAATCAGTGAGTCAAAATATGAAAGTGATTCTAAAAAATGAAACATAAGTGAAGGCCCTAGTGTTGGTCTTTTAGTGAAAGTAGCATGAGAGAGAACTCTTCCCACATTGAAATCCCCTATATTCTCATAGAAGGAGATTCTCCTTCCAAGCAATAGCCCTTCCTCCTCCTTCCTCTCCTCTCCCTCATGCCAGCCACTACTCTTCTTAAAGGTAAAGTGCAGGTTAATTTATTTTATTTTTGGTTTACATTGTGTACTAATTATTGCTGTTGTATTTCAAGTGCATTAGGGACAAAAAATTTACTGAAAATTATAAGGTATTTTTATATGAATATTTTTGGGTGGATGTGCTATCCCCCAGTCATCTGACTTTACATTATTTCCTTTGGGAAAATTCACTTTGCAATATGAACAAATCACTTGATGAACAGAACCTAGGAACAAATTAAATTTGTAAACCGAGGTTCTACTATATTTTTATTACTTACTACCTCTATGATCCTGGGCAAATCACTTAACTGCTCTAAGCCTCAGTCTCCCTGTCTGTAAATTCTGAGGGTTGGTCTAGACGCAAAGGTCCCTTCCAGCTGTAGATCTGATCCTGGGATCTTCTCATAATGCCTAGACACCTGTGAGGCCCTCCTGTCCCCGAACCTGACCCATTAACATCCTGAGTGTCCCCTCCCACTTCCAGGCTGCAGGTTCTCTCTGTCCTAGGTCCTGAACACGGGCATTTCTGAATTCTGAGTAACAAGCATCCTCCTAGTGACTTCCTCTTGGCTTTCTTCCAGTGCACCCCTTTCCCTGTTTTCCTGTGACTGATCTGCCTCTGGAGGCTTCCTGGCTCTTCCTCAGCTCCCTGAGCAGCTCAGGCAGGGGGCTTTTATTCTGTAAGGGGGCAGAAGCCAACTCCTGTGTCCACCACCTTCCCCTCCTAACAAGACTGCTTAGCTTTCTATGCTCTGATGTCAACTTCTTTGTACAAATAGCCTCATAGGAGACAGCAGATTCATGTGTGTGTGTGTGTGTGTGTGTGTGTGTGTGTGTGTGTGTGTGTGTATGTGTATGTGTCTAGCTGAATGTGTCACAGTGTTTGTAGGAATGTCACTAGGCATGACTGTACGGACTGTGTGTGCCACCATGTAAGACAATATGAGGCTGATCATGTGCCATGGTATCTGTGCCTATGTATCACTGAATGTGATTGCGTGAGCCACTGTTCCTGTGTGCCCATGTCTGTATATCAATGTGTGTGAGTGTGAGTCACTATCCCTGAGTATGTCCATGTCTGTGTGGCACTGCATGTGATTGTGTCAGCTTTGGACATCAGTGTGTCCGTGGGTCCCTATGTGGGCTTGTGTGTACAACTGTACCTGAAGATGTCTGTATCTGTGTATCAAGTTGTATGCTTGCATGAGCCACTGTGCCTGTCACTGTCAGTATGTGATTAGGAGCCCCACTGGGGTCACATGTGTTAGTGTCTGTGCTGGTACGCATAGGATTGCCTGTGTGTGCTCTGTCCCTGTGGCTGTCACGGAGGGTGACTTTGATAATGTATCATAGTGTATATACATGTCATTCTATGCTTGCTTGTATATATCACTTTGTGATATGCTGTGATATATACATATGTATATATGGTGAGTGTGTGTACCATCATGCATGCATCACTGAATGTATCTATTACCAGTTAATTTTGTACATGCCTGTCATTGTATGACTATGTGTGTGACTGATTACATGGGTCAGTATGCTAGTATGGAACATTGTCTGTGCACATATCTGTGCATGTTCCTGTCTGTGTGTACAAGTGTGCTACTATATGTGACTGTCATTCTGTCCCCATGTTTGTCTCTGTGTATGTGTCTGTGTGGATTGCCACGTCTGTTTGTGTACCTGTGGATGGTGTTCAATGGGGGTGTCAGGTATGAAGGGTCTTTTTGGCATTGCCAGATGGCACAGGCACTCATATCAGTGATTCCTGCTTTGGCTCAACAGGATCAGCCTTGTTAGTCTGTGGCACCATTTGGTGAGGCCAGGGATTACACAGCTAGGATTACCCGCCAGGTTTGGCAGGGACTGCAGACACATCTCTCTGGCAGCTCCGCATGCATGAAGGGACTGTTGACAGCATGACAGGATCTCTTCTCAGCCTGAGCCCTATGGCCAGGGCTTTTGAACTGAGCCAACAGAGGCTTCTCTTTGGGGCTATCTGTGGGACTTCCCATCCTGATCTACAGTTACAACTAACTCAATAGCATCTCAAAAGAGACATGGAGCAGGGAAAGCCATGGGGTGCAAGGGGCTAAGGACAGAGTTGGTGGTTCATGGAGAAAGGCGTAAGGGAGGGTTTCCCTTCTTTCCTTGAGGACCCCCCCAAGGCAGGCAGCCTCACACAGAGATCAAATTGCCAGTGAAAAATCGCCACCCATATGGAGCTTAGAGAGCCCCCTAAGAGAGGCGTTAGTTGTACCACTAATAAGAACTTACCTTTATATATAGCTTTAATGCAGAAGTCCTTAACGTGTTTTGTGTCAGGAATATCTTGTAAGCAGGAGACTACGAGAGAGGGCCCTTTCTCAGAATAAGAGTGTTGTTTTTTAACTTAACAATCGAAAGAAATACTAAATTTCAGTTAGCAAAGGTTTCTTAACCTAGGATTCAGAGACCCCCAGAGGGTTGGTGAATAAATTTCAAGGAACCTGCAAACTTGGATAAGAAAAATGACATCTAAATTTCAATATAATTGGTTCCCTCTGTAATCCTATGTATTTCATTTTATGCATTTAAAAACATTATTCTTAGAAAGAATTCATGGGCTTTGCCAGATTGCCAAGGGAGGGTTCACAACACGTAAAATGTTTAAATCTCTGAGTTAGAGGTTAGTACAAATAAACAAACAAATAAATAAATGAAAGAAGAAATAAATAAGCATACATGCACACACCATAGAGAGAAAGGGAGAGAACGAGGAGGGAAATTATAGACAGAGAGAGAGAAATTATACATGCATAATATATATGTACATGCACATGTATATGCACATAAAATATAGAATACATACATGCATATATATATATATATTTTTTTCTTATCCAGGTTCATGGACCCCAGAAATCTATCCCCAGACCCCTTGGGGTTTTGTGGACCCCAGGTAAAGGACTCTGGCTTTAAGATTTACAAAGTGCTTTCCCCAGAACAACCCTTTGAGTTCTATAGCACAAGCATTCTTATGTCCGTTTTATAGATGGGGAAACTGAAGCTCTGAGGAGGCATGAGAGTTGTCCACAGAATGTCAGGGAATGACCTAAATTTAGTCTCCTTACTGTAGGCCAAGTATTCTCTCTACTACAATGTTGCTGCTGGGATATTTTTTGTCTAGGAATATTCTTTACCAGAGAAAGGGATAGAGAAGAGTTACCCATGGATCTGTCCCAAACCTTCCTCCTCTACTCCCTTGTGTGTGGAGAGCAGTAACAATGATCATAGACTGTAGGGTTTTAGAGCTGGGTGGGATCTTAAGATTCAAGTTCAACCTACTCATTTTAGAGATTAAGAAAATGGTATCCCAGAAAGGAGGAAGGCATATTCAAGGTCACCTAGAGAGTCTAATTAGAGAATTAGAGCCCAGGTCTCCTGACTCAATCCAGGTACTTTCCACCATATTGTCCTGTCTTTCTCATAGTCCCTTGTGTACACCCACCTCTCTGCAGGCAAACATCCCACTTTCTCCCCATGTTTATACCATGGATACAAATGTGATAGGTGGCAAGAAGAGTGGGGAAAGAGGGAACAAGGTGGTGAGAATGCCAGGAGGGTACTTCTTATGCTTCCCTGAACTACTTACCCATCCCTCAAAAAGGAATGGAACTCAAATCAAATGCCATCTCTTCCAGGAAGCCTTCTCTGATTTCCCTCTCCCTCCATAGTCCTTAACACCATTGCTCTTCAAATATCACATGGCACTTCTTTTTACATCTATCTAAGATAATCAGTGTCATATAATAGTGTGTATTGTAATTATCTACATTAAATGTCAATCCCATGTATATTCCATGTTATTTATCTAAACCTTGTTTTTCAGTGCTCTGCAGAGTAGGATCTTGGTAAATATTTGTTGAATGGGTGAATAAAGTGAATGAGAGAGTGAGTGAATGAATTAGTAGAAGATTGAGAGGTGATGGCAAACAGATGAGGAAGTAGGTCTAGAGAAAGAGAATCAATAAAGTGGAGAGTAGGTTGAGATGTATAAACTGGATCCAAACACTCAGACTTAATGATAATTTCTTAATTTTTAAAAAAAGTTTATGGAATGAAACAAGCATTTCCATATCATAGTTTAATAAGAAAAGATAATTGCACTTGAAACAGCAAATCTATAATGCACAATTTCCTATTCCTTTTAAATATATATTAAAGTTAACATGTTAAATTTATTTTTTTCTTCCTTTCCCCCTCCCCTGGCCCTAGAAATGGCTACCATTAGACACCAATAAATACACACATACACTGACACATATAAATATATATACAAACATATGTATGTATGTATACATACACCTATGTGTATGTGTAAAATTATTCTGTGCATACTTCTTTTTATCAGTTCTTAATGATAACTTGATTGATAAAGTGATGTAGTGGGAAGAGCGCCATCAGAATAAATCTGTATTGACTCGAATATTTATTAGTTGTATGACTATGGGCAAGTAAGGCATAGTAAACTAGGTCTGGAGGCAAGAAGTCCTGAGTTCAAATCCCACCTCAGAAATTTATCAATTGTGTAACCCTGAGCAAGTCATTTAACTGCTTTTCACCTCAGTTTGCTTACCTTTAAAACAGGGAGAATAACAGCACCTACCTGCCAAGATTATTGTGAGGATCAAATGAGATAATATTTGTAAAGCACTTAGCACATAAAAGGTGCATAATAAGTGCTTATTTCTACCCTTTAATTTCTCTGAGCTTCCATTCCTCCTCTGTAAAATGGGGATGGGAATGCCTGTAGTGTCTGCCTACTCAAACAAGGCATGTGAATGAAGGCTGACCTAAAAGCACTTTATAAATGTCAGCTGTTATTATCATTATAGGATCAAATGGGACCAAGAATGCACAGCAATTTGTAATCCTGTTTAAGCACTTCAGATGTCAGCTATTATTGCGACTCTATGAAGGTCACCAAGATCTAAATTGTAGAGATGAGCTTCTGCAGGTTGAGCTTTTGAATCTTTCAGGATCACAACAGTGTGTATGGGAGAGGAAGGACCAGTGAGGTGGAAGGCTTTGGAACAACGTTCCTTCCCTGCCTCGTGTGGCCTTTTCCCTTGGAGAACTTTACCAGCTCTGTCCAGCTATCTATCCCTTAAGGCAAGTGAGAGACAACTATATATGAATATAATCCACTTTTTCCATTCCTTTCAAAATTCCAGAGCCTATGAGGCCTGTGTTCAGGGCACTTGGTTTGTTATAGAAAATAGGAATCTTGCTTTTTTATCTCCTTTCTGCCTAAATATAACTTGAGGAATCTGCTGAATATGAGGGCCAGAATGTCAAGTTAAGAAGGAGGATGGGGGAAGTGGTGAGAAAAGAGTTAATAACTAGGGGGGAAAAACTATTTCATTCTGTAACCCCTACCTTCAAATTCTGCTCAGAATTCATCTCTTTTAGGGAGTTGAACATAGAAGTGTGAAATTGAGAGTTAGAAAGAACTGTAGTTGGTCACTTAGCTCTGTTTCTCAGGTATTTCATCTCTCAGTTTTGAGCATTTTCTCCATTCCTGGAAAACTCTTCCTTCCTCATCTCTGCCTCCATGACTTACCTCAAGTTCCAGTTAAAATTCTACCTTCTACTGAAAATCATTCCCAATCCCTCTTAATTCTAGTGCTTTTCTTTTGGGAACAATATCCTTTTTATTACACAAACACACACACACGTGTGTGTGTGTGTGTGTGTGTGTGTGTATGCTTTGCTTGTCAGTAGGAGCTACATAAAGCAGTAGATACGATACTAGATGTGGGATCTACAAAACCTGAAGTCTTAAAGACCTAGTTGCAAAACTTGCCTCAGACTCTTTACTAGCTGTGCGACCCCAGGCAAGTCATTTAACCTGTTTCCTTATCTGTAAAATTGGAACAATAACAGTACCTACCTCCCTGAGTGGATACCAGGATCAGATGAGATAATAATTGTAAATCACTGTGCCTAGCACATTGTAGGTGCTACACACATTCTTATTCACTCATTGACTGACTGAACAGCCATTGTCTCATCCCCCATCCCTGTGCTTCACTTTTCAAAACTCATTTGTGGCCCTGACTCTGCTGTCATCTTCCTCTGTCGCTCTCTCTGTCAGTTCAGGAGGTTGAAAGGGGAGCTGAATCTTTCCAGAATGACAAGGATACTGATAAAACGATTAGAAAAAGTGCAACAGATAAAATCTGTTACACTTATATTACTCCCCTCACTGTGTTATCATGAAGATCAAAAGATGCAACGTATGTGAGGGTCTATTGTAAAGGTAGCCCCTATACAGCCATATCTGGGGGATACTGTGAGTTCAGCTTGAGACTACTGCAAATAAAAAGAATATTGCAATAAAATGTCACACAATTCTTTTTTGCTTTTCTAGTGTGTATAAAGTTATGTTTACATCAAACTGTAGTCTACTAAGTGTGTAACAGTATTATATCTTTAAAAAGTACATATTTAATTTTAAAATGCCTTATTGCTAAAAAAAAATGTTAACCATCTGAACCTTCAGTGAGTCATAATCTTTTTTGCTGATGGAGGTCCTGCCTCAGTGTTGGTGACTGCTGACTGCTCAGGGTGGTGATTGCTGAAGGTTGGGGCGGCTATGGTAATTTCTTAAAGTAAGGCAGCAATGAAGTTTGCCAAGTTGATTGACTCTACCTTTCACTTGAAAACTCAGAGGCCTACGGTTATTAACTGGACAAATTCCAATATTGTTGTGTCTCACAGAGTAGAGAGGCCTGAGGAGGGGTAAAGAGATGGGGAACAGCTGGTTGGTGGAGCAGTCAGAATACACACATTTATTGATTAAGTTTGCTTTCTTATGTGGACATGGTTCATGGTGTACCAAAACAGTGGTAACATCAAAAATCCTTAATCACAGAGAATCATAACAGATATAATGATAATGAAAATGTTTAAAATATCATGAGAATTACCAAAATGGGACCAAGAGACACACCTGCTGTTAAAAAATGGCACCCAGAGACTTGCTCGACACAGGGATGTGTGTCACAAATCTTCAGTTTGTAAAATAATACAATATCCATGAAGTGCAATAAAATGAGTATAAATGCAAGAGGCTCCCCTTCCTGCCCCCTACACCTGTTATTTCATTGACCTAGGAGATTCCTGATGAGAAAAGTCCTCCACCAATCCCACCAATGCAGAGCTGTATCTCCTCTGCATTGAGTTGTGATGTTACCTGGTCTACATAAACTAGGGTCACAAAGCCAGTACGGTCAGAGGCTACTTTTTCCTGACTCCCAAACGTCCTTGCTCTCTACCCAGTGTACCAAGTAATTATTATTTATTTATTTACAGATTTCCCCTGGGAAAGATAACTGAATATCTTAGCCAAATGAATTTTGGCTTGCTTATTTCTCCTCATTAAGAGGGGCAGGGACAGGGATAGTGAAAGAAAGTGGGGAACCTTAAGAGGTGAAATGGTGGAAAGTGCAAGGGCATGGCAAATGGGAGGAATCATTGTGTTCTTATTCAGAGTGACCAAGGGAGAACTAACACAGCTGTTTCCAGGGACCCAATGAAACAGAAAAACTGTGAAGGGGTGAGGGATTGGGTAGAGGTGGAAATCTTCTGGAGGCCCTGAGGGACAAGGATTTTGCTGCCTTTATCCTGTTAGATTTAGACTCCTGCAGTAAGAATGGGTGCAGCCTACAATGCTAATTCCCCAAATCCCTGGCTCTGTACCTGCAATAGAGTCTGCTGCATTTTCTTCAGGACCTTCCCTTCTGCTCCCTTTAAATATAGCCAGTGTCCTATGGTTTATTTCTGACTATTTCTCAGTTGGCTCTGCCTTTCACCTACCTTTCAAAGGACGAATAACAACCTCTGTGAGCAGTAGTAGGAGCTGCCCCACTGGAGACCCAATTGGCAGCTCTCCTTCCTTCCTTCCTTCCTTCCTTCCTTCCTTCCTTCCTTCCTTCCTTCCTTCCTTCCTTCCTTCCTTCCTTCCTTCCTTCCTCTCTCCCTCCCTCCCTCCCTTCCCCCCTCCTTTTCTTCCTTTCTTTCTTTCTTTTCTTTCTTTCTTCCTTTCCCTCCCCCTGTCCACATAGGGCATCATACTCTTACCTGCAGATGCTCTGTCCAAAGGAATGTAAATTTTGATCATCACTGAATCCTCACATGATATCTTGTTTATGGGCTAGGTTTCTTTCTTAAGGACCAAGCCTTAAACCTAAATCACTCTGGCTCTCATTGATTGGTCAACAATAGGTCCCAGGTCAAACCAAACTTGATAATTGTTTGGGCCTTGATTGGCTCAGAGAATGTAAATAGCAATTGTTTCTGTTTTGCCCAGAAAGTTTGAGAGTCTTCCCCTCCCAGATTTTTTTTTTGACTTGGTAAAAGAGGCCATTCCTTGCCTCATTTCTTACCTGGCCTAAATCACTGAATGGGTGTTGCCTCAGTCAAACTAGGACCTGTTAAAGACCTTAGCTTAAAAGGGACAAGGTCTCCCAATGCATCCAGGGCCCTCTCCAATCATCCTGATCTATATCTGGCCACTGGATCCAGATGACTCCAGAGGAGAAAGTGAGGCTGGTGACTTTGCACAGCCCTCCCTCACTTAAATCCAATTCACTTGCATGTCATGGCATCACCTCCCTGAGGTCATGGTCTTCTTCAAGAATGAAGAACAAATAACAACATAACATAACAAATTTCAGGTCAGGGCTTTTCTCATTATTCTTTCTGATATTTTTCTGCCTCAGAGGTATATCCACAAGCAGTGGGAGGAGAAGTGCTGAATCATGGTGAGAGCCAGTGGGGTGGGCAGTCTGACTGAGGGATAGAACCTGGGCCCAAGACACCCACATTCAGTGACATTTTCATGGTTTCTCCTAGGTCCAAGCTGCAGGGAGTAGAATCCTTCTGGTTTGAATTTTACAAGCCTGTTAAAACAAACTCCTAGGGATTCTCAGGAATGCCAGGAGCTTAGCTGTTGTTTAAAGCTCCTCCTGACTGTGAATATTGGGGCTGGTGAGAGGTGTTTGATGAATTGTGCACCAATGCTCTTTGTGGTCTTCAAAAGCCAAGCCACCATTGGCAAGGAGGCAAGATTGCCTTTTTTACTGACTGAGAAAATGAGGCATTGAATGAATAGATAAGGTACCTTAATGTTATATTGCAACATAATATGAGAATAGCTAAAGGAAAAATGGCTCATTTGTAATGGAATATTGCATAGCTATGAGAAACTGTAAATATTAAGAATTCAGAGAAACACAGGAAGACTATATAAAGTGATGCAATGAAGTAAGGGGAATCATGAAAACAATAGACACTGACTATAATAACATAAACAGAGCAAAAGCAACAGCTACTGAACAGGATGATGCAATTACAATGACTCCATTTAATCCATAAAAAAAGCTAAAAGGAATTTATTTCCCTCCCTTCTTTACCACGGTGGAGGACTATGGGAGGACCATATTACATACACAGTCATAATCAATAAGTTAGTTGGTTTTGCTAAACTGATTTTTCTCTTTTTTTTTTTTTGCTCTTTGTCATAAGGCACTTACTATGTGCAAGGTAGCATGATAAGTGCTGGGAATAAAAAGACAAAAAGGAAATAGTCCCTGTCCCCAAGGTACTTATAGTCTATTGGATATAAGCTTGTATTCTAGAAGATGTCATAAAGATAATGTGGTACAGTAGAAATCCCATTTCTGATTCTTATTAAATATGTGACCATGAGCAAGAATTTGGAGACAAAGGACATTTATTCGAATCTTGTTTTTTTATCTTTTTAAAAATTTCTTTTTATTTATTTTTTTTAATTTATGGGATAAAACAACTATTTCCATAACATGGTATAATAAAAAAGATGATTGCACATGAAACTGCAAATCTATTACGTACAACTTGCTATTATTTTTAAATGTATAATAACATTGTCATGTAAATTTCTTTTTTTTCCTCCCTGCCCCAGCAATGGCTACCATTAGACACAAATATATATGTATGTATGTAAAATTATTCTATACATACTTCTGTTTATCAGTTCTTTTTCTGGATGCAGATAGCATCTTTCTTCATATGTCATTTACAGTTAATTTGGGTATTTCTAATAGTCAAAATGACATTCATTCAAAGTCATTCTTAAAATAATATTGCTGTTACTGTATACAGTGTTCTCTTGATTCTGCTCTTTTCGCTCATCGTTATGTTGTGCAATTCACCACCTGTATATCCTTGGGTAAATCATTTAATTCTCCGAGGTCCAATTTTCTCATCAGTAAAATAAGATGACTCTCAATCCTGTCAACTTCATCTATGGACATTGAACTCACTAATATAGTCCTGCCATGTTCACCTGCTTACTGAACCATTTCTTGACTGATTGGGGTGGTCACGTCACCCCACCCCTTGCCTGATGAGGTTGCCTTCCTTAAATGTATGTTTACATGTATATATGTCTCTCTCTCTCTATATGTGTGTGTGTATGTGTATGTATATATGTCTCTCTCTCTCTATATGTGTGTGTGTGTGTGTATGTATATATGCATCTTCACATGTATATAATGCTTTATGGCTTAAAAATCATTTTCTTCACAGTAACTTTATGAAGTAGTTACTGTAAGTCTAATTATCTATTACAGTTGAAGACACTGGATTTAGAGAAGTTAGTTAAAGTGAATGCCCAGTACTACAGATAAGTGTTAGGTCTGTAACTTGAACTCAGATTTTCTGATTTTAAGTCTAGTGGTCCTACCACACCCCTACTCTTTTAAAAATCTCTTTGGAATAATTGAAATCACCCTAACCCTCTAGGCAAGAAAGCTACAGGGTCATTTTTCTCCATCTTTTTCACTGACACAGATGGGTAGACTACAATACAACAGGACCGAGCTTCACAAAGCAGTCCAGCTGGAATGCTGGGGGATCTCATTAGCTAATACTTCTAAAACTCCTTGGCTTCTGTGAATAGCAGGTGTGGTTGGCACAACCAAGGGAGAGAATGAATGTGCCATACTCCCTCCTAAAGAGGGAAAAGAGGGGGAGGGGAGGGAGCTCATCCATTTTTCATCTTGTCTAGACAAATTGGCAGTTTTTTCCAAAATCACTAATGAAACAAGTCTGCCTTGGGAAGGAAGGGCCCATATTGATATTCTGTCTCCTGCACTTATGTCTTCATAAAGGTTAATCCATTATCATGTCCATCAGGGCGTTGGTAGAACTATTAAGTCACTATTTTCATAAGGTGAGATGAGAAACTGGGGAAAGAATAGAACAGGCTTCCCCAAAACCCACTTACTCCTGAGATATTCAGAGTTAATGGAAACCTCAGGGGAGTGGGTCATATGAGTTGAGAAAAACTATTTCTGGAGATTCAGGCCCTGAAATTGGGTCACCTAACAAAGCATTTTATCATTTGGAGTGAGAATTGGAGATATAACTGGATTGTTGGTGCTTTGAAGGCAGGTACATTTCTCTAGTCTTCTACAGACTGAGTTCTTGATAGAATCCTTAAATGTTAGAGTTGAAAGAGAAGGAGGGAAATGACATCAATTAATCATCATCTAGTTCAACCATCTCATTTCTTATTTATCTCATTAAAAAGTATGCCCATTAGAAGACTGGTCAAGGTTGACTCCTTATTAATCAAGTCAACAAGTTAAAGGATGAAGATGTCTGTCTCTTTGCTAGGGTATTAATTCTTCTTGTCCTGGGTATTCCATGATATGGAAGAGTAAGCCTGAACCTTTCTTTCCTCCAGTACTGTGAATTGTATGGACTGTGCATGTCTGGGAGAAATAGGGTTAATGCCCTAATGATCCCATTACATTGACTTTTTGGGAAGGTCCCAACCAATGTAGTGCCATAAGTCTGGAGGAGTGTAAAGATTTTTAAGAAGGTGGGACTAACTGCAAAGTTGTAGAAGGAGTTCACTCTCTACCAATTTTAAATGTTTTCCCCTTTCTTTGGAGAAAATAAGAGTCCTACCTAAGAGAGGAAGAAGAGTAGTACTGGTTATTAATAGTCTTAGGAAGGTCTTTGGTTTTGGTGTTTTATATTTGTTATCAAGTTTAAAAAAGTCTGCCCTGCTTTTGATGCATTTTTAGCTTGAACATTTCTGTGAGAGCTATGACTCCTTTATTATGTTTTTTTAGAGAGACCCAGGCATGAAATACATTCTAATGTTCCCAGAAGACATGAGCCATAGAAAGAGTTTTAAGTGTTACTCCTAATATTGAACCCCATTGATGTAAACCCATAATTCTGGTCCTAGGCTAGCCTATAGCCATCATCTCAGTTGATGCCTTTAAGAACCGTGTCAGGAAGATATAATAAGCACTGTTGTTCCCACTTTATAGGTGAGGGAACTGATTTTCAGAGAAGAAAAGTAACCTGTCCAAGGTCACACAGTTAGTGTGTGGTATAGACAGGTCTTCTAACTCCAAATCCAGTACTTTCCCCTTATACCATATCCCTTCATTTTACAGATCAGAAAACTAAAGACCAAAGGCAGGGGGTGATTTGCATAAAGTCACATAATAGCTAGTTGTAGAGATGGGTCTAGCACTCAGGTCTCCCAGTTCTTAAGCAAAGATTTTCTTTCCTATTAATTTTATCCTCGCTCTTTAAAGAAGGAAGTCAACCTTCATATATTCCTATGTGTAGTCAAAAATAGTAAGGTAGTTAGGTGCTGCAGGTGTAGAGTCAAGAAAACTCATCTTACTGAATCTAAATTGGACCTCAAACTTTTAATAGCTGTGTGACCTTAGATAAGTCATTTAACCTTGTTTGCCTCAGTTTCCTCATCTGTCAAATGAGTTGGAGAAGGAAATGGAAAACCACTCTTTGCAAAGAAAATACCAAATGGAGTCACAAAGAGTTAGATGTGACTGAAATGACTGAACAACCGGTAATAACAAAATTCCCCAATTAGCCATCCCCACAACCATCCCCAAGGAATGTCACAGCTATGAATGTGCCTGTAAAGGAGCTGGTGTCATCTTTCCATTCATCTCTGAGTAAGAGAAAGCAATCTAATGATATTACATCTCCTTTGCCCCAGAGCCTCTCCAAAAAATTTTTTGTTATTCTCCCAGCATTCTACCCCTCCCCTCATTTGTAGGCATTAAAGATCACTTTCCACCCTGGACTGTAAAATAACCCACACTCTAGGTTTCCTCCAGAGATGCCTTAACTCAGATTAAATCCCTCTCTCAGTGAATATCACACAGTAATAGACATCTTCTCCCACCAAGGTGAAAAGGAGTAAAAATCAAATTACAGTGATGAGCTCTGGCTTTGAGCTCATGTGTCACTCACTCACGCACCAAGGCACAGGGAAGGGCACAGCCACATTTGGAGATCCAGTGGAGGGTAAAGGTAACAAAGAAAAAGGGTCCCTGTAGGGAGTTTGTGGGAGAGTCTCCTTCTCTGAAATTCACTTATACACACACAGAGCTTATTCTCTTTTCAGAACGAGAACTTCTCAGAAACTCTTGAATGTCAGTTTTCTTTCCTTTTGGAGCCCAGTAGAAAGAGTAGGGATCTTATGGGGAAATGCTGAGGCTCAGGCTTCTTTTATCCCCAGCTGGAACACCCCAACTCAGTGTCACCAATGATCTTCTGTAGGAAAAGAAATGGGGGACAGGAAGGATGATATTCATTCATGCATAATTGGACTTAGTTCTACCTTTCTCAGGAGTGGGACAGGATAAAACTTAGGGAAATTTCTGCAAGTTTCTTTTAACCCCATAGAAGCTTGGCTTTTAACTCAGTCTATCATATTCTAAGTGCCTACTACACATAGAGCTTTATAAATTCCTCTAGCTTGGTCCAGTAATTCAAGAGGAAAGGGACATGAATTCCATCACAGACTCACTTTGTGGCTTCACGCAAGCCAATTAACTCCTCTGGGCCTCAATTTCTTTATTATCTCAAATGGGAGAGATTTATTCCTGACTTGATGGACTAACTGGGGAAACATGAGATGTTAGGCAAGAAAATATTTTTGTGTTCTCAGGACAACAGTCTCAGTACTGATGATGTAGGAAGCTAACAGCCTTTCTAATTTTTCTCTTCAAATGTTTGAAGTGTAGTACAGTAAAAAAAAAAAAAAAAAAGAAAGAAAAAGAAAAAAAAGAACAGTATCTCAGGAATCAGGAGACCTGGGTTTCAATGCTGGCCTTGTCAATTGCTATTTGTGTGACCCAGCGATCTCACTGGGCTTATTTCCTTGTTTTTAAAATAAGGAGGTTGGATCAAATGATTTCTAAAGTCCCTTCCAGGTCCCAAATCTGGTAATCTTGTGATCCCAATCCCCAGGCTAACTTTGCCTGCTGTTGTCTCACTCTGATCCAGTCTGTCACACTGGAGATAAATCTTCTCCTTCGTTTCTCTTTTTCCTTTGCCCTCCTTCCCCTTCAAGTTTCCTGATGAGCTCAGTCAAAAGGTGTGGTAGTTTCCTAGACAAAGGTATTTCATTTCCCACATACTGGGAGATGGGGTCCGGATGGAGTGAGGGTACTGTGATTGAATTATCCATACTGATCCCCAATCACTCTGTCATTCAGCTATGAAAAGGGGATGGGGAGAGAAAAAGAAACCAGGGAACCTGTCTTTCCAGGCTGTGCCAGGCTGAACTTTGTTATGAAAGTCATTTGGTCAATTGGAGAATTCAGCAGGCCTCAGGACACTGGAGAGAGTGTTCTCCCTCTCTCAGGGTCCATCTCCTAGGAAGCCAGGAGGGTGTACTGGGTCCTGTTGTTTGTCATGGATGCCGTGGGACTTTCGAATTTGATGTGAGAAAGGAGGCCACAGCTGTGGGAGAAATGCAGAGGGTCCTAAGCAGTAGGCCTGGACCCTTTCTGAAATGTGAACCTTTAAAGGTTTCTTCACAGTCCTCGAACGGATGTGATTTTAATTGACCCTGATCTCTGTAGGGTTAGAGATGTGCCAATGATGGCAGAAGGGAAAGTAATAGTAATAACAACATGGCATATTTATATTGCATTTCAAGATTTGCCAACTGATTTCCTCAATGAGAAGCCTGTGAGGTAGTACAAGTATTATCTACACTTTTTTTCAAGCAAAGAAAATTGTTCTTTGAGGTTAAATAACTTATCTATGATCACACAATTAGGGAGTGTCTGAGGTACCATTTGAACCCAGGACTCCTCTCTCCAGATCCAGTACTCTTGCTACTAGGTCAAGCTCTCTCTCAAGACACAGTAGTTAAAATATATCAGTATTAGCTTTTGACTCCAAATCCAGCATGCTTCTCACCAAGTTATTCTGTCTCTTAAAATGACTTTATGTTTTCAAGGTACTTTACATAATTTGCTTGGAACAAAAAATATTTGGAAGTCCTACCTTTGGATATTTGTAATGTTTCATCTACATGAAAACTGAAAAATTCCTTTCCAAATCTGAGTATTTGGTCTACAAATACCAGACTCCTAATATATGGAAATCCCCCAGGGGCATCAATTGAATTTTTAGCTTTAACGAAGATCATTGTCATCATGTAAAATATGAAAGGCTAATACTGATATATTTGAACTACCAAGTCAGGCTAGATGAAGTTGGAATAGCAGCATTCTCTGCAAGAGGGATGGTTCAAGATCTTAAGGATAAGTCCACTTCATTCATTCATTCATTCACTCATTCATTCATCCATCTAACAAAAAGTTTGTTGTTACACTGTGTTCTTTTGGGGAAACAAACGTAAATAAAAGAGAGTCTTTAACCTCAGGGAACTTATAATGTAGAACTTGTAGTAATCAGAGTGGAACTTGGAGTCTGAAGTCCTGGGTTTGAACACTGACATTGGCACTCAACTTCTCTGTTACCTGAGCAAGTCACATTAATTTTTCGGAATCTGTTTTCTCGGGAGAGCAATAATGTTTACACTACCTTCTTCACACGGTTGTTCTAAGGGAATCACTTTGTACAGTTATAGCCCCATAAGGTTCAGGTCATGTGTCACCTCCTCTAGGAAGCCTTTCGTAATGATAACAGTGTGTATTTGTCCTTCGTTGCCGAAGAAGACCATGCTATCAGAGAAATAATGACATGACTTGCACTTGACTTTGTTTTGAGTGAGGGAGGGCTGTGCAGGTCACCAGCCTCACTTCTCCTCCAGAGCCATCTGAATCCGGTGACCAGATATTCATCAGCATGACTGGAGATGACCCAGGATGAGCAGTTGGGGTTAGGTGACTTGCCCAAGGTCACACAGCTAGTGAGTGTCAAGTGTCTGAGGTGAGATTTGAGCTCAGGTCCTCCTGACTCCTGCACTGGTGCTCTATCCACTGCACCACCTAGCTGCCTCTAATGATAACAGTAGCTGATGTGTGGATAGTGCTTTTAGGTTTGCAAAGCATTTTAGGTACATTATCTCACTGAATGATCATGTCAATTCTGTAAAGGAGGTTCTAATGTTATTTAGATGCTGACAATGCTGGCCATTACATGGATCTTTGCTTGTGTGGCTCAAGCCTGCAAGTCACTATATATACTGTATATATTATACAGTAAGGCAGTACTATTCCTAACTTGCCCATCAGGTGATATTTCTCTTGAATCATCAACTTAGGCTTGTCAACTCCTCTCTCTTGGACCTGACCTCTTTCCTGAAAGGCATGTAAAGTCAGCAGAAGATGTTTCAGTCTGAAACCATCTAGATTTCTCTTCCTAAGGCTGGATCATCCTCCAGAGGCAGCTAGCTGGTATGGTGGATAGAGTCAAATCCTGCCTCAGATGCTTTCTAGTTTTGTGACCCTGGGCAAGTTACTTAACCTCTGTCTGCCTCAGTTTCCTTAACTGTAAAGTGGGCAAAATAATAGCACCTACCTCCAGGCTGTTATGAGAATCAAATGAGATAATACATGAAGCATTTTGCAAACCTTAAAGTGTCACAGAAATGCTAGCTGTTAGCATTATCATTACTTCTTATTTCCCAGTTTAGAGTTATCTATGATTTAGACACGATTTTATTGTTAATGATATATATTCTGTATTCTATCTATTTATCTAGTATTGTGGTTGTTGTATTCCATGATTCAGTTATTCCATGCTGAGATCACATAGTTTATTACATATATATGTCTTAAGGTTTACATATATTACATCTATATTATATACATTATATTATATCTAATATCTATAATATATGCTTATGCATGCATATACGTGAATCAGTGTGTGTACATACACATATACATGCATACATGTGTACATATGTGTGTATATGCACATACACACATACATATATACGCACATACATATGGCATTAAGTTAAAAGGAAGCAGTCTAAATGACCCTGAATGGAAGCATTTGTTTCCACCCACCTTCTCACCTTCCTCTCAAATGACCTCCTATACAAGAGTGTATCTTGTCTTAATCATTCATAACTCCTAGGAAAGGAATAAGGGGAAGGTGTGTACACTTCCCATGTCAGAATTATGGACCAGAAACAAGGTTAATTGGGCAACACAGTGAGATAAATCAGTTTCACCCCCTCTGACCACTCCAACAAGATTAACAAGGAGTAATAAGAACCAGCTGACTTGGTGGGTCTGGATCTTTTCTCCTCGAGGTTCCTGGACCCTGACCTGCCAAAGAGTGGACACGTCTCCCAATGCATTGGTTCTCATAGCTCTGGAGCTACATCTGTGCCTTTCCTTGTGTTCCCTTGTTCAGCCACTCCCATCTTTCTCATGAATACAGACGGTTAGGAGTGAACATCTCTTTCCCTACTGGAACATTCACTTTGGTTTCATACAATATGATTATTCATTAAAATTGTACCATGGACATCCTAGAGTCATAGACGTAGGGCTAGAAGAGGCCCCAGGGACCACTTAGTCCAACTTCTTCATGTTACAAATGAGGAAATCAAAACCAAGAGAGTGAAGCTACTTTCCCAAGTCAGATAATAAAGTAATAAGGGTCAGAGGTGGAATTTGAATCCAGGTCTTCTGAATTCAATTGATTGCCCTTTTCCGTTGCACAGTACTTGGTTTAGTAGATGCTTGAAAACTTCTTGACTGACTGAATGTACCTTTCCTAATAATAATTTGGCAGAAGAAATAACAGGAGCAAAACAGGGCTGCCTAAGTGTAATGGTGCTTTATCGTTTCTTGAGATTTCTGCCTCTTTGCAAGTGATAGCTGAGATCTCCAGGTGAAGCTGGGGGGAAAGGGAGCAATTATCCTCCTGGGTGCCAACATAATCAGAAATTGCTCTGCCAGTGTCTCTCTCCTTGAACCATTTTACTGAACTATGCTCATTTTATAGCTGAGGAAGCTGAGCTCAGAGGGTTTAATGATTAACTCAAGGTCACATAGCTAGTGGGGCAGGTACGTGGTACCATGGCTAGAGCACCAGTCCTGCAGTCAGGAAGGATTCAAGTCTGACCTCAGACACCTACTAGTTGTGTGACCCAGGGCAAGTCACTTCACCCTGTTTGCCTCAGTTTCCTCATCTGTAAAATGAGTTGGAGAAGGAAATGGCAAACCACTCTACTGCCTTTGCCAAGAAATCCGTAAATGGAGTCACAGAGAATCAGACGCAGCTGAAAATGACTAAACAACATGTAGCAAAGTAAATGAATGAAGCAGGATTGAAAGCTTGTTTGTCTTGAGTCCCAGGGGATCAAATCCTCAGCCATCAGCAAGTTAAGTTGCCTCTCACACTACTTGCAATTGCTTGCTATCTTTCCAGCTTCCAGTTATCCCATTTAGAGTTAGAGTTATCTGTTTTCATATTATAACTTACAGAAGAATGTAGGCTCATTGATGACAGGGACCTTTAACATTTCTGTCTTTGTGTGCCCAGCTTTAGCTCTAAGACAGAGTAGGAGCCTAATAAATATGGCTGTGGAACTGAATACAAATGTCAGTTATTATGATTATCATTAGCATTAATATTGTTCATGTTATTGCTGTCCTCTTCATCTCTTCTTTTCTATTCCCCTCCGTGGAACCTGGTGATGGGGGATGGGGGAGGAGAGGGGGAAGGAGTAATATTAGAGTCCGGTGGAGAGAGGAAAGGCAAAGAATGAGGAGCTAGTTCAGGGTTCATCAGGAACCCTCAGTGGAATGCATTGTTCTTGCCCAAATCATTTCAGTGGTTAATAATTTTTTTTTCCTCTTCTTTGTCCTTCTACTTGGTTCCCTTCCAGGTTCCCACTGTTAAGCACTGGGTTTTTCCCGACTGTAGGAGAACTAAGCTCCATGTACTATGTTTATTACTCTCTGGTCTGAAGTCTGTCTCCAATTCAATGCTCTGTGTGCTGGTTGGTGGCTCTAGTTTATAATGAAGGCAGATGAGAGTCTGTCTCCCCTCCCTTCTACCTCCTGGTGGCCACCTCTGGGTCCCACTCCAGGCACTCAGGTCAGACTGTGCCAACTTTGGATTTACGTTGTGATGACAGCTGGAGCTGTGTGTCAAGGTGCCGTGGTCGTCAATAAAAAGGGACATTTTAATTAACAGCTGGGATGATCTCCCACTAAGCTTTGGAACCATGTTTGTTGAATCACTGAGATCCAAGCTTTCCTGTTCCACTTGAATTGCCAAGGGAGAGCTGCAGGAGCTCAGGCTGGCTAGGGTACTCTGCCCTTCAGTGGGGGTGCCTGAGCAGGTCTAAGGGTATGATTCTTAGAATGGATTCAGGTAACTCAAAATAATGTGCAGCCCCCAAATCTTTTATTTGTCTTACTCTGCAGAAAATTTACCTCTTAAATTATTTTTTCCTCAGGCTGACTTTCAAATGACTTTAAACTCATGAAACATATGCTTCATGAAAATGGGCATAGGCCACCAGGCACACAATCTTTAGAGTGGGCAACAGGTTTAAAACTGGCCACAAGCAATCCACATGGATTACTAAAAATTATCTTATAGCAACAACTTCTATTATACTGGTTTGAGTCCAAATTCTAACCTTCACTGTATGATGATGGGCAGGTTATTTATTAACCTCTCTGAGCCTCAGTTTTCTCCTCTATAAAATGGGTGGTAATAACACTTGTACTACCTTCCTCCTAGTTTCATGGTAAATAAACACTTTATAAACCATAATGTTTTCCTATATAATTTTAAAATATTATCATTTCTTGCTGTCCCACTATTTTGGGTCACTTGTTTAATGAAGTTCGAAAGTCCAGAAAAGGGCAATCACAGGAATAGTAAGTTTTTAACTCAAGCCATTTAATGAAGTTTGTTCAACATGAAGACAGACTGCAGAAGGAAGGCACCTTTTAGTTGCTCTATAGGACTGTCATAAACCTGGAATGGTTTGGGATCTCAGGATGCAACTAAACAGTCCTACTAACCTGGTGCTTCTGAAGGTGAGAAATTCGTTCACAGCACCCTTCAAGGGATTTAGCTTTAGCTACCAACAAACACTTCTCCATCTCTCATGTTGACCCAGCTCAGTGAATTTCAGGGTTATGTGGTATCAGTACTTCCTTCTATTTTTCTATGTACAACAAGCCATGAGGGAAAAACAGTGGTCTTTGACAGAGATGAGACATGGGTTCAAATCCTTGCTCTGGTGCTTATGTGAGTATGATAAAGTCATATCATCCTCATCCTCATCCTCATCATCTTTGTAATACCTAACAAGGTTTGTATAATGCTTTTCAAAAAAAGTGTGAGTTTTTAATTCATTTTAAATACAAAACAACGACAAAAGAAAAAAATTCCCATTACACAGCAGAATATGAGAGAATTCAATATATAGCAATAAATTTCCATTTCAAGAAAACCTATGTATTAAATATGACACATTGTTTCCAAAGCTTTTCTTTGCTTCCTTCTAGGTTTTCCTTTGTTCTCTGCTATGCACTGTATTAACACTCTATAAATATCATCCCATTTTATCATCACCACAACCCTAGCAGGTAGAGGCTATTATTATTCCCTGCCAGGCCTAGAGGCCTGAGGGCTACCCGAGTCTTACCTTACCTCGCAGGTCTTCGGCTGGCCAAACCGGATAAATGTATGAGAGAAGAGACTTTCCAGAGTCGAACAAGGGTTAGGCTTTATTCAGGGTCTCGGTTACATGTGCAGGGGGAACTCTTCCTTAGGAGGGAGAGAGAAATCTCCCAAGGAGGCAAAAATCTTACAGTGAGGGAATGAAAGCAGAAGTGGAAGTGGGGAGAGAGGAGGAAGGGAGAGCGAAGAGAGGAAAAGGGAAGAGGCGCCTTCTGTCCTGTAAGGGCCCCTCCTTCGCTAAGAGCGCCTTCAGGCTTTCCTGACCCTAATTAAGCTCTCTGGCCACGTAGTTTGCACCTGAATACCATGCCTGTTAGATAACAATAGGTGTGCCCAGATCCGGGTCAGTCTCGAGGTCGGGGATGCTCCTCCCATCACGTTTCTCACGGGAAGAGGTGGAAATACACGAGATAGCTCGGTCTCACTCCTCGATTCCCTGCTGTTTTCTGGGGGGCCTCATGAGAACTCTAAGATTTAGAAGTTCCCACCTTTACCCGCACGAGACTGTCCACATGGAATTGAGCTTCCACCCCCAACAATTCCCATTTTACAGATAAGGAAACTGACATAAACAGAGGTTAAGTGATTTGTTCACATAGATAGTAAGTGTCTGAGGCAGGATTTGCACTCAGGTCTTCCAGGTTCCAGGTCCAGCATTCTATCCACATCACG
Organism: Notamacropus eugenii; assembly: GCF_028372415.1. Taxonomy (NCBI): domain Eukaryota; kingdom Metazoa; phylum Chordata; class Mammalia; order Diprotodontia; family Macropodidae; genus Notamacropus; species Notamacropus eugenii. The sequence continues at coordinate 185,356,939 of NC_092876.1, forward strand.
ACCTAGCTGCTTTTCTGAGCTGCTGTCTCCTACATCTGTACAAAGGAAACAATAATAATATCTGCAGCCTTCCACTCTCCCTTCACTGGGTTGCTGTGAGACTTAAATGAGTTAGTGCATATTAAATTCTTTGTAAACTTTAAGTACTTTATAAATATCAGCTATTTTGGAAAACAACAACAGGAGAAATGGATATTGGGAGCATTTACATGGCACTTTGAAGTTTGCAATGGACAATTAGGTGGCTCAGATGATACAGTACTGGGCCAGGGGTAAGGAAGCCTCCTCTTTATTAGTTGAAACACTACCTGAGATACTTACTAGCTGTGTAACCCTGGGGAAGTCACTTAACCCTGTTTGCCTCAGTTTCCTCATCTATAAAATGACCTAGAGAAGGAAATGGCAAATTACTCCAGTATCTTTGCCAAGAAAACCCCAAATAGAGCCATGAAGAGTTGGCCCGACAGAACAACAACAAAGATTTGCAAAGTGCTTCATATGTTAGCAAAGTGTCTCCAGCATTTAGCACAGTGCCTGGAACACAATAGGTGTTTAATAAATGTTTAATAATTGATCGATTATCTCACTCAAGCCTCATAACAACCCTAGGAGGTAGACACTATTGTTATCCTGTTTTGACAAATTGAGAAACTAAGACTGAGAAACAATGGAACATTGCCCAGGCTTTTAAGCCTGAGGTAGGATTATAACCCTGGCCCTTGGGATTCCAAGTCAAGAGGCATTCTACCCACCTCACCATCGAGCTGCCTAAAAAGCAGCTCCTTGACAAAGTACTGCTACCTCTTAAAGACCTGCGTTCTGATGAGCTTTATTATCGATGATCTGTGACAAGGGTTTGGTCCTAGGAAGAGGTGACTTTTCTGGAAGCCCCTGGGGTTAGCCAGTCCTAGCAGCCGCCGGTCATGCTGAACCACTCAGGGACTCTGAGCCCAGCTTAGCATCACCTTGGACAGCATAGCTAATATCAGGAAGGCAAATGCATGACCAAGACAAAGATGGCAAGGAATGATTTGTGGATTGCTCATTATTTTGGATTTCCCAGGTCACATTGACATGGAATAGAGAAGTGATTATTTCATACCCTCCAGATGTGCTTCCCAAAGTTTAGTGGGCTCCTGTCCCCATGGATTCTGCCCATGTGTGACAGACAAACTTGGTCTCAGTTGCAGGGTATCTACTCCGGGCTTTTTGCTGTCTGCCGGAAGAGTTCCCACCTCTGGCTACACTGGACTCTGTGGAGTGAAATATGGATTAAAAGCCCAGTGAAGTTTATTACTGTTGGAGTATTGAATAAATCTCATTTACTCAGGGAAAGGCTGACAGGGGTTTAATATTGGCTGTTCCATCATCCTCAGAAGTTTTTGGAGAACCATTGTCTCTGACATGTGGCTCAGCAATAGGACAGGATGGGAAACCAGGCACTGCCCACTAAGCCAGGCACTGCCCACCTCTTTCTCCTCTTCAGTTTCCATGTACCCAGAAAGGTGGAGACACCTAAAGGGAAAAAGTCCTAGAGCCCTACCTGACAGGATCTCATACTGCTTAGGACACTCAAAAAGGGGGTCAATCCTGGAGGCGTCTTTGTCTGGATCTGCACCAACAGTATCAGTGGGCAAGGAAAGTGATTTCAAAGGCTCTGAGACTCTAACTAGTCCTTTCCCACTCTCACCAGCTCCCTTTTCTCTGTGGGTGTATATTTATATACAGAGAGACAAGTTTCTAAGCCTGTGAGTTCCAGAACAGTTGCCAATATGCATTAGGCAATTTCTTCACCCAGGGGGTCTCCTTATACCAGGTCTATATACATGTACACACAATTGTCGCTGCTGTGGTTCAGTCAGTCTGGTTCCAACCAACATTTCCATATTTCATACTACTCCACTGTTGTTCAGTCTTTTTTTTTTTTTTTCAGAAATGGGTATTCTTGGCTTTGCCATATTGTAGAAGTCCTTTGATGCTAGATGCCAGCTCTGCCCCACTTAAATCCAATTCACACACAAGTCAAGACATCACCTTTGTCATGTCCTTGGTCCTCTTCAGCAGTGAAAGAGGAACAGCACCAATCTGTAGTAATTTGTCATTTGCTTCCCCAGCTCATTTGACAAAGGAGGAAACTGAGGCAAACAGGGTTAAGTGACTAGCCTAGGGTCAAACAGCTAGCAAGTGTCTGAAGCTAGATGAAAATGAGTCTTCCTGACTCCTGGATTGATACATACATATTCACATATACACACACACATATACATACATACATATGCACACATGCACATATATGTATGTATGTTTAAACTATATTTCTATGTGCAAACATTCCAGCTTCTCTGAAATCTGCATCCTTTAATGGGATAGAAAGTCACAATGATCTGGGTGTGGTGACACAAGACTTTAATGCCTGCTAATGGGAAGTCTGAGGCTAGCAGCTCTCTGGAGCCTGGGAGTTCAGAATTGCAATGGGTTACATCAGGTGTCCACACCAATTTCAGTATCACTATAGTAAGACCCAGAGAGCTCCTGGAATGCCTAAGGAGAAGTGAACTAGCCCAGGGCAGAAATAGGGTAGGCCCAAGTTCCTGTGCCCAAATAGTGGAATTGGTCTATGAGCAGTGGCTGCACTTCGAGCCTGGACAAGATCGGGAGACCAGTCTTTAAAAACAAATAAACAAACAAACAAAATGCTGCAGTAAGAGAGAAGACCAATGGAAAGAGTGCTGGACTTGGAGTCACAGAACCTGGGTCTGAAGCACAGTTCTCCCATCTTTACCATCCATGTGACTTTAGGTAAGTCACAGATTCTGTCTGAATCTCAGTTCTCTTATCTATAGAATAAGGGAGTTATGACTTGAAATGTCTCATCTTGCCCTAAATCTATGAAATTCCCCTTTCTCACTCCTAAGAACAACATGGTGGCTTACTCTCACACTGATCCTGACAGCAAGATGGTTGCAGAAAACTGTGAAAGGCAGAAGGGATGGGAAGGAAGAGGTCCAGGAAAATCAGGGTGGGGGGAGTACAAACAGGGAGGATGGTGGTCTAGAAGACTAACTTCCCCCACCAGTGAAAGTATGAGGAGAATCTGTGCTAATAAATAAGAACAATCACATCATTATCATCTTTTATTTGTTAGCAATAGTTTTTTATACTATTGTTATTAGAAGATTATTGAAAACTTAAATTTGAACAGCCCTGTTTAGTTTTCCCGGCACTCTGAGATATATTTTTCTCATTTTATCCTCCCAATGATGAAGATGGGGCAGGTGTCCTTTTCTCGAATTTTCCATCTCACTGGGAATAGAGGAGCTGAGAGATGTCCCTTTCCCATAGGCCCTCTGCACCCTGCCACCCTGTGCCAGCTGTTCTCTTTTCTCAGTTGGCTGCACTTGATTCAGGACTGAACCTTTGGGTTTCAGGCCCTGGAGGCTCCTTGGCCACATTCTTGTAATTGAAGCTCATTATACAAACCCTCTCTCTACAGCCTTCCTCTCTCCATACCCCCTCCACCCCAAATCAAACCCAATGGTCTGTTTAGCACAGCAATTAAGGCCAGAGAAGCTCATTACCTAATCCTTGGATAACACTTTGATGGGAGGGAAGGATCAGGAAGTTCTGCCTATGGCTATCTTGTGGCACATTCAACATTTGCTGCAATTAAAGCTCTGGAAAGGGGTAGGCCAAACAATTTCCTGTAGAGTCCCAGCCACAGCTTTCTAACTACCCCCAACTCACAGAGAAGATATGGGAACTGGAGGTATATGCCTAGCTCTTTGCCGGCCCCCCAGGTAGGCTTCTCCTATGGCAGAATTCTCTGTGAAGCAGGCTGGGAACATACCCATTATATCTGGACACAAGTCCTAAGTCAGAATCTGGTCCTAGCACTTGGGTTCAAGCAGTGTGCATGAAGGTAAGAAGCAACTGTGATTAAATATAAATCAGCCAGGAAGGGTCTGGGACAAGAAGTTCTTTGTAATAACAAAAATAATTCATATTTATATAACATTTTACAGTTCACAGAATGCTTTCTTTAAAAAACAGACATTTTATTATTTTCCAATTACATATAAATTTTTTAATAATCTTTTTTTAAACTTTGAGTTCCAAATTATCTTACTCTCTCCTATTTTTCCCCCATCCTTGAGAGAGAATGGTTTCTTTTTAAAAAATGGTTGATATTTTGGAGGTTTTAATCTGTCGCCTCCATTTCTCAATAGACATCTCCCTCTGCCCCCACCATCCTTAAAAACAAAACAAAAAAAAAAATAAAGAGGAGAAAAAAGGCAGTTCAGGAAAATTAACCCATACATCATCTGAATCTGACAATATATGCAGTATTCCATATCTTCTTATCTTTCTTTGGGATCAAATTTGGTCATCATAAATATATAGCATTTATTTTGTTTTTATAGATGTCATCATAGTTTCCATTTATATTGTTGCAATGTTGTGCTTTCCTGGTTCTGCTTCTTCCACTTTGTATTGGTTCATACAAGTCTTCCACTGACAAAGTACTTTCTTTGCAACAACTCTGTAGTGCAGGTAGGGCAAGTATTACTATTCTCACTTTGTAGATGAGGAATCTGAGGTCCAAAATGGTTAAGGGACTCACTCATGATGGTACAGTTGGTGGCAGAGTCAAGGACTTGAACTCCAGGTCCAGTGTGCTAGTTACTACAACGTCATGCCCACTTTATGCACAGGCAAGTAGGAAAGATACCAGGGGCATCCCTTGACCTATCACCTAGGTAGTGCAGCCTTGGATCAGAAATCAAGAAGACCAGAGTTTAAATTCTATCTCAGATACTTACTAGCTATATGACTGTGGGGATTAAAATTGCCCAATCTACAATGAAAGAGCCTGAGGCAGAGCTCTGAGCCAATGGAATTTTATTAAAGGGTCCATGGACCCCCTCTAATGAAGTGGACTTCAGATCTTCTCTATAGTCTTAGATGCCCCTTCTTCCAGGGCCTTATTTTTATAAAGTTTGATACCAGATTTGATAACAACATTCTAAAGAGGCTATACAGAATTCAGAATCCCATTGGTTGATAGATCCTACTTTGCAAGCCAAAAATGAGGCATCAGCTAGAAATGGTATGTTATCAGGAGGAGAGGGAGTGGTAGTCTAGGGTTGGGCGAAGCATGGGGCATATCCACTGACTAAGTGATTGTAAGAGGTCATCTGCTCATGTTGGACAAGAGAGAATGGTCCAGAGTTACAAAAATATGTTGGGGGACCTTCCATGTAACTGAGTCACCTCAGTGCTCGGCATGGTCATCACGACAAGGCAAAACGAGTGGAGGACCTCTAGTTAGCTTCCTATGATTAAGGAAGTACACTTATAATCTATAGCTCACAGCTCTATAGCCTAATATACAGAACTTAGAATCACCATCCCTATGGAATTATTTCAAATTTATTACTATTGATTGGAATAGAGTAGGGATCCAAATGAATCCTTTCCTACATGACCTTGGACAAGTCACTTAACCTCTGGTTGCCTCAGTTTCTTCATCTATAAAATGGGGATAATAAAAGCATCTACCTCCCAGGACTGTTGTGAGGAGCCAATGAGATAATATTTGTAAAGCACCTGCCACATAGTAGATACTATATAAATGCTAACTATTATTATGGTTATTATAATGGACTGGACACATAGCAAGTGCTCCATGAAAAATGTCAAATGATAGATTGACTTTTTCATCTAGCATCTCCTTGAAATGGCTAGACTGATAAGTAAATTATGTGGGCTGATAATATTTTGTGTGTTCTTTTACAAGGTTGTCACATATATTGCCTCTTGGATTTGAAGCTCACAAGGACAGGAGAGTAACTAGTTTTCTTAATGTGCTTCTCCAAAGCCAGACATTCCTAATCTTGTGCCCAGTCAGCACAAGGCCAGTATTTTCATAACCCTCATCCTGAAGGCACTGGGCAAATTTGATAAATGACAAGAAGTCCATTCCCTTAGCCTACATGAGGTAGGTAGAAAGTCTTAACCTCCGTCCTCCCCTTCCCAGATGGAAACACAAAAGACTAGACAAAAGGTATGAATTGGCTTTAGTCACATAGAAGTTACTGGTTCTCCAGACCCTTTGATTCTCTGGACATAGCTCTATTTCCTAAACAGAACCACCTTTAATTAATGTTCAGGCTGCTTCCTCAGTAGAAGTCTCGACACTGAATGTGATAATCTGATGGATGGTTGTTATGCACAATGGCTGTGATGCAAAGACTGTAGAAATGGAGAGAAAAGTGGAAAGATTCTGGTGTCCAAGGATCTGGATTCAAATCCTGCCTCCATCTTTGTGACCGTGGGTAAGTTGTTTAAACGTCTCTGGTCCTTAGCTTCCTCAGGTGCAAAGTGAAGGCTTTAGACTGTTGGTGTTCAATCATTTCAATCATGTCTGACTCTTCATGACCCCATTTGGGGCTTTTTGACTAAGATACTGGAGGGGTTTGCCATTTCCTTCTCCAGCTTATTTTACAGATGAGGAAACTGAGGCAAACAGAGTTAAGTGACTTGCCTAGGGTTACACAGCTAGTAAGTGTGTGAAGTCAGATTTTATATCAGGTATTCTTGATTCCAGACTTGGTGCTCTGTCTACTCACTGTGTCACAACATTAGATGACCCCTGAGATCTCTTCCAGCTTTAAATATATGGTTCTACGCTATGTTTCCTCTGCTAGGAGAGTAATCCTATCTTCTGTCTCTGAATACATGAAGTAGGCAGTTTTTCTCAATTTTGTCTCCTCTGAGACACCATCTTTGACTTTTATTTCTTTGCAGTTGGACTGTATAAGAGCTCATCTCTAATGTCTTGACAGATACCTGTTGCTAAATATTCATCATAGACTTGTGTCTAGGCCTTGGGTTGGGGGATGGTCTGCAGCATCAGCGCCATATTCAGTTTTTATTTTTCTTCCTGCTTCTCTCTCTTCCTTCCATCATCTCCATCTTCTCTCCTTCCTCTCCCCTTTATCCTATTATTCTTCCCCTCTCTGTGCCCCCCTTTCCACCCCTTAGCTAAGGATCTGCTCTGTCAGACATTTTGAATAAGCAATTATGACACTGAGCTTCCCTCTGCATCTGACTTCATAAAAAATAGACTTTAACAAAGAAAGAGAAATGAAGCATAACTCGAGACAGCTTGGGGGAAAGAAATGAAACAAAATAGACAGGTGACTTTGATTTCTGAGGAGGCAGTCAGCATATCAAAGCAGAAAGAAAAATAGTTAGACTCCAACTCAGAAGATCTAGGTTAATACAGCCTCACTGGTGCTTCCTGCCCCATTTGGAAAGAAGCAGGGGTTAAGCCTAAATCTTTACCGTGAGTAGAGGCTACGGCATTGGATGTCTGGAGTTGTATGAATTTTTCTTAGGGTCTTTGACACGGATGAACAAAAATAGTCGTGTCAACAGTAATGATTACATTTACGTAATGATTTAAGGTAACAAAGTGTCTCATGAGTGTTATTTCATTTAAACATAGTAATAATAATGATAGCTAACATTTATGTAACTATGGGCCAGGAACTGTGCTAAGTACTTTACAATTATTACCTCATTTTACCTTCACAACAACCCTAGGAGGCAGGTGCTATTGTTATCCCCATTTTACATAAGAGGAAAGTAGGGCAAAAAAGAAGTTAAGTGACTTACACAGGATCACATAGCTCTTTGACTGAGGATCTGCCCTGATCCTTAAGTGAATAAACCTCTTATCTAGAAAAAAATAGTAGTAAGTGTGTGAGACTGTTTTAACTCAAAGTCTTGTTGACTCTGTGCCCAGCACTCTGGCCACAGTGCTACCTGGATGCCTTAGAAATCCAAAGGCAAGGAGAAGGCAAAATCAACTTCCTAGAGATCGCTGAGGCTAAGTGAAATGGAACTCATGCCTGGAATAAACCTCTGGAAGCACATAATTTGTTTAAAAGAAGCATCATAGATTTAATAGGCAGAGGGCATTAAGAAAGTACAGTCAAGTGAGGAGAGCCAGGAGCCAGAGGGGAGAAGTATGAGTGAGAATAAATGGAGAGAGAAATAGAAGCGCTATCATCATGGGGATTAATGTACCCTCTTGGACAATAGGAGGGAGTTCTCTTCAGCTCTGACCTCTCTGCAGCATTTGGCATTGTTGATCATTCTTTCTCTGTGTCCTGAATAATCTTTCCTGTTGAGTTTTACTTAATTTTTCTCTCCTGGTTCTCCTCCCAACTGCCTGACCACTCTTTCTCAGTCTCCTTTGCAGGTCACATCCGATGCTCCAACCCCTGTGTGTGGATGTATTGAGGGTTCTGGTCCAGTCTCTTTTCTTCTTTTTTCCCCTTCATATTCTCTCAGGAGATTCCATGGATTCAGTTCTCATTTCTATGCACCTGACTTTCCATTCTAAATACTTAGCCCTCAGATCTTCAGCTCCAGCCTGTCTCCTAGACATCTTAAAGTTAACATGCCCAAAACAGAACTCACTACCTTTCCCCTTCACTCTAATACTGCCCCCAAACTTTCTACTGAGAGCAGTACCACCATCCTTCTAGAGACCTGAGTTCACAGCCTTGTAGTGATTCCTTGACTCTTCATTCTCCCTCATTCCCCTTCCCCACATCTCCTTACAACAAACCTTATAACAAAGTGGAGGGTGGGGGAAAGAGAGGGAAAAAAAAGCAGTGCAGCAAATCAAATACCTGCTGAGTCCATTGATGCTATATGCAATATTCTATACCCTCAAAGCCCCAGGTCTGTAGAAGAGGCAAGATGTGTTCTTCTCTTATTCAGAGCCAAACTGGGTTCTTAAAGATACTTTGATTATGAAAAAGTTGGAGGAAGAAACACGGGAAGCTACTATATCTACCTGTTCATGAACAACAAAGAAAAAGTGGGTACTAAAGTAGAAATGATAAGAACCTTAGCAAGAAACAATCACTTCTCAGAATTAATGATAAGGGAGAAATTCTGGATTTTAGGAAAAGCCATGATAGAGGCCTTGGAGAAAAAGAGAAGCAGTAGTGGATAGAGAGTTGGCCTTGGAACTGAAGAGATCTGGGTTCAAGTCTCCCCTGTGAGACATGTTTATTGTATGACCACAGGCAAGACACCTAACCTTTTAGTGTTTTAGGTAAGTCTCTAAGATTGCAAATCTTCAGAGAAGGGGCTGACTGACATAGGTAGAGTTGTCTATCCCAATGAAATTACAGATCAGAGAAAAGATAGGAAGTATCTCATGGCCTAAAAATCTGTGGGGGAAAACAATGAAAGAGGGATAAGAATACCTGAAGAATGAAATTCTGAAGACATGATCCTGATGAGGAAGAAAATAAGTTTCCTGTAAAGAGACATATGAGAAGAACCTACTTAGATTTTTTAAAGACATGGATAGAAGCTGGAAGCGAGGTCACACTTCTGAGGATAGATACAGAGGTAGGGCTTGGTCCTGGAAGAATTATGTGAAGAAGAATGAAGACAAGAGTGGGCTAAGGCTGGTGATGAGTGACAAACCCCACAACAAAAAAGAGCTTTTAAAACTATTCTGGAACCAAAATAAAAGAAGGATAAAAAAAAAAGAAGGATACCTTCTTTGGGTAGAATGGGAAATAGAGAAAAGACAAAACTACTGAACTCATTTTGTTTCTGAGTTAAATTTTAAGTTTTATCCCTTTCAAGGAGAAAATCTTCATACTGGGTAGAATTTTTTTTTTAAATGGCCAGTAACAAGGTGAAATAAAACATAAGTGAGAAGGCAAGAGGCTGTCTATCTGCTCTCGAGGACTTTAGATTACTGAGCTTGAATTTACTCTCCAGTCTTATATTTTTTTTCCCTTCCTCTTTCCCTCTCTCCACCATGTGTTCTACAATCCAGTGACACTGGTCTTCTTCCTGTTCTTGCACATGATGCTCCATCCCTCAGCTCCAGGTATTTTCACCAGATGTCTATCATGCCTAGATTTTCTCCCTCCCCATCTTTATCTCCTGAGCCCATTGGCTTCCTTCAGGTCCCAGCTAAAATTCCACCTTCTACAATAAGTCTTTCCTGATTCCTCTTAATGTTTGTTCCTTCCCTCTTCTGATTATCTATAATTTATCCTGTTTATATCTTGTAATTATTTGCATGTTTCATCTCTCATTAGACTGAGATCCTTGAAAGCAAGAACTGATTTTTACTGCTATTGTTTGCTTTTGTTTTTGATTTTTGCTTTTCTTTATTTCCCCCAACACTTACTTAACACAGAGCCTACCTAGTACAGAGTAGATGATTAAGAAATGCTTGTTGACTGAATGATGGCATATGTAATTAATGAGTCACTTTCAAACATATGTGAAAGAGCATGGGTTAAAAAAAAGGTTCCAGGACTAGACATAAGCAAATGTTGTCCTCATTTCCAATTCTAAAGGGCATGGTGCCTTGAAATTATAGAATGATGAACCACACTTTGAAACCTAGCAAATTTCTAAGATACACTTGTAAAGAGAAGTTTTTTTTACACATTTAGAAAAAGATAGTGATTACTAGGAGCTAGCATGGCTTAATCAAGAGTGGATTATGCCAGACTAACCTCGCTTCCTATTTTGACAGGATTATTAGAGTAGGAGATCAGGGGAATGACAAAGACATAGTACACCTGGATTTCAGCAAGGTACTTGATAGTCTCTCATGCCCTTCTTTTGGACAAGATGAAGAGATGTACTCTAGGTGGTGGTGCACTTAGTGAGATCCTGGAATGATTGAATGGCTGGACCCAAAAAACTGTCATTAATGGAATGATATCAATGTGAACAGTCTCTATTGCTGTTCCCTAGGTAACTGTCCTTAGCATTTTGTTGTTTGACACTTTTAAAATCAACAACTAAAGTGGAGGCATAGATGACAATGCTCATCAAATTTACAAATTGCATGGAACTATAAAGGATAGCTAACATGTTGAATGATGGAGTCAGGGTCCAGTAAGAACAATCCAGAGACACCAAAGAGTAGGCTACAGTAATAGTCCAGGCAATAGGTGACAAGGACCTCAAATAGGGCAGTATCATTTGAGCAGAGAGAAGGTTATATATGATATAAAGTCATTGTGGAGCTAGAACGAACATGACTTGGTAAGTGATTGAAGTAGACTAAGGAAGGAAGACAAAGAGTCCCATTTTAGGTATGTTGCATTTGAGCTGGACCACCATCTTGGAGATGTCTATTGTTGTGTTTGTCCTTTGTTCTCAAAGAGGACCATGACATCAAGATGATGGCATGACTTGCAGTTGACTTTGATTTGAGTGAGAGAGAGCTGTGCAAGGTCACCAGCCTCACTCTCTCCTCCAGAGTCATCTGGGTCCAGTAGCCTGATATTCATCAGGATGAGTGGAGATAGCCCAGGATGCAGTGTGGGATCTTGGCCATTTTAGGAGATGTCTAACAATTAAGTTAGTTCATGATGTTGATTGGATACTCATGAGACATGGTGATGGTGGACTGGAGCTCATGTGAGAAACAAAGACTAGATATATAGATAGGGAGTCATCTGCATAAAGATGGTAAGAAAACTGAACTGATAAAATTACTGTAAGAGAAGGTTTAGAGAGAGAAATGAAAGCTCAGCCCAGAGTCTTAGGGGATACTAACTCCTTCTCCCCATACACATTAGGGGAGGTAGGATATGGATTGTGATCCAACAAAGAAAACTGAAGAAGAGAAGCCAGACACATAGGAAGAGAATGAGGGGAAAGAGAGTATCAGGCAGGAAGGAGGTGGTCAATAGGGTCAGATGCTATGCAGAGGTCAAAAGGGAAAGGAGTTGAGAGAAGTTCTTTTAGACTTAGCAATTAAGAGATCATTTCTTAATATTGGAGAGGACGGTTTCAGTAGAGGGAAGAGGTCAGAAGCCAGGTTTCAAGGTGGTGGAAAGTGAGTAAGGGTAGAGCAAAAGTGGAGGCAATGAGTGTAATGACTTTTTTTTAGGAGTTTGGGAAAGAAATAGGAAGCATAGAAATAGGATGAGAGCTAGAGAGGATGACAGAAGCAGTTGAAAGATCATGAAAAATAGAGATTTTTAAGGATGAGGGAGCCCTGGTTATGCTTATATAAAGTAGGGAAAGAGTAAATTAGGAGAGTATAAAGATTAGAAAGGGGGATGATTAAAGAGGCAAACTCCTGGAAGAAATGGGAAGGGAAAAGATCAATGCCATGAGTAGATGGGTTGACTATTATAAAACTGAATCAAACAACATGGAATTTTAAAAAGATAAAAGTAAAGTGGCAGCAAGGTGGCACTGTGGATATAATACAAGGCCTGAAGTAAGGAAGACTGAGTTCAAATCTGGCCTCAGACATTTATTAGCTGTGTGAACCTGGGCAAGTCACTTGATCCTGTTTGCCTCATCTTAGAAGACTGAAATAATAAAGTAGGAAATTGGAAGAAAATTGGGATAACAGGCAAATTTGATGTTGGAGTACAAAACACAGGGCAGAGACTAATAGACTTTTGTCAAGATAACTTTCTGGATGTGGTAAATACTCTTTTTCAATTACCCAAAAGGCAAGTCTACACATGGACATCATCAGATGGTCAATATTTAAATCAGATTGACTATATGCTTTGCAGCCAAAGGTGGAGAAGTTCTTTACAGTTGGCTAAAACAAGACCTGGAACTGACTGTAGCTCAGATCATGAGTTTCTTATGGCAAAATTCAGACTTTAATTGAAGAAAATAGGGGAAAACCATCAGACTGCATTTAGGTATGACCTAGGTAACATACCTTATGAATAGGAAGTGTAAGTGATGAATAGATTTAAGGGATGAGATCTGGGAAAAATAGTGTCTGAAGAATTATGGACAGAGGTTCACAATATTGTACAGGAGGCAGCAGCAGCAAAAAAAAAAAAGAAGAAGAGCAAGAAGGCAAAATGGCTATTTTATGAGGCTTTGCAAATAGCTGAGAAAAGGAGAACAAAGGAGAAAGGGAAAGGAGATACAGAAAGATATACCCAAATGAATACAGAATTTCAGAGAAAAACAAGGAGAGATAAGGTTTTCTGAAATGAGCGATGCAAAGAAATAGAAGAAAACAACAGAATGAGAAAGGTGAGAGATTTCTTCAAGAAAATTGAAGATTAAAAGGGAATGTCTCATGCAAATATTACTCTGATGGCAGAAAATAAAGAGTGCTGAGGGTGAAAGAGGAGAGTATAAAAGTTGGCTTGAAGCTAAACATCAAAAAAACTAAGATTTTGGTAACTAGTCTCATTGCTTTCTGGCAAACAGAGAGAAGAAGTGAAAGAAGTGTCAGATATGATGTTCTTGGACTCAAAGATCACTGCAGTTGGTGATTACAGCCATGAAATTAAAAGACGCTTGCTCCTTGGAAGGAAAGCTATGGCACATCTGGACAGCATACTAAAAAGTAGAGACATCACCTTACCAATAAAGGTCCATATAGTCAAAGTTATGGGTTTTTTTTTTACAGTAGCAATGTATGGCTGTGAGAGTTGGACTCTAAGGAAAGCTGAGCACCGCAGAATTGATGCTTTTGAATTGTGGTGCCAAAGAAGACTTTTGAGAGTCCCTTAAAAAGGACGGTGATTAATTCAGACTATTCACTAGAAGGTCAAATGCCGAAGCTTAAGTTTAAATACTTTGACCACATAATGAGAAGACAGGATTCATTGGAAAAGACCCTGATGTTGGGAAAGATTAAAGGCAAAGGGAGAATGAGTTCAATATTTAGCATCATGGAAGCAATGAACTTGAACCTGGATAGACTTTGGGAGATAGCGGAGGATAGAAGGGCCTGGAGAGCTATGTTCCTCCTGCTCACTGGAGGTTGGCAAGCATTGGAAAAGGCCATTTATTTGACCATTTATAGGGATCCTCAAGTGGGGATTAGACTAGATGAAGAGTTCTTAACATTGTTTGTACCATGGACACCTTTTTGGACTAATGTTCTTAAATGAACCAAATAAAATAGATCAACAAAAGAAAATAATTATATTGAAATACAGTTGTAAAAATATTTTCTAAAAAGAAATTAAAGAACTTTGGACTAGTTGATCTTAGAGTTTTTTTTTCAACTGTCAAATTCTGGGATTCCAGTATGAATTTGCCACCTTGGGCAAAACATTTAACTTCTCTAGGTCTCATTTTCTGTGATTCCCTCTGACACTTATCTGTGAACATGTTGTTTCCTGCCAGTGGAATGTCAACTCCTTAAGGTCAAGGACTGTTCTTTTTCTTTTTTTGGTTTGTCTTAGTAGCTCCAGAACCGAGAACAGTAACTGGCATACAGTAGTTGCTTAATAAATGCGTATTGAGTTGAATTAAATAGGTACCTCTAAAATCTCATGCAGAGCTAAATTTTATAATGCTATTATTCTAAATAGATGTAGTATAAAAAAAAAAACAGATTTAAGCTCTTCCCCCAGTGATTTTAAGGAGAAGTAAAACAGAAATACAAATGATTAGCAGTCCCTGTGTTATTATGAAAGGATAAAGGGGCATTGATGGAAAAAGGTACATCAAAGGTTGTGCTGGTCCTTTGAGCATGGACTGACTTAATCTAGAAAGACTTCCAGAAAGAAAGGACGCCTATGCTCTAAATCAGACCCTGGATAGAATATCGTTATTTTTTTTTAATTTTTAAAGTTAATTTATTCATTTTTAGTTTTTAACATTCACTTCCATAAGTTTTAAATTTTCTCTCCCCAAGATGGCATGCAATCTGATATAGGTGCTAATCATTCTCACCCTATCTGTTGCTGTTAGGGTTTTGGTGAGCCCTTGTAGTTGTTCCCACATATCTTTGTCCTTTCTCTTGCATCTCACCAAAGAGATATTCACTGTTTGGGAAAGAATATGTTGGCCCGATACTGTGCTGCTGAATGTCCCAAGATGCCTGTGGAGAGAAGCAGTAAAATGAAGCAGAAATACCATACAATGGGAGCCAGGGGCCCCACATTCTAATTTAATGGAAGTCTGAGAAACTGAACACTCAGTTCAATGCCTTCATTTTTCATCTGAGGAAACTGAGGTGCATAGAGGTAACTGAACTTGTTAAGGATCATTGTGGCAGTAAATGGTAGAGCTGAAATTCAAACCCAGTGATGGTGACTCCAAACCTAGCATTCTTTGCACTCAATCACCCTGCTTAGTGTCAACTCTGCGACTTATTAACTATGTGCCCTTGGGCAAAGTCACTTCACTTTTCTGAACCTTAGTTTCCTCAATGATGAAACAATCATACTGTACTAGATTAGGGACCCTCACCTGGGTTCTGTGAACCTACAAGGTACCTTTGTGTTGATTTCAAGAGGGTCCATAAACTTGATGAGAAAAAACATTACACCTTTATTTTCATTAATCATTTGCCATCCAATGTGTTTAGTTTTATTAATTTAAAAAAATTTTTTTTCCTGAGAAGGGATCTGTAGGCTTCACTAGACTGTCACCAGAGGGACCAGTTCCCTCCAGCACTAAGCATCTAACTTCCCCAGATTGCTAAAGAAAGTAGTGAGCCAGAGAGAGAGAGAGAGAGAGAGAGAGAGAGAGAGAGAGAGAGAGAGAGAGGCTCTCCATACCTGGCATTTGTATGCTTTGTTCCCATTTGTGGTGCCCCATCTGTCCCTGCATCTGAAGTTAAGTGAGGGGCACATGTTGTCTACTTTGTCTGACAGATAGCTCTTTAAGAAAAGGCCTCCCTGTGATTTTCTTCTAGGATGCCACAGAGACACAGGCTGCTGTTTTGTTCCCTGGTGTAGGTGAACTCAGAGGGTTTGACTCAATGTGCTGCTCCTTATCCTCTTTCCCTCTTTCCTCTACTTCCCTCTTCTTCTTTTCCTCCCTTCTTTTTGCCCATGAGACTCTCTGGTCCCAGCATGAACCAGAAGAATGATAGAATAAGACAGCTAATCTGGACCTTAACAATCATTTAGTTCAAACTTTTCACTTTCCAGATTAGGTAATTGAGGCCTGGAGAAGTTAAATGACTTAGTCAGTATCATACAATTAATACAAGGGCCAAGATCACCAATCAATCAATCATAAAGCATTTATTTACTACCTACTATGTGTCAGTGCTAGGTAATGGGAATACAGAGACAAAATATAAAAATGAAACATTTGGTTCTCAAAGAGTCAACCCTACCTTCCCCATTGCTGAGAGTGGAAACACCATCTTCCCAGTCCCTCAGGTTCACACCCTAGGAGCCATCTTGGACTCCTCACTACCTCTCATCCCCTATATCCAAGCCTATCAATTTTACCTTTTCAACATTCACCCTTCTCTCCCCTTGACATCCCCACCATTTCTGGTGCCCTCATGACCTCATATCTGGACTATTTCAATAGCCTGCCTTACATCTCTCCCCACTCTAATCCATCCTCCATTTAGGTATTAAAGTGATTTTCCTAAATCTGACTGTGTCACCATCCCTGCTTCCCCTCCACTCAGTAAACTCCAGTGGCTCTTTACTGCCCTCAGGGCCAAATACAAAATCCTCTGTTTAGTATTAAAAGCTTATCATAACCTAGTCCTTCCCCCTACCTTTCCAGTCTTCTTATACCTTACTCCCACCACATTCTCTTTGATCTGGTGACACCGGCCTCCTGGCTGGTCCAAGAAAAGGGCATCCCGTCTTTCAGCTCCAGGCATTCCCTCTGGCTGTTGTCCATTCCTGGAACACTTTCTCTCCTTCACTCTGACTGTTGATATATTTGACTTCTTTTAATTCCCAACTAAAATCCTGCCTTCTATAGAAAGTTTTTTGCAACCCGTCTAAATTCCAGTACCTTCCTCCTGTTAATTATTTCCTTCTTTTCCTGTATTAAGTTTACTTCGTAGGTAGTAGTTTGCATGTTGTCTATGCCATTAGATTTTAAGTTCATTTTGGGTAGAGACTGTCTTTTGCCTCTTTTGTAGCCCTAGCACTTAGCACAGCGCCTGCTGCTTAATAAACGTTTGTTGATTGATTGATTGACATTTTATCAGGGAAATAATACACATGTGAATATAAAAAAAAAATGTAGTTTTTGAGGGGGGAGCCCTAGCAGGTGGGAGCATCAGGAAGGACTTCATGTCAGAGGCTGTACTTGAAGTGAACTTTGAAGGAAACTTAGAGATTCTAAGAGGCAGAGGTGAGGAGAGCATGCATCCCGGCAAAAGAATAGTAAGATGTGAAGAATAGTAAGATGGCCAGTTTGGCTGAATCATAGAGTTTAGGAGGGGGAATAATATGTGACAAGGCTGGCTTGGATCTTGTAAGGAAAGGAAGATTGGAGCCGGACTGGGAGAGAATTTAAATGTCAAACAGATCAGAACCCAAGCTTGCTGACTTCCAGAGGCCACGTGTTCACTGTCTTTCCAATGGTAGCACTCTTGAGAATCTGCCATCGCTCAAGGAGTGATGATGTGTTCATAGTGGTGCTCCAGAGTTGTGGCTTGGGCAGCTTGTGAAGGGGTGGGGGTGGGGAAAGGAAAGGGAGGGAAGAAGCTGGATTTTGTTGCCAGATCTATCACTGGCTGTTTTAAACTAATGAGGTTTTAAACTTTCCCTTTCAGTTTCTTAAAATGTTAAGACAAGTGTGTGGCTGCAGCAACTTTAGTGCCTTCAGTGCTCACTGTAGTGTGCCAGCCAGATCAGTTTCCTTTTGACAGGGGAAAGAAAGATGAAATACTGAAATGCCAGGGAAAGCGGTCAGGCGGGTGGGATGTGGGCTCATGCTTGAGCAGGAAGACACCTTGTGAAACGATTTTTTTTTTTGTAATTATAGATGATAGCAGGAGCAGTTATTGTATTCCAAAAATCCTTCCTATCCAAAAGGGGTGGAAAAGAGGAGGAAGACCATAAAGTTAAAATATTATACCTTGCAAACTATAAATAACACTGTATAAGGCAAATGATTATCATTATTACAAAATAGCCTCGAGAATTCATTCATTCAATCATTCATTCATTCACTCACTCTTTCATTCCAGTCTAATTTATATTCTGGGGCTGTATTCCATTCAAAGCATGAATTAAATCAGTGTATTAGGGAAATGAGGGAGCAGCTATAAAAGACCATTTTCATCCTTGCCCCAACCTTTATTCAACTAGTATTTATTAAGTATCTAGGATACTACTAGGCTAATAGAAATGCTAGACATTCAATGGAATACAAAAGGATCATAGAAGCTACTTGACAAAAGACACAATGCATTCTATATTTGTTCATCCCCTTTAGGGCTGAATGTGTATAATAAAAACATATATTTGTATAACAGTTTAAGGGTATTCAAGTTTTGATCCTTATAATGACACAGTTTCAGTGGTTCAAGTATTACTCCTCGTTTTGCAGATAAAGGAGCATAAGCTTGTCTTGGAAAGAATCTTAGACAATATCTGGTACTTTTTTTCAGATAAGGAAATTGTGTCCTAGAAAAGTAATGTGACTTATTCTAGGTTACACAGTTTGCCTATGATGTCCAGGGCTGGCTGCTCCTGAGATGTATGCTATATCATTTCCTAGGACTGGAATCTGACATCTGGGACCCAAGATGTAAGGCCAAAGAGTACAGGTCCCTTCTACCTCTAAATCTATAAGCCTATGATCTTAGTTAATGAGTCAATGTATAGTCAATAAACCAACCTGATACTCTACTCTGCAAGTCACAGCCTAGACCATCAAGGAATTGGCTTTTAAAATTACAAGAAGAATTGAGGAGAAAATGAGTACTAACAATCTGGAGGGTCTAAGCAATTGAAGAAGTCTTCATTAAAGTGATGTCAGCTATTCAGAGTCTTGAAGAAAGATGAATGAGTATTCTGAGAGTTGGATATTAGAAGGAAATATAGTACCTAAGGATGGCTAGGGAAGGATTGGATTTGAGAATAACTAGTAGAATTTATGAAGGAGAGAAGTATGAAATAAGGCTAGAAAGATAGGTTGGAGACAGATTGTTTGGGGTCTTAAATGCCATACTAAGTAGTTTAGATTTTATCCTATAGGCCAAAGGGAGCCATTCAAGGTTTTTCAGCAAGGAAGCGTTAGACACAGATCTGTGCTGTAAGAAGATTATTTTGGCAGGTACATGTAGGACATATAGTGGCTGGGTAGAAGCAGGGAAACCAGTGAGGAAGCTAATATAAATAGTCCAGGTTAAATGGTCTGAATTTAATGCACAAGAGCCCAACCTAGAGCAGTATCTGCATGAGTGCAGAGAATAGGACATATGTGAAATATGCTGTGGAAGTAAGGTTGATAAGAATTGTAACTAATTAGATGTAGTGAATGGAGGAGAAAAAAGAATTGAGGATGACTCTGAGGCTATGAATCTGGGGCACCAGGAACATGGTGATACCCTTAATAGAAGTGATGCTTGGAGGAGGTAAGACAGTTCATTTCCTTTTGGACATGCTGAATTTTAGATGCCAATGGGGATGTCTAACAGGAAAAATCCAGTAGGTTGTTGATGATGTGGAAATGGAGTTGAGGAGGAAATCAGGATTCAACACAGAGAGTCACCTGTTACAGTAGATATGCTAGAACCAGCTTCAGTTTGTAAGAATCATCACTTAATTTTCAGGGTGAAACTTTACACCTCAGAAATCAGAAAATTGATTGTTCTAGATTTAAGAAGTGAAAAAGAAAATACTAATAATGCAGATTAAACTTTAAAGTGTGTCATGAGTTTATATATTTTTTCTTAGAGAGCCAGTTGTTAAGCATTTACCAGCACACACCTGCCTATGTAGAAATGATTACTAGGACATCTGTGGGCTTCTCTCCACCTAGACTTTCTCCTCCATCCATGTCCTTGGGCCTTTCTAATTTCTTACCTTCCTCTCTTCAAAATGGACCAATTCTCTTTCAGTGGGATTATCAGTTGATAGATAATACTGGTATAAGGAGGAGTTGCTATTAATTTGTTAATCTTATCAGGGACCTATTGCAAACGTTAATGTAAAGAAATGACTTATCATGGCTCAGAGTCACCTGTTATTGGAGGCTGAATGTCAGGAATCTTTACTCCAGCTCCTGATATATGGATCATAGTTCATTTCTTCTAGCCATCTACACAAACACCAGGGCATAACCAGAACAGGCATCTTGCCATCTGTCTTCCTGTGTGCTTGCGTATGCCTCAACCCCTCCTTTCTCCTGAAAGAAAGCATGCAGGGAATAACATTTAACCCAATGTTGCTATTTCAAATGGAAAAGGCAGGATAATTTACTGTCCTACTGTCTTTGTAATAGCCTAGGCCACAAGTTAACAAACAATGGCCTGAGGGTCAAATCTGGCCTGTTGCGTATTTTTATATACCTGAGAGCTAAGAATAGATTTTACATTTTTAATTTTATTTAATTTTTTATTAAAAAATTAAATATTTTATTTAAATCAAATTAAAAATGTAAAAAACATTCTTAGCTTGTAGACCGTATAAAAACAGATAACCTGTTGGAATTGGTCCCCAGGCTATAGTCTGCCAACCCCTGATCTAGACTAAAGTTCCCTTCCTTGTCCACCACTTTGAGGTATGTGCTATCTACAACTCACAGAATGTAAACTACTTGAGAGCAAGGATCCTCTTGTTTTTAAATTTATATACTTAGTGCCTAATGCCTGGGACATACTAAGTGCTTAATTGCTTATTGATGGAGAAGACATTTCAGCCAC
This sequence comes from Notamacropus eugenii, assembly GCF_028372415.1. Classification (NCBI taxonomy): domain Eukaryota; kingdom Metazoa; phylum Chordata; class Mammalia; order Diprotodontia; family Macropodidae; genus Notamacropus; species Notamacropus eugenii. Next base: position 185,377,592 of record NC_092876.1, read on the forward strand.
TGTCTCAGGCAGTGGGATATAGAGAAAATTTTGGATTCTTCTTTATTTTGAGAGAGTAAAGGTCATTACTCCCATTCAATGCAGTTTTCATTTATTAAGAACTGGCTATATGCAAGCCTTGGTGTTAGGCACCAATCCAAAATCAGTAGTACTGATTATATATACAGATGTGCAGATTCAGGATGTTAGAAAAAGAAGAGTCCTCAGCTATCATGTGGTGTAACCTCATAAAGAAATAGACACAATGAGGCTTTTTAACTTGCCTAACTAGTTATTGTCAAAGCCATGCAGGAAAGAAAATGTATTCTGATGTAGCCTGGTAAGAATCTCAGACTATATCAATAGCCAGCACCTTAGGCCATCTCCACTAGAAAAACCCAATTAACCTCATGCAGTGAGCCCAAGTGACAAAGGACACAAACAAATAAGATTGTTTGCTCTCTACTAGATGCCCTCTCCTCTAGTCCTCTTGTCTCATCTGTTTCCAAACAGAGTATTCTTCAGAGTGGTATATTGTGAAGAGCTCCAAATGTGGAATCAGAGCATCTAAGCTCAACTCTCCATTCTCCAAGGTATTACCTGTGTACTATAGGCTAGATGCTCACATCTGTTAAATGAGGGACCAAACTAGACATTCTCAATAGCCCCATCCATCTTTAAAATTTTGAACTAGGAATTCTTCTGGCTAATTAGAATAGAGTTGGGTGGGCCATTTCTATACCAGGAAATAATTCAGTGCCATTAGGGGAAAGGCTCATGTTACTTCTAGTCATAGCAGTCAATCAAGCATATTTAGTAAGTACTCACCACGTTCCAGGTGATGCGCTAAGCACAGGGGATACAGATACAAAAAGTGAAATAATCCCTCTTCTCAAGGAATTGAAATTTTATCAGCGGATAATTTCAGATAATTTGTGGATATATATGTATATGTGCAAATATGTATTGTGTGTGTGCATATGTATGTATATGAGTGTATACACATGTATATGTACATATATAGAGAATAAATACAAAGTTTCATGAGGGAAAGCACTAACAAGGTGGTGTTTGAGATTTGTTAAATGAAATAAAGGGTTCTACGTGATGGAGGTGAAGTTGTTGATTTGTTTCAATTGTGACTGATTATTTGTGACCCCATTTGGGATTTTCTTGGCAAAGATACTGGAGTGGTTTGCCATTTCCTTCTCCAGCTTATTTTACAGATGAGGAAACTGAGGCAAACAGGGTTAAGTGAGTTTCCCAGGGTCATGTGACCAGTAAGTGTCTGAGGTCAGATTTGAACTCATGAGAATGAGTCTTCCTCTTTCCAAGACCAGTGCTCTCTCCAGTGTATCACCTAGCTGCCCCTGGAAGTAAAGACAGGACTGGCAGGTGACTGGGGCAAGAATATAAGGGTGTAGAGAGTGCAGTATGGGAATAACAGAGCTTAGAAGGACAGATAATCCAGGAAGAGGAGTTATACGCATCATGAGTCTGAAAGACAGATTGGGACCAGGTTGCAAAGGCCTTTAATAACTCTTAAACAAAGGAGTTTACATTTTTTCATAGGAGCCGCTGGAGTTTACTGAGTAGGGGAGTGACATGTTCAGGAAAATAAATTTGGTATTTGTGTGGAGGATGGATTGGAGAAGTGAGAGACTTGAGGCAGGGAAACAAATAAGAAAGGCATTGCAAGTCCAGGCAAGTGGTGATGAGGGCTGAAGTTAATGTGTTGACTATGTGAGTAGAAAGAAGGGCCCTGATTCAAGAGATGTTCTGAGGAAAGAGATGGACAGATTTGGCAGGTGAATGGATATGTGGGATGAAGGAAAATGACAATGTGACAGACCTGGGAAACTGAAAGAATAGTGGTATCCTCTGTAGAAATATGGAAGCTCCATTTAGGGGTGAGCTGGGAAGGGGGAAATGATGGGTTCGGTTGGACATGTTGCATTTGAGATATCTCTGGGACATCCACTTTGAGATGTCCAATAGGCAATTGGTGATGCAGCCCTGAAACTCAAGAAATAGAATGGAACAGGGGAGATTATTTATATATAATACATATATGCATATATGTATCTATACATGTGTGTATACATATGCATGTATGCGTATGTGTGAGTATAGAAAATATATAATTCACCTGAAGCCAACATAATCTGTCTTCTTGAACTGCCATATTTTCCAGAAACACTGGAAACACATGGTATGAAAGAGGCCCTGAACAAGTCAATGATGAAGCCTCACCTGAGATAACATAAGATACACACACTAATACACACACATACATATATGTATTTGCATATGTGTATACATGTCTATGTATACACACATACATATATATGTATATAGATATAGATATGTTATATGCTTAGAGATCATATTTAAACTTACAGGAAATGATAAGGTTACCAAGAGAGAAAGTATAGATTAGAAGAAGAGGACCTAGGACAGAACCTTGGAATACACTCAGAGTTATAGGGCATGATGTAGATGATGAGTCAGCAAAGGAGACCCAGAAAGAGTGATCAGACAGAACCAGGAGATAGAAGTGTCATGAAAACCCCAAGAGGAGAGAATGTTAATCAGAAGAAGAGGGCATTCAACAATGTCAGACGCAATGGAGGAATCCAAAAAGAAAGGTGATTGTGAAAAGGGCATCAGATTTTGGCAATAAAGATACTATTGTTAACGTCAGAGAGAATAGTTTCAGTTGAGTGAGAGAAATGGAAACTAGATCTGCAGAGGGTTGAAGATTGAGAGGAGACAAGGGGGAGGCAATGCTGTCAGCTTTTTAAAGGAGTTTGCCTGAGAAACGGAGGAAAGATAATAGAGGAAGGAGATGGTGGGTTCTAGTGAAGGATTTGGTTTTGTTTTGTTTTGAACAATAGGGGAAGACCCAGGCATCTTTAAGGCAGCAGAAGAGGAACTACTAGAGAAGGAAAGATTGAAGTTTTGAGAGAGTGGGGTGACTGAAGAAGTCACTCACCAGAAAAGACAGGAGGGGATAAGGTTAGGTACATATGTGGAAAGGTTGGTCTTGAGGAGAAAGGCCACCATGTTAGAAGAGATTGGAGGAAAGGAGGAGAGAGATAATGATGTGAAGGGATTTTGTTTTGATGAAGAAAAGAGCAAAAGCAGAAACTCAGGTCACAATGAGGGGGAAGAATAGGTTTAGGAGAGGTAAGGCAAAATGAAAGATAGAATGATTAGAAGTTACATATGGTCGGTTAGAGGAAGGTCAAAGGTTTTGATCATAGAAGTGGAGTGCTTAAGGACAATGGTAAGATCCAGGATATAGATGAGGTGGAGTACAGGAGTAGGCCATGAAATTAGAGCAGGGACAGGTAATTATAAATCAGACAGAGATTATATTTAAACTTACAGGAATTGATAAGGTTCCCAAGAGGGAAACCATGACATGAACATTCATCTAGACTGGTACTATGTCTTTAGGGTCAGAGAAAACACCAGGGCAGAAGTTAATAGCTGATCTCTGTCAGGGCCTCTGCCCAGAAGCTGGAGAGAGAAAATCCTTCTCCAATCCTGGTAGCCCCTAGAACCTTGGATTCATTACTCATAGTCTCACTCTAGAGCAAGAGAATCTCCTCTCAATGGCTTGGCAAACAGTTGAGAACTGGGATGGGCCATCATTCCTCATCCATGTTGCTTTATTCAGGTCATTAACTCTGCCACTTAGCTGTTACCTGCCTTGCTCAAGCTTCCTGCTCATTTATCTCCCTCACAGAGAGATTCAAGTTAACACTCTCATCTAGTGGCCAGCTCTCCAAGTCACTAATTGCCATATATGATGTGGTTAATTAATGATAATGATGATGACTCATGATTGGAGAAAGCCTTCCAGCTTGGCAGCATCCCAGAGGGCATTGCACAGCAGGCTCACCTTAGAGAATGCCACACATACTAATGTACCATTCCTGACCTGGGGTGGAATGCAAGGGCTCATGAACAGCTATAGAAGAGGTAGCAACAACCTTTCTTTTGAGCCAGTAGAAACAGCCCAACACATGTCAGGTAAACTTTAGGCATTCACCCCAATCACCTGTCACATCTGCTCATCTGGAATTTCAACTCATAGTGAGACAGTTGGTTTGGAGAGTTTAGCCTATGGAGGACAGAGAGGGATGGGATATTGTAAAGTAATGATGCTTTCCTAGCTCACTGCTGTTTACATAATGTCTAGAGGTTATAGGGGGAACTAAGACTGATCAGATTCCTCAAGGTTTGGAATAGAAGTTGATGGGAAAAATCCTCTTATCTCTCTGTTTCCTTCTTTAAGGGAGGCAGATTGGGTGTGTCATCATTTCCCCTCTCCCCATGTACCTCCCAATCATAGGAAATTGCAGCCTGAGATCTCTCACATGTCAACCACTACGGAAATGTCACGAGTCTATCTATGCCCCTCCTTCCTTCAGCCTACATCTGTACCAGCTCTGTTCGACCAGGGGCACACTGGGAGGGAAAAGCTATTAGGCAAGGGAGAGAACTCAAAACAAGGGTAATTAAAGGGATTAGGAGATTATGATTTCAGAAAACAGTGAAAGGCCCAAAATAACCAAGGATAAGAGGAAAGAGAGGAATTGTGTGCATAGTTTTGGGGAATAGGGTAGAATACAAAAATCTAGAAACCCTTGAAGGTAAAAAGCATCAAAAAAGGTGGAAATAGCTTCACATTATCTCAGGGAGCCTTGCAAGAAGTGAGTTTACCATCCCTAAAGATACTTCATTGGCTCCAGGGAGATGGATGACTACCAAAGTAAATTTAATTTAATTCAGCATGCATTATTAAGGGCTTGGAAACTGGGGATGCAGAGACCTTTTTTTTTTTTTTTTTTAAGCTACAGCCTTTGCAATCCCTGCCCTCAGTGAGTTTAGATTCCAACCAATGCAGGGCAAAGATTGAGGGAATGTGCAATATGTACACAAATAGTAGGGAAGATGAACCACTGGAGATCTAGTAAAGACTATATGGCTTTTCCCTGAACTATGCTGTGAAAGAGATAGGTATTTGAGGAAGACGTGAGGAGAGTAGGCATTCTAGGGATTGGCGACAGCTTGTGCAAAGACATGGAGGTAGAAAGCCAGATTTCTACTTCCTGGCCTCAAACTGAGGAATCTCCCCTTGAAAAGTGAGGTTAAGGGAGGGCAAGGAGAGTGGCTGTGATCCCATTTTCAGTTTTGATTCTCTGAATTCTGCATTAATGGAGTCTGATCCTTCCCTGGTTGTGAGAATCACTTCCCCTAAGAGATGAAAGGGCATGCAGGCCCCAGGTAGCCCACATGCATTTATATCCCAGGCCACAATGGAATTACTCCCAAGGGAAAATGAATGTAATTGATGGGAGGATGGGGTTACACCCCTGACCCCAATAAGGACAGGAGGCAAGGTGAATTTTTTCCTATGGAAATCTTTTCCATTTCCCTTCAAAACAAAGTGCTAAGAATATAGCAGCCTTCCATTCTGGCCAGAGCAAGGAAAGGCCAAGCTTTGGACCCCATATGTCAGGCTCTCCAGAGGGAGCATACATCCCCAGAAACACAATAGCAGTTGCCAAGAAGGGTGAAAGGCTTCTCGGCAAAGCCGATGAATATGATTTCAGGGTAAATTTCCTCCCATAATTGTATTTTATTTCGGAGCCGTTAGGATAATATTGTTATTCTTTCCATGTCAGCGGTATCTCTGCCTTATTTGCATTGTTCTGTGAGCTCTGTTCTCGAGCTAAGAAACGACTGCCTTTCTTAAACAGCATCATGAAAAGCAACCAGAATGGAGCCATTTGGCATAGTCAAGATTTAGAGGGGCTGGAGTTTACATACCCTTTGTTAGCTATTGCTGTTCAAGTGGCAACTTCACTAAAAAACACCCCTGCCTCACCCCAGACAACAGAGATCCTCAGTCTGCAATGGAATTCCCATTTCTAACATGTCACTCTCCAAAGGCCATGCTAGAGGGGAAGGACAACCAAGGCTTCATGGAAACTAATCAGGGGGAGAAACAGTATAGCTAGTATATTAGGCTAAACACCAAGTATAAAAAAGAAAAAAAGCACGGAATTATATGTCTGGAAGGAAGTCTTGGAGATTATATAATCACAATCTATATTTTAAGCCCAGTTGCATACTGACACTCCCTCATGCACTTTATAACCTAGGCACATTGGGCTATGTGCTATTTACTGTATCCGACAGTCAATCCTCCACTTCCATGCATTTGCATCTATTTCCCATCCCTGGAAAGCTCTCCCTCTTGAGCGCCACCTCTTAGAAAACTTTTAGATCCCTTTAAGACTCAGTTCAAGAGGCCTTTATTGATTTCCCCTGATTTTTAGTTCTCAGCCACTCCCAGTCACTCTGCTCGTTTGTATTTATTCTGTATTTACTTATCTGTGAACATGTTTATTTTCTCTTTTAGAATATAAAGCCCTTGAGGGCAAGGACTAGCTTCCTCCTGTATTTATATTCCCAGTGTTGAGTGCAGTGTCTAGCACAAGGGAAGCCATTAATGAATGCATGCCGACTGACTGACTGACTGAAGAATCAAAGGATGAGAGAGACACAGAGATGCAGAGACAGAGACACAGAGACGGGGAGACAGAGACAGAGACAGACACAGAGACAGAGACACAGAGACAGAGACAGACAGAAAGACAGACAAACAGACAGAGACTTCTGTGATGGTTAGAACTCGAACTCAAGTCAGGAAGGTCTGGTTTCATAGGTGACTTCTGACATTCATTAACCATGCAACCCTAGGCAAGTCACTTACCTTTCTGAACCTCAATTCCCTTATCTGTAAAATGGGCATAAGAAATCAATGAATAAGCATCTATGAATCACCTCCTGTATGCCAAGCACTGTGTCAAGTGTGAAGAGATACAAAAACTAACACTTGACTCCCAGGGTTGTTGTAAGGATTTCATGTGCACAGCAGTTTGCAAACGTTAAAACCTCCATCCATACAGCTGTTGTTATTAGCTAAGAGACAAGAGTTCAACAGGTGAAGAGGCAGAGGGAAACGTTGTGGCTGCCAGGAGCACCATCACAGAGCTAGGAGAAAACAGAGAGTGGGAAGAGAGGAAGGATTTGGTTCAGTTTGTCTAGAGTCAAGGTTCTCAGCTCCTTCTGTGCCATGGACTCCTTGGCAATCTGGCTAAGATTAGGGCCTTCTTTTCAGAATTATGTTATCAAATACATAAAGCACACAGGATTATGAGGGAAGCCAATTATATTGAAATTTAGTTATCAAAATATTTCTTAAAAATAAAGTTCATGGACCCCAAGCTAAGGGGCCCTGACCTACCACAGTGGCATCAAACACAAATAGAAATGGGGATCACTGAACCATACATAAGGATCCCTGAAGGCTGCACTTAGTTTAAAAATGTGATATAATCTATGTTTTATTGTATTTTTATTTTGTTAACTATTTCCCAATTACATTTTAATCTGGTCTGTCCACACTAGGGAGTGTAGTGAACTTCATGTAGCCCACAGGCAGTGTGTTTGACACCACTGGTCTTGGGAATAGAACGTGGGGAGGGAACAGTATGAGGCCAGGCAGAAAAGAGAGCACAGTGACATATTATGGAGGGCCCTGAGGCTTGAATTCTGTTCAGTCAGCTATAGGGAGACACAGGCCTTGCTTAGACGTTGTCACAATAGACAAAAATCAGTACAACATCTAAACAATGTCACACAAATCAGAAATATCTTTTGCATTCTCTCTGCACTGAGTCATTCCACCAGTGCATGTATCTGAAATTGGGAATGAAGAATGATGGACGGTGAGTTGTAGTCAGAATTGAATAGAAGGAAACAGAGCAAATTGGACTTCATTCAGGAAAGTGTGCCGTGTTTTCAGGCAGCTAGGCAGTACAGTGCAAAGAGTGCGGGAACGAAAGTCAGAAAGATTCATCTTCCTGAGTTCAAATCTGGCCTCAGATACTTACGACCTGTGTGACCCTGAGCAAGTCACTTAACCCTGTTTACCTCAGTTTCCTCTTCTATAAAATAGAGAAGAAATGGCAAACTACTCCAAGTTCTTTGCTAAGAAAAGCCCAAATGGGGTCACAAAGAATTGGATATGATTAAACAACAGTTGTAGCAGCGGCATTTTGAATGATCTCAATTTGCTTCCTAGTATGAAGGAAAACTCATCTTTTCTAACAAAAACGTTTTCTCCATGATTTTATATAGTTCTGAGTCTCGGAACACCTCTCTAAGAAGTCAACATGGCTGTCATTCAGTAATATCTGGTAGCTGCTTCTATATAAAAGTTCTATGAAAATCAGCCAAACAAAAATGGACAAGCACCATCCAGGATAAGATGTGGATGGGCTGTTATCTATACAAATTGAGAAAGTATCCAAGTATAGATGAGATCATGCAGTTGAAGTACATTTTCAATGAAATGATAAACTTCATCAATTATCTTCATACCTGCTGAGTTTTCTATCCACTCACACAAAAGTCACAGCAGCACCTTAAAAGTAGAAGATTCTATATCATGAAGTACCAGAATAGCAACAAGGTTTAACCACAAGCCAATCTATAATGATTCACCTTCAAAATCCAGCGACGAGGAAAAAATGTTCCAAGAACTTACATTAACATGCCTTTAAATAATCCAATGCTATGTGCAGCTAGATAGTATAGTGGTTAGAGTACTGTGCCCGGAGTCAAAAAGACCTGAGTTCAAATCTGGCCTCAGATGACTACTAGTTGTGTGACTCTGGGAAAGTCACTTAATCCTGTTTGCCTCAGTTTCCTCATCTGTAAAATGAGCTGGAGAAGGAAATGGCAAACTGCTTCAGTATCTTGGGCAAGAAAATCCCCAAAGGGGTTACAAAATCAGGCATGACTGAATATAACTTAATAACTACAACGATACAATCCAACCCAAATCACAACCAGGAGATAAACCAATCAACTAGCTGGAGGGTTGGTGAGGAAAGCGTCTATGTGTTGAACCTCATATATCCTGGTTTCCATAAAGTCTAGAGTAAAAGGGATATAAGCATTCCCTTCAACACACACACACACAGACACACACAGACACAGACACACACACACAGACACACACACAGACACACAGACACACACAGACACACACACAGACACACACAGACACACACACACACAGACACACACACACACACACACACACACACACACACACACACACACACACACACACACACTAATGGTGCACCGGGCCTGCCCGGGGCCGTGGTCTTCCAGTGGTTCCAGCCCCCTCCTGTGGGGGAGGGGAATGACCAAACAGTACACCCCAGGAGGCTGCTTACTGCTCTTTATTGCTTACCCCACTCCTCCTGACCTTCCCGTGTTCCGGGCTCACCAGGGGGCCACGGTCCAGAGCTCGGCCCTCTACATAATGGGACATGGACTTAAAAGTAAATCCATCTTTTGAGATTCCCTTCTGAAAATGAAGTGGCTCACACATAGGAAATGTTCAATAAATATTTGTTGAGCGACTGTTGATTGTGCTCTTAATGATCCCAAGCTGCTCGCTGCTTCAAAAGGCCATTTCTTTAATGCACTATTTTCCTAGAGATGCTATATGGCTGCAAATCACAGATTTCTGTCTTTGAAGAAGCAGAATTGCAAACATACCAAAGCACGAAGAATGGTGTGGTAGGTGTAGGTAGGCTACAGAATTTATCAAAGATGGTGCATTGCAGCATCATCCATAGCTGTGCCCTCATGAGCCCTTCAGAAGGGCTGGGAGAGTGACCCATAAACCAACAATCCTAGTCTGTCAGATGAGCAGCTCTCCCTGTCTGTCACACTGATGTTCTGAGCACATATGGGCTGCTTACATCTACCTCTCAGTAGCATGGCCATTCTCTTTTCCCTTAGGATTGGACCTCCCTGGGACCCTGACCCAGCTTGATGACATTACTGCTGCTTACTCCTATGAGACATTCTATATCTTCTACTGCCACCCTGGCCTCCATCTCTGAACTGTACTTCCCAGCTGACTCTGTAATAGGGACATCAGATTGGCTGCCACCTTTCCTGATTGAATTACATCTCCTGGGTATCCATGCAAGGAAGATTTCAAGTTACTGACCATTTTGCTTGACTAGTTCGGATATGCACCCAAGAAATGTATAGAAGATATTTTGGAAGATATGTAAGATCAGAAAGGAAGTGGACCAGTGAGAATGAGAGCCAACATTAATGGTACATTAATGAGAGACAACCTTAATGGTACCTTAGCATTCCAAAGAAAATAAAAAGATAGACATTCCATGGAGAATTTGAGGGGCTGGGGGAATATGTACAAGAATTGCCTGAGATGTGGGAAGATGACTTGGTAGAAGGAGATATCTATGAAGTTACAGATTCATCAAATGTTATTGATTAATTGTAGCAGAAAGAGTGATGGGCTGTACATGAGAATTCACCCCAAACCAAGGGTTGTTTGTGGACTTGTACCCTGCTTCCTTGCACATCTGGAGAAGGAGGAAGAGGGATTATGAACTTCATAGGGCTAATGCAAGTTGGTTTTCCCAAGTAACCCTAGGGCACATGTAACTGGAGGGCAGTTCCCTGAAAAGGTTTGGGAATTTGATGGTTGAGGGGGGAACAAATAACCCTGGGATACTGGCTAGATGCCTCTGCATTCAGGATAGTTGGAGCTATTTCCAAATGATTGAGATTATGAGGGCACCAATGTGAGGTCCCCAGAGCATCAAACAGCACAAGGATGTGAAGAGATGACATCCCTGGCATGAATCAATAAGTCAACAAGAATTTATTACACTTTCCTGTGTACTAAGCACTGTGCTAAGTGTCAGAAAAATAAAAACAGTTCCTCAGTCTAATTGGGGAGAGAACATGCAAATAACTAAGGACATATAAGATATACTCAAGCTACATTGGAGGGAATATCAGAGGTAAGGCACCACTAGTCACTAGCTCACAGGAGCCCAATGATGTCCAGGAGGCCAAAAAGTAGCAGTAGGAGGTTGCACTGGACAAGCTTTAAGGTCCCTTGAAATTTTCTTTTATTCCGTTCTCCCTTAAGGGTCAACTTCAGCCTATGTTCTAGGCACTATGCCAAGTCCTGGGAATGTAAATACAACCATAAAGACAGTCCTTGTCACCAAGGAGCTTATACTCTAGTAAGGGGCTGGGCCATCTCCAGTTATCCTGATCAGTATCTCACCACTGGACCCAGATGGTTCCACAGGAGCAAGTGAGGCTGGTAACTTTGCACAGCCCTGCCTCACTTAAATCCAATTCACTTGCATGTCATGGCATCACCTTCCTGACGCTGTGGTCCCCTGGAGAACAAAGGACACACAACACAAACAAACACAAATGACAACAATGTTCTTCCACCTAGCTGTCTCCATTTCCTGCGTATAAACAAGCAAAGATGGAGTATGTCGGTATTCCTTGTCTATATGTCTCCCATAAGAGGTTAAAGATTGTATAAATATTTTACTGGGCAGAAAGAACAAATCATTCCCTATCAGATGACCTGGTGAGATTGGAGTCTCAGAAACTCTGAGTGAGAGCTTAAAGCTTAAGCCAGTTATGAACCATAACTAGGACACTACAGTCCCAGTATGGATGTGGCTAAGGAAAAAGGTTGCAGAAGAATTCTGGTTTAGCTTGTCCTGAACAGAAGCTGCAGTCTGTTTTAACCTAAGGGTCTCCCTAGAATCATAAGGCAAGGAGGAACCTTAAAATTTCATCTGGTCCATCCAGGGATGTGCTCGAGCTGGCTCAGGAGCCTATTGTTAAATTTTCAGGGTGTGCAATTATATCTAGGAACTCGGCAATTCTGCAAATCAGGGCTTGATTTTTTTTAAAAATTTGATTCATTATATTATTTATTAGTTGATTATAAAGACTTGAGGAAGTGATTGAGAACTTATGTCCTGCATACATTTGGAGAGTCGGTTTTTAAATATTTTCCAGCACATCACTAACTCTGTTATCATTTAATGGAAGCAGCACTGGGTTTGGACTCATAGGACTCAGTGTTGACACCAGCTCTGTCAATTACTGCCATGTGACCATGGCATTGAACCTGTCTGGACCTCATTATATTTGGTGATCAACAAGTATTTATTAAGTCCTTTCAACATGCCAGATACTATATAAGTGCTTGGGGCTACAGAGAAAAGCACTAACGCACAAAAAAATCTTTAGACACATTGGGAAAAGCTCCAAACTTGAAATTATAGGACTTGAGTTCGAATCCCAGCGCCGCTACTTGCCTTGGTTAAGCCAGTTGACTTCATTGGTCCTCAGTTTCCTCATCTATAAAATAAGAGGGTTGGACCTCTAAATTTCCTTCTGGCTATAAGCTGATGATTATAATCATGATTATGATGATGGTGATGAGCTATAAGCCTTCCACTTTTGATTCTACTTAAGTTGTGCCAGAGAAAACGATTCTATTATTTTCACTGCACCACTGTTCCAGCATCTAACCGCTCTCTTCAGAAAATGAATGAGTGAATGAAAGTGGTTCAATTTAAATTCAACCTAAGTCCTTCACACTACATTTTTAAGCCCATTACCTTCTTAAGCTCAGTCCCCATGGAGTTACAGTATAATTGCTTACCTTGGATACACCATTCCTAGCGTTGCATAAGCAAAACCTTAAAATATTCAGACATTTGGTGCAAATTTCAAGTAGGATGATGGAATTAGAACTAAAATAAAACTGAGAGATCATCTCTTCCAACCATCTCACTTCATAGATGAAAAGAGTAACATTAGTGGAAAAGGATGGACTTGCCCTAGGTAATAAGCAGCCAGAAAGATATTTTAATCTAGGTCTTCTAATGCCAAATGCAACTTTCTTTCCATTGCATCATGGCTGCCTCCCCCCTTTCTTTGGTCTGTTCTCAACTGTGTCTTGAAATAATATTTCAGACTGAGCCTGTCTTCCCAATGTAATGGTCCTGCTGACCCTCTGGAGAAATCTCACTTCTTATTTTCAGAGCTGTCAGGCACATAGGCCAGGTCCACACATCCTAGGTTGCCTCTGAAGCTAATTATTGAGCTAAAGCCCTATGTGAGCAGAAACCAGTTCTCACTGTTACCAGGAGAGCAGAAAGTTTTCCCCAACCCCGCCCAAGGCTTGATGACTTCAGAGTCACCTAGTTAGATGAAGCTGTCACTCCTGGCACTGGCTCAAGATTTAGCAGCCCTCAAAGAAGAAACAGTTACTTCTTGAGAGATTTCAATCCAATCCTACTTTGCCACTCCTTTCTAGGTCATGTGAATTTTTCTTGTCATGTTCAAGGACCAAATTTTTGCCACTGGGCATCTGTTAAGAATTAGACCCTGGACACTACAAAGAACAAATATCGCCAGTTCAGTTCCCAGACCCAATGATTATGGGCCACTCAGAGAAATCCCAAACCTCACAGTCCAGATGTAACCATATATATACACCAAGCCAGGCACTCAGGTTCAGCCTCAGAATCTCTTCTCCTTACCTAAAAGGAATCACTGGAGGTAGTTAGGGTGAAATTAATTTTTTTTTTAACTATAAAGGTTTGGAAGAAATACCTACATTCTCCTCAATACTGGAACTTCCTTTGCACACACAGAGCTTATTTCCAAATCTTAAATAATTAACCTCTATGTGCCTCGTTTATATTTCCTGCCTAGTCTCTATCCTCCTATGGAAAGAGTAGAAAAACTGTTCCATCATAGCAGTCTCCCAATTTTGAGGTGAGGGTAGGAGTCAGCATTTCATTAAGTTTCCAGCTTGATCTCCTGATTTGAAGAAAACAGAGTATCACTATTCCTTCTGCTCCAGGTTCCTGCTCCTTTACCTGAATTACCCAAGGTTCTGAAAGGACTCCACACTGAAGTTGTGACCTATTAACATAGAAAATCTTTCTAAAATTTTTCCTTAATGATTAACAAACTCCTCTTTGGCCATACTCACCCCAGCACCAGGATTATGAACCCCTGTAGGGTCATCATTCAAGCCCCATTCTCCATCTCCCACTGACCAATTTCTTAATTCTATTCTCCACAATTCCTTCCCTCCAATGTCCCACCCCAAAACTACCCACTGCTTCCAGTGTGCCCTCTGGAATGCTCACTCCATAGGCAACAAACTTGTTTTCACTTTAAATCTTTTCCTTTTCTATTACTTCCAACTTTTCACTTTACTAACATTTATCTGCTTCCTGGCGTCATAGCTTCCATGGTTGCCCTGCCCAGCACTCACTGAATTTTCACTCATTCCTCCCAACTCACTGGTTGAGATGGGAGAGTAAGAACATTTCTTGCTCTCTGTTGCCACCTCTGTTTTCTCTCCCTATCACTATCACTCAGTAACATTTTCTCCTTCGAGGTTCATTCAGTCCATACATACCACCCAATCAAAGTTCTGGTAGTTGCTGTCTACAGGCTTCCAGGTCACTTTCCTTCCTTCTTCAACCAGTTCTCTCCTCTCCAGCTCTTACACTCATGTTAGTGAGCTTAAACATATATATGGACCAGCCCTCAAACCATTAACCATTAACCATTCAGTTCCTTAACCCACTCACTTTCTAAGAGCTACTTCTCCACCCCTACCAGGCCACATACAAGGAAAGTCATGCCCTTGATGCTGCTATCGCTCACAGATATGCTGCTTCAGTGTTCATGGACTAAGATTTTCCCTCATCTGTCTACAGTTGATTGCCATTCCACCTCTCTGCTACTAATACTAAATCTTACTCATCATTCATACTCTGACCTCTAGTACCTCAACATCCCAGTTCTCTCTATAAGGTCATCATCCTTGTACTAGTTACACTCTCTTCCTTTCCCCAACTTGATCCCAGTAATAAACCAATTCAACTCTACATTCTCTTAAGTCCCTGGCCCTCTAATCATATTGCCATCTGTACCCTTCCAAGCCTCAGCCCTGGATCACTCTCATCATCTATTGCCTTCACTTCTACACTTATGATGCTAAATAAAGGTAGAGAAAATCATGTAACCATGCTGACTGAGTTCACTACGAACTTATGTTACATAACCTCAATGAGGCTATCACTGCAAAAAGGCAAGTCTTTTGCAACTCCCTAATTAACTCACTATCCTACTCTTTGTAGCAGCTCTTCCAAATCTTTCATCCCTCCTCTAGTCTCCAATGGCTCCCTCTCCCTCCACTTTCAGTTGAAAACTTTGTCTTATATTTGACTGAAGAAATTAAGGCCATTCCCCAAATGCTCCCTCTTCTCCCTCCTCATATCTCATATGACTCAGGTACTTTCTGCCAACTATTTCCTTCTTTACCCCTGTCTCAAATGAAGAGGCGGCCCTGTTTTTGCCAAAGCAAATCCCTCTACGTACACAAACAATCCCCATTCCATCTCATCTCCTCCAAGTGATATCTCAACCCCATTCTCTCATTTATCTTTAATCTTTTCTTATTTATTAGCTTCTTCTCTACTCCCTACAAATATGCCTATGCAGTTGTCCCCACCCTCAAAAAACCCTGACTTGTTACTTTTATCTTTGCTATTGTCCTCTATTTTTTCTGCCCTTTATGGCTATAGTATTTTCAAAGGCCTTCTACAACAGATACCTCCACTTTCTCCCCTCTTGCCCTCATCTTAACTCTCTAGTCTGGCTCCCAATCTCATCATTCACCTGAAATTGCTTTCTGCAAAGTTATCCATAATCTCTCAATTGCTAAATCACTCTCTCCCAGTTCTCTTGCTGCCTCTCAGACCCCTAACCATGGGTGTTACATAGATCTCTCTCTGTGCTGGCTTCTCTTCTCCTCTTCTCCTATATGGATACAGCTATCATCTCTATGATAATAATTCTCAATTCTGTTTATCCAGACCCCGTCTCTCTGCTGACTTCCACACTCACATGTCCATCCGTATATTTGACAGTTTGAATTGGATATCCCATAGACATGTTAAACTCAACATATCCAAAACTGAGCTCATTTTTTCCCCCTAAAATCCTCCTCATCTCCTAACTTCCCTATTACTGTCTAAGGACATCCTCCCAGTTCCCAGGCTTGTGACTTGGACATCATCCTTGACTCCTCCCTCTTTCCCACCTCCCCTCACCTCCATAGCCAATTGTTGACAAGGCCTGTCAGTTTTACCATACGCTCCCTTGCACCCCCTTCTCTCCTGTGATGCTGCTATCACTCTGGTGCAAACCTTCCTTTCCTCATGCCTGGATAATTGTAATGACTGTCTGATTGGTCTATCTACCACAAATCCTTACCCACTCCAGTCAATCCTCCACTCAATTGTCAAAGCATAGGTTTGACCTTGTCACCTCCCTACTCCATAAACTCCAAATGTCTCCCTATCACCTCCAGGATCAAATATTAAATCCTTTGTTTACCATTCAAAGCCTTTCATAATTTGACTCCTTTTTATCTTTTTCGTTTTCTTAGATTGTATACCCCACCCCCATATGTACTTTTATCCAATTACACTTGTCTTCTTGCTGTTTCTTGAAAAAAAATTACATTTCCCAACTCCAGGCATTCTACTGGCAGTCCCCCATGCCCGGGGTGCTCTCCCTCCTCATCTCTGCCTCCTGGATTCCTTTAAGTCCCAGATAAAATCCCACCTTCTACAGGAAGTTTCCCCAATCTCTCTTAATTTTAATGCTTTCCCTCTGTTTATTATTTCCATTTATCCTGCATATATAGCTGGTTTGTACATAGTTGTCTGCATGCTCTCTCCTCCTTAGATTGTGAGCTCCCTGAAGGCAAGGACTGTATTAGCACAGAGCTTAGCACATAGGTAGGAACTTAATAATAGTTAGGAACTTGATAAATATTTATTGACTGACTCCGACTCAGACAACTCCTTAGTACTTAAGTGACTTGCCTAGGGTTAAAATCCTATTGTCAGAGGTAGTTTGAACCCAGGTGTTTCTGAATCCCAGACCAGAGCTCTTTTTGTTATGAACTTCTTCCCTTTGGAAAAGGAAGAACTTTTTAAAAAAAGATGACTTTAGGGCAGAGTCGTGTAATGTTTAGGTCATAAGGTTTAAGTGATGAGTTCTTCCTTGGACAAGCTACTCCCTTTCTTTGGGCTTCAGGTATTCATCTATAAAGTGAGAAGTTTGGACTAGGTGGCTCTGAACCCTATGCTGGTCATATGCCTGTTACTTGGTCTTGGCCAAAGCTTTTAATTCTGTCTCTTAGGAATTCTTCCTTTCCTTGAGCTTTCTCTAGAAGGGACCAGCTCCTCACTTTGCTTCCCCCTCCCACCTATTAGTTAAGGAAATGGGGCTATAGATTGTTACTTTTGTGTTCTATGTCCCACCTCTTAAAATGTTTATTCTTTCTTTCAAATACTTCCGTTGAAGAATTAAAGTTCAAAAAATGAAAGTAGTATTTATGAAGGTTTTGAATATACAAAAAAGCTCTAAGTAGCTAGGTAGTAGGATGATAGCATTAGGTATAGAGTAAGGAAGACCTTAGTTTGAATCTTGCCTTAGACACCCATTAGCTGTGTAACCCTAGGCAAGTCACTTAATCTCTCTCAGTCTCTGTTTCCTCACCTGTAAAATGGGGATAATAATGGCATTTATCACAGAGTTGTTGTGAAGATCAAATGAGATAATGTATGTTAAGTGCTTTGCAGACCTTAAAGTGCTCTATCTAAATGCTCATAACTACTACATTACCTTGTTTGATCCTTATTACTTCCCTGTGAGGTAGGTGCTAGAAGGAGGATCCTAATTTTACAGATGAAGAAACTGAGCTTTATAATGTTAAATGATTATCCCATGGTTACACACAGGGTGTCAAGGGCGAGATTCAAACTCAGATTTCTTCTAATGTCAAAGCCAACATTCTTTCCATGACACTAAGATTTCCTAGTCATTCAAATTTATCCAGACAAGAAGAGTCTTTCATCCATTCTGGTCAGAATTAAATCTCTGATAAGGAATGCCATTGAGGGTTTCCTCAAATTCGTCACTCTAATTGGTCCAGGGAATTTTCTAGCCCATGTAGGGGCTTCTTGGCAGTATTTAGCTTCATCAATCCCAAAATGGAGGTCCATTTATTTTTTTCTTAAACATATCCAAGAAGAGATTATAGACTCTCTCAGCTACTTATATGCTTAACCTCTTAAGTCTCATTATTTGGAAATTCTTTCTGGTGCTTTATCTCATTTTTCACACTGTAGTGTACTTTAGGAACTGTACAGTATTGTGTGTAATACTTCACTTTTCTATAGCCTTCAAGTTTGCGAAGGCAGCATTGATATCAATGCTGGCAGTTGCAGGATTGACATCTAGATCCCTGCTCAGCTACTTACTGTTTGAGGGACCTTGAGCAAGTTATGTAATATATCTATTGCCTTGTAAAATGTGGGTTTTGACTAGTTGGTCCCTCAAATTCCTTCCCATTCTAGATCTGAAAGCACTTTAGACACACACACACACACACACACACACACACACACACACACACACACACACACACACTCTAATTTGCTCTTCACCACAGCCCTGTGAGGCAGGTTGTAGAAATAGCATCATCTTTACAGATGAAGACATTCAGGCACAGAGAGAGAACATGACCTGATGAAGGCTACACAGTACATGGCAGAGTTAGAACTCTCAACTCACTTCTTTTTCAAATATATCATCGTATATAAGGTTATTGAATGATGCTTATATGGTCCTCTAAATGCCCTCTTGTTTTTAGGCATTGATTTTTGTTTCATTTATAAAGATAAACCCTCTGCCTCTTGAATGTCTGGCTCCCTCTCTCAACATCCCTGCTTTTTGTCAATTTCTCACCTCACCTTCAAAGACCATTTCACCAGATCTAAGTGTGGTCTATTCAATAGAACTATTCTTCCCCCTGTTTTATTCCACTATCCCAGTTGTTGTATTTAGGTTAGTATAGAATAGAACTGGAACCAGTCCCTGCACTGATAGATAGTAATGGGAAATCACAGGACTAAGAAAATAGATAGAATGCCAGGAGGTGGGATGCTTCAGTCTATGGTGGAGTGGGGAGCACAAGTGAGTTTCTGCAGGAATCTTCCTAGCTCTGGGAAAGAAAATGACTATTCTGAGATTTCAGTTTGACTGAGGGGAGGAGGAGAGGGTTATACAAAGGACAAGGAACTGCTGCTAGTGACAGAGCATTAACTACTTTAGTAAATTGATGTAACTCAACTTCTAAAAAGTCAACTAAGCTTGGCAACCTAAGAAATGTCAATGCTGGCATTTAATCACTGTCACATGCCCCTATCCCCAGGGCTGGGAAATGGGGCTGCAGAGCAGCATTAATTTATGGTGTCTGTTCCAAAGGCATCAGTGGGGATGAGGTCTGACTAGGCAGATAAGATAAATAGAGAGATAAAGCATTTGTTAAACACTATGTGTCAGACACAGAGCTAAGCTCTAGGGATACAAAACAAAAAGCAAGATAGTCTCTACCCTTGAGGAGCTTACATTTTAAAGATGGGGTGACATTACTAGGGAATTGAAAAGGGTGAAGGAGAAGGGTCACTGAATGGGGACAAGGCTACAGACGAGAAGAAAGGAGAGGAACACAGAGAGTCAGTCCAGTCATGAGGGAAGTTTTTCTTAAGGTAGTGGTCCAGGGGAGGGAGTCACTAATGAGGAAAAGGGGGTCTCAGGACAAGAGTTTTCTGGTTTGTTTTATTTTGTTTCTTTTCCCCTAGGGTGGCAAGATACATGACTTGGATGAGGAACTTTTAAGGAGATCCAGGGGGCTATTGACGAGCTCTTTGCCCATAGAAGAGAGTGTGCTAGAATTTAGGGTTGGTTGAACAAGTGTAACAGCAAGGACCCCAGCATACACGGGAGGTCCTACTGTACAGGTTCTTAGATCTGCATTTCTAAAAGGAAAGCAACTTTTAAGGGGTCAACAATCACTTTAATCGAGCACATATATCATTCACTTAGTTCAGGAGAAAAAGTCAACACCTTGAACTTCAGAGAAAATACAGAGAAATAAATAAACTGTCTGTCCATAAGTAATACATACATCATATATCAACAGACAGATCCAACTGTCTAACCATTAGACACATACATAGTTACCAGAGAGAGAGGCACCAACATCTGTGTTTTCAAAGCCAAGGGGCTCCTTAGGGCTACCCATCTGGCCAAACAAACACTTCCAGTGAGTAAGCCCCAAAACAAAACCTCACCTCAGAGTATATATACACTTCTCAGAGCCAGAGGGCATCATAACCCTTGAGAACCAGTGCCTTATTAGAAATTAACAAAAGGTATGAGTCTTCCTACAAAACGAATCTCCCCTAATCAAACTTCCTTTAATGAGCAGGCCCATTAATGGGTAAGGAAGATCTTTAACTCTCATAATTACCATTTTAACAAGCTTGCTTTAAGATTTCCTTCCCTAGATTTACCTCTACCTATTCAGATTCTAGCAATAGTGTCTTGTCAAGGAGGAGGGAAGGATTTTTTATGGTGAAGAAAATGTTTTCAAAGTTATGTTTACCTCAATGTGCTATGGTACCTCAGAAACACTACATTTAGAACATCTATTTGTTTTGTTGGAGGTGGAGGGTACAGGAAATGTCCAGATCCTTTATTGTCTTGAGAGTGTTGCAGCCTAGGGGTGCTGGGAACCCTGAAATGCAAGGATACAGGGCACAGGTCTCAAAAAAAGGCAAATCTTTCAGTCCAAGTAGTGAGTTTATTATGGCACCAGTTTAGGATGGGCAAGATTCCTAGTGAGGATGGGTAATTTAATGGGGGGGACGATCCACACTTTTATGCAGAAAGATTGTGGGAAGGTCTGGATGTGATCTAGGAGTGACATGTAGCCAGGGGTGATCCAGAGGTAACAGAGAGAGGAGTCTGAATGGGATTAAGGAGCGGCAAGTAGCCTGGTGTAGTCTGAAGCTAACAGAGAATGAAGGATTAGGCTGGGTTGGGGCCACAATGTTTCAATGTATAACTTTTTGGTTATAGTGGGATGAGCCTGATGGCTTCAGGCAAACACCAGGGATTTGGGTTCTAGGACTGAGTTCATGAAGTCTGTGGGAAAATTCAAGGACCAAGGGTCTTTTCTTTTGGGGGGGTCCAGATTGTTAACTGACTAACTGGGTTCATGATCTGATAAGGGAGTCAATGATGGGGTTCAGACTCTGGGAGCCTCTTTGAGCTCCCCTTGAATCTTCCCACTTAACTCAAATCTAATCTTCCCATTTGTTCCAGCAGTCTCAGAAGTCCTTGGGCTTTTCATTATCACTCTCCCCACCCTTGATCCCATCAAAACTCCATTTCCCCAGGCTGCTGACCACTCCCATCAAGATCTGTATTCATTCTCATACCGCCCCTATCAAGATCTCTGGATTGCCCCCACTTGCTTCCCACCCAAGCCCGCTATGGTCTGATATCTCCTGATTGCCTCCAGCTGTTTCCAACCTTTGACCAGTCATTCCCTCCTTGGACTTCTCCTCAAGACCCTCCCTAAACCCCTCCTCCCATCACGCTAGACTACCAAACCAACCCCAGATCCCTCCTATAGTCTTTTTGGTATTTGTTTCATCTTTCCTCCATGAAAGCACTCACTTTCAATCCAGCTCAGACTCTGTCTAGCTGGGATTCTATCTGGCCTGTTTGTGAATACAAGCATTACAAATGCTTAGGTTCCTTAAGAGCCAACCCAATTTGGCAAACCTTTAATAATCTTTAATCCCTAGCACCTCTGAACATCATCAGCACTGATGAAGTTTTGGGGGTGATGGGGACCCCAAAATACCAACAGTCCGGGTTGTGCTCGAATGAATTCGACTCAAGCCTTCTTAAAGCCAAAGAAAAGAAAGTTTATTAAAAATTCGCCAAATTGGGTTGGCTCTTAAGGAACCTAAGCATTTGTAATGCTTGTATTCACAAACGGGTCAGATAGAATCCCAGCTAGACAGAGTCTGAGCTGGATTGAATCTGAGTGCCCTCATGGAGGCAAAATGGGACTAAATACAGAAAAGACTATAGGAGAGATCTGGGGGGGAGGGGGGAGCGTGATCTGGGAGTCCAGGGTGATGGGAGGAAGGGTTTAGGGAGGGTGTTGAGGAGAAGTCCAAAGAGGGAATTCAGGAGAGTTGGAGACAGCTGGAGGCAATCAGGAGATATCAGACAATGGAGCATCTGGGTGGGAATCCGGTGGGGCAATCTAGAGGTAACAGACAATGGCCACAGATTTGAGTATTAAAGGCCAGGTTATTTGGGGAGATTCAAGGATAATTCAATTTAAGTATGAAAAGCCAGGTTCTGTGGGGAGGTACTAGTAGAACTCAATTTGAGTATGAAAAGCCAGATAATTCAAGGAAGTTCCCAGAATCTGAACCCCATCAGTGCTAGGTATAAGAAGGCTGGAAAAGTAGGAAGGAGCCAGGTTATGAGAGACTGAGTACTGAACAGAGGATTTTATATTTGGTTCCTCAGGTGATAGAGACCCATTGGAGTTTAGTGAGGAGGGAGGGGGTAGGTCAGACTTGTATTTTAGGAAGATAACTTTGACAACCAACTGGAGTGGGTAGAGTCTTGTGGCAAGGAAACCAATCAGCAAGTTATTGCCATAGTATAGGTTTGAGGCAATGAGGACTTAAAACAGATTAGTGGTAGTGTTAGAAGAGAGAAATGTCACAAAGGTCAAACCAATGGGCCTGGGCAACAGAATGGATATGGGTGGAGGGGAAAGATGAGAGAAAGAAAGTAAGGAGTTGAAGATGAGGCCAAGACTGAATCTGGGAGTCTAGAAAGATGATGGTACTCTCAATTAGTAAAAGGGGATTTTGGAAGTAGGGAGGATTTAGCGGAAAAGATAATGTTTAGTTTTGAACATTGTGAGTTTAAGATGTTTGTAGGATATCCAGTTTGAGAGGTCCAATGAGCTGTTGGAGATGCAGGACTGGAGGTTAGCGGAGAGGTTAGATAAGGGGATTTGAGAATTATCAGCATAGAGATGATAATTGAATCCATGGGAACTGATGCAATCACCATTTATTTAACCTGTACTAGTTGCATTTACATTTGAAAAATTGAAGGGAGATATTAACTCAAAAGTAATGAATTCAACTCAAAGTAATGAATTGCTAATAATGGCTTTTCATCTGCTGGGCAATGACTGAGGGAGAGATTTTGTTTGTTTGAATAAAGTGCAATTCCTTTTATCATAATGAAGTCAATTGCATTCTCTGCCTTCCTCTAAGTATGACCCTGCCTTCCATTACCCAGTCTCTTTTTCTGTCAACCTTCCTCTTCTTTAAAAAAAAAACATTTATTTAATATTTTATTTTCCTCAAAACAATTTTTAACATTCATTTTTTAACATTTTGAGTTCTAAATTCTCTCCCTTCTTCCCCTACCTCCTCATTGAGAAGGCAAGGAATTTGATGTAGGTTATACATTTGGTCACACAAAATATATTTCCATAGTAGTCATTCAACCTTCCTCTTTTTACACACACACACACACACACACACACACACACACACACACACACACACACACACATACACACACACACACTCATCAGACAATGGAGGGCTTGGGTGGCAGGCAGGTGAGGCAATCCTTAGGTAACAGACAATGGAGGGCCAGGTTAGGTTAAGGGTAACAGATTTGGTATGAAAGGCCAGATTAAGTGGGAAGATTCAAGGGGAATTCAAGGAGATTCCCAGAATCTATACCCCATCATTACTATATGCCAGACACTGTGCTAATCACTAGGGATGCAAAAAGAGGCAAAACAAAAAACAAACAAACAAAAAAACACAAACCAAAACCCTGTCCTTAAGGAGTTCTCAACCTAGTGGAACAGACAACAAGCAAGCAAATATGTGCCAATGTTGAGGAAAGAGATGGGAGAGTTGGTTCAAAATGTGAATGAATTCACTTAGACCTTCTCTGTAGCCATTGGGAGCTTTACTGACACAAAAGCAGTGGGCCTGAGATTTAGCAAGGAGCTAAACAAAGGCAATGATATAGGGAATGGGTCAAACTTACATTGGATGATTTCAGGATTTCCTTGTGGGGGCTGGAGATCTAGGGTAACTCATGAAAGAAAATTGAGGACTATGAATGTCACAACATAAGGAAATCCCATTCTGCAGACTGGGGATAGGGAAGTTTATGTTCCAGAATAAGGGGAAATTGTGGTAAAGGAGAGTTTAGGGCACCAAGGGCTTCACAAAGTCAATCAGTATTATTTTAACTCTTAGGGCACTGTTTCTATCCACATTACTAACATAGTATATATAGGATGAATAGGAAAAAAAATCAAAAGAGGGAAGGCACTAGAATTAAAAGGGATTGAGAAAGACTTCCTGTAGAAGATGGGATTTTAGTTGAAACTTAAAGGAAACTAAGAAAGCAAGTAGGCAAAGGTGAAGAGGGAGAACATCCCGTGCATGGGGGACAGCTAGACAAAATTCCTGAAGCTGAGAGATAGAGTGTCTTGTTCGTAGAACAGCAAGTAGCCTAGTATTATTGGATCAAAGAGTACAAAAATCACGGGGAGTAAGATATACAAAGACCGAAAAGGTAGGAGGGTGTTAGGTTAGGAAGGTCTTTGAATGCTGAACAGAGGATTTTGTATTTAATCCTAGAAGCAATAGGAAGCCACTGGAGTTTATGAAGTAAGAAAGTGACATGGTCCAACCTACGCTTTAGGAAAATCACTTTTGTGGCTAAATGGAGGATGGATTGGAGAGGGGAGATACTTGAGGGACGCGGATCCACTAGCAGGTTATTGCAATAATTCAGATGTGATGTAATGAAAGTGAGCACAGAGTGGCCATGTCAGAGGAGAGAAGGGGTCATATTCTTGGATATTAGAGTGTGTGAAAGATAGTGAGAATGAAAAGTCAGGGATGGCATGTATTTTGTAAGCCTAAGTGCCTGGGAGGATAGAGTTGCCCTCTGCAGTAATAGGAAATTTAAGGTTGGGATTTGGAAAAAAAGATAATGAATTCAGTTTTGGACATGCTGAGTTTAAGAAGTCTATTGACATCCAGTTCAAAATGTCTGAAAAGCAACTGGAGATAGGAGATTGGAGGTAAACAGAGAGGTTGGGGGCAGAGAGGTAGATTTAAATTTTCAGCATAGGGATGATAACTGAATCACAGGAGTGGATGAGGATCACTAGGTGAAGTAGTATAGAAAGAGAAAAGAAGGAAGCTCAGGACAGAATCCTGTGCATACCTACGGTTTAGAGAGTATGATCTGGATGAGGATCCAGCAAATGAAACTGTCCCATAGGTAGGAAGAGAACTAAGACAGAGTGGTGTCCCAAAAACCTAGAGGGGAGAAGATCAAGGAGAAGGTGATCAAGAGCATCAAAGGCTGCAGGGAAGTTCAGGAGAATGAGGACTGAGAAAAGGCCATTGCATTTGACAACATCATGGCAACTTTGCAGAGAGCGATTTCAGTGGAATGATGAGATCGTAAGATGGATTATAAAGAGCTAAGAAGAGAGTGAGAGAAAGTGGAGGTGCCTAGTGCAGATGGACTTCTCAAGGAGGTTAGCCACAAAGGGCCAAAAAGATACAAGATGACAGAGGGGACAAATGGATCAAGTGAGGGTTTTCTGAGGATGGGGGAAACATGAATGTATTTGTAGACAGTAGGGAAGGAGCCAGTAGCCAGGAAGAGACAAGAAAATAAGTGATAGACTGAGGAGGCCAGTGGGGGCAATCTGTTGGAGGAGACAGAATGGGATGGAATTTCTCATGCAAAGAGAGTGGTTAGCCTTGGTAAGGAATAAGGCCATCTCTTCATGCGAGAAGGGTGAAAAGGGAAATAGCAGCAGAAAGCATTTGAGTGATGTGAGATGAGGAAGAGGGGAGAAGAGGACCCTCATGCCAGTGACTTCAATTTTTGTTTTTCAGTAAAATAGTAACTAAGGTTCTCAGCTGAAAGGGTGGGGCAAGGGGAGCCATGGGCATTCTGAGGAGGAATGAAAAGGTTTGGAGGAGCCACTGAGGAAAGTGGGGTAGTCAGTTGATAAGGGAGGCATAGAAGGATTGTGTAGCAGCAGTGAAGGCCTAGTTGAAGTTATGTAATATAATTTTGTAGTGGATTCAGTGAGAATGGTTTCATGGTTTGATCCAACTTCATTCAGTAGTACATGTGTAGAAGCAAAGGTGGCTAATGGTGGGAGTGATCCAAGGCCCAACAGGTAGCAATCAGCAAAATTATACAGGATTTAGGGACTTAAGAGAAGGAGACAAGAGGTCAAAATGGAGAAAAGAGGAAAGAGGAGCTAGTGCAAGGTGATGACCTAGGAATGAACTGGTATGGAAAAAGAGTTGATCTGCATTGGTGAAGGAAATATCCTCATTGGGAGTTTTCTATACTAATGAAATCACAGATGTGTCCCCCCCCCCCAAAAAAAATAATTGTTGTTTTTTTTAAAAATCCCAGATAATGAAAGATATTTAATGTTTAGATGAAGATGATGTTTTGAGGAGCCAATTGGTCTGTCTGCCTCAGGTCTCTCTCCTTCTCAAACCATCTTTCTGCTCACTTGATATTTATTCCTAAAGTATAGGTCTGACAAATCACTTCTCTGCTCAGTAAGCTCCACTGGCTCCCTATTGACTCGAGGATGAAATATCTGTTTGGTATTTAAAGCCCTTCACAATTTGATTCCAACCTATCTTTCTAGATTGATTTCAAATGACTCCCCCTTATACCTCTAAGATGTGCCTCTGTGCAGGCTCTCCTCAATGCCTGTAATTCACTCCCTTCTCACTTCTGCTTCTTGAAATCTCTTGTTTCCCTCAGGGTTCATCTCTGGCACTACTTCATCTATTCCTTATCTCTGAACCCAGTTGCTAATAACCCCACCCACGACTTTATAATATCCTTCCTTTCTTCATTCCTTTTGTCTTTTCTTTCTTCTTAAGACTGAGTGTCTCTGTCTCACTCAGACCATAAACCATTCATGGACCGATACCAATGCTAGTCAATATGAAAACTTTAACCTGCTGTTTCTAGCCTGGGCTAATTCATGTCTCTTTAGGAGACTTGTTGGTCCTTCATGCCTGGGAGCTCAGAATTCTGGAACTCAATGATCCACAAGCATCAGCCTCCCAGGTTCCAGAGATTATAGGCACTACGCCTAGCTTTAATTTGCTTTCTGTGTAGTTTCTATTTACTTCTATATATACGTATTGTTTCCTTCCAATAAAATGTAAGCTCCTTGTGGGCAATGACTAATTTTCTTTCACCTTTTTAAATTTTTATTTATTTTATTTTTAATTTCTGAAATAAAACAAGCATTTCTTGCTTTATACATAGCATGATAAAAAATGATTGCCCATGAAATTGCAAATCTGTTATGTATAATTTACTATTCCTTTTAAATATATAATAAAGTTAACATATAAATTTCTTTTTTTCTCCCCCCCCCAGACCTAGAGATGGCTACCAACAAACACAAATGTGTGTATGTATATGTGTGTGTGTGTGTGCATGTATATGTATATGTATGTATATCATTCTATACATACTTCTGTTTATCGGTTCTTTCTCTGGATACAGATATCATCTTCCTTCATATGTCCTTTGCAGTTAACTTGTAATCCCAGTACTTAGCAGACTCTGGCACATAGTAGGTACTTGATACATACATGTTCAAGGAAATTAGTAGCAAAGGAGTCTACTCTATAAAGGAGAAGAGTAAAGAACAGGTAAGTAGCAGTTGCTTCGTTGCAAAACTGATATTATGGTGATTTGATTCATTTTAATGTGATATTCTGACCCTACAGTCAGTCAAACTTACCTTCTTTTTAAAGGACATAAATCTATGATCACAACTGAACTGCTGAGATAAAGAATCTATGGAAATTCTGCTCCTGCAACAAAGCTCCTGAAACTTCTTGATAAACCTTTCCTTTCCCCATCTTCCCCAACCTTAGCAAAGAATATACAGAACACCCATGAAGCCCAAGAAACTTTGGATAGAGAATAGAGAATAGGCCAGTGTTTGGCTAATAGTCATATAGTAGATATGCATCAGATTTTTTTCTGAGTATGGTTTTTAATTTTATCAGCAATGGAAAAATTAAGTGGAATTCTCTCAGAGAGCCATTTCCTCTCTAAGTGGCCCTTGTAGTGACTTTCCATTTTTACACTTTCTCTAAGTGAGGGTAGGTCATGTAAGATGACAAGGAGGAGGCTGCTAAGAACTCTGCCTGGCAATCTGAATATAGACCTAATAGCTTACCTTATCCTGCATAGAATATAAAGCTTACAAGGATTGCCAAAACTGCTATTTCTCTGTCTCTGGTCTTCTGTTTGAGGCTCCTTCCACTGAGACCTAAAGATCCTGAGGCACTAGGGTCTGGGGATTAAGATTGGGAAAGCATTAGACTTCTTGAATGCAAAACCCCACTATAGGTGGCAATGAAAATTCCAACTGATTTTGCTTATTGCTCTGGGTTTAGTGAAATCTTGTGGGTTACATTGTTTATTCAGAAGCCTTGTATTATTGATGCAGCTTTGAGTCACTTATAACTAACTTGCCCAAATGCATTATGTTTGGTGTACAACTCTGAAACTGCTATTGTAACTTCTGACCTTTTTATTTTCTTCAGTATCATCTGGCTCAGCACTGTAAATTTAAGACTGTTTATACACCTGGCTTGGGACCTATTTGTGATAGGGTTCGAACTAACCAGGCATTCTTTATTTATCTCTACACTGGGCCTTGGAGAAAAAGGGTATGTGCCTCTGCAACCACATAGAGATCCATGCTGTCATTCTGAACTTTTTCTGTTCAGGAGATTGTAAATTTACGAATATCCAGAACCAGGTGTTCTCTAGAACATGAATGGAAATTTGTATTTTTTTAGGTACTTGAAAAGCAATACCCATTGATACATTCAATGTCAGACCAAATCTCACCTGCTCTAAGTGTATTGACAGCAACTCAAAGTGCACAGGAGTGTACAATCTCAACCAGCCCTTCTCCCCAACACTATTTAATGGTATTGGACAAGAAACTGATTTGCATAGAGACTACTGAGGCCCTTTGCAAAGTGAAGATAATGCACATTGTAAAACAGTTACAATAACATTGACTGCAGCCATGAAAACAATTTTACAGCAGATTAAACACACTTAGAGAAAGGAGTCCAGTGCAAAAGCAATCTGAACACTAAATTAGGGTTTAGTCAGCAGTTAGGAGAGAACAGTGGAGAAAATGACCAGATACAGCACCCTAACTGCCCTTTATTGGTCCATCCTCTTTTAGCTGAGTGGGTGCTATTCTCTAGATTGGTGGGATTTCATTATTTGAGTTCAGTGCTTTGATTTTACTGGGGGCTTGTCCAAGCCTAGTAAAAGCTGAGCCTGGCAGAGTTGAATAAAAAATTGAGGGCATGAAATCTGTACAGGTCATTGGTAACTTTGATGCGAGCCAAGTAGAAAAGGGTAGGCCCAGAGAGAACAGAGAGGAATTACTCTTATTATGTAGAAGTGACAAGACTCAAAAATAATGGATTTAAATTAAGACAAGAAAAACTCTGCTCAATTACTTAGGGGTGGGGGTGGGGGGGAATTAATGAGATTCTCCAAGGAAAGGATACTCCTCGTTTGACCTTCTTTTCTCCTTCTCTGTTCTAGTTCATTTCATCTACTACTTCCTAATTTTCCCCCTTCTTCCTTGTTTCTCCCAAGACTAAATCTCTTTTCTCCAGGCCACTTTTTTTTTTTTTTTTTTTTTTTTTTTTACCTCTTTCAACAGGTCCTATAAGCTCAGCAGAGCTTGGCAGCTGTCCAGTGCTGAAGACTGCTCTCTACCCAGTCCTGATGCCTGAGTCATACTTACGGGATTAGCCAGGGAAAAATCAGCAAATAGGACTTTGCTCTTGGCTTTGCAAATTTTTATCTGTTATAAAGAGCCAGGGACAGTTGGGCTTCCATAAATAACCAAGAAAAATAAATCCAGAAAGAGGCAAGGCCATCAACATCATTTAACTTCTCCCTATCCTGAGTTGACAAGTAATCACTGGAGCTGGACTAAAGAAATGAGTCTTGGGAAACCAGAGGATGGACTGTTTTGGGGATTAATCACCACTAGCATCAGAGTCAGTATTTTTCTGCCCAAATAATATCTCTCACCAAGTCAGGTCTTAGGGTATGTAGAATAAGGGCCACCTTCATGGAATAATTTGAGAAGCATTAAGTGTATCCTTATGCCCTCAGATGCCACCTTCATTATATGCTAAGGTGTCTAAAGTTTCACCATTAGATATTAGTTTCTCTGTCTGTTAAAGTTTTTCATTCTTCAAGAGTTTTCCTTTACTGAAATGTAAGCACCTCTAAGAGAGGGTGACATTCTCATCAACTAACACGTATGGGCATATTTGCATGAAGGCAAATGATAATGAATGAGTGAGTAAGTGAATAAATGAATAAAAAAATTAAGTGCTTTTATTTGTGTATATTTGCCATATACACATACATATACATACATGATTACATACATGCATATGCATATAATATTATCTGTCATAATATATATTTCATGGTCTCTTATGGTACAGAGCAGTTGGGATAACTTTCTGGTTAGCTCCAACAGAGGACTAACATACCCACAAAAAGAAGTAAAGAAATTTCTGTCTTATATTCTCAATGAAATGAGTTCTCTTGCCACTTTGCTATAATGCCATACTAACCTATATGTAGTGGTGGGACAGAGCATCAAAGCAAACTCTCTTATGGAGTAGATGGATGTGGTTACTTTAAGACTTTCCTGAAAAGCTGCATGTGCTATAGTTAAAAGAATAATTAAATAGAAGTGATGTAGATTCTATTCCTGACTTGGCCAAAGGCTCCCTGCATAACCATGATTAAGAAACTGCTCTCTCAGTGTGAAGCCAAGATGGTGGAGTAGAAACAGGAACTTCTAGAACTCTCTCCCCAAACTCAATCAAATACATGTAAAAAATGACTCTAATTCGGGAGCTGCAGAACTCACAGAATGAGGGAGTGAAACAAATTTCCAGCCCAAGACAGCCTGAAAGGTCGACAGGAAGTGTCTATCACACCATGCTGGGAGCAGAGTGCAGTCCAGTATGGGCTGCACCAGAATAGATGGGACCTGAGCAGGCCCCCAGGGACAGAATACCTGGAACCCATGGCAGTTTCCAGACTTCACAACTCCCAAAATGCCAAGGAGAAATTGGAAAGGCAGTAGAAAAAACCTGTTGGACCTGTGTAGGAGAGTAGAGTAGTCTGTCCCCAGACCCAGGGAGGCAGAGGGGGTGGAGGAGCCTGCAGCAGCTGCAGTATGAGCAGGGGCAGAGGCAGTTGCTATTTCTAGAGCTCTAGGCCCACTGATTATGGCAGGATCAAGCCTTGGTGACAAGGAAGACCAAAATACATAAACAGAAGAAGACAATGAAGTCAAAGGTCCTACATCCAAAGCCTCTAAGAAAAATAAGAATTGGTCTTGGGCCATGGAAGAGCCTGAAAAGAATTTTTAAAATCAAGTAAGAGAAATAGAGCAAAAATTGGGAAGAGAAATGAGAGTGATGCAAGAAAATCATGGAAAAATGAGTCAACTGCTTGATAAAAGGGGACCCAAAAATGTTGATGAAAATAACACCTTAAAAAATAAACTAACCCAAATGACAAAAGAGATCCAAAAAGCCAATGAGGAGAAGAATGTCTTAAAAAACAGAACTGGCCAGAAGAAAATGAAGGTCCAAAAACTCACTGAAGAAAATAATTCCTTAAAGCTTAGCATGGAGCAGATGGAAGCTAATGACTTTATGAAAGTCAAGAAACTATAAAACAAAACCAAAGGAATGAAAAAAATAGCAGACAGTGTGAAATATCTCATTGGAAAAACAACTGACCTGGAAAATAGATCCAGGAGAGACAATTTAAAAATTATGGGACTACCTGAAAGCCATAAGCAAAAAAAGAGCCTAGACATCATCTTTCAAGAAATTATCAAGGAAAACTGCCCTGATATTCTATAACCAGAGGGTAAGATAGACATTGAAAGAATCTACTGATTGCCTCCTGAAAGAGATCCCAAAAGGAAAACTAGGAATATTATAGCCAAATTCCAGAGCTCCCAAGTCAAGAAGAAAATGTTGCAAGCAGCCAGAAAGAAACAATTTCAGTACTGTGGAAACACAAGCAGGATAACACAAGATCTATCAGCTTCTACGGTTAGAGATCAAAGTGCTTAGAATATGATATTCCAGAGGTCAAAGGAGTTAGAATTAAAACCAAGAATCGCTTACCCAGCAAAACTGAGTATAATACTTCAGGGGAAAAAATGGTCATTCCATGAAATACAGGACTTTCAAGCATTCTTGATGAAAACACCAGAGCTGAATAGAAAATTTCACTTTCAAACACAAGAATCAAGAAAAGCATGAAAAGGTTAACAGGAAAAAAAATCATAAGGAACTTACTGCAGTTGAACTGTTTATATTCCTACATGGAAAAATAACATTTGTAACTCTTAAGACTTTTTTCAGTAATAGGGTAGTTGGAGCGATTATATATATATATATATATATATATATATATATATATATATATATATATATATATATATAGACAGAGGGCACAGAGTGAGTTCAATATGAAGGGATGATATCTCAAAAAATAAAATTAAGGAGTGAAAGAGGAATATATTGGGAGAAAGAGAAGGGGAGAAATAGAATGTGGGTAAATAATCTCACATAAAAGAGAGCAGAAAAAGCTTTTTCAATGGAGAAGAAGAAGAGGGGAGTGAGAGGGAAAGAGTGAACCTTACTTTCATCGGATTTGGATTATGAAAGGTATTACATGCACACTCAATTTGGTATGAAAATCTATCTGACTACAGGAAAGTAGAGGAGAAGGGGATCAGCAAGGGGGAGGGATGATAGAAGGGAAGGTAAATGGGAGGAGGGGGTAATTAGAAATAAATACTTTTAAGGAGGTCCGGGGTCAAAAGAGAGAATAGAATAAATGGAGGGTAGGATCAGATGGAGGGAAATATAGATAGTCTTTCACATCATGAGTGTAATGGAAGTGTTTTTCATGACTACATATGTATAATCTATGTTGGATTGTGTGCATTCTCAGTGGGGACAGGTAGGGAGGGAGGAAGGGATAGAAGTTGGAACTCAAAGTTTTAAAAATGAGTGTTAAAAATTGTTTTTACATGCAACTGGGAAATGAGATATACAGACAATTGGGTATAGAAATCTATTTGTCATATAAAAAAAATGTAGGGGAAGGATGAGATAAGGGAGAGGCATGAGAGAAGGGAGGGCAGATTGAGGGAAGGGGTAATCAGAATGCACAATGTCTTGGAGTGAGTGGAGGGGAGAGATGGGGAGAAAATTTGAAACTCAAAATCTTGTGGAAGAAAATATTGAAAAATAAAAATAGATTAACTAATTTTAAAAACTATCCTCTCTTGCCTCAATATAATCTTTAAAATGAGAGTAGGAATACATGCCCCATCTCTAAGATTATGCAGTGTTCTCCCCCATCACACTGACCATCACCATTCCCTAAAACACCTCTCCTCCATTCTAATCATACTTGGCCCCTCCTCAGGTTCTACTACTCCTACCTCTCCCACCATTCTTTTCTCTGTTCTATTTTCAATACTAAAAAT
Organism: Notamacropus eugenii; assembly: GCF_028372415.1. Lineage (NCBI taxonomy): Eukaryota > Metazoa > Chordata > Mammalia > Diprotodontia > Macropodidae > Notamacropus > Notamacropus eugenii. The sequence goes on from NC_092876.1 coordinate 185,411,247, forward strand.
TGCATGCTTAGAAGAGTAATAACCTTTGACTTTGATCTTAGGTTTGATAGCTGGCTCTACTACTTGCTAGGTGGCACAGTGGATAGAACACTGGGCCTAGAATCAGGAAGACTCATCTTCATGAGTTCAAATCTGGCCCCAGACATTTGCTAGCTGTGTAACCCTGGGCAAATCACTTAATTCAGTTTCCTCAACTGTAAAATGAGCTGGAGAAGGAAATGACAAACCTCTCGAGTATCTTTGTCAAGAAAATCCCAAATGGGGTTACAAAGAGTCAGACACAATTAAATGACTAAACAGTATCAACCTACTACTAGCTATCTGTGTTACCCTGCACAAGTCACAATCTCACAGTTTGTTTCCTTTTCTCAGTCTTCATTGTGTAACATCTGATACAACTAATCACCCTTTCCTGCCAGATATTCTTTTCTCCCTGAGTTTTTGTGACATTGTTCTCTTGGTTGTCCTCCTACTTATCTGATTAGCCCTTCTCAAAGTCCTTGTCTGGTCTCTATAGTGCTCCTAACCATGGGTGTTCCCTAAGACTCTATCCTGACAGTCATTCTCTTTTCTGTTTACACATTCTCCTGTTGATACTATTAACTCCTTGAATTCAAAGGTCATTTCTCTGCAGATGACTTAGATCTATATATCTAATTCTACTCTCTTTTCTTAGTGCCAGTCTCACATAACTGACCACTTACTGGACATTCTGAACTATACATTCTTGTAGGTATCTTGAATTCAATATGTCCAAATCAGAGCCCCTCATCTTATCCCCTAAACACACTCCTCTTCCAAATTTTACTGTTTCTGTTGACGATATAATCAGCACCTTGATGACTCATGGAATGGCTACTCATCACATTGCTGATGTATATTGAACTTGCAGTACACTAAAACCCCTAGATGTTTTTTGGGAAAGTGATATTTATCTTTACTTCCTAATAACTGTGGCACCATTGTGTTTTTTTGTTTTTGTTTTCCATGGGAAAACTTTACATTTATTGAATTTTAACTTATTGAAGAATTCTAACCTGTCATGATCCTTTTGGATCCTGACTTTGTCATTCAATATGTTAGTAATCCCTCCCAGTTTTCTGTCACCAGTACCTTTTATGCCTTTATCAAAATCACTTATTTATAGACAGGTGGATAGAATGCTGGACTTGGAATCAGAAAGACTCATCTTTTTGAGTTCAAATCTGGCCTCAGTCCCTAACTAGCTGTGTGACCCGGGTAAGTAACTTTATCTCACTCAGCTTCAGTTTCATCCTCAAAATGAGAATAATAAAAGCACCTACCTCACAGGATTATCATAAGGATTAAATGAGAAAACATGTGGAAAGCCCTTTGCAAAACTGAAAAATATATATACATATGTATATGTATATACATATGTATATATATAAATGAAAGCTAGTAGTAGTAGTAGTAGTAGTAGTAGTAGTAGTAGTAGTAGTAGTAGTAGTACTAATAGTAGTAAAAATGTTAAATAGTACAGGACCAAGGAAAGTTTCTGTATAATACATTGGAGAGGTCCTGGCATGGTGGCACCAAAGCATTAATAATTCTTTTAGTTAGCCAATTCAATCAGTTCTGAATACACCTAATTTTATCATCATCTAGTAAGAACATCTCTTCTTTTTCTCCATGAGAATAATATGCTATGTCTTATCAAAATATTCACCAGTACCTTGGCAAGCTATAGGCACAGAATTTCTTTCACTTACTAATTTAGTAATACATACTGTAATAAAAAAAGGAAGTAAATTAGGTTAGTTTGGAATAATCTATTCTTGATGAAGCCATGAGGGCTCTTTGTAATCACCAGTTTCCTTTTGAGGAATCTCTATACTTATCCTTTCTAATATTTCCCCTGGAATTAAAGTCAAGCTCACTGGCCTATAGTTTGTTGACTGTCCTCTTCCCTTTTTTGAACATCAGGACATCATTTCTTCTTCAATCCTTGTTGTACCTCCCCTATTTTCATTGACATCTGCTAGTTCTTTCAAGACCCAAGGCTGTAGTTCATCTGGGGCAGGTATCTTGAATTCCTCAAGGGCAACTAAGTGCTCTGATATCTCCTTATTTACCTTGGTTATCAACCCTAGTCATTTCTATTCTATTATTTTTGGTATAAAAGACATTTTCCTTTGCAGAGAAAGCATAAACAAAGCAAAATTCAAAGGTCTCTTTCTATTATCAGTTGAACCCAGTTAGAATATGAATTCTTTGATATTAGGGTTTGTTTCATTTGTTGTCTTTTGTGCACTATGCTTGGCACACAGTGGTGCTTAATAAATACTTATTGATTGATTATTTGACTAGGTAAGTGTGTTAGACAATGGCTTTGTAGATACTTCTGATTATATCTTTTTTTCCTTTTGGTCTGTATCTACAATTTAATCAGTGTCAGAAACTTCCAATTTGGGACTTGGGACTTCAGGAGTCAAGATCCAGAGTGATCAGTAATTACTATCTTCCTTTCCTTGTTGACCTTGAAGAACCCAGAGAATATCTCCCCAGAAAAAATCCTGGAACACTGGGAGCAGCACAGGGGGTAAACAGACTCTTAGCCTGTAAGACTAGGAAAATCACTAAGGAGGGTCCCTCTTGCTGTGACTGAAGAGGACCAGTACAGGACTGGAGCTGTGCCAGACAATCCCACCTCAGCAAACCTGGAGAAGATCCTGAGCCCCAGGGGGTGAAGCCTGCAACTGCCAACACCAGGCCCCCAGGCATGCCTCAGCACTCCAGGGGAATCAGAAAGACACTAGTGCAGATGGGACCACCAACCGCTGAGCTTGCCTATGCTCTAGCTCATCAGAGGAGAACTCCTGCACCAGACCACCCCTCCCCCACACTTAACGTAGCTAGCTCCAGGGTAACTCTGGGAAAACCCAAAAAGACTTCACCTGGCCTCTGTTTTCCAACACCAGCCAGCTCAGCACCAGGTAAGCTGCAACATTTTAGCTTCTAGCTGAAAGAACCGGAGGCCACAACACTCAAAGCCTCAAGTTTTAGGCACAAGAACCGTGGGACAGAGCCCCCTGTGCATCAGATGCAGAGATCTACTTTAAAAGCCAGGAAAAGGGTGATCATCATGAGTAAGAAGCAAAGCAGAAAAGAAAAGACCATAGAATCTTTCTGTGTGGACAAGGACCAAAACACAAATACCAAAGAGGTCAGCATTGAGACTGTACTCCCATTTAAAATTTTAGAAGGGAATATGAACTGGTCTGAAGCACAAAGAGCATTCTTGGAAGAGCCCAGAAAGGATTTTAAAAGTCAAATTAGAGAAATAGAAGAAAAACTGCTCAATGATTTTAAAAATATGAAAAAAGAAATCACAGAAGAATTTAAAAGTAAAATTGGACAAATGGAAAAGTACAAAACCTAACTGGAGAAAATAACTCCTTAAAAGGAACAATTGGACAGACGGAAAAGGAAAGGCAAAAGTTAACTGAAGAAAATTCCAATTTGGAAACTCACTTGGCACAGATTGACGATTCATCTGTAAAGGGTTTCCAGGGACACTGAAAGCTCCAGTGACTTGCCTATGGTCATACAACCAGTATGGATCAGAGGTGAGACTTGTCCCAGGTCTTCCATTCTCTGAGATTAGTTCCCTACTCCTGACCATCTGGATTCTCACATCAACAGCAACAATTATTCAACATTTCAAGGATTCATGATTTTATTAGTGTATCTACCTCCCTCTCATGCAGATCCTAACTTTTCTGTGCCTTAAGTAGACAGTGTCAGTGAATTTCTATGGTGAGAAATCATCTACTTGTGACAAATCTGTTGTAAGAATCTCTGAGTAGCTGATCCTCAGAGGATAGCCACACATTCCATCAGTAGGCCTGTATTAGAATCATTCCTGGCTTGGTAAGATGCCACAGAACTCTTTGAAAGTTCTCATCTTTGCCACAACAAGACAAAGGAATAGGACCTTAGTGGAACATACTGATTATATTTAATTTTTATAGCACCTTGAAGCACAAAACCCTCAAGGTCTGTGATCCTCAAATCCAGTAGATTGTATTCACTTTTAGGTATTACATTTTAGGAAGAAAATTAATGAGATTCTGGAGAAAGAATATTGGGAGGGTAAGGGTATTAGAAGCTATGTGATGTGCTATTTGGAATTAGCAATGTTTAGCTTGTTGAAGAAAAGACTTACAGGACATATAAATGTCTTCAAAATCTGAGTTTCCATCATATGAAAGAGGGATAAAGCTTGTTGAGTCAAAAGAAAAAAAAACTAGGAGCAATGCATGGAAATCACCTAGAGAGAGCTTTTTTCTTTAGCATAAGGAAAAATTTCCTAGTAATTATAGTTGTCTAAGAGTGGAATGGTCTGCCTTAGAAGATAATATGTTCTATATCACTAAAAGTTTTTAAGTGGAGTCCTAGTGACTGCTTCTTATGGATATTGAGGAAGAATTTTTGGTCAAGGCTGAATTATATTGCCAGTGAGCTCCTTAAGAATTCTGAGATTCTGCAATCACTTTCATTAAAAGTGTGCTTTATAGTTTGCTAAAGTGCTTTTAAATGTATTATATAATTTGATCTTCATAACAGTATTATAAAGTAGATATAGTTATTACTATTATTGGTATACCTGTTCTTTTTGATAACATCTTATTACGTTGAAACCAACTAATTCATTAATAATCAAAATTATTACAATCATTCTGATAGTTACTTTCATTTATCAGAGTAGCTATTTTGCATGTATGTCACAATTTATTGCTACTTGTCTCTCATGCACCACTCTCTCCCCCTCCTCCCCTAGCTTTCAATGGCATCTGTTCTCTCTCCTCTACTGCCCTCCCTCTCCTGTCCTCTAGCCACAGTCCCCATTCCTACAGTTGGCTTGGTGCCCCCCTCCTGCCATTGGGCTAAATGGAGAGGAACACGTCTTCCAGCTGAATGGATAAAACTCAGTGAGCCAAGAAACTCTCTGCTCCTGCTTACCAGGGGCAGACAGGGGAGGGGGAATGCATTTATGGCCATGTTAATGAACAGTTCTAATTATTTGCTTCTGAGCAAGGTTTATTGTTTTCTCTGGGAATGGCTAAGTTTGAATCTAGCTGCCTTGAACCCCCTGTTTGAGAGTTGTTTTGGTAAGTGAGTCTCTCAGGCCTAGATGACAAACTAGACTGAGGCTCTATTGAGCTTCTGATGTTAACCCAGGGAAATGGTTTTTCTTTTGTTTACAGTGAGAAATGAAGCATAAAGGACAGCTGTGAAGTTTCCAGCAGTCTCAGGGAAGGTTAACTTCTTTAGCCCTAGGGGCAAGCAGAAAGACAGGGCAGAAACAAAGAAAAGAACATTCACTTCTGCCATTCTCCTACCTTACCTCTTTTTGTCCTAGAGGGTCTGTGGTTGGTCTACTGGGGTGTGTAGTTATGTCCTATGGGAAGCTAAGAGATTTTGCTACCCTTAGAAGAGAAGGAGGTGTGAGCCCCTAGTCACACCTTCGCATTGGCAGCTTACCTCATCATAATTGCAAACTACATTTTCATAGCATTTTTTTATATTATGGGGTTCAACATGGGTCATATCTATAACTTGGAATTTGATCACATTAGTGCACAATTCCAGAAAACATCTGGGTCTCAATGTAGAAGGTTCAATTAGTACTTCTAAAGGGACTAGTCAGGATTTTGCCCATTTGCCTGTTGGGATAAAATGTCTCTTTTGCATTTTTCAGGGAAAGGCAAGGAAGGATAAGAGGTGTGCATAGGCAGAGAAAACAACAGTGGTCTTGGGCCTTGGAATAAAACTCCCTTGTAACTATGGCCTTTGGTTCCCCTTCCCTCTCAGGGCTGACACCAGTCCAACCTCCCTTCACCTCTCTAGAACTCCCTGAGCCAATATTAAACATTGGATATGAGGCTCAGACTTTTGTTAAGAGAACTTACAAGCCAGTTGATTCTCCTTTAGTCTCTTGATCAGGTAGCAGTGTTGACTAAGCACTTGTGAGTGGTCTCCATGATGGAACTATGATGGAGAACTCCTGAGAAAATGGGGAGAGCTAATTAATTAGTAGGGAGGGGGAGATTTACAAGTGCATTTGTTCTTTTATCCTCAGGAGGAGAGGAGATAAGGAGAGAGCAAGCCACTAGGAAGTTCTCTTGAGTTCTGCACAGCTGCAAGGAATCTTTCTACTGCAGTTGCAGCTGCCTGACTCCTTCTAAGCATGAGATATCCTACTTCCTACTTGGTCTTGCATCCAAAACACTTTTATGGTACCAAAAGTGAATAATAATAGCTTATTTTTAAGGTGTTTAGGTTTATAAGGCACTTTTTATACATGATTTCATTTGAATCTCAAAGTAGTATTGTGAGATAAATAATTCAGATATTATTCCATTTTGTAGATAAGAAAATCAAGGTTTAGAAAGATTAAGCCCATGGTCCCACAGTCATGAAATAGCAGAACTAGGATCTTAAATAAAAGTTTGCTTTTTGTTTTATTTTGTTTTTCATTTCAGAACCAGTGTTCAGTCTAGTATACCATCATTTTGGGTACTGAATCCCAAAGCACCTACATATTCATATCTAGGGAAGTTAGCACAAGTGGGCACTACCTTTGGAAATTCTCTGGTACTATAGGAATGGGCATTGTGACTTTCATTCTTATCCTTTCTCTTTCAGTGTCCTCTTTACCTTTGCCCTTTGTTAAGTTCTCTTGAGTTCTCCACAGTTGCAACATATCTTCCTACCGCAGTTACAGTTGCCTGGCTACATTTAAACATGAGATATTCATCAGCAATTTACCTGCACATGACTAGAACATTCAGACCAGGGGGTGAAGGGTCCAGACTGTGAGCTGGGTCACTATGAGTGAGCCCATATCTGATTCACTGAAACCAACTGTATGGAAAAACCGTGGCATTTATTGATTGATTTATCTATCTATTTATTTGAAACCTGGTGTTCTGTGTTGGATGCATTCTCTGAAGAAGACATAATTATATGTAGCAAAGAGTTCAGTAATGGATCACAATTCTTTATTAAACATTTTAAGAAATTCAGTAAAAAAAAAAAAAGTAGAAATTCAGTAATAAAGAGCTTAAAAAAGAACTCCCTGTGGATTACATTATCCCATAAATAATTTGGAAACTAACAGGGAATAAAATAATAAATATTCCTATTTATAGACGGGTAGCTATATGGAATGGATTTCTAGGCAAGAAGTAGAAAGCTGCAGTAGGCACAACCATCATTATGTCCCTTTTGTGAAGAGTAATATATTATAGACCTACAGAATTTAAGTATTATGGAGAATGTGCATCAAACAAAGGCATTTGTAATGGGCCACAAAGGGGTATATAAGGAGTTGTAATCAAGCATAGTTGGAGAACCTAGGAGAGTCAGTATTATTTCAGCACTAGGACCAGAGTTTGCTAAATTGGGGGAGCTGTCCAAGGTGCTTACACTAGGGATGATCGAGAAACCTCATTTGTAGGACAGATGGGTATGATACAATGATATTGCACAGAAAGAAAATACAAATGAGTGCTGGGACTCAAGGCTGTGCTTTCAGGGGCGGAGTGTGGGGGAGGGGTAGAAATAGTTTGCTTTAATTTGTTGGTGGGGGTGATATTGGAGGTTTGTATTTTTACAGCACTTATTTCTTTGAGTATTTATAGATTGTTAATGAATTCATTAAGCTGTTGTTGAGTATGTGTACATCTTGTGAATTTTTCAATCTCAGATATCATTATAATTGATTTTATCTGCTCCAAGCCAGTTCTTTTCAGGGCATGCAAATTGGGTGCCCTAGATGAAAAACTTCTCTCTCTCTCTCTCTCTCTCTCTCTCTCTCCTTTGTCTCTCTGCCTTCATTTCTCCATGTGACTGTGGGAGTGGGTATTTACAACTCTCACTTATTCTGACCATCCGAGACCTTGAATTCCTTTAAATCTACTTTCTTTCTACACTTCAACCGTTTCATGCATAGCTGTATTTCCCAGACTCTGCCTGTTTTTATGAATCTTTTGTTTTTGTTTTTTTGCCTTACCTACTCTGACAATCTGAGATGCCTTCCTTGGCATCTCTGCCTTTTAGTACTTCTTCTTCTCTTTCCCACTCACCATTTACATACTCTCTTTCTTAACTGCCAGCTCTGAATACTTGTGTATCTCTTATGTCAGAACTGTGTGTTTGAGGCAACCAAAGAAAGCAGAGAAAGTTTGAAATGCCTCAAGGGTAGGAGAAGGTTAGGAAAAAAGTCAAGAGGCTGATTCTACCAAGACCTTCTGGGACTCTACAGTCTGGCACATTCATTACTTTGTGAAATGATAACTAATCGTATCTGAAGGGGCAAAAGAGAGAGTGATTTAGATCATGTCCATTACCTGTCAGCAAACAATATCTCATGGAGTATCAGGGAATGAAACAACACTGGCTGGTGCCACTGGTATTTTTCCAGTTTGCCATTTCATCTCTTTCACTTATATGTATGTCCTCATTTTGGGAACCAGAAAGGCATTTAGATGCTAACATCAAACAATTTGTCTTATAGTCTTATTACAATATCTGCTCTGCTATCACTTGGTTTCTTCATTAAAGAATCTTTTGCAAAATGCACAGACCTTCCATGGAGAATGGACCATCTTCCTTCAGTGGATCCTACCTGTAACTACCTCACTGAGAATACAGTAAGGCCTGAGGAATCTGGATTATAATATGATTGGTTATCTATAATTGTATAATTAATCAATGTATTCCCTTTACCAGAAAAGTGTGCTGCACGGCTTCAGGATCTCTTATATTGGGAATCTTTTTTACCATGGAATAGTAAATAACCTTGACCATTTCTACAGTTCACTAATTCAGGTGTGATTTCCCCTCTTGGGACTTAGTTTTCAGTTGTAGCTACAGAAGCTAAAGAAAATAAGCTTTGAAAATGTGGGAAGAAATAATGAACCCTACTGGCCCCTATACTTCTTTCTTGCTTAAGTCCTGAGTGCCACTCTTGCAATAGGTGGGCTAGGTGGGCCCTTAAAAAATTCAGGGTATATGAATGGCCTATATAGCTGTGAATCTATGTAGAATTACTTCTTGGGCCAACCAGAGTGGAAACATCATCCAGGAAGGAAGACTTGGAAGTCACTACAGAGGGATTGCTCAGAATCACACATTATTAGAACAGTAAGACAACTTCAAGGTCATAGGTTCTGCTAACCTAATGGAGATGGAGAAGTCAAGGTCCAGAAGAGTATAGAGACTTGGCCAAGATTATGTAGATAGTAAGAGGCACAGATGGGATTCAAAATTCTGTTCTCTGACTTCAAAGACCACTACTTTCACCATTATACTATTCATCCTGGTAGGGCAGGTGACCATGTGGTTTGGGATTGTGGTCTGCACCCTGGAATGAGAGCTGCAGAAAAGCCTGGGTTGGTGTGGATAAACTCAAAGAGAAAGTGTTTCCACTCAACCCCATGGAACAATTTTACACAGGTTGGTATGGATTCAACTTTGGGCTCGCATGTGGCTCTTAACTCAGTGTAAGACATGGCTCTGCATTGGGAACCTGAACAATTGCCTTAACCTTCTACCTCCAACCTCCAAACAGCAGGAGGGTGAGGAGACAGAATTAATGGAAGGAAATTATTAGTTAGCAATGTTAATGACCTACACCTGGTTGCAACAATCATTTTATTTTATTTTTTTTTAAATCACCTTCCTTGGCTAAACTGTGCTCTGGTGTGTTAATCACATTTGCATACGGTACTCCATTTCAGATCATTTGAACTTGGTAACACAGAGCAATCCATATTTATGATTTGAAAATTGCTGACTGAATAATTGCACATTTAAGTAACTTCTGTTTCCTTGTTAAAAAAAAGTCATTATATTATTGCTGCTAATTAGCAATGGGGGAAAATAAAATCATTATTATTTATGGAGACAGTTTAGATTTGGCATTTATATTGGGCTTTCTGTCTTTGAAGCACTTCATTCCTTTTGCTTGGTTAATCCACATAGTGGCATTTAAAATGGGTGGATTTGTCTGGGGAATTGAAAGCTCCCTGAAGCTACTCACTGTGATTCTATTTTCTGACTTAGACTAGGAGTGTTCCTAAAGATCTAAGTCAGTTCAATTTAAAAATTCAACTCATTCAGCAACCATTTACTGTGTGTTACTTCCTGGCCATACAAAAACAAAAAAAACCATGAAGTCCTTGCCCTCAGGGAGCTTACTGTTTGGTACAGGGATGAGGCAGGGCAGATTGTGTATATGGACACATAGACATATGTATATATATATATATATATAAATATATATGTGCATATTATGTATATATATGTATACTTATCAAACAACTATGATAAAAATTAGGAAATGATTAAGTAGATAGGTGAGGTCAAACAAGGAGACTTGAAAAATTCTCTGAGTAAGGCTCACAGAAGAAAGGATTATTTTTTCTTCTCTATGTTCCTGATTTCCTCTACCCCCACCTAACATACGGTACAGGTAATGCCCAAGCATCAATCATTTGGACCTGATTTGTATAAACTTTTATGCCTGACTCTTATAGACACATAGTATCATATGAAATCATCAAGGCAAACTAAAATAATTAAATTGATTAACTTACATAATAAACCTTACAACTTTTTACATCTTTAAAAAAACTTTTATATGTAAGATTCTCTTCTTTTGCTGTAATTATTTAACATCATTTCAAAGACTGTGATACATTTTATTTAATTCTTCATCATGAAAGGAAGAGCAAACAACAACTCTCCATGTATACAATTCTGCCCTGTAAATACAGGGAGCAAGTTTCTCCTCCACTGTCCCATTGTGATAAGGGTTAAATCTTCCTGGGAGGAGTTGTAAAGCTTAGTAATGTTCTGGGTGCTCACAGTTTCCCCTTTCTGCTGTTCACTGATCTTTTAGGATTCATTCAACAAGGCACTGTGCTACCTGCTGGAGGCAATGCAAAAAAAAAGATGAGTCTGTTTTCAAAATGCTTACAATTTAGTAGGCAGGATGGCATGGCAGAAAGTATTAGGAGATACAGGTTCAAATCCTGCTTCAAACTCTTAGTAATTGCATGAATATAGGCAAGCCCCAACAAAATAGGGACAATAATGCCCAAGCTACCTACACAGGATTGTTGAGAGGAAGGAATTGTATAAACCTTCAAGTGCTAGAGAAATGTAAATTATTACACTTAGCTGAATTTTTGCAATAGTCTCTTAATAGGTCTTCTCACCTACATTTTCTCCCCACTTCAGTCTTTCACACTGTTGCTAGAATAATTTTCCTTATGTATAGATCTAGTTATGTCACTCTACTGTTTAAAAAAAAAGACTTCAATGACTCTTGTCTGCTAAGTAAAATTCAAATTCCTTTGCCTAGCACTCAGAGCCTTACACAGTCTCATACCACTCTACCTTTCCAGTCTTATTTTATGTTGCTCTCCCTGCAACTGTGCACTCTCTAATATAAAATCCAACATTGCCTTGTTTCCTTTTCCTGTTCTTTTTTTCCAATATTAATTCCCATTTCAAAAATATCCTTCCTCTCCCACAAGGTTGCACCAATATTTTCCTTTTCTTGGATCAAACCAGAAAACACATTAACTTTATCAGTCATTTGAGAATAGCTAGGCAAAATAAACAAACAAGTAAACATAAAAGTAAAATTTAAGGAAGGAAATTATTTACGTACACAGAAGCATATTATCCCACAGGTTCCCACACCAGCAGTGGGAGAAGCAGCTTATACAGCCTAGAATGGGATGGGGAACCTGTGGCCTTGAGGCCAATGTGGCCACCCTTAGTGCAGGTGAATCAGGCTTTTAGATCTTTGTCCCAGCTGGGACACCAATCTGCCTCTAAATCTACTAATTGCTGCTACTTTGCAGAACTGCTGCTGTCATCTGCTGGGCTGTTTTTTCCACTAATCAACACGGATGGCGTCATTGTCATCTACTAAATTCCTTTCTCAGTTACACTGCCCCCGTTGGAATTCTGCTGAACTTCTACTCCCTTACGCTATTTCTCCACTGAATCACTATTCCCACATTATTAGTTCTGAACTGTAGCTGTTAAGTATCTTCTTCCCACAGGGAAGTTGTCATAGCTCTTTTTGTAAGCATAACCAGGGATGTGCTGGCAGATGTTGAATAGCCAGGCTCTTCTTTCCCTTCTGGAAAAGAAAAGTATTCAGTAAACTTTTAAGCTTAATATGTAATATTAACACTTTCTTAAGTCTAGACAATAAACAAAACAGTAAATCAAGACCTGATTTGTAATTGATTTCTCAGGCATAAATGTTCACATGGAAAATTTAACAACTGGTGCAAGCCTTCCCCCATGTCATAAGAAATCTGTAATATAAAGTCAGCATAAACCCAGGGTGTAAGAGAATGAGCAGTGGACTTGAATGTAGAAAGCCTGTGTTCACATCTGAGCTCCAATATTTAGCTGTGTGATCATGGCAAGTCACTTAACTGCTCTGATTCTCTTAGAACACTTTTGTGAGGAAACTCCTCAGCTTCACTCAGCTGTAGAGTAAAAGTCCCATAGGCCAAAGCTGTCTTTAAAATTTTCTTTGTTTTCCCCAGCAGCAACTCTCTCATTCCAGCCTAAAATTTGAGTTGTGGGTGAGCAAATTCATTTAAACTCCTCTCATGCTCCATATAAGCAAGTACAAAGACTATGTAAGGTGCCCTGAAACTCCCACTTAGGAAGGCTTTGGGATGGAACTGGTGACCTTAGTCTTCCTTTCTTCAGCTGTACTCAAAGCATTCCTCTCCCTAACCATTTACATAATATTGTGTATGGTAGTTATCTGTTTGTATCAGCCCTCTATTAAGCTGTGAGAGTCATAAAGACAGGAATCCTTTCTTATATAAACTTCACATTCCCTTCCTCTCAGCACAATGCTTTTCATATAGCAAGTGCTTAATAATTTGTATGTTGAATGTATGAAAGCATTTAAAACATAAGGAATAGTATGAACAGGTTTACAGAGGGAAAAGTATGAATTTTTTAAGGAAATGGTGAGTAGACCAGTTTGGCTAAAATGTAGACTACATGAGAAGGAGGAGGCCTGGAAAAGTAGGTTGGGGCCAGATTTTGATGGATATTGAATTTCATGGTAAGGATTTGGTACTTTAGTAGACAATAAAAAAACACTGAAATGTCTTGAACGGTGAGTTACATGATTGACATGATTGGAATTGTGTATGAGGAAGATTAGAATTCATCCGCTAGCAATGTAGATATCCTATGTTATACCCCCTCTTTCTCCTGGTATCTTCTGTGTCTTCTAAGGGCCCTATGTCCATACCCTCCCTTGGCCTATCCACTCTGGGTAACATCCTATACTATAGATATTTCTCAACCCTCCTCACCTCAGCAAAATTAACTTGTTCTATAACCCATTCTTACTTCCTGTTTTCAAAGTATAATGAGCTACTCTAAGGAATGAATTCCCAGTTGGACCACAATGACTTAATGGGCTTCTCCCCTTGGATATACAATGCCTGAACCCAGAAGAGAAACTCTACTGAGTGAAATTTCAGGCCATATATAGCATTATCAACTGATATAGTTGAGAGTGCAATAGCTTTTTAGTGTTAATCACATTTACATAGCATTATATGACTTACAAAGTGCTTTCCTCACAACAACCATGTAAGGTTCATAGTAAAAGAATTCTCTTCATTTTAAAGATGAGGAATTGAGGCTTAAACAGGGGACTCAACCCAGGGTACATCTCTGAAAACCAAGTCCCCTCATTCATAAGCCAACATCATTTCCACTCAACAACAGAGACCACTCTTTTGGAAAGCCAGCCCTTTGGGTTATATTGATAGTGTTCTTTTCCCATGGCAATAAAGTTATACTGGAGCCATCTCTAACCTGCTTGAATTGGTTGTTCAATTTGCAGCATAAATATTTATACCACAGAAATCCACAATATAAGGGCTTAATTCACTGTTTGTCCACTTGTTTCACTTAAGAAAGTGTTGATAATGAAGGCTAAACATACAAGTTTGTGTATGTATATAAATTTTCCCTCAGCAAGCTTGATTGTTAAACATTAACCAGCATACCTCCCATATTGCTCTATAAACATTATTTGAGCTTATTAGAAGTGGAAGGTCAGGGAACTGTCATCGCCAGACTGAAAATCCGGTGTTCAGAGGTTAATAATAATAATAATGATTATGATGATGATGATGAAGATAGGCATTTCTGTAGCACTTTAAAGTTTATAAATGCTTTATATCCATTATCTCAGCTGAGCCTCACAATACCCCAGTGAAGCAACATGCCAAAGTCGATGTAGTTCTGGTCTTGAAGTAGGAGACCTGGGTTTAAATCTTATTTCTGACACCCTGTTCATAACTTTTCCAAGGCTCACAGTCATGATCTGTAAAATGGGAATTATGGTCATAGGGTAATTGGTAAGAAAGTGCTTTGTAAACATTTAAGTTCTACGCACATGTGAGCTATTTCAGTTATCCCAGTGAAAAAACTGAAGAGATACGTGTTGGGAAGCCAAATTGGGAGCTGTAAGCTGATTGAGAAGAATGAGAGGGGCCAAGATCACAAAGAAGAAATGTAAGATTCTAGATGTTCAGTAGGAAGGAGGCATAGAAGGCAGCAAGAAACTTCATGTTGGCAGGGCTATCATAGAGCACTTTAAGATTTAAACTTTAAAGTTTGCAAAGTACTTTTCTCAAATCAATCTCATGAGGAATGTTTGCAGTATATGTACTATTTTCATTTTACAGTTGAAGAAAGTGAAGCTGTGAAAAGCCAAATGATCTGTCCATGATCAAAACCTAGTCAATATCTAACGTAGAATTTGAATCCAGGTCCTGACTTCATATCTTGAGCTCTTTCCATGGAATTGAATTGCCCTTTCTAATACTATAAAAATAGGTATAGGGATAGGCAAGATTGTGCCCTCCTTCATATCCTATAAGGGGCTAGTAAGTCTTTCCCAGAGCAGCTAGGTGGCATATGGATAGAGTACGAGGTCTGGAGTCAGGAAGACCTGAGGTCAAATTTGGCCTCAGATACTTACTACTTGTGTAACTCCGAGCAAATCACTTAACCCTGTTTGCTTCAGTTGCCTCAACTGTCAAAGGAGTGAGAGAAGGATATGACAAATCATTCTAGTATCTTTGCCAAGAAAACCCCAAATGGGGTCATGGAGTCAGACATGACTGAAAATGACTGAACAACAAAAATTCTTTCCCAAGAGAAACAGATATCAGTAATGATATCAGTGTCATAATGACAAAAAAGAAACCTGGGAGATTTGGAAGGTAATTATGACAAAGTGGGCTATAACGTAGCATCATGTAGGCAAGAAGACTGGTTCATTCTCCCTTGGAGCATAAAGGGGTGGGAAGGAGGTGGAAGCTCCTGAGGTGGATAGTGGCTGGAGAATTACCTGAGTATGCTCATCCTCCCCAGAGAGGGACAAGCAATTTTAGCATCTGCACTCACCTCCAGCAATTTGATTTGTACCTGAGAGGCAGGTGATGCAGTGATAAATTAGGTTTCTCTGTGCTTTTCAAAGCTGCCACATGCTTCAGGGAGCAGACACATGCGAGATCTATTTCTCTCCAGGAACTGGACATCCATCATGCTAGTCAGGTTCTCTGGTCACTTTTCTTCTACTTCTAGAAACACTGTATGCTGGAGAAAATTCCAGCTACTGGACTCTGAAGCCCCAGAAGCATGAAGGAAATGAGCAAAGTAGGACATGTGTGTGTGTGTGTGTGTGTGTGTGTGTGTGTGTTCCTGCAAGAGGAAAAAATACACTGATAAATACAGATGGATTCTCAATTAATTGTGTGAGAATTATATACTTGGTAAATGGTAGATAGCTAATTTCTGATCCCAGACTCATTCATTCATCAATTCTTCTCCTTCATTTCTCCCTAGCTCCCAACACACTTCAAATCACCACTCCCTCCTTCAAGCTATAGGAGTCCTAAATGTCCCAAGCAGCTACTAATAATGGTTGCAACTTACTAAATGGTATAGGAAAGTGCATCCAGTGTTTGAATCATTTACAGGGGAAATATTTGCAATTAGAAAACTAGAGGTTGAATCTTATCATGGCCACTATGTAACCTTGGACAAGTCACATTAATTCTCCTGGCTTCATTTACCTCCTCTGTAAAGTGAGAGGGTTGAACTCCATTAAGAAATCAGAGCCTCCCTGAGGTCCTTTCCAGCATTAACATTCTGTGATCTTAGGAGGAGTCCAGGTGAGGGATCAAGCTCAAAAGCTTGGTTCAGTTTCTATAGGTAACAGTACCCAAGGCTATCCTACTCTATAATTCTTGACCTATAATACTATATTCCTTCTTATCTTCTCTCTTTGATCTGTTACTTTGCACCTGGATGTTTGTTGTTTGCATCCTTCCCCATAATACACATAAGATTCTTTATCTCCCCATACATGAGCCACTTAACTTGTGGCTACTATACAGACAAACATTTTGCCTCTGCCTTAAAGCCCTGAATACACAGGGAGACTGAATAGAGGCCCTATGGAGAACAGTCAGTTTCTCCATTTTTGTTGCACTCTAATGTTAGAAAATTTAAACCCAAATTTGTCTGCCTATAACTTCTACCCACTGGTCATAGTTCTATATTTTGGAGTTCTATGAAATAAGTTTAATGCCTTTTCAATATAGCAGTCCTTCAAATATTTGTTGACAGCTATCATTTTCCCTCTATGTCTCTTTCTTAGGCTAAATATCCCCAGTTCACAGAGTCAACAGATTTTCAGAGTTGGAAGGGGACTCAGCAACCATATAGTCCAACCCATACTCAAAAAAGAATCCCCATTACAACAAACCTGGTAAATGGTTAACATTTCAAAGACCTCCACTGCAGTTATGGTTAGCTCTCATTATGAGGAATTTTTATTCTTCACAACAAAAAGAAAATGGCCTATTGGCACCTCTTAACCAGTACTCCTGCTTACCTTCTAGGGTCTACCTCCTCCATCAGACTACCCTTCAGATGCTTGAAGACATGTGCCTTTCCCCTAAGTCTTCTCTTCTCTAGGTTAAACATCTCCAGTTCCTTCACCTATTCATCATATGATGTAGACCCAAGGTCCCTCAAAGTCCTGGTTGCCCTTATCTTGGATGTTCTCCAGTTTATCAGCCTCCTTCACCCTCACTGGATGCAGAATCCAGAATTGAACACAATGCCCTAGGTGTGGTGTGAGCAGAGGTGGTGTACACTAAGATTTATGCCCTCAGATATCTGGAAGCTGTGTCTCTCTTAAAATATGCAACTAAAGTCATGATTTTGAGTCACTGGACCAATCCTGGTCATCTTCTGTTAAAAAAGCTCTAGTTTTACAATGATTTTTTTGTTTCCTTTTTTTTTTTTTTTACCCCATAAAATGTAGCAATAATAAAGGAGCTAAAGCACAAATGAAATGTGGCACCTTTGTCTGCTAGATTTCAACTGTTATTCATAAGCATAAAGCTCCATCCTGGGTTTACTTTCAATTTTTCATGACCTGCTATTCATTGGGTTAAACTCCCAATTCTTAATGCTGCTTTAGCATCTAAAGCCTGAAGCTGGCCCCTCTGGTTTCTATTGCCTTAATCCATCCACTTCAAGCTTTTGAAACTTCAAAAGCATCCCAGCCTCATTTCTCTGTTTTCAGCAGCTTTCTCACATCCAACATCACAACCTCTTTAGAAAACTCCTGGTCTTTTCTAAAAGAGCCAAGTGTGAGTGTTTCCTTCCTTCCTTCTTTCTTTTTTTTACATTGACCTATTTTTCTAAAATGCTTTGTTGTCAAAACCCAGGATCAAATCAAGGACCTTCAGATTTTAGTCCAATACTTTCCCAAATGAACTGGTGCTACTCTGACACTAATTGGCTGTGTGACCCTGAGATGCTATCCTCTCCCAATCCCAGACAACTTTTTAAGACTCTAAGTTGTAGGGAAGATATTAGCCTGTATTGGGAGGGTGAGTTTCCTCACTTGGGAGTTCCCTTTAATCAATGAAATCATGAAACCAGTCCCTATCCCTATCCCTATTTTTAAAGTCTTGGAGGAGGGGGGCGGACAGTGTGACTCAATAAAAAGAATTTAGGACTTAAGTCTAAGTTCAAATCCCAGCTTATGTAATGACTAGCTAATGATCATAAACAAGATATTTGGCCTTTCATATCCTCACTTTCTTTGCCTATAAAATGAATATATGTATATATACACATATACACACACATATATAAACACATATACATATATACACATTGTATAGATCATGATATTGATTTGTGGAAAATACTTTGCAAACTTTAAAATTTAGATCTTAAAGTGCTATACAGATGGAATCATAGATAGCCCCTACCCTCAAGAAACTTACATTCTGAGTCATTTTTTCCTTGTATCCCCAACACTCATCACAATACCTGGCACATCATAGCAGTAGTGGCAGCTAACATTTTTATAAGGCCCTTTACAGATATCTTCTCTTATTTGATCCTCACAATAACCCTATGAGGTAGGTGTCACAATGGCTAGCATTAATACAGTACTTTAAGGTTTATGAAACAGTTTACAAATATTATCTCATTTGATCCTTAGAACAATCCTGGGAGCTTGGTGCTCTTATTATCTCCATTTTATGGATGAGGAAACTGAGGCAAAGAGAGGTCAAGTAACTTGCCCAAGATCACACAGCTTATAAGATTAGTAAATGTCAGAGGTTAGATTTGAACTGAGGTCTTGCTAACTCCATGCCAGTCACTCAATTCACGGTGCCAGGTATCTCCCCAATTTTCAAGATGAGGAACAAGATTAAGTAACTTGTCCAGGCTTAATAAGGCTAGTAAGTGACAAAGGCAGGGTTCAAACTCAGGTCTTCCTGACCCCAACTCCAGATCTTTCTATTCTACCATCTAGATACCTAATAAGGTACTTAGTAATTGCTTATTAGTTGTAAGTTGTTGTTGTTATGGGAGAGACCACCATTGTGTTTTCCAAAAAATTTCTAGGACTGTCTAAATCCAAGTTCCTCTGACTTTCAAAGCCATCTACCATCTAATTCCCAACTTATGATTTCAACTTTTTCTCATATTCCTCCCCTACATGCATCCTGTACTCCAGTAAAGCTCCTGGGCTTCCTGTTATCACCGATCATGCCTTCTGCTTTTCCAATTCCTCCTTTTCTCATGCTATTTTCCTCCTGAAATTCTCACCCCTGTCTCATCTCTGGCTGTATTGGTAGAGTGAGTTTCCCCATTTGGGAGCTTTCTTTAGTGATCATCCCATCTCAAATGTTACCTCATGCTTTCATGCTCTTTGAAACAGATGAGATCTTTCCCTCTTCTGAACATTCACCATACATGTTATTTATTTCATGACATATATTCTACAATGATTATTTGTGTACTTCCTGGAAAGTAAGCTTCTCAAAGGCAGGGGCTATGTCTTATTCCTCTGTTAATCCACTATAAAGCTGATTGCAGCACTTTGCACATAGTAGGCATTTAATACACATTTGGTTAATCTAATTGATGTGAGCATGAATTACTCCCCTCCATGTACTCTATGCTCCAGCTGATCAGAACAATATATTCTCTGTCCCTGAGCCTCTCACACTCTTTCCTACTTCCATGCTTTGCTTACCTTGTTCTCTTTAATGTAATGCCCTCCTACCCTTTTTTACTTGCCAAGTTTATACCTTCTTTAAAACTCAAGTGAAATGGCAGATGTTTCATGAAGACTCATTCTCTGCTTCCTTTTGTCCCCTTGAATCTCATATAGCACTTTATTTTACACTTAGCAGGCAATGTATATAATAGTGATCTATGTTTGTGTCCTTACCCCTACTGGATAGTATGCAGAAGTTCCCAGAGTGAGAGATACTGCTCCCTGGGGGGGTGCTGGAAAGATCCAGAGGAAAACTAGTAGCCTCAGGTGCAATTGGGGGCATTGAAAAAAATAAAAATTGGGGGCAGTGGAAGCATAAGGAAAGAAGAGAAGAAAAATACCATTCATACATGTTTCATCTGTTGTATAATAGAATTGAAGTCATAGTAATTACATTATTTTCCAAATAAACACACAAAATGCAAGTTATAACCACCCAGTGGTCAAGTCCACCAACAGGTCTTAATGAGCAAGTGTTGGCAGGTGAGCTTGTTGCTCATTGTTGGGAAATCCAGCCTGCATCAGCAGGAACATATTCATATAATGACTTATTTACAATATAATACTATATGGCTACATGATGCAATATTGCATCATCCAAATTTCAATGTAGAAAAAAATCACAAATTTACAATAAATTATTAAATTTAAGATGCATATTTTTAAAAAAGTATGTTTTTTGAAATGATGCATATTCAAAAAAACTGTTAAAGGTTTAGAAAAGCAAATTTTCGGGGGGGTGCTTGAGTAATTTTTTTTTAATGGGGCAGTAAGCTAAATAAGTTTGGGAACCTCTGGTGGCAGAGGAGGCACCTGCCTAAACTTTACAAGTCTCCCAGTACCTAGGACAGTGCTCTACAAAAAGGCAGACAAATCCAGAGACAAAAGTGGAGAATCCAAATTTACTTCAAGGGGTCAGAGTGGAAGAAAATAACAGAGGCAATGGTTACAAAGGGTCCTTGAAGCAGTTTCATTGGTTTGAAGGTCTTCCATAGGGTGGTGCTCTATCCCCTTAGGTTCCAGGAATAGTAATGGGAATTCACAGGGCCACTAAGATAGAGGTCATTGCAGTACTAGTCACAAGAGGTCATCAGAATCAAGGGAGTTATAATATTCCTTGTGGGAAATCCCGAACCAGTTACTTCTCTACTTGACATGGACAAGCAGGAGATTAATTAGTTAATCATCTAGGCTATAATAGGGAGTATCCCAAGACATGCCAAACTTGATGATTAATACTCATTTCTAGCAATTAGCATGGAGACAAATGATACCACCAAAAAGTGTATAGTTCTAAGGAATATAAAGAATGGGGTGAAAAACTGAAGACCTTAGGGCCATGTGATCATCATCAACACTGATTAAATGGAGGAATCTCAGAAGAGAAAGGCAGATGAGGACTTCCCATCAAGGGACAAGCAACTTGCTTTGTTTGGCCATAGGACGTGGATCAAAGAGCAATAAATAGAAGTCACAGAGAGGCATATTTTAACTAGATAAAAATCAGTCAATAAACATTTATTAAGCACCTACTATGTGCCAGAGACTGTGCTAAGTGCTTGACAAGTCAATCAATAAACACATATTAATATCTATTATGTGCGGGACATTACACCAAGCACTGGGGTTATAAAAAGAGCTTCAGGCAGTAGGAGATTTCCCTTCCATGTTGATTTTCCAGGGGAAGCCAAATGATCATTTTTCAGGGTTAGGCAGAGAAAATTCTTTTTCAAGTAATGTTTGGCCAAGATCAATCTGTGAGTTCCCTTCCAGCTCTACAATTCTATGATCCTAAATGGGAATAAAATTTAAATTCAAAATACAGAGAACTATAAGCCCAATTATAGACCCTTCTATTATTTTTTCCCCATGGAGGCCTGATGGCTACATGAGCTATACAGAAGTTGTGAAATTCCAGTTCTGAATGCTATAAGCTCAGCTGCATATTCTGTTCTGGCATGCCTAGAAGGTTCTCCTTCCTGACCTCTGCCCTTCGACTCCCTGGTCCCTTCATGTCCCGAAGTTTTCCCTAACCCCTCTAAATGGTCTAGAGGCCACAGGTTCCCCACCCCTGCTCTAGGGCCTTCCTTCTCTTAATTATTTCTTATTTATCCTCTCTATGGCTTGTCTATACATATTTGTTTGCTTGTAGTCTCCCCCATTGAGGGCAGGGACTATTTTTTGCCTCTCTGTTGCTAGCACAATTGCCTGGAACCCAGTAGGTGCTCAATGACTTACAAAAGAGTTTAACCCCCCATGTTATATGGCTAGAAAAATTAACTTGACCGATTTTTGATGCTTTCTGTCAATATCTGAATCATTGTGTCAAAGGCTCTTAACAATAAATTATTTTTTTTGCATGATTTCGAATTGATATGTAGATTGACTAGACCAAGTCATAGCTGCACCCCAGCATGTTAGTGTGCTTATCTTCCCACAGATCCCCCATCATTGATTGGTGCCAATTGTGGGGAAGGGGTCATTTTTACCACTTGTCAGTTTAGGAGGTGAAACTTCAGAGTTATTTTTATTTGCATTTCTCTAGCAACTGGTTATTTGGAGGATATGTATGTGTGTGTGTGTGTGTGTGTGTGTGTATTTATATATATGAATATATATAGCCATTTATAGTTTGCAATTGCTAATTTCAATATTGTTTATATCTCTGAGCACTTGTCTTATTGAGGAATAACTCTTTGTCATTTGTGTCAATTTCATATATATGCATATATATGTAGGTAGATATATATCTGAAATCAGACCTGTCAACCATAAATGATGCAAATATATTCCCACTCATCAGTTTCTCATTCTGTTTTCCTCGTGTTGTTTTTTCCCCATGCAAAAGCTTTTTTAATTTTAGGTAACCAAAATTGTCAGCTTTGTCTTTTGTGATCATCTCTGTCCCATGTTTAGTGAAGAAATCTTTCCCTAAACGCATCTGTGAAAGCAATCTCCTTTCCATCTCTTCTACTTTTTTCTGAGGTAACATTTTATAATCAGGTTATGTATGTTTGAAGCTTATTTTGGTATATAGTGTAGGATGTGAGTCTAAACCTAATTTCTGTCATATGACTTTTCTGGTTTTCCCAGCAATTCTTGCCAAAAGGGATTCCTTCCTCAAACAATTTACATTTTTAGATTTATCAGACACTGGGGTGTTGTTTTTAATACTTCTAGCTTCATGATTATCTAGTCTGTGACATTAATCTAATTTTACATTTTTTAAATCAAGGGGGATAGCTAGATGACACAGTGGATAGACCACCAGTCCTGGAGTCAAGAGACCCTGAGGTCAAATCCAGCTTCAGACACTTTCTAGCTATATGACCCTGGGCAAGACCCTGATTGCTTCCAAAAAAAATAATAAAATATATCAAAGCAAAGCAGTTTTGGATGATTACTAAAATGTAATGTGGTTAGAAGTCTTCAAACCCAGACTCACAACCTTGATATCATCCTCAATTCATCATGTTCACTCATTCCACATATCCAGTCTATTGCCAAGGGTTATCATTTCTACCTGCATCTCTCCTTTATGTGCACTTTTCCCAATTCACATAGCTGCCAAGCTGAGGCATCCTTCACTACCTCACTCTTGGAACATTGTAGTAGTCTTCTAATTGTTTTCTCTACTGTAAGACTGTCCTTTCTCCAGTGCATTCTCTCCCAAGTTGTCACATTGTTCTTCCTAAGGCACAGACCTGACCATGTCACTCCTCTACTTGATAAACTCCAATGGCT
Source organism: Notamacropus eugenii (assembly GCF_028372415.1). Lineage (NCBI taxonomy): Eukaryota > Metazoa > Chordata > Mammalia > Diprotodontia > Macropodidae > Notamacropus > Notamacropus eugenii. The sequence goes on from NC_092876.1 coordinate 185,434,699, forward strand.
CCCAGTTGCCTCCAGGATCAAATGGAAAATCTTCTGTTTGCCTCTGAAGGTTCCTCACAATCTGGCCCATTTGTGTCTTTCCAGTCTTCTTTTACCTTAGTTTCTTCCATATAATCTACATTCCAATGATAACAGATCTATCCCTGAACTATCTCCTGATAAGTCGATCTTCTGACTCCATGCCTTTTTTCTACCTACGATCCATGCTGACACTGCTCTCTCCTTCCTCACTTTCACCTCCTGACTTTGGCTTTTTTTCAAATCTCAGCTTGAAAATCTATTTTCTTCCAGAAGTCTTCCCTACTCTTCCTTAATCTTACTGCTTTCACTCTGAGATTATTTCCATTTTATTCTACATACAATTTCTTTGTGCATAATTGTTTGTACATTGTCTCTTTCATTAGTCTGAGTTCCTTGAAATCAGGGATTTGCCTTTTTTTTGTATCCATGGTGCTTGACATAATGCCTAGTACACAGTAGGTGCTTAATAAATGTTTTTTGACTGAGTGGCCTGTAGTTGTATTTATAAAAATCTACTACAAAAATACTTCCATAAATTAAAATTAAACAAATAAAAATGAAAAAAATCTACCATATTTATTTTTTCAACTCAAAACATAATCCCCTCAGGTTGTCCCCTCTTCTCCTTTTTCCCTCCATGGAAATTTCACAGTAGTACTGAAACTCAACATGTCCAAAAAAGAACCCATTTTCTTTCCTTCAAAACCCTTTCCAAACTTCCCTATTAATGTCAAGAGCATCACCATCCTTATGGTCACACCAGTTTCAACCTCAGGGTCATCCTTACCTCCTCACTTTCCCTCACTCCCCATATCCAATCAGTTGCCAGATCTTGTCATTTCTAACTGTATGCCATCTCTCAAGTGTGAATCTTTCTTTTCACTTACCCAGCCACCACCCTAGTTGAGTCCCTCATCACCTTTTCCTTGGATTATTCCAATCACTTCCTAGTTGGTCTTCCCACAAGTCTCTCTCCATTCTATTTTCATCTACTTTCCACAGAGCTGTTAATGTAATTTTTCTAAAGAGTAGACATGACTATATCATACACCCTTTCCCATCAGTAAACTTCAGGAGCTTTCTCTTATCTCTAAGATCAAATATAAACTCTGACATTTAAAGCTTTTCACCATCTGACTCATTCCTACCTTTCCAGTCTTTTTTACATCTTACTCCTTTCCACCCACTCTATAGTTCATCTAATTATACTGCGTTACTTGCTATTCCCAACATATAATACTCTACCTCCCATCTCTGCGGCTTTGCATTGACTGTCCCCCATGCCTGGAATGCTCTCCTTCCTCACCTGTTCTTCTCAGAATCCTTGACTTTCTTCCAGATTCAGCTTAAACACCACTTTCTGCTGGAACCCTCTCTCAGTTGAAACAACTATATGGGAAGAGAACACTAGGTGGAGTCAGGAAGACTGAGTTCAAATAAGACTCAGATGCTTACTAGCTTTGTGACCTTGGGCTTAACCTTTAACCTGGGTTTAATCACTTAACCTTTTTTGCCTCAGTTTCTTCATCTGTAAAAAAGAAATATATTCAGGTTTTGCTGAAAGAATGCAACTTGCAACTGATATAGATGTCATTCTTATATTAGCTGCCTTTGTGCATTCAGACTATTGCCTTGTTAAAGCAGAGACCTAAATTAATAGAGTTAAAATTTTGAAGAAATTAAAAAAACAAAGATATAGAGTGCAATTAATACAACTTTAGTCTGACATCTTTAAGTTGCTAAATGTTGAAAATGGTTGAAGCAACATTGATATCAGCTACGATAATTTCATACAGAAAGTTATCCAATGTAAATCAATTGCCATGATAAACAAATCAAAGAACCTGAAGACTATATTAGTAAGTAAACATTTAGCTTATTTGCCAAGAAAACAGAAATAGCAGCTCAGAGCATCAGCTGATCCATAAGTCTTATAAAGAAGAATAGAAGGTTCTCAGCAATATTTCCCTATAAGATGGCAGAAAGTAGTAGAGAAAAAAAACTTCAAAGATATTTCCATCTTTTTTTCTAAACTTTCGTATAACCAATTCTTTTTTTAAAAGCATTAGACACAGCCTTGGATTCACAGTCCTTGATGTGATTATATAGAAAATAGAAATGACAAAGAAGCAAACAAATTCCCACTATATACAAAGGTTTATGCCAGAAGTGACAGAACTTTGAGGATATTGAAAAATTATTCTCAAAGTATCTGAAGAAGGGAAAGATACCAAAGGCATGGGAATATCTCAGGGCTAATTATTACTACCCACCACAAAGCAATCAAGGGAATTTCAATTACTACTACCAATTCATATGCTTCCTTTCCCATCTATATAAAATTCAAGTTAATCAAACAAAATGCTACATTAAACTTTCTCCTCTAATAAACTGTCTATCATTGATATGTCAAAATTATACACGATTTCTTGAAAGATATAATGGCAGAGATTAACATTTTTTTTTTGTATGACAACTCTCTAATTATTAGTACCAAACATGGCATAAAACAAAGAGGTATTTGCTTGCCAAAAGTATTTATCATTGTCATGAAAGTAGTCTGGCGTAAAGTCAAATCAAGAAGATATTTCCTATGTCTCCCTGTCCCTCTTTACAAATGATATTGCACCGTGTTGTAGCATCATCTAATCATTGTGGAGCCTCGTAAATGAGATTCATTATGAAGAGTCTAACTATTCATACAGGAAAAACCAAGTGGATGAAGAATGTCCATTATAAATCAATAAGTATTTTTTAACCTCCTACTATGTGCCAGGTACTGTGGTAATCACTAAAAATAGAGAAAAATGAAAGACTCCCTGCCCTCAAGGAGCTCGTAGACTAGGGGGGAAGGGGAAGCATATAAATATATACATAATAAATACAAATAAATACAAGGTAATTGGGGCCATAAGCAACTGAGGGGGTCAGAAAAGGCTTCAAGCATGGTATTTGTGGTGAGTTTTGAAGGAAACAAGGGGTTCTAGGAGGTGGAGATAGACTTGGAGGGAAGACAACCAGTGAGAATTCATGGAGATAGGAGATACAGTATCATATATAAAGAATAATAATAAGACCAGTCCGGCAGATCCAGACAATGTGGGAAGGAAAGGAATTTATAATAAGACTAGAAAGGTAGGTTGTTCCCATATTGTAAAAACTTAAAAAAAATGAAACAGAGAAGTTTATATTTAATTCTAGAGGCAATAAGGATCCAATATTGGTATTTATTGTGTAGGAGAATGAAATAGTCAGGCTTGCACTTTAAGAAAATCACTTTAGCAGCTATTTGAGAGATAAAATAGAATGGGGTAAGACCTAAGGGAGGGTTAAGAAGTTATTGCAGTAGTCTGGGACAAGAAGTGATGAAACTGTACTCTAGGATAATACCATGAAGGTAGGAATTGGCAAGTAGGTGGTTCAATGGATAGAGCACTGGGCCCAGTATCAGAAAGACCTAAGTTCAAATCCAGCTTCAAACATATGCTAGCTGTGTGACACTGGACAAGTCACTTAACTCTCTTTGCCTCAGTTTCCCTATCTGTAAAATGAGCTGGAAAAGAAAATTGCAAACCACTCCAGTATATTTGCCAAGAAAACACCAGATGGGGTCATGACCAAAACAACTGACCAACAACAAGGAAGGACACATTCAAAATGGACAACTTATAGGACTCATCCATCAGTATACACACACATATAGCACATAGTGCTAGGCACATAGTAGACACCTAATAAATTATTGTTTTTTATACATATATACGTATGTGCACATATACAAATATATGCATATATATGTGAGTATTGACAAAGGTCAATGGAGAGGTGCCTAATGATTGGTTGTAAGTGGCCTTCAAGGAATTATAAAGTTGAGTCAGTATAAAGGATATCATTAAAGAAATGTATGATCAAAATTGGCATGTCACATGGTATGAGCTGGGAATAATCTAGTATGTTTGTAATTCCAAGAGAAAGCAAGAAAGACCCCCAGTCCTCTGACAGTGAACTTAGGTGAGCTTATTGTGTTGTGTTCATCCTTCGTTGCCCAAGATGACCACGCCATCAAAGAAATGATGACATGATTTGCACTTAACTTTGTTTTGAGTGAGGGAGGGCTGTGCAAGTCACCAGCCTCACTTCTCCTCCAGAGCCATCTGAATCCAGTGACCTGATATTCCTCAGGATGACTGGAGATGACCCAGGATGCACTGGAAGACATCTTTGCAGGTACTCACTTAGGATGATGCAACACCCATTCATTGAAAAGGCCTGTTTAAGAAGTAGCCAGGGCATGGCCCCTTTAATGAGGTCAAGAAAAAGAAAGACTTCGAGGGGAGGGCGGGAGGGGAGGAAAGAGGAGAGGAGAGGAGCCAGGAAAACCCAAATCCACTGGGCATGTTTTGGTCATCCAAATTTATCTTCCTTTGGAGAGGAAAAGGAAGGGAAGGAGGAGGCAGACTGGAGAGGAGGAGGTGAGTTACCCAGCTAGCTGGTTCCCCATTCAGCCAGCTGCATCTACTCACAGGATTGTGTTCATCCTTCGTTGCCAAAGAAGACCATGCCATCACAGAAATGATGACATGACTTGCACTTGACTTTGTTTTGAGTGAGGGAGGGTTGTGCAGGTCACCAGCCTCACTTCTCCTCCAGAGCCCAGGTGAGCATAAGAGGAGAGTTGAACAGAATGGTCAGGGATGGATGATTTGAAAGCTGCATCCTTGATGAAAGAACTCAGAATGATGAGATCACAGATCTATTTGAGTATTTTCCTGAGTAGCTGCCATTACCACCACCACCCATTTCTGACAGTCTCTCAACTACTCAAAAGTTTCCCAATCAAGGAAAAGAAAAGAGAAAATTATATCTAGACAACTGAAAACAGGTGATACAGTTTCCCTGTCACTTCAAAAACAAAAAAAGCACCCCAGAGTACACAGATACCCAATTTCTCCCCAATAAGTGAAAGCATATCATTGTCACAAAGCACTATAACAACGTAAGATATATTCTTTGTGGTCTTAAATCCACAGTCTGCTCATTGTTTATTTTGACTTAGACCAGAGGGGAATATCATATGTCTGACTGACCCTGATTTGTTGCCTAACAAGGTAGGAGAGAAGCAGTGCTTGGACAAGGCATATGTGGCCCAAGGCAAGTTTTGAAAATTGCACTCTGTGTGTGTTACTCTCTGCTAGAAGCTCTGAGCCCTCATTCACTGTTAACACTTACAAATGACTTATCACAAAATAAATACTGCCAAGCCATAGAGAGTAGAATTTTCTAGTACTAAAAATATGTGCAGGCAAAAAAATTTATATTGAAAGTGTCCCTCTCAGCCCTAGTTGGCTGCCTCCCATACCTGCTCCAGTCTCAGTTCTAGAAGGAAATGTCAGAGGACCCAACTTCAGAATTCTAGCTCTATTTCTTACTGCCAAGTTAATTTTGAGCAAATCACTAATATTTCTGGGTCTCAATTTCTTCATCTGGAAAATGATAAGATTAAATAATACAATGGCAGCTAGGTGATGCAGTGGATAGAGTGCTGGGCCTGGAGTCAGGAAGACTCATCTTCCTGAATCCAAATCTAGCCTCAGACACTTACTAGCTATGTGCCTCTGGACAAGTCACTTCATCCTGTCTGGCTCCATTTCCTCATCTGTAAAATGAACTGGAGAAGGAGATAGCAAATCACTCTAGTATTTTGCCAAGGAAACTCCAAGTAGAGTCACAAAGAGTCAGATACAATTGAAACAACTGAACACAAAAACAATACTAAATTATTTAATTTTAATTTAAAAACATTAAACCACTGTGGTCTAATATTTGAAGCCCCTTTCAGCTTTAACTCCTGTGATTCTATCATCTTTCCTTCTGTATCTCTTCCCTCCTTCCCGAATCCAGTGGCCACCAGCCCAGATCCTAGACCTTATAACTTCTGTTCAACTCACCTTTCCCCTACCTTTCCTGCCTCCAAGCCCAATGAACATTTTAGAAACTGTTCTCAAAAGGTCAGTCCTAAAGAACTTATCATTTATGACAGACAAATGTCCAACCCTGAAACCTACAGAGTGCCTGAGAGTTCGTCACTATTTCATCCTGCTTCAAGCTCTATCTTATCCCAATCGGTTTTGGATCCTAGAGGGTCAAGGAAAATGATAATCACATTATGCTCATTGTGGTTGAAGTTAGTTAAGGAGGGTTCAGAGGGAAAGCTCGGGAGAGAAAGGCTGGATACTTCTGGTGGTAGAAAAAAAGCTGTAAAGAGAGTGGGTGCTTATTGCCTGGGGAGCGGTTGAATACTTCGTAATATATGAAGAAAAATGAAATGTTTGTTGCACCACAAGACACCATGAAAAAAGAGAACTGGGAGAAATGTGGTATGATTTGTGTAAATAAATGCAGAGGGAAATAAGAAAGATTAGGGGAACCTTATACAAGACTCCAATAATATAAACAAAAAGGAAGGCAGAGGGGTTTTAATGACCACTCTTGGCTAGAAAACAGCTGACAAATTGCACCTCCCTCCTTTTAGTAGAGATGTGGGGGAACTGTAGGTGTGCTGTATGTTCTTTTTATTTATTCGAGTGGGTTGGTTCTTGTTGGGTGGATGGGGATATACCTAGAAGTGATTGTGGAGTTTGTTTGGTTTTTTTTTAAAGGCATCAATAAAACATTTTCAAAGAGATTTGCTGGTTATTCTTCCTACCCCCAGAATGTCACTCCCACCTTCTGACAGCTACTACCCCCCTCCCCAACTCCAGCTTCCCAGGTAGAATAGTCAATCAATTCCTGACCCCAGGGCCAAGAAGAATAAAAATGTTTTTTTGTTTTCCCTTGAAGGAATTGAAAAAAGGAGTCTGCCCTCACCAACATCCAGGGAGTTTTAAAAGCTGTTAATATTCCATCTTGAAAAATGAAACTCAAGGGAAGCAGGAAAATGTACAGAGATACACTGGGTAGAATTAGCTAATTGCTAGTTATTACTGTTTGCTCTCAGAAAGAAAAGGTTGGACTAGAGGAAGACGAAGTTGGTAAATGTCTCCCTTCTCAGAAATGATGCAAGGGGAGATGGGGAGATGCAAGGGGGTAGGAAGGCAGAAAGAGAAAGACAGCTACCTATAATGAGGTGAGGAAGCTCACTTGATAAGGAAGAGGGATTCCAAGGAAGAAAATTCAAGGCAGTTAGGCTGAATCAATAGTGAAAAGAGGCTGAAGTGAAATGTTTGGGACTCTCACTTTACCAGGCAGGTGTAAAGAAATGAACTGTCTAATTAAGGTAAGTATTTGACCTTGGGTGATAATGATTCATATTTGTGTATCCCTGGAAGTTTGGGGGAGGATATTACATACATTATTCCTTTTGATCCTCATAACAATGCCCTTTGAAGTTGGTGCCATTATTATCTCCATTTTACAGATGATGACACTGAGGCTGGGAGAGGTTAAATGATAGCTGGTATCTAAGGCAGTAATCTGAACCTGAATCTACCTGACTCCAAGTCCAGCACTCTCTACTATGCCATAGTATTTCAATGACAAGAATTAGGAGTAGGTAAAATTGTGACCTGGGTAAAGTTGGTTTTCAGCTGACAAACCTCCCTTTCTGGTCTTCCTAATAAGTTGGAAGGGACAGCTAACACAGTGCATAACCAAGAAAGGATCTAAAAAGATCTAGGGATGCACCTAATAAAAAGAAATTCAAGAGGAATAAATATTAAAGTCTTACACTGAGATTCAAAAAGCCACCCTCAGGTGGCCACCTCCCAGGACTGGGAGTTTTCGTGGGCTACCAGCTCAGTGTCCTTAGTAATGTTCATGTCATCTTGGTTGCATTATGGGTCCAAAGCAGTGACTGGCCCAGGATGCCCAAAGCATCAAGCAAGATAAAATAACAGTGAACTTCTAGGCAGGATCTCTGGGATTCCGGGATAGGCACTTGTCTGTCATAACTGGTGAGTTTATTAGGGTGTTTTTTCCTAAGAACAGTTCCTGAAGTGTTCACTGGGGTGGGAGGCAGGGAGGGATGGTGAAAGGTGAACTGAACAGAAGGAACAGTTTAGGGTTTGGGTTGGTGGTCACTATAGTTGGGGTGTGAATGGAGGAAATAAAGGAGGAAGGATGATATAATTATAGGGCTTAAAGCTGGAAGAAACCATTTTACAGAAGAAGAAACTGAGACCTAGAGAGGTTAATCTGCAATTTATTCCGTATATTTCTTTCTTGTATGTAACTATTTGTGTATTGTCTCCTTCATTAGAGTGTGAACTCCTAGACAGTGGGACTATTTTTTGCCTTTCTTTGTATCCCAGAACTTAGCAGAGTGTGTGACACATCAAAGATACTTAATAAATGTTTGTTGCCTGACTAATTGACTGGCTCAGAATCAAACTGGTAGTAAAAAGTGAGGCAACTTGACAGTGCAGTGGATAGAGCATCAGCCCTGAAGTCAGGAGGAGCTGAGTTCCAATCCAGTCTCAGACACTTGCCCAGAGTCACTTAACCCTGGTTGCCTGGGGGGGAAAAATCAAACAAAGCTTCCAGGCATAAGGAAGTAAGGCTCAATTTAATACTTTATCCTGGTCTGATGACATCTGGAATATTCTGTTATCTGGGTCACTGTTCAAGAATTCTTAACTTGGAAAGTATCTGATGGAAGACATCCAGGACATTGAAAAGCCTTGATTCTAAGTGATATGAAGATTGGATGAAACAACTGGGAATGATTAACCTCAACATGAGAATGGGGACATGATAATAGATATTTTCAAGTAATTGAAGTGGTATTATATAAAATAATAGCTTGTATTCATATAGCACTTTTGTTGTTGAGTCATTTCAGTCATGTCCAAGTTTTTGTGACCTCATTTGGGGTTTTCTTGGCAAAGATACTGAAGTGATTTGCCATTTCCTTCTCCAGCTCATTTTACAACTGAGGAAAGTGAGGTAAACAGGGTTAAGTGACTTGGCCAGGGTCACACAGCTAGCAAGTATCCAAGTCTGAATTTGAATTCAGGTCTTCTTTGACTCCAGATCAGGTGCTCTATCCATTGCAGCACCTAGTTGCCCCATTTAGTTGGAAAAGTATTTGTGAAACACTTTCCATGCATTATTTAGTCTTTAAATAACCCTATGAAGTAGTCATTAATATTATTCCCATTTTATAGATGAAAAACCTAGGCTTAAAAGAAGAGACTTGCCCATGATCACACAACTAATGAGAGAGGATTTAAACTCCTATCTTCTTAATTCAAAGTCCAACACTATTAAGTATGCTGTGTTGCCTGCCTCTGTTTGGTCCTGGAGAGCATGACCAGAAGCAATGAAAAGTTGCAAAGAAGTCAAATTAGCCTTGAAGTCAAGAAAAAAATTTGCTACCACTTAGAGCTCTCTGAGGGGAATTGGCTTCCTGGGGAGGTGGTGGGCTCCTCTCCACTGGCCTTCGAGAAAAGACAGACTGAAGGCTTGTTGGGTACGTTGTGGTGAGAACTCCTTTCAGCCATGCATTGGACTAGATCTCTTGAATTTTCTCCTAGCTCTTGAATTCTGTGAGACTGCCTCAGAGCAGCGCTGAGGATAAAAGGAGGTAATTTATGTAAGGCATTTCACAACTGTGAAGTGCCATATAAATGTCAGTTATTGCCACTGTTGTTATTTGTGATCTTTGTCACAGATTGTGGAGTACAAAAAAAAGAGATGGAGAGGCCAGGAAAGCATTTGGGGGCATGTCAAACACAGGGGGGAGGCATAATAATAATAATAATATTATTATATAAAATATATAATAATTTAATACTATAATGTATTTATATTATAAAATATATTTAATATAATGATATAATTTGATATATGGTTGGATAATTATTATACTAGTTAGAATTTTTATAATACTTTAAGATTTGCACAGCACTTTACAAATGTCTCATTTTATCCTCACAAAAACCCCAAGAGGCAGGTGTTGTTATTATCATCACTGTCTTGCAGATGAGGGAACTGACACAGATGAAATTATGCCAGTTATAGAATTCAAACTTGCTCAGGGTCCTCCAGCTAGTGTGTGTTAAGGGTAGGATCTGAACTCAGACCTTCCAGACCCCAGATCCCAAACTCTAACCACTGAACCACCTACAGCAAAAGAGACTTCGTCCTTCTAGAAAGCCGAGAACAAAAAGGGAAGACTCTTAGGGAGGAGAGAGAAATCCCAACTAGGGAAATGGTCCAACAAGATCAAATGGGGGAGTTTAACTCAACTTTGGGAATTAGTCCCTTCTAGGATCAAGAGTGGAGGTAGCTTATGGCTCAGTGGATAAAGTACTGGGCCTGGAATCAGGAAGACCTGGGTTCAAATCCACCCTCAGATACTTCCTACCTAAGTGACCTTGGGCAAATCACTTAACCTTTGATTGCCTGGCAAGAAGGATCCACTAGAGAAGAAAATGTCAAACTACTCTAGTATCTTTACTACAAAACTCCAAATAGTGTCACAAAGTCAGATATGACTGAGACACCTGAACAATAACAAGTGTAAAGAGTAAGTATGTAGGAGGATTACATCCACACTCCTCATGCACCCTAACCTGCACTAGGACTGTTACCTTCTGGAAATCACCACCCTCAGTTTCATCTTCATCCTCATCATTAGGAGTTTGATTTTCACTCTGTTGACTATGAGTAAAGCACTGACACTTGGTACCATTGAATGAGAACGGTATTCTTTTGCCATTTTTGTTTGCTCATTGTTCTCTTTGATTTGGGGCAATTTCAACCTTCTTTCTGCCAGAATGGAATAAAATGGAAAAGCATTTTATTAAGCACTTACTAGAGCAAATGCTGTGCTAAGCATTATGAATGCAAATAGTAAACTACACACTGATTCCTCTCAAGGAGTTCACATTCTAGTTGGGTGGGAGAACAAAACCAGGGGGAGATAAGTTCTTCCCTCTCATCTCTAGGGGCATCCTTGAGACAAGCCAATAGAAGAGTCATTACAATACCAATAGGAAGGAAGTCTTGGGTTGTCTTTCTTCTTAGTAACCCAAATGCTCTCCCATTTCTTAGGGATTTCCAGTCAAGGGAGGAGAAGAATCAAATCAAAGGAGTTACAGCAATGATTTATATCCTTATTGTAAAGCATAATTTGAAGAGAAGAAGAGGGAGAAGAAAGGAGAAAGTTTGAGAGGATCAGGACCAAAAGGAAAAAGGAAACAAAGAGTAAAAAGAAAGGGGTAAAATGGAGGGAAGGAAAAGAAAAAGGAAGAAAGGCAGCTAAGAAAAGTCCATTGGATTGGACAATGTCAAGGTCACTAATGGTTTTGGAGATAGTAGTTTTAGTAGGTTCATTACAAGATATTGCAAGGGGCTCCGTTTTCCACTAGATTGCTCTGTGAAGTATTCTTACAAGTTAGTTGGTAGTCAATAAATATTCATTATGTACCTATTCTATTAGTTGCCAGGCACATACTAGGCACTGGGGATACAAACAGGAAAAAAGACAATGCCTGCTCTCAAGAAATTTTCAACTTAATGGAGGAAGATAGTACGCACAAGGAAGTAGAAAAAAAAAGGGGAGGGGAGGTGCCAGAGGGTACCAGGCACTAGGTCATGATGTTCATGGAGTCAAAACAAAAACAGAGTATGGGCACTTAGGTGGTGCAGTGGATAGACCACCAGCCCTGGAATCAGGAGGACCTGAGTTCAAATCTGGCCTCAGACACTTCCTAGCTGTGTGACCATGGGCAAATCACTTGAATCTCAATTAGCTCTCAAAAAAACCCCAAAAAACCCCAAGCAGTACACCTGATAAAAAACGAAGTTAACCGAAAAATTCTGAGCCCTTTATAAAAGGAGGCTTTGCGAAGAATTATTGTTCCATTATCCAGCCATCCAATCAGAGGAGATAGGTAAATGAGGATGTTAATGAGGTGTTGAGTATTAAAGATGAATTAATCTCTGTGATGATGAGATTTCAGGTGATGAGTTTATCCTCAAGGAGGAATGATATTCAAGGTTGCAAGACCTTATATAAGAATGAGTTACCATGGGAGAGTTTGGAGACCCTTTCCCCAGAAGTTGGTAAGATAATCATAGCCTTTTTAAAGGATTTTAGATGTCCTCCTGTTCGACTTCAGTGCTTGAACTTCCTCTGTTTACCTTGGCGACTGGTCATCTGGCATCTGTTTGACAAGAAAAGATGATAATTACCCATCTGGCTGGGCATCTGCTTGGAAGTAGAAGTATGGATTCCAGAGTCTCAAGATAATTGCTAGCATGAAAATTCTCTGCTGCTTTGGTTCAACTCCGAGAGGATCCTATATCTCTCTGAGGGCTGCCAACAAACATTTATTAATTACCCACTGGACCAAGGCTGAGGATACAAAGAAAATCACACACACACACACACACAAAATTCTTGACCTCAAAGAGTTCACAGTCTAACGTGGTAGACAACATTCAAACAACTATGGACAAATAAATATATTTCTACATGTTTCAGAAAATGATTCTTGTTGTAATCATTATCTTGGAGATTGAGAGCTTCCCCTACCTCTCCCCACTATCCCTATCCCCTTCTGTCAAAGTTCATCTGAAGGATATTACTGATAATGAGACTTCATTGAGTCTCATCCTGGTCTAACCCCAATCCAAGTCTGAATTGATTCAATCTTCTCAGGCTTGGGTAGAGACATATTCTTCTACCTAGATAGCCAAAGGCTGGGAGTAATCTGGTATGGAGAATGGTCTAATAGAACCTCTGTCCAGAGGTAAAATAATGGTGGAGTGATAGCCCCTGTTGAAAAGGTTTATAAACTGGGCACTCCAATCTCCAAATTAAGTCAGTTCTGTACTGTCCCCTTTAGGGGCTCCCAGTTCTGGACTGTAAACGTGATTCAATGTATGTCACCAGCTTGAGAGAAATTAAAACATGGACACACAACCTAATTCATTTGTCTCTTTCCTAGAACAAATTCTGTGAAAGGTTGACAATATACAGACTAAATATAAATAAAATATACAAGATAAATTGGGGATAATAAACTGAGGGAAGGCACCAGAATTAAGAGGCATTAGAAAGGCATAGAAGGTGGGATTTTAGCTGGATCTGAAGGAAGCCAAAGAGGTCAGGAGGTGGAGGTGGGGAGGGAGAGAATTCTAGGCATGGGTGATAACCAAAGGAGATCACGGTCATTGGATTGCTTATATTTGGAGTGGTGTAAGGTAGGTATGAGAGGTTTGAAAAAGTAGATGTAAAAGTAGAAAAGAGCCAAATTATAGAGGTCTTTGAATGCCAGATGATTTTATATTTGGTCCTGAAGATAAAAGGGAGCCACTGGAATTTATTGGAGAGGAGGGCTTGAGTTGGTGAGACCTGCACTTTGCAAGCAAACACAATAAATTTAGGATGCTACAAACTTTTTTGTTTTCATCTGCTGCAGTTAGCAAAGGACTTTTTACATAGTAAGTGCTTAATAAATGTTTCGTTCATTCATATACTACTCACAGGGCCCTTCCAGGGCCTGGGAACCCGAAAGACTCTAATTTTGCTCTACGCAAAATTCAACAAGTAGGGGAATCCACCCCAATCCACACGCTATCCAATGACCACACCTTTCCTCTCTCTTATGGGTAGTTTCCTTACATTTCTTTTCACGGCCCCTATCACACAGGACCTTGTCTCAAGAAAGAATCTGTTAAACTTATTTGGAAAAAAGTAGCAAGTCCTCGTGGGTGTCTTGGTCTTTAATAGTAGTTACAGGATTTCGAGGGGATGTTCATAAAAGAATTAGAAGGGCCAATGATGCATAAAGCAATGGACCTTCAGTGTTGGTTGGTTGTTGTCCTTTGTTCTCGAAGATAATATAACATAACAAAACATAACAAAATAACATCACCATGATAAAGTGAAATTTCAGTGTGTCTGACTGGCTGATCAGACCAATATGAGTTCAGAATGCTCTACCACAGGTTGGGCACAGATAGTTCATGTGAATATTTGAAGAGGATACTCCAAATCTGCACATCCTACATTTACTTTGTGCTGCCTCAATTCTGCTTTGCTCATAGAGCACAGCACCCTTTCTGATGTGGGCATGCTATGCTGAGCGGTCCTGTGCACAGTCATATCCAAAGTTCTTGAAAGAGACCTTGAGAGTATCCTTGCATCGCTTCTTCTGACCCCCATATGATTGCCTGCCCCATATTGAGTTCTCCTTAAAATAGTCTTTTTGGCAAGTGTACATTTTGCATTTGAACAACATGGCCAGCCCATTAGAGTTGCTCTCTCTGAAGCAGTTTGAATGCTTGGCAGTTGAACTGGAGCAAGGACTTCAATGTCTGGTACCTTGTCTTGTCAGGTGATTCTCAGAATCTTCCTAAGACAGGCCTTCAGCGGCCTAAAAGAAAATACTCAGGATTAAAAGAATGGAGGGAGAAGGGAAAGGAGGGAAGATTACAACTGAGGACATCAAGTACACCTTTCTCATTTTGCAGGTGAGGACACTGAGGCATAAAGAGTTTCATTGACTTTCCCAGAATCATATAGCTAGCTGCTAAGTTTCTAAGAACAAGTTTTAAACTCAGTTCTTCCTGACTCCAAGTATACATAACCAAAATGATTATGGAGGCTCCAGGTGAGTTGGTCTTTGGACAAAGAAAGTGGGAGAGAGGGGAAAAAAGTCAACAACGGGCCTTTGGAGAGATCACTCTTAGATTCAGCACTCTCACTTCTACCACCTTCTCCTCACTCCTCCTAGTCCCATGAGGGAGCCTGGTTCACAGTCACTTTCACAGTAAGCATCTGAAGGACTTGGTTTTGATCGGTAGGAGGAGGGTTATAGCTCAGATGCACCCAATAGGTTTCTCATCTCTGATGTCACAGGCAGGGAGAAATGCAAGAAGTGGGACTGAAGCGAGTAAAGTGGGGAAAGGCAATAAGAATTAGAAATAGTCTCTTATTTGCTTCCAACTACTCTGAGATGTAGGCGCTATTATTATCCCCATTTTACTGTAAAGAAAACTGAGGTTAAGTAACTTTCCCAGAGTCACAACCATGGGGTATGGACCTTGAAAAACCCTCCCCAACTTTCCTAGAATTTTCCCACATAGTGTTCTCCTGAGGCATGGACTCATCCCAGTAATTCTCTCAACTGGTCCTTCTTTCATTGTGGGCTGCTCCCAAACCTCCCATTCTCTGTAACCTCCAGACCTAGTCCAGCCTTTCATTGTCTGGATGGCTCCGGGTTACTTCCCACCCTTGATTCCATCTAGCCCCCTTCTACATGGCCTTGGCATTCCCCTGGGGCACCTGGCCCTTCTCTGGTACCTCCCAGTCATTGCAGTCTACTGGCCACACCCATCCAGATCTTCCTCACAAAATCTTTTTCCTATAAAAAGAATTAATCTTTATCTACTAAAAGATTTTTTGAATCTCGCCAATTGTGACAGGTGATCTACTAAACCTTGTCTTTGGCTGAAAGAAGGCTTGGGTCAAATTCATTTGAGGCAGGACCCACACATAGTTTTTCCTTGAATTTTGGGGTCCCAGCACCCGTAAACCTCAACAACACAATTAGTAAGTGTCTCAGACCAGATTTGAACTCATCTTCCTGACTCTAGGCCCACCTCTGTTATCTGCTGCACCACCTAGCTGACTCAGATAGTTGATGTGAGGGGGTGGTGGGTATAGCATCCACAACAGCAGAGATACCTGGCAGCAAGGGAAATTTGTGGGCCTCAGAAAACTCCCTAAGTCAGGTGTCTTGGATTTTCCCATTGATAATTAAATCTTTACCCCTTCTATCGGTATTTGCTTTTAAGTAGAAATAAAATCCAAAGCTAAAATAACAGTAAAATTTCAGGCACAGAGGAGAAGAAATATTGGAAGGCAGCAAAGCCTTTCAGGGCACAGAGAAGACATAGAATAGGGGAAAGTTGTGATGCATGTTTCACCTAACATGGGCATCTCAACTGAAATAACCATTGATGACTAATTACCAGCATGTTTTGCTTAACATACACACCATGAATGAAGTGGGTCTCACAGATAAGACTATTTGTTCACTAGTAATAACTTGTAATTACTTTCAAGGAAGTCCAAAGACCTTACAAACCCAAGTGGGTCTTGTGCCAATGGCCAGCCAGGAAGAACTCCCCCTAGCCTTCACCACCATGCCCTGAGTCTTTGAATCCCCTCTTAGTCAGGCTGATTGTCTCATCCAGAGCTCAGTTACCTTAGCCTTTATCTGGGGTGACCCCAGAGAGTAGAACTCAGGTTACTGGGGACTTAGATAAACAAACCACTAGGGGCCTCTGTACTTTTTATGCAAAACCGCCAATATCCATTTCCTCCCTCTCCCAGAGTTCTGCAAAACATAATTAATAACAAAACACGGGGGATTTGGTGGCAAAGACACTTTATGGAAACATTTATTATGCAAATAGCTAAATGAATCGCATACATTTGCATCATATTAAATATTCTGTAGCAAAGCAGCTCTAATGAAAACTGCTATATAATTTGAGTATTTGGGTGGAGAGAGGGAGACAAGGAGGACCAAGAACACAATTAGGGAGGCCAATTTTTGCAGCCCTCTTCTTGGGAACTTAGTAAGCAGGTGGAGCTCCATGATGACTTTCCTCCTAAGAGCTGAGCCTGAGGCACTTGGGGGAAATAACTGATTTTCTAAAGTGCTCCGTTTGTCTGTCTGACTGTAGTTCCCTGTTCTTCCTTCTCCAAAAGGCACTCTCACTTTCACCCTGTAGTATGATTTTATTCCCATGTCACTGAAGAGTAAAATGAAAGAGAAACAGTCAGGTATGGCAGAAAAAGGAAGTTTATTACAACCCCTACAATCTCCAAACCCAATCTTACTACCTCTCTCCCATCTCAACATAAGTGGTTGGCTATAAACTAATATGCATTTCATTTTATTTTATTTTATTACCTCTTGCCTTCACTAAAACTTTATACCTTACAGAAGTTTCACCCATATGTATCATTCTTTTTTTTAAAAGTAAGCTATTTCCATGACTTCCAAAAAGCATAAAGATTACGTTTTGAGAGTGTTGCCTATATAACTCAGGAATGGAAGTTCCCATAAATATAAACTCCTTGATAGTAAGGATTATGTCATTTTTTGTCTTTGTATCTCTCATGCCTAGCCCAGTGCCCAGTTTACAGTAGGTGCTTAATAAATGCTTTATAACTGATATAAATATCTGTGTTAATGTTATTGTTCATGGTAGGTTCCCTGATGAATGATAATAAAGAAGCCTGTGTAGTAAGTGCCCTGGGAAAAACACTGGCTTTGGAGTCAGACAACTTGGGTTCTGGCCCTAATTACCAGTGTCATCTTGAGCAAATCACTCAACACCCAGGGTCTCAGTTTCCTTATATGTAAAATCAAAGTTTGAACTAAATGATCTCTAAGGCCTCTTTTAGTTGTAAAACCACAATCCTAATAATTCACATTTACATAGGGTTTTAAGGTTTCCAAAGTATTTTTCTCACAACACCCCAAAGTGTTAAGTAATGCAAATCTCGTTATCCGTACTTTACAAATGGAGAAACTAGGGCCGTGAGAGATTGAATGACCAGCCCACATCTACACAGATAGTGAAAGGTTGATCTGATACTGGAATCTCCATCTCTTCTGACTCCAACCATCACTGCTTGTGGTTCCTTGAAGAGGATCAAAATGACATCACTCTGTTGGAGTCAAGGTACAGTGGGTCCAACTGTGGCTATCCAACCAAAATGAGCTTGGAAGGTTCTACCACAGGTCAGGCACAGATAGTTTGTGTGAACATTTGGTGTGGAGATGTCTCTAAATTTGCACATCTCATGTTTCTTTTGAGCTACTGCAATTTTGCTTTGCTGATAGGACACAGAACCTTCTTTGATCCTTTGCCAGTGTCTCTCACATCTTACAACTGATTCTAAAGTTCTTCAGAGAGACTTTGAAAGTGTCCTTGCATCACTTCTAACCTCCATGTGAAGGCTTGCCTTGTCTAAGTTCTCTGTAAAAAAAATAGTCTTTTAGGAAAACCTATGTTTAGCATGCAATATAGTCAACCCACCACAGACAACACTCTCTGGAGTAGATTTTGAATGCCTGACAATTCAACTTGAAAATGGTCCTCTGTGTCCCATACCTTATCTTGCCAGGTGATCTTCAGAATCCTCCTAAGGCAATTCAAATGGAAGTTTTCTCCAAGGCTAGCATTTCAGCCTCAAAGTGGCTAGAGAAGAAGCAACTGGGAGAGAGTCATAGATCAACTACCTTCTTGCAATTTCAAAGACTCCTGGACCTCATGATACAATTCTCCCCCTGGTTTTTGAAGAGCATCCCTGTTTTTCATCTCTGACTCTGCCATTTGTCTTCTTACTCTCAACTTCCAGAAGTTCTAACTAAAAGTTTAGGGTTGGCCAAAGACAATGATTTTCCAACTCATAGTGATGGAGGCAGGTTTCAGTTATGGACAAACTACAAATGTGGATACATAACAGCATAGTAATGTCCCTTAGACAGCAAATGAGGAACTCACTGGCCCTTGTCAGCAAGACAGAGACTTAGGTCCTTTCTATTTCTGCACCATACCCTTTGATTAGCTCCACATGACGGTAGAGAATTTCTCAGGCAGATTAAATGCCACCAATCTTCTGATTCAATCCAATTCAACAAACACTCATTTAACATGCATTATGTTGGAGTCAGAGAGACCATAGTTCAAAAACTGACTCAGATATTCATTAGCTGTGTAACTGTGGTTAAGTCACTCTCAGTTTTCTTATCTGTAAAAAGGGGGTTGATAATAGCACTTACCTTTCAGGGTAGTTGTGAGGATCCAAATGAAGCTATATGAAGATAAATACAACATATGACTCAGCCCTTTCCATAAAAAAAAACAAAAAAAAACCCTTAAAATCTAGTTGGGGAATTGGAATGTGTAAAATCCCTTAAAATATACCAATGGCAGCATTGATCTAAGTGACAATTAGAGTTTGGGCTTTAGATAATAATCTGTTCAGTTATTTTTCAGTATGTCCAACTCTTTGTGACCTCATTTGGGATTTTCTTGGCAAAGATACTGGAATGGTTTGCCATTTCCTTCTTCAGCTCATTTTACAGATGGAGAAACTGAGGTAAACAGAGTTAAGTGACTTGCCTAGGGCCATAGAACTAGTAAGTGTCTGAGGCTGGATTTGAATTCAGGTCTTCCTGACACCAGGCCCCAGTGCTCTATCCACTGAGCACTTAGCTTAGATTTATAAAGCACTTTGATTCTTAATTACTTTAGGTTATTATATCCTCACAACAATCCAGTGAGATAAGTGCTCTTCTTATCCTCATTTTACTGATGCAGACTAATGCAAAACAAAGTTAATCTAGTCCAGGATTACATTGCTAGTAAATACTTGGGGCAGATTTAAACCTATGACTTTTTTTGACTCTAGGTCTAGCACCCTATCTTTCTTCTTTGTAAGGGATTTTATTGGATGACTGAAAGTTTACCTCATTTCTTTATGTTTTTAATTATCAACAGGCTCAATTCTTAGGGACTCAAGGCATCTCTGAAGGCCAATAGGCATTTATTCATGATTAATAAGACTGAGTGGTATGAAGCAAAGACCCCAGGCTGGATGACAGAATTGTCCCTTTCGTGTTAGTTTCAAATCTGTTATCAGAGTTGGCTACACTGGGATTGTTATTACTGAGCTCATCTATTAAGCAGCCTCTTCCTCTGGATAACAAAGAGACAATTAAAGGATTAGTGTCATGGGCTGTTTTCACAGGATCATAGATCAAGAATTGGAAAGGATGTTAGTGGCCATCTAATCAGCAGCCCCTCATTTTTCAGATAAGGAAACTGAGACCCAAAAGATAAGTAACATGTTATAAGGAAAGGTTAACAACAGAAGGACTAACCACCAATCCCACACATCCTGCACAGAGAACCAGCTAAGAAAAGAGAAAGTTTTGGGGGAGGAGCCAAGATGGCGGAGTAGAAAGGTACACATATGCTAGCTCCGAACCCACAGCCCATAAAATACCTGTAAAGAAGAACTCCCAACAAATTCTGGAACAGCAGAAACCACAGAACAATGAGTGGAGGAGATTTCTGTTCCCGAGGGACCTGAAAAACCGACACCAAAGGTCTGTCGTGCACTGGACCGGAGCAGAGCCCAGCCCTGCCTTGGCCACATGGCACTGAGAGGAGCAGATCCAAGCAGGCTTCAGGGACAGAATCTCCAGCAGCCCTGCAGTTCCCTCCACCCATGGGAGCTAAAGGTCAATGAGAGAATCTTTTTTGGCTCACTGAGAGGGGAGCGTGGTGTCTCCATAACTCAGGCCCCCTCGGGAGGTAGCAATGGAGGCAGCAGCAGACAAGGGCTCCCGAAGCAGGCAAGAGCTCAGACCCATTATTGAAAGTCTCCACATAAACCCCCTGAGGGAACTGAGCCCCATGTGGCAGCCCTGCCCCCACCTGAGCACCTGAACTTAATCTCACACTGAATAGCAGCCCTACCCAGCCAAAGCCCTAAGTCTGGGAAGCAGCATATGAATCTGAGACCCCCAGCACTGGCTGGGCAGATCTGGAGGCCAGGTGGGTGTGGAGAGGACACTCAGAAGTCAAATCACTGGCTAGGAAAATGCCCAGAAAAGGGAAAAAAAAATAAGATCATAGAAGGTTACTTTCTTGGTGAACAGATATCTCCTCCCATCCTTTCGGATGAGGAAGAACAGGGCTTACCATCAGGGAAAGACACAGAAGTCAAGGCTTCTATATCCCCAACATCCAGAATAAATATTCAATGGGCTCAAGCCATGGAAGAGCTCAAAAAGGATTTTGAAAATCAAGTTAGAGAGATGGAGGAAAAACTGGGAAGAGAAATGAGAGAGATGCAAGAAAAGCATGAAAAGCAGGTCAACACCTTTCTAAAGGAGACCCAAAAAAATGCTGAAGAAAATAACACCTTAAAAAATAGGCTAACTCAATTGGCAAAAGAGGTTCAAAAAGCCAATGAGGAGAAGAAGGCTTTAAAAAGCAGACTTAGCCAAATGGAAAAGGAGGTTCAAAAGCTCACAGAGAACCAGCTAAACAGATTATGCCAGTACTAGACCAGGAACATCACAAAAACCCTGACATGAGATACGTGCCTATTAAGGTAGCAAGGAAAACACCTACAAATGGCTGCTCAGTTCTCCCACCTTTTCCCACCCAGGAGCACTATGAGTTAGATGCCCAAGACTGAGCAGCATTAGTGATGTGCTGGTAAATGTTTGACCAGCAGCTGAGAAGGGGGTTGGGAATGTGCATAGAAGACTGCATAGCACTCTTAAGTTAAATCTACATTTTTAACATTTTCATTACTTTCTTAAGTCTAGACAATCAACTAAACAGTAAATCAAACTCTGATTTATAGAATTTTACTGATTTCTGAGGTGTAAATGCTCACTCTGAAAATTTCAAGAACCCTGGTAGAACTGTTTTCTAGCACACTCCTGCATGTATTTTGTCTGAGCCGCAGATCTTGTACTGGAACTGTCAGAAAGTCAATTGAAACTCTGAAAAAGGAAGAGATTCTTCAGTCTTACACAGAACTCCTTCCTTTCCTTCTTCTTTTTTCCTTCTTCTCCCTTCTGGTTTCTCTCACCTCCTTTTTCCTCCTTTCCTTCCTCTTTTGTCCTATCTTTTTTTCCTATCACATCTCTTTATATTTTGCATATACATGGTTATTAACATGCTACAGTTAAAATTTTGGCTTTTTGAAGGAGCTGTTTTTGTTTATTTTTTAGTATCCTCAGCATTTTGAACAGCGCCAGGCACATAACAAATCCTTAATGTGTGTTTAGGGATTATCTGACTTCTGTCTCTCTCTGTCTTTCTTTCTATCTCTCTCTCTCCTAATTCTCAATCTTCCATCTTCCCTGTTCTCATTTCCCTTCCTCTCTCCTATTTCTCAGGAACAGAAGCCCTGAGGGTAGCAAAGGGAAAATTGGGGGCATGTGTTGGGGTGATAGAAGGCTGAGGTAACTGAGTCAGAGACTAAGGCTGAGGAAGAAAGTGTTCCAGCTGTTGTGGGGAGAAGGGGAAAGACAAAGAGGAGTCTGGCAGCCTTTTTGATACCAGGCAAGCTGTCTGTGGATGAGAAATTGCCTTGCACAGATTGAAGAGGAACACATGGGACAGAGCCTGCCATCTGAGCATGCTTCTAAAGGATCCTCAAACAAATCTGGAGTCCAAACTCTTTCACAGCACAAAAAGAGACTACAAGAAAACCACTCCTAAATTCTTTCCTCTTCTTTCTCTTCCCCTTAACCTCTTTTTTCTCTCATGCCCTCCCCAACCTGTCCTATTCTTTTTTCTTTCACATGCTGTTACTGAGAAGTACCCAGTCCTCCAGAAGACATCATGAAATAGTGGATATAGAGCCAGCCTTGAAGCCAGAAAGACCAGGTTCAAATCTCACTTCTGACAATATGAACTTAGGCAAGTTCAATTCATTTCTCATGCCCTAGAAAACTATGATTGCAAATTGCAGAGAAAGTGCTGATCTGCATTGGTAAAGAGAGCTTTCTCATCCAGGAGGTCCCTATACCTAAATAAGTCACAAGTTCCATCCTTATCCTCCCAGTCCTAGTTTCAAAACCATCAACCATAAAATGGAATCCCATGGTTTCATGCCAGCAGGAAGATGTTGAGCCCATAAATCCCAAAGACCCGTGGATAGTTTCATAAAATATCAGCACTGGGGTGGATGCGAGAGACCTTAGAGACTAGTCCCTTCATTTTGCAAATGAGGAATCAGAAAGTCAGGAGGGAAATGACTATCCAAGGTCATACAAGTAGTAAATGGTATATCTGGAACTTGTAACTAGGCCTTAATGGGAGTAAAGCCAGGCTTCTTTCTGCTAACTATTCTGTGCTTTGAAGGTACACATTTAAACTTGTTAATGGGTAGCCTGGCTTCATCTTAATGGTTACTGAGTCAAACCTAAAGTCCAGAGATCTCAATTCACTTAGTAACTATATGACCCCAATTTAAAATGGGGATAATTGTGTTTGTATTACCTACTTCACAAAATTTCTGTGAGGAAAATGTTTTGTAAACTTTAAAACACTCTATAAATGAAAATTGTTATTCCTATTCGAATCATAAGGTGAAGTCTTTCCAAAATGGAATCTGGCCCTATGGCCCAGAGGCTACTGACTCAACTGACTCAACAGACTTATCAAACAACAATTATTTATTGAGTACATACTATATATCTCACTGAAATTTCTAAATATACCACTTCCTCCTGATACTGTATTCAGAAATGATATTTCTTTCCTTAGATTATGTATACCAGATTGAACTTTTTTGAGAATTTATTGCATTCCATTTATATGACCAAGGCACACAAGAGGCCAGGGAACTCACAATGAGAGGGCACATGCACAGAGAATATGGAAAGATAACCAGGCTAACTCATGATCCTATAGTAGCATCCGTATAAAACAATCTCTGTCCCTGATGCTGCTCTCGACTTCCTCAGAGGAGCTGATGTCACCTGCTGGTGTGTTGATGTCATAAGACTGTGAGCTGCTTGTCCCACTATCTCACTACTATGTATTGCTGGAGTTCTCAGAAGTACAGGTATATTCTTTCTACGTTGCCATCTGCTGAATCTCTGCTCCTGTCCAACATATACTTTTCAATCCAGTGACACTGTTCTCCTGGCTGTTTCATAAACAAGAGACTCCATCTCTCTCTCTCTCTCTGTTTGTTCCTTATGCTTAGAATATTCTCCCTCCTCCACTCTGACTACTGACTTCTCTGGCTTTCTTAAAGTCCCAGCTAAAATCCTACCTTCTGTAAGAAGTCTTCCTTAATCCCTCTTAATTCCAGTGCTTTCCCTCTTTTAATTGTCTCCTAATTATTCTATGGATAGCTTAATATGTGTGTGTATGTATATGTATATATGTGTGTATATGTATATATGTGTGTATATATATGTCTGTGTGTATACACACACACATATATGTTTGCATGTTGTCTTCCCCATTAGATTGTGAATTCCTTGAGGATGGGGACTGTCTTTTACCTCTTTTTGTTTCTCTAGAATTTAGCATAGTGCCTGAAATACAGTAGATATTTAATAAATGTATATAATTGGTTGATCTGATGGGTCTCTCACAAATTATAAGCTACTATGTAGTTTTTTCTCTACAAGAGTGGACCTCCCAGATTGTTTATTTGTATCTCTGGTGTCTATTACAGCTCTTTCATGATTCAAATCTGTACTCCTCCCCCAGTCAGCCAGAGAAGCCCAAAAGTATTGTCTGTCTTTAAAATTTAGTCTACCCTTTCATTTAGGGTAAAAAGTATTTTTCTAGTCTACCTGGGTTCGTGAAAGTGAGCCACTCCATGAATTTCATTTATTATTACTGGGGTTCATCAAGGGCAGATTGGAGTTATCACCTTTAAAATTTTTCCTTCTAATTGATAAAATGACCCTTTTCTCTACGTGAATATAGGCATAGGGATAGGAACTGGATTTGTGATTTCATCATCATAGGGAGTTCCCAGTGAGAACCTTCTTCTACCAATACTGGTTGGCACATTCTCTGATACCTAAAGTCTTGGAGAAATGCTTAAGATCAGTTAGAAGTGAAATTACTGCCCTGGATCATACACTTAGTGTTAGAGATGGTATTCTAACTATATTTGAGTAACAATTGTTAGGTAACAAATACTTGTGGAATTGAATTGATTTAGTTTTTTTTGATTAATTGAACTGAAAAGAGTATATTTTGTGATACATACTATTATAGGGATTCAGAAAAGGGGAAAAAAAATCAATGAGCTAAAGTAATCAGAGACAATCTAATGAAGAGGAAAGAACGTGATCTGGTCTTTGAAGCATGGGTAAGACGTAGGAGGGGAATGAGGCAGTCTAGGTGAAAGGAATATTATGAACAAAGTAATAAGGATAGAAATGAGTATGCTCAAGAAGAACAGTGAGAAGACCTATGCTTGACTGAGGTCAGTGTCTATTTTGAGAAGTAATGGGAGATAAGGTTCATAAGCAAAGTGGGGTCAGATTATGCATGGCTTTAAAAGGCAATTTAGTGAAACTGAAAATCAACATTTATTAAGTGCCCACCACAGTGCAAGTTTGGCGCTGTGCTAAATGGCAGGGGAAAAGCCTGGAGTCAGGAAGACCAGCTAGATAATTATTGACCTTGGTGAGCGTGCTGGTGCATGGGCCAACTCTTGGAAAGTTTAGTCACCTTATGATTTTTCCATAGTCACTGCCTAATATGTGCTGGAAAATAGCTAGACACAGACCAGAGATAACAGAAAATGCAATGTAAATGTCAAATAGCAGTTAACAATCCTAATTAAACAACTACAATTATCCTTTCTGTCATCATCTTCAACATTACTCATCATTACCCCAACATCAGCTCTGAGATCCCTTTGGGCTCAGGAAAAATGGCCAAAGGGAAAGCTAGCAACAGCCCGTGTTGAGACCCTCAAGTGGAATGAAATTACACAAATCAGAAATATTTCTCCAGGGCTTCTAAATATTTAAGACAATGCAATTGTGGCATTTAATGTGACAGAAGATAACAACGGAAAGAAAGATCTATTTGTGCTCTTTTTGTGCCAAATAATGTTATTTTAACCAAAGTAATATGGATTTAGTGTCCCCAACACAGACCCATTGGGTATTTAAAGACTGTTATTGTTAATAGGTCCCTTGGTCCTTACTTTAAGTCTTCTCTTTGTTGAGCTAAATAACCTTGTGACATAGTAGATAGAATGCTAGAGCTGGAGTCAAGAACCATCATCATTATAATCATCACTGTAATTCTCAGTTGAGAAAAATGATTGTTTTCTTTTTATATTAATAACCAATTTTATATGTGGGACCCAAAGATCCTCTCTTTTTCTCTTACTCATTCAAAGGCCAGTCTCTCAAAGACATTTATGACCCTACCCAGACCATCTCCGCTAGGTGGAATTCTTACTGTAACCCCACCATTTTTAGATTTTTAGATCCTTTTGTGTAGATTGCTAGGATGGGGGGGAGGGGAATTAGGTTGGAGATGAGTCTCTTTGTTTAAGAGTAACGATCAGAGTCAGGTCCCTGAAGCCATTCACTAGAAAAAAATGCCCACCTCTCATTATACTATTCATTCTCATTAATTGTTAACCAATCAGAATTGATTTCACCTTTAGAGACATCCCCTTCTCCAAAGGCATTTAAACACTGAGCAGCCTCTATGGGGTGGGAAGGGAGGGGTCTGGTTTCTGAATCATTGATCATTTGGAGCTTATCACTCAGTCTAGGCCAGGGATTCTTTCCCTGTGTGAGACAATTTGAAACAAGACCAAACTAAGCCTCAGCCAGCTTTTTCTGCACATGTGCTCTTAGTCACCAGAAGTACCAAGAAAAACTGTATATGATTAAGTGCAAATCCATCCCTCCTTAGAAGCCACAGAATCTCAGAATTGGAAGGAGCCTTAGAGGTCATCTAGACACAAGGTCTACCAGCTACATATGGCCTAAAACACTCCCAAGTGTGGCCTAAGACAGATTAAAATGTAATTGGGAAATATTTAACAGGATAAATAAAAATACATAATTTGTTGTTCAGTCATTTCATCGTGTTTTGCTCTTCTAGACCTCATTTGGGATTTACTTGACAAAGATACTAGAGAGGTTTGCCATTTCCTTCTCCAGCTCATTTTACAGATGAGGAAATTGAGGCAAACAAGGTGAAGTTACTTGACCAAGGTCACATAGCTGGTGTGTGTCTGAGACTAGAGGTGAAGTGTTACTGACTCCAGACCAAACACTCCATTCACTGCACCAACTAGCTGTCCAATAGAGACAATATTACATTTTAAAGCTGTCAGTATGTGGTCCATTGGGATTTTTATGTGTAAATTGGTGGCCCCCATTTTTTATTCCAGTATTACACTATTGATCTAGACTAATGGCCCACTTGAGGTATGAATCTTCCTCAATGAATCCCTATCAAGTAACTTTGGGAAGAAGCTGGGATGGTGTCCCTAGACAGCATGGATGCCCCTACTCTCACTGGCAGGCCAACAGATTCCCCTGAAACTGTGACTTCTCTCTAATGCCCAGGAGAAATTCAACAATACTACAATTTAATTAAACAAATATTTATTCAGCCCATATTAAATGTGTCAGAGAGGCAACCTAATACTGAAGTCAACAAGATGTGGGTTCGAGTTTAGCCTCTGACACCTACAACATGTATGAACTTGGTCAAGGCACTTAACATTTCATTTCCTAGGCAGTTGTGTCAGACTGTAAATTATAGAACAGGCTCCAGTCTGAATTGGTAGAGGAAGTATATTCACTGAGATTTCCTAATGCCAATTAAAGATGGGTCCACTTGAAAAAGAAAAGCTATTGTGATGTTAGGTCGTGGGATATTAAAACAAAAATGCAACAGCCCCTAACTTGAAGGTATTTAACATTCTTAAATGGGGTTGGGGATGGAAGAGAGGAGGGGTAGAGGAAGCACAATCCACTGTGCCATCTAGCTACCCAAACTATTACAATAACCTTGTAATCATTTCTCTGTCTCAATTCTCCCTCCTCTCCAAGCCATCCTCCAAATAACTGCAAAAGTGACTTTGCTAAAGCATGTCTGACCATATCACTAGCCTACTCAATGAACTCTCTCAGTTCCTTCTTGACTTCCTGATCAAATGTTATTTCATTTTTATCTCATCCTCTTAAAATCTCTATATACAAAATTACTGGTCTAGTATTACTTGTATATATTAAGTAAATATACACATATTAGGTGTGCATGATCAAAAATATTTTAAGAAGACTAATTTAACAGCTATTTGGAGAATAAATTGAAGAGAGGAGATACTGGAAGAGAGATCAGTTAGGAAGGAGGTTATTACAGTCATTTAGGTGAGAGATGAAAAAGTCCTGAACTGGAAGGGAGGGCTCACAGTCATATGGCTTAGAGAGAAGGGGATATAAGTTAAAGATACTGTAAAGGTAGACTCAAGAAGGCTTGGCACCTGATAGAAAATGAGAAGTGAGAAAGAGCAAAGAGATGAAAAATAACTCCAAGGTTATAAACCCGAGTGATAGAATGGTGTTGTCCTTAATTGAAATATGGAAATTTGGAAGAAGGCAGGTTCCAAAGGGAATATAGAGAGGCAGTATGGTATGATGGATACCTGGAGTCAGAAGACACATGTTCAAATCCTGCCTCCGATAATTATTACCTGAGTGTCCTTGGACAAGTCCCTTGGCTTCTCTGGGCCTCAATTTTCTCATCTGTAAAATGAGGGTGTTGGAACAGATGACCTCTAAGGGACCTTGTAGTTCTGGAGCTATGTTCCTGTGAATTGTCTCTTGGGCTGCTGATGATATAAAGGACTCATCTATGGTTGTCATTAAGCAATTAAGCATGGACTGTGTGCCAGGCACTCTGCTAAGTGCTAATCATACAAAAAGAGGCAAAAGTTGGTCCAAGTCCTCCAGGAACATGCAATCTAATGGGGGAGACAATGAGCTAAATACACTGTGACATCAAGGCAGACCTCAGGTCAGACAAGCAAGGGCTAGTAGAACTGCCCTTCCCACTCTCTGAGGAATGGTAAGGCTTGGTCTTTAAACCTTATTTTCTCTGATTGTGCTGTTTAAAGTCAAATGCAAACTCTGTGGCCATAAGGAATATTCCACTGCTTCACCTGCATCGCAATAGAACTCTAGAGACTTTCTTGTCTCTCTTCCTGGTTGCATGTACACTAGGGCCTTTCATGACATCTGTAAAATTACCCGTTTACAGGGAAATGGAAACCAAGCCGGAGGAACAGTAGTGGTACTTGATGGGCCATGACATAATGCCATTTTAACCTCACATAATGCCAACTCTGGCTTAGTCCATGATCAGAAAGCAGGGGGCCAGACTCAATTCCTCTTCTCCTTCATTAATACACTCCAACTTTCCCTATCACAGAATATCAAAATCACCCAGTCAGAGTGGTAGTCTAAACACCCACATTTTGTAGCCAAACTCACCTCCCACCTTGGGTAGACCTTAGCAGCAGATGGAGCTCCAGGCTAAACAGCTTAAACAGCTAAGGCTCCCATCCCCAATCCACCCCACACCTCATAAGCCTAGTACTTGTCACCATTGGAAAAAGCTGGGACATTAGAAATATGAATGTAAGACCCGCTCAGGGTTATGCAGAATAACGGATACCAGGGGCACCAAGGCCTTCCCCCACAGCCTTAGGAATGTTTCAAGGAAAGTCTGCAGGATCTGGT
Organism: Notamacropus eugenii; assembly: GCF_028372415.1. Taxonomy (NCBI): domain Eukaryota; kingdom Metazoa; phylum Chordata; class Mammalia; order Diprotodontia; family Macropodidae; genus Notamacropus; species Notamacropus eugenii. The sequence continues at coordinate 185,464,047 of NC_092876.1, forward strand.
CCCCATCTGCCCCTCTCTTTCCCTCTCTCAAATAGGGGAGGTGTCCATGGTAATACAGGACAACCCTATTTCTGCCTTGATGGATACAGGGGCCTCCCTTCCAGTCTTGGATCTTTGCAAATTCCCTGCCCCTGTTCCTGGAGTAAAGATAGTTTGGTAGTGGGGAGGGGGGTTTCTAACAAGCCCCTGTGAACTTTTTAGGCCTCCCTTCTCCCTGTCATTTTCAGACAGAACTACTTCCAACACACCTTCCTTCTCATCACTGAGACCCTTGTTACCACCTTGGTCATTATATGCTTTCCTTCCTCTCTGCTGTGTTCAGTTTCATCCTGGTCAGCTCTCAGTTGGATCATTTCTCTCCTATCCCTATGCCTGTATTTGCCCTATCCCTCCTCCCTCAGTCAGAGGCACCTGGGACTCTTGAGGAATCTCTGCCCCTCGCTGAGGTCCTGGCCCAGTTATGGGCTATGGATCACATGGCCATTGGGCATCGCTACAGCTGCCCCCATAGAGATTCAAGTCGATCTCTTGTACCCTCTCCCATGTCTCACCCAGTGCCTGCTTCCTGTTCTGCCATTGAAGATGGTAGGCCCCTACTCCAGAGATACATTTCAGAGGAATTAGTTGTCCCCTATACCTCCCCCTACAACACCCCCATCTTTCCTGTTAGGAGGCCTGATAATCAAGATTGGTACCTCAACCAAGACTTCCATGCCATTGATGCCATTGTCCTACCTTGCTCTCCTCTGGTCCCTAATCCCTATACCCTGTTATCCTTAATTCCTCTATATGGTACTGTGTTCGCTGCTGTCAACCTCCACAGTACCTTCTTTTCTATCCTTTGCTTTTACTTGGGAAGGATGACAGTACACCTGGAATATCCTCCCAACAGAGGGCTGACATGAATGACTGGATAGCAAGGATCGTGTGAAATCTGAAGGGTGAATTCAACTCTCTAGCCCTAGTGGTCTTTCAAAACTGGCAGGCACTGGATGCACTCCTTGCAGTCTGAGGGGGCATCTGTGTCTCTGTCAATGAGGAATGCTGTTTTTAATATTAATAAGTCCCAACAGATACAGAATAGCAGAGATGTATTTCATACTAATGCCACTCTGTTAAGGACAAAGGCCATAGGGACCCAGTGGTACAACATGTCCAGTTCCCTTTCCCCTAGAGTGGGTGGTTTGATCAGATCCCTCTTCCTGTCTGTCACTGGAATACTTACTGTCCTCACCTTCATCTTGCTTGGGGTCCAGTTGGGGTTGGCCTTAGCCCATAAATGCTCCACTGCCCTGGCGAATAAAATTATGCTGTCGATAATCATTCCTCTTTGGTCTGCAGGATGAATCTCAGATGTTCCTTTGACCCAAAGGAGGGAATGTGAAAACAGGGCAGACTCCTTGTCACTCTCTGAGGAAGAGTAAGGCTATGTCTTTAAACCTTATTTTCCCTGACAGTGGTTTAAGGTCAAACTGTAGCATTTTGCTGCTTCGCCTACCACAATAGAACTCTGAGGACTTCCCATCCTGACCCTTTTCCTTGTTCCATGTACTGTAGGGCTTCTCATGCCTTCTGTGAAATGCCCTTTTAGCAGGGAAATGGAAACCAAACCCATGGAACAATGGCAGTACCTTACTGAGACACAACATGACCATTTCCACCTAGCTTTGTGGTTTTTGTCTTTTTACTCTGTGCAGACTAACCCCCCAAATAAGCTCAATTCTCCCTGAAGCTCCAGCAGAAATAAAGCACATATAAAACCTAATTCTTTTTGTCTTTCTTAGACAGAACTCTGGGATTGACAACATATAATGAGAAATAATTAAGAAAGGGAAGTCCCTAGAATTAAGAAGGGTTGGGAAAGGCTTCCCAAAGCCCTGAATGGAAAGAATGCATAGAATAAATCCATGAGTGGAAAAACACATCTGTCAGGACCAGACCTGGTGTCTATCTGTCCTATCCTGAGATCAATCCAAAAGGATCCAGGCACCCCTGAGACATGGATGAATCTTAAGGCATGCCTTTACTTCTTGGAAAAGAAGTAAAACAGAAAAAAATGCTCCAAGTGGGGAACTCCTTATGAAGGAATCCTCCAGGTCCAAATATATGATTCCACAGCCTTCGGTGCCCTAGTCTGGGTTTAAGTCCCAGCTTAGTTGTGTGACCTAAGACAAGTCATTCTCTTTCTGGCCTTGACTTTCTCCTCTGAGACTAAATGACCCTTGAGGTTACCTCCACCTCTACTTCCAATGGGTCTAGGACTATTGTCTAGGATCATACTTTACCTCACTGGTTCATCATTTTCTCCTCAGCCTTGAGCTCTACCTTCCACTCAACTAGGATCATTCAGGCAGGAACCAATAATGATAATAAAGGAAACTGACGTAGGGCTTTAAAGTTTATAAAATGCTTTATGTACATTATTTCATTGGAGCCTCACAAGAACTTTATGATTTAGGTAGTATAAGTATTCTTATCCCCATTTTACTGGTGAGAAAACTGAGATGAGAGGATAAATGACTTGTTTACAACTATACACTTAGTAACAGTAGCAGGAGTTCAAACCCAAGGCTTATTGACTCCTGAGTTCAAAGCATGATTATGCCATGCTGGCAATACAGCTTCCACCTCCTGAGCCATGATTCTTTAGTTAACATGCTATCTTTTTGGGTTAATGCTCTATTTATGAAGTTGTTTACATTCCTCATATATTGTTGGCAATGTCTATAATCAAATGCAAAACTATTTCACTAATTTCAACCATCTTCTAATGTGTCTTTTTTAGGGACCCTTAGATGACTTACCACATTTCTGGGCAAGCTTATTATGTAAATGAAGCATCTGAGGACTCTGAGTTTTGTAGGGAAAATGTGTTTTTTTAAGATATGATGGCTCTGCTTCACATCCCCGGGACAAATAGCTATAAATGGACAATTGAACTAGAAGAGCTACCTGTTACAAAAGGGAATGTGTGAATGAGAAATCCTGAGAAACAGGACTCTTAGGAGGTAAACTCAATGAATTCAAGCTGCTCTCTTTTGTTTTATTTTGTTTTCTCTTAAGCAAGTAGTAGTTCCATATGTATTATAGACGAAGACCAAGTCAACTGGCCTTAGGAGTCACAGAATGTGTGTTCTTTCCCCAAACTCTGCTACAGGCATTCTTGGCTTCATCATCTTCCCATTTCAAGGAGCAGATATTTAGACAAAGCTTTGCTTGGGTCGACTACATCTGCCTTTTCACAGTAAAATATTTTTGTTCTGTCTGTGCTTTTTTTTTTAATAGCTCAAGTATTTGATGAAAGTATCATTTGAAATCAGAAATTATATTTCTAAAATCTCTTCTCTAAGGAATATTTAATCGAGAGAAGATGAGTGCATACGTGTATGTGTGTGTGTGTGTGTATGTGTGTGTGTATGTGTGTGTGAGATACCCTTGCTGTCTTCAAATATTTGAAGGATGGTCATGTCAAAGAGGATTTGTTGTATTGTTAGGTCTCAGAGGCCTAACTTTATAAGGAGAATCAATTTAATTTCGACAGTATAACTAAATTTGTCTATACTGCCTCAGAAGGTACTGAGTTCCTTCATACTGCTTTAAAAAAAGTGAAGGGAGGGGGGAGTTGGTATCATTTGTTTTTATGTCAATTGTCTTTCTTTAAAAAAAGAAAAAAAAAGAAAACCCAGTTCAGCAAAACTGACCAATCCATGAGCCAAATCCATCATTGTCTAAACTGTTGTACTCTGTTAGTTCCACCAATACTCTCCCCCTCCCCAAAGAAAAGGGAGGGAGGTGCATTCTTAAATCTCTTCTTTAAGGACAAAATTCCCCAATGTGATGGTCAAGAAGGGTATAGGTGACTACATAACAGGTGTGTTTGTAGATGGTATATTCATGCTTCAGGAAGGAATTGGACTGAATGGTCCCTGAAGTTCTTTCTAACTCCAAGCTTCTGTGATTCTGTGAATTGCTTTTAGTAGCATTAGAAAAATTTGGAAAGTATTTTGTCTTAACAGCCCCCAAAAGAACCATTGTTTCTACCATAGGACCTTTAAATACAAACATTTGGGCTGTTGAGATGGAACCAGGGGAAATAACATTTATTTGCTGAAACAATTAAAAAAAAATGTTTGGCAGTGATCAAACAAATAGAAATGAAGAGTTGATATGATACGGTGGGAAAAAAAATATTGAACTTGGTTTCAGAGGACCTGAGTTTGAACTATAGCTCTGCTCCTTACAATTCATATGACCCCGTCCAAGTCACTTCAGTCTATTTGTCCTCAGTTTCCTTATCTGTAAAATGAGGGGATTGGACTATATGCCATCTGAGGTGTTATCTAGTTCTAGCTTTTTGATCCTATAATCTGAATAATAGAGGTAAATGTCAATTTTTTATTAAATTATCAAAAAACTTGCCTCAGCTTCCATTTGCTTTTGCTAATGAATGCCTAGATTTTGGGAGGCCATTTCACTTCTCATATCTCCTATTGTCCAGCTATTTAACAAGGTTAATAATATTGATGAGTGGCTTCAGGGTAGATCATTAATTCAATATTTCCCCCAAGGACTCTGACCAAGGAAATGCAGCACACAGAGGAAAGCGTAGCCCCTTGCCTTCTGGCAGCCCACAGTTCTGTGAATGAGTCACTCTCCTACAAGAAGCAAAGAGTTAATAATGTTAGAAAGTTCTGTGGATGAAAGATGCTGAATAAGGGCAAAGCGTCATTCTGTTTCTGGACACATGCCACTGCTGGCCAGGCATACACTTGCTTTGAAATGGGGTCATTTGTATTTCCTGAAACTGGTTTTCAGCTGTCACCCTGTAATTGATGCAGAGGCCTTGACAAAAGCCATTAGGGTGCTAAGTTACCCTTGCCCTTGGTTTTCACCCTAATAGCACTTGGCATAGTGCCACTTCCCCTAGTCCTCATTTGGGAAAGATGATTCCCCCACCTGGGCTTCTGATAACTTCCTGGAGCTCTTTCTTCTTTCCCAAGACAGATGGCTTTCTCCAGGCACTTATTCCAGACTTTATGCTAATCCCCTGATTAATCCAAGCCCCTCCTCCCACTCATCTGAGCTCAGACTGTAATCCTAAAACTCCTGACAGTTTTGATGGTGACTTAGTACTCCAAGGAGACTAAAGATCTGGTGCTCAGGCAGAGTGTTCACCCTGCTGTTGTTTCACACCACTGATTTCTGTTAGAAGGATGCTAGGTAGGAGTTCAGACTAAATTTTATGATTTGCAAAGCAAAGGGGTGATGGGAAGGAGCAAAAAAAACTAAGTGTATAGACTCTAACAAGAATAGACTTCTTAAAATGGGGAGTTTGTCTTTGGATTTTTTTTTTTTTAACTCTAAGTTCAAAAGCTGACCAGAGGCAGAAAACCCAGCAGGCCATGCAAATTCCATTAGCTGACGTGAGTGAGGAGATTGATGCAAGCATCAGGATGTGCATGGGGAATGAATGACCAGGGGCAATGCCACAGTGCCTTTGACAGGAACTGGGTTTCAATCAAATGCATCCTTGTTCCAATATGGATGGATACCAGAGATAGGACTTTCCTGGGTTAAAACCAGCAACCTTAATGGTAAATTAAAACAGAACAGCATCAGGACTGAAGCTTAGCAAATGAATATAGCTCTCATTGCGGGGAAGGAAAGAATGGAGTGCCACCAGGTACCACTGGGTCAGAAAAAGGTTATTTTAGGATCATAGCAATTGGGGCTGGAAGGGACCTTGGAGGTCACTCAGTTCAATTTCATAATTTTATATGTAAGAAAACCAAGATACAGAAAATCAAGTCAACAAACAACTAATCAACTGGTAATATGTAATAGGCACTGAGCTGATTGCTAGGGGTATGAATACAAACAAAAAGAGCTTGCCTTCAAAGAACTTGCATTTTAATGAAGGAAGATAACATATAAAACAGAGGCTGCTAGGTGGCATAGGGGATAGAGCACTGGGCTTGGAATCAGGCAGACTTCTAGCCTCAGACACTAGCTGTGTGCTCCTGGGCAAATTACTTAACCCTGTTTGCCTCAGTTTCCTCATCTGAATAATGAGTCAGAGAAGGAAATGGCACACTACTTCAGTATCTTGGCTTAAAAAAAAAAATCAAAATGGGCTCACAGAAAGTTGTACACTACTGAAACAACTAAACAATAAAAACCATTTAAAGCAGACCCCCAAAACAGGACAAGAGGGAGGTACCTATTTTGGGTGGTTGTGGGTGTTCATCCTTTGTTGCCAAAGAAGACCATGCCATCAGAGAAATAATGACATGACTTGCACTTGACTTTGTTTCGAGTGAGGGAGGGCTGTGCAGGTCACCAGCCTCACTTCTCCTCCAGAGCCATCTGAATCCAGGGACCAGATATTCATCAGGATGACTGGAGATGACTCAGGATGAGGCAGCTGGGGTTAAGTGACTTGCCCAAGGTCACACAGCTAGTAAGTCAAGTGTCTGAGGTGAGATTTGAACTCAGGTCCTCCTGACTCCTGCACTGGTTCTCTATCCACTGCACCACCTAGCTGCCAAAGTCTGAAGAGTCAGAAAGTCAGAAGTAGACCCAAGATTGGAGTGAAAATGGTTTCTCACTGGGCCCTTCTTCAAAATGGGGCTTCAAGGAGGAGTTCAACAATAGGAGACAGTGCTTAAAGGAGTGGAAAGATGTTCCAGGGTGAAACGGACACAGGAGACAAAAATAATACATCATATATCTAGAATCAGAAAGAACCTTCTAAATCATCTAAGGACCTCCTCTGCCAACTTCATGCCATGCTGCCGAGGTTCTTGCTCTAGATTCCACCAGTTCCAACCCCCTCTTTGTGGCTGTAGTTGGTGACCATTCTCCCTTTCTAGCCAGACCCACACAAACCATACTATGCCATGATACAACACTTATGCTCTTCTGCTCTCTATCCTTGCCTCCTCTACTTCTAGCTCCTAGAACAGTAATCAAATCAATTTGTCATTCTAGGAAAGAATGTGTAGGTCAATGACCCTACAGCCCCACTTCATATACCTGACATTCTCCAGATCTGTGCTCCTCCCAGGATACCACTATTCTAGATAATGTAATCTCCTATTAGAATGTACATTCCTTGAAGGTGGGACAGTCTTGTTTTGTATATTTGTATCCCTAGCATGTAACACAGTGCCTGGCACATAGTAAGCAATTTTTTATTAATCTGGACAACCCTCCTTGTTTCATAGCTAAGGAGACTGAAGCCCTGAGAGGTTTTAGTAATTTGCTCAGTCACAAAGACAGTAAATGGAAGAACCAGGATTTGAATTAGGATTGTCTTACTTGTTGTTCAGTAGTGTCCAACTGTTTGTGACTCTGTGGAATATATAGCTTATCAATACTGTCCATGGAGTTTTCTTAGTAAAGGTACTGAATTCATTTGCTTTTTCCTTCTCCAGTGGATTAAGGCAAACAAAGGTTAAGTGACTTGTCCAGGGCTGCATAGCTAGTAAGTGTCTGAGGCTGGATTTAAACTCAAGTCTTCCTGACTCCGGGTCTGGCACTCTATCCACTGTACCCCCTACCTGCCTCCATCTTCTAACTGCAAATCCCTCATTCTTTCTGCTTTTCCACACAGTGACTTTCTCAAAATCACAGAGGTAACATGAGTCCATGTTTCCTAACCCCAAATCCAGTGTTATTTCTATTAGGACAACTAGGTGGGTACAGTAGATAGAACAGTGGAGCCTGAGTCAGAAGATCTGAGTTCAAATCCAGCCAGATACTTCTGAGCTGCATGAAAAGTCACTCAACTGCTTTCCGCCTCAATTTACTCATCTGTAAAATGGGGATAATGATAGCACCTACCTTTCAGGGCTGTTGTGAGGATCAAATGAGATAATATTTATAAAAGGTTTTGCAAATCTTAAGGCACTGCATAAATGCCAGCTATCATTCTTACGCTTACTAAGACCACCGTAGGAACAGACAGGTTCCTAATGCTGAATGCCTGATTAGATCATACAATTAGAACTATAAAAAGCCTTAGAGATTATCTAGCCTCACTCTTATACTTTACAAATGAGGAAACAGGCTCAAAGAGATAGTGATTTGTTCAAGGTCACACAGGTAGTAAATCATAGGATTGTATGTAAAGACCTGGAAGGAATCTTTTCTCTTTAGCCCTTTCATTGGACAAAGAGGAAACTAAAGCCTAGAGAGGTTAATTGACATGTAGTTAAGAGTTGAGTGGAAGAATTTGAACTCAGGTCCCCTGACTCCATTTCCAGTGTCTTTTCTGTGCCTCCCTCTAGTCTTTTAAACCATCAATTCCTATCCCAAGCCAGGAAGAGAAAAATGATTCTCTTAACTCTTGATATGGTCACTAAATTTAATTAAAGAAGAGTAGGGCAGAGGAAATAGTACTGGAGTTGGGCGTTCTTAAACTTTTCCTACAAGAGACCCTTCAGCACTTAATTAAGTTGAATAAGTCTTAGAGAGGACCTGAGTTCAAATCTCAGCTCTGCCATTTGTTATGGAGGTAACTTGGGATCATTCACTTCATTTTTTTCATGAGTATTGTATAAAATGCGAGGAAGAGAGGGTTGGATTTTACCCTTCTAAGCTCTAAAATCTATAATCCAAAGTCTAAGACCCTTTGCTAAGGAAGCTGAGCTACTCCATTTTGTTTTAAAACTCCATTTTGCTTTGACAGTTCAGGTGATTCTCCTGACTACATCCTCAGAATAAAAGATTGTGTGGGGTGCTTACTGGGTGGTGTTCCTCACCAGCTCCCATCAACCTCTCCATGATGAAATGGGTGAGCTGCTTCAAACATGGCTCCCAGCTCTGATGCCACCTTCTCTTGTCACTACCTGCCTGATGAGTTAGCCACGTCCTAGCCCCATTTCCTCACAGACTCTTCTTCATCTCTTTCCCTCCTGTCAGTGTCAGTCAAAGTGAATCCTCCTGTGACAAGATGTTGGAGATGTCAAACAGAGTTTGACATGGAACCCCTGCAGGGGGGTAAAGGAAGGAGGCAGTGAAGAGAGAGTCTGAGAAGGGAAAATAAACAAAGTTTATTTATTGGGCTATGAAATGTTTCCACAGCTGTACTCACTGCCCTGAATGAAGAGCTCAGGCAGTTTTCATGGCTGAAATTATTGACAAGAGGATTGGAGGGATAAAAAGAAGGGATGGAACATTATTTTTGAGAATGGCTCCTAAGCCAAATGGTTCTAATGTCTTATCCTTTCTTATGTTACCATAAGGCTTGTAGAGATGAACAGGAAAGTGGTAGAGAGGGAAAAGACATCCAGTATACCTTGATCTTAGCAAGGTACTTTGCAAAATCTTTTATGATATTCTTGCAGACAAAATGGAGACACGTAAGTGAGGTTGAGTAAGTTGGATATTTTTGGTTGAACAATGCCACAGCTGATGAAGTGTGCCCACTTAGAAGGAGGTCTTTAGACAAATATCCTTTCTCTGCTTCTTTGTCTTCTCAAAGACATGGATTAAGGCATGTTTACATAATTTGCAGTTGACTCAAAACTGAGAGAGAGTTCACACATTCATTGACAGAATAAGGCTCTAAAAATTATTTTATTTTAGATAATAAATTTATCAAGTCTTTAGGTGAGAAATTATTTTTCTCTTATGTTTAATAACTATTAAATTAAGACCCAATTTTCTCCCTCTTCTACTTCCTCATCCAAAAATCAACTAGTGTGAAAAATCTCTCCTAAAGATTTACCCAGATCAAGATCTGACAGTAAAAGAAATGATCAGTTTGGACTAATAGGCACATTCTTGCTCGTTGCGCTTGCTCTGACAAGTCCAGGGAAATGTTGATTCTCTCTTTTGTCTTAACAAGTAATATGGAAATTAACATCTCTGTTGACCAAGATTTGGATGATCTAAGTCACCTATCCCAAGACCTTCATTTTAATATGGCCCACCTCCCATTGTGTTAACCAATCAGAGTTGATTGGTACTTCTCAGGAACAGCTACTCTTTGAAAAGTATATAAACGGTGATCCCACCACCATTAGGGGGTCCTGACCATTCTTTTATTAAGATGTTGGCATTATTGACAAAATAATTGGATTACTCAGAAACTATGTCTCTCATAATTCTTTGATCATCACACTTTATAATCCCTGGACACTGTGCTAAGTGATGGGCAGTTCCTACCTTCAACGAGCTTACATTATAATGAGAAGATATGTTACATACAGTGGAGTTTTAGCTAGGAAGCTGATCCAATAATAATATAACTGAAATATAAATCCTACATTTAAAGTCAAAAAATCAGTTGCACTAGTATAGGACTGGGGAGGCCTGGTTTGACAGCAATTTGTGTGAAAAGAAGGCTGTAACACATTCAATGAAGAACATGTAAACACAAGTTTAGGTTTAAGGAGCTATATCTCTGGATTTTTTTATTTTTATTAATTTTATAACCAATCTCTCAAGAGCCTTAGAAACCTTAGAATCCTTTTGGAGTTCAAGAATTGTAGGTTATAAATCTGGTACAGGAAGAGACCTTAAAGGGATTTGGCCCAACCTCCTCTTTTTATAGGCTAGAAAATAGAAGCTGGGAGAGTTTAAATATGCTTAAGGCTAAATTTGAACCCAGATCTTCCTATATCTAAGTCTAGCACTCCATGCACTATACCTAGGTTCTCTTAGGAATAAAGTATTTAAGTATCAGAGCCAGGACTGAAATCCAGGTTCTCTGACTCTAAATTTCATGTTCTCCCCACTGCAGCACATTGCTTTCTCTGTCACAACTAATGTTCCTTTTAATAACAGGGCAATTTCCGAAATAGGGACCATCCATTAGGTTCCTGCCAAACCAGACCTCCCTGTCCCTTTTGGGGGAGGGGGCAGATTGCCCCTCAAGCTGAACAGAAACTGCTAGAACTAGGCTCTGTGCACTTCAGTCAGAACCAGTACATCTCAGGGAACAAAGGATGTCAGGATGGGAATAATGCTCCCAGCTGTTTTCCAGCCTCTGAAAGGGAGGAGTTGGAACCCAGAGTTCCCCACACACAATGCTCCACAAAGCCTCAGCCAGAGATAACCAGCCGGGAGCTGCTTCCATGAACAAGCTATGCTTTACAATTCCTCAGATACCCCAGAAATAAAATACAACAAGCTAATGATAATAATTTGTTTTGCTGGAGACACGAAACAACTCGAGTTAAATAATCACAATGCGTCCCATGATCCGTCAGGGCAAATTAAAGAAACACCATCAAAATAAGAGCAAGCTTCCTACTGGATGATGGTCGTGTGCGTTGGGTAATAGATCACAGACTTTTATGAACTCGTTCCTTGAAGGACGTTAATGGGAAATGTGATAGTGAGTCAATGCAAAGTTACCCTTGCCTATTTATCTGGGCAGAAAGTGTCTCCAATATTCATAATGCAGATCATCCAAATTACAAACACAGCACTAAATTTTTATTGGCTGTCATTAAAAATGTATAAATAAACTTCCTCATTCAGTGGCATTATTTCAGAGGAGTAAAGCAATTCGTGTGTCACACTTGAAGAAAGGCATTAAGTGGAAAACTGATAAATCAGTTTAAAAATACAAGCTTTGTTCTACAAATTCCCAGTTTCTCTGTCTCAGAAGAAATAGCAGCTGTTCTTCCTGTTCTGGAGAAATATGGATTCATCATCATCATCATCATCTTCTTCCCCACAATCATTATTCATAATTATGTGTTCCCATATTGGGGAGATAAGACTAAAAGGTATGAAACAATTACATTAAAATAGTGTCAAAAAGAAATGCTCCAAGGAGGAAGAGATCACTGTGGGTTAGAATGGTGTTGGGGTGGGGTCAGGGTGACTCTTTGAAAAGATGGAGACAAGTTCAGTGCTGAGTAGTCATAATAGTAGCTACTGGTTAGCACTTTATGGCTTACTAAGTCTTTTATATGCATTAGCTCAGTTGACCCTCACAATGAACTATGAAGTTTGACAGAACAAGAAGATGATAAATGTTGAAGAGGATGTGGGAGAGTTGGAACACTAACTCATTGTTGGTGGAGCTGTGAGCTGATCCAACCATTCTGGAGAGCAATTTGGAACTATGCCCAAAGGGCTACAAAAATGTGCATACCCTTTGACCCAGCAAACTCGCTTCTAGGACTGTATCCCCAAGAGATCATAAAAATGGGAAAGGGTCCCACATGTACAAAAATATTTATAGCAGCACTCTTTGTTCTGGCCAAAAACTAGAAATCAAGGGGATATCCACCAACTGGAGAATGGCTGAATAAATTATGGTATATGAATGTAATGGAATACTACTGTGCTATAAGAAATGATGAACAGGAAGACTTCAGAGAGGCCTGGAAAGACTTATATGATCTGATGCTGAGTGAAAGGAGCAGAACCAGGAGAACTTTGTGCACAGCAATAACCACAGTGTGCAAGAGTTGTTTCTGGTAGACTCGGAACTTCATTGCAATGCAAGGACTTAAAAAAATTCCCAATAGTCTTTTAAGGCAAAATACCTTCCACATCCAGAGAAAGAACTATGGAATTCAATTGCAGAATGTAGCAGATCATTTTCTTCTGTATTATGTTTTGGTTTGTTATATGATTTCTTCCATTCATTTTAATTCTTCTACACAGCATGACTATAGTGAAAATGTATTTAATAGGAATGTATGTGTAGAACCTATATAAAATTATATGCAATCCAGGAGAGGGAGGGGCGAAGGAGTGGGGAGGAAGTGGAAAACTGTCTAAGTTATGTGGTAGTGATTGTAGAACAATGAAAATAAATAAAATTAATAAAAAAATAAAACCATCTTAGAAAAAAATAAACTATGAAGTTGATCATAGAAATATAAATTTAATAAAAATAGAAAAATCCAGAGATGTAGCTTCTCAAACCCAAACCTATGTTTACATATTCTACTTCACTGAGCATAAAGTATGCAGGATACACTGTTCCTCTAATACTACCTGGGCAAAACATTCAACATTACTGGACCTCATTTTCCTCCACCGTAAACTAAGGGGTTGGCCTACATGTTCTCCAAGATCCCTTGCAACCCCAGAGCCTTGATCTCATATACTTTGAAGATTAATATAAATCTCTCCTTTTAGACAAAAACACTTTTTTTTCTGTCCCTTTCCTCATTAAACTCCTCCTTATGAAAAGGGCCTTGAAGGGACGAGTGTATACCATGATCTTAAATCCTGACTTCTCTCTCTTTGGGACATTGACTTGCCCAGTCCTGTATCTTTGATTGAAAGGGTTTGTTGCTTCTCAAGGTCGCACTGTGCAGTTCATGTTCCCAAGCCTGGGATTATAGATGAGAACTAAAATGTTCTGCTCTGGACCCTGTCCTCTCTTTTGTCACTTCCTGTCATCATCACAGCAGCTGGCAGTCAGACCCCAGCCCTGGGCTGAGCAGGAGAGACGGAGAGACAGAGAGAGACAGAAAGACAGAGAGACAGAGAGAGACAGACAGAGAGAGAGAGCAGACCTATTGACAAATCAATTCTGATTTCCTCTCTTGTCGGCAGGCATTCAGCAGCAAGGCTGGGAATCAAGACTCTTGTCAGAGGTTGATCAAGTGCAAATTGCTACAGGAGTGGAGTTTTTCATTTGGTAGCTAACGTTGGCCCCAAATACCGCAGAAAGTGGCTTTGACAGTGTCAGGTGACATCTGTGGAAACATAGCTGACCCTGTTCTGACACTGTCATTCTTGATGCACAGAGGCATTCCTGTGTTTCCTGGGCACCTTTGGTCACCCAGTCTGCCTGATTGCTTGTACCTGGTAAAAGCCTAAACAGGCTTGAAGCAGTTCACCTTGCCACTGGCTTTGTGGCTGTCAGTGCTCTCAACTCCTAGGTCCTAGGGAAGGTCAAAACCAGTTTAGGGGGAGTGGCTTTTATTGCCATTGTTTGACTGGTAGGTGAGGTGATTGAGAATGCTAGACTTGGAGTCAAAGGACCTGGATTCAAATCATACTTTACCACGTACTACCTGTGTGGCTTTGGACAAGTCCCTTAACCTTTCACACGCTCAGTTTCCTCATATACAAAATGGGGATAATAATGGCACCTACCCCACAGTGATATTGTAAGGATCCCATGAAATAACATATGTAGAGCACTTTGCAGACCTTAAAGTGCTATACAAAAGCTAATTATTATTGTTATTAGAGGGGAGGGGTAGGAGAAGAGAATGCTTCCTCTCTCTCTAAATCAGGACATGGTGCAAGAATCTGTGGTTTCTAGGGACCTACCCTCTCAGGCAGAACCACAGATCTTGAGCTGAAAGAAGCTATCTAGTCTAAACTCCCTCATTTTACAGATGAGGAAATTGAATACCAGAGAGGTTAAGCGACTGGTTCAAGGGGTCACATAGAGAGTAAATAGTAGAGCTGGGACCCAGGTGATTCACAGTATTCTGCTACCAAAAGGGAACATCCTGGCATGATGGGTCACGAGATATCAAAGGAAGGTATGGAAGAAAGTTGCGGGTTACCATCTCCTCACTGTATTCAGAACTAGGACTTGCTCATGGTCATCTCCCTAAGATTACAGCCAATAAAAATTCATCTGTCTATAACGTTTTAGGTGCAGTCTTGTCTGGAGAAGAGAGAGGGGAATATTATGAATTAGGTTCATATGTAGAAATGACCTGTAACAATTCAGAAACATTTTAGCTACCTGAGTCCTTAGAACAGGCAGTTAGATGGTGCAGTGGATAGTGTGCTGGGCTTGGAGTAAGGAAGACTCATCTTCATGAGTTCAAATCTGGCCTCAGATACTTGCTAAAGCTGTGTGATCCTGAGCAAGTCACTTAAGCCTGTTTGCCTCAGTTTCCTCATCTGTAAAATGAGATGAAGAAGGAAATGGCAAACCACTCTGCCAAGAAAACCTAAAATGTGGTCACACAGAGTTAGTCCTTGGAAAAGGCTGGGCGGGGAATCAATGCTGAAGTTCTATTGAACATCTATCAACCTGGGTGTGATTTTCTTATTATGTTAGTATCAGAAGTTAGCTATGTGGTACAGTGGATAGTGCTGGTTTGGGAGTTAGGAAGATCAGTCTAAATCTTTCCTTAGGAACTTACTTATTGGGTGGCCCTGGGTAAAGCCCTTAATCTTTCTTAGTTTCTGTTTCTTTTTAATTAACATGAGGATAAAAATGACACCTAATTCACAGGGTTATTATAAGGATTAAATGATGCAGAGCCAGCAAAGAAAGTATCTCTAAAAAATGCTAGAGATTGGATACATGGGCATGGGTCAGATAAGCATCATCACCAGCACTTCTCAAATGACTAGGCCAACCTGGGGGTGAAGGCCTTTAAAGTGCTCTGCTAGGACCCAGATACCGTGATGCACCTGCAGCTCTGGGACATGACAGGCCAAGAAAGATGTGGAAACATGACAGGCATGTATTACTGAAAAGCCACAGGAGCATTTATAATCTTTGATGTTACCAGGCAGTGACAAGGTGGAAATGTGACTTAGACCCCAAATTAACTCTCCTTAATGGTGAACAGCACCAGCAATTCTGTTAACCAAGAAGGGAAAGATGTGCTCCTGATCAATGGACTCAGGATGGACCATTTCTGCAAAGAGCTGTTTTGTGGAGTGGTTTCAAACCTCAGAGATCTGGATGAACTGCATGTCTGAATTCTGCCTCAGACATTTAATAGCGATGGGACCTGGGCTATTTCTTAGCCTCAGTTTCCTTATCTGTAAAATGTAAATACTTATAAAATTTCCAGGATGACTGTGGAGAATCTAATGAGACAACTTTCATAAAGTGCTTTGCAAACTTTAAAATATTATTTAAATTCTAGTTATTATGATCAGTGACTTTCTGCACTTTTGTTCAACCTTTCTCGAGTAGATCCTCCTTTCTATAAGTCAACCCTCAGCCCCAGTGAGCACCAGGGTCCATGGGATCCAAATGTATTTGTGTACTCCCCAGACTATGTTTAGTAGTTTTTAAGTCACCTCCGACTCTTTGTGATACCATTTGGGGTTTTCTTGGCAAAGATACTAGCGTGGTTAGGCATTTCCTTTTCCAGCTCATTTTATAGATAAAGGAAACTGAGGCAAACAGGGTTAAGTGACTTGCCCAGGGTCACATAGCTAGTAAGTGTCTGAGATCAGATTTGAATTCAGGTTCTCCTGACTTCAGGCCCAGTGCTCTGTCCACTGTGCTACTTACCTGCCTGGAGCCTTATCTAATCCCCACAATTGCTAGTGTCTCTAACTTTTTAAAAATTTACTTTGTATTTCTTCTGAATCTACTTATATATGCAACAACTATCATACACAGAGGATAAGTTCCTTGAGAGCAGGAATGGTTTCATTTTTTATTCTACATGCATCCAATACCTAAGAATGCCTGGCACATCTTAGACTATTAATAAACGCTTGTCACTTGATGGAGACTCATCATATGGTATTCATGACAAAGGACATAGCAGGAATCCCTCATTGATGCTTGAAGTGAAGTGGCCCTCCTTATTTACAATTTTCAGAAAGTGTTATTAGGAGAGAATCAATCAGCTTGGGCTCCCGGGCATCTGTTTCTACCTCAAAGATATGAACCAAAATGTAATCAGCTTGTTCCTTTGGGCTGGCCTCCAGGGTGGAGGTGCCATGAATTATGGAAGCAGCCAACAGGCAAGGAATCTGCGTTAGCCAGGAAAAATGGAACTGCTGCTGTCATCCTCCCTCCAAATAAGAAAACCCCAGGTCTACAGGAAGCAGTCTCCTTCTGCACAGGACTTCACCCGGGCTACCAAGACAGATGGGCAAGGGAAGGAGAAGATGAGATGATGCCTATTCCTCAAAACCTTGCTCAGCATCTCCCACCCATTTTGATGCTTAATCTCCCTTACTGCCAAGGAGTTAGTTCCTCTATATATTTTTCTCTGCAAGACTGCAGTAGAAGTGGACCTGCCTATTATGGTTTTGGCAGCATCCTTCTTAGCAGCAAGGGGATCAATGAGATTGGGTGAAGGGGAGGGCAAGGTAGTACTTGTGGTCCTAGGAGTTTATAAATCCAGGATTGTCTTAAGGACTTGCTTCCTTAGACAAGAATGAGGAGGTTCTGCTTAAGGTATATCTGGGATAAATCCTTCTTTATGTTAAAGGCAGTGACATTCTGACCTCTTAATTAAAGACTAAAGAATCTATCCCTCTCTGCTCAGCCCTCTCTTCAGGCAGACAATCTCTCCCCATACTATGGTTTAAGCTCCCCAAACATATGATTTATTCTTTGAGTTAGGTGTCTCCAAAAGGTACTTAAAGATGGATACCTAAATTGTCCAGGAAGGATAGTACCCCTTACTAATCAGTCTGTTAACTAGGATTAATTTGTCAGATTAGCCTAGCAAAAAAAAAGAAAGTGTAGCTCATAAAACTGAGACAACAGACACAGGAAAAATTGAGGGGGGTGTTGTGTTTGATGACAGCTCTTTCCTGACACTCCCAGTGTCTGACTGTCATGACACTACTGAGCTGGGGACAAGGAAGGAAGTGAGTAATGATAATAACCTCATTTCATAATGTATCCTTGTGATTTACAAGAACAAAAGCAGGAGAAACTTATAATTCTACTTTTGGAGGGTGAGAATCAACTGGAAGAGTGAGGCCAAGCCTGGTCAGAATTACACCTGTTCCATGTGGCCTACAGAAAGTCCACACAAGGAAAACTTGACCTTGGCTGCAATCAGGATGGCCCCAGGCCTGGCCTAGCCCCACCTGGGGCTCTGAGATCAGAAGGGTTGAGGACAGTAGGTAATGAAGCTGGTGTTGCATTGTAGAAGTTTACCTAAAATGGGCAAGTGAAAAAGTCTACAAGCAAAGGAAGTTTAGTCTTCTTCTTGAACAAGAAAGTGCTAAGCAAAGTGTATTTCCTGATGGACAAAGGACTGGACTCACTGCCAAGGAGTCTGCTTTAGCCAGGAAACCGTCTAACCTCCTTCTATACTCTCCAGACTACCAGGCCTTACTTCTGCCTTGATATTATATCTTAAGGACCACCAGACTTTACCACTGACAAAGATCATTTTAATTAGACTCCTATTTTGTGCCCATCAGTATGCATCAGTTCAGTGTGATTCCATAGGGCTAATGATTTTTAGCAATTATTAGCACTATATTCATCTAGTAATATACGTTTAGTCAGTTCAATTAATATTAATATGAGAATAATGTGTATTAATGCATATTTTAAATATATCATACATGGATAATTCCATACCTTATTGCACAAGTATCACCAAGAAAACACCAGAAAACACAGCCACTGCTTCACCATTCATGTGTGAAACCATCGGTCACAGCAAAAGGAGTAGTTTTGAATGTTGTGAATAAGTTCACTTACCTTGGTAGTGCAGTTTCTAGGGAGGCACACATTGATAATGAGGTTGATGGGTGCATTGCCAGAGCTAGTTCAGTGTTTGGGAGTCTCCAAAGGAAAGTATGGGAGACAAGAGGTATTAGACTGACTACCAAAGTAAAGGTCTACAGAGCCGTTATGCTGACCTCATTGTTGAATGCCTGTGAAACTTGGATAGTCTACCAGAGCCATGCCAGGAAACTGAATCGTTTCCATATGAATTGTCTTAAGAAGATTCTGAAGATCACCTGACCTTTCGAACTAAACTGTCAAAACATTCAAACTCTGTTTCAGAGAGTGCAACTCCAATGGTCTGACCATGTTGTTTGAATGAGAAACATACATTTTCCACAAAGACTATTTTTTGGAGAACTGACACAGAGCAAGTGTTCACATGTGGTCAGCAAAAGTGATACAAGGACACTTTCAAGGTCTCTCTTAAGAACTTCAGAAGTGATTGTGTGACATGGGAGACACTGGCAGCTCAGCATTGCATGCTCACATCAGAAAAGGTGTTATGTTCTATGAGCAAAGCAGAATTGCAGTACCTCAAAAGAAATGCAAAATGCACAAATTTAGAAAATCCACCCCAAATGTTCACATGGACTCTTTGTGCCTAACCTTACTATATGTAAGCTCATATTGGTCTGATCACCCACAGTCACCCACACTGAAACTTCCCTAGCATAGTGATGTCATTTTAGTCCTCTTCAAGAATGAAGGACAACAACTAACCAACCAACCAACCAATATGGATAAGATAGATAAGATGTAGATAAGATAGATTCCTTCTTACAGGAGGCCTCAAACTTTAAAACCTGTAAATTCATTGTTCAACACATGTTCACCGGTTATGAAGTTCACATGCCTAACCACAAGAATGCTGATGACCAAATCCAGCATGGGTGGGACGTCTTGATGTGACATAGAAAGTCTACCAACTTATTTTTCTATCTCCAGACTACCCTCTCTTGTCCAACATGAGCAAAGGATCATCTTATGACTACTTAGTCAGTGGAGATGACCCTTGACTAGACCTGTCCTGTGACCACACATGCTAATGCATCATTTCTGACCTTCCTGGAGGGTCAAAATCAAGGTCTATCAATGAATGAGACTCTCCATTTTATTTTGCCTTTTCTGAATATCTGTGTATCAAACCCTATAAAAGTAAGGTGCTTGGGACCAAGGAGCTTCTCAGATCATGAGGAATATCTGAAGTCCCATTCATTGAAAAGGTCTGGTCCCTTTAATAAATGGTTAATAGCTCAGAACTCTATCTCAGTGACTTTTGTTGCAGATTGGATAATTTTGGACCCCACACCATTTACCCTTCAGCTGAGCTCTGAGAAAAGGTTCATGTAGTCTCCCCTAATTTGAATGTAAGATCCTTGAGAGCTGAGACTGTCCCACTTTTCTTCTTGTATCCCCTGCACTTAGTACCATCCATGGCACATAATAAGAGTTTAAAGATCTGGAACATTCACACCTGCCAGGCTACCTGAAAGGGGCAAAAAAAAAAGATGGGGTGATAGATAAAAGAGAGAGGGGAGAGGCCTAGAAAACAACCTTTCCTTTTATAAATTTGCCTTTTATAAATTCATCCCGATCACTACTTTATACCTCTGCCCCCAGCTGTCTTAATGTTAGCATCACAGAGGTAGAATAAATAAGACTTGGCAACTGCTGGATCTAAGAGGTGAGAGAGAGGGAGAAGTCAAGTATGAGTCAGGTTGCAACATGAGTGACAATAAACAGGAATAAGAGCTAGCAGTGCTGTTTTTGAGTTGTTTTCAGTTGAGTCTGCCTCTTCTTGACCCCATTTGGAGTTTTCTTGGCAAAGATACTAAAGGGACTTGCCATTTCCTTCTCCAGATCATTTTACAGATGAGGAAAGTGAGGCAAACAGGGTTAAGTTACAGCCAGGAAGTATCTGAGGTCAGATTTGAACTCAGGAAAATGAGTCTTTCTGACTTTAGGCCCACCACTTTAGGTAGGTGGTGAGGTCCTCTACTAAGGGGAGGGGTAGGAATAATAGAGGGTATGAGGAGAGGAAAAAAAATAGCCAGTTTGGGGAGTGTGATAGAGAGCCAGGTGGGGAAGAATAAAAGACTGCCAAAAACAGGGAGTGCCTATAAGAGATTAGATAACACAATTTGTAGTGGACCCATACTGCAAGGCTACGTGACTTTCTCTGACTGCCCAGCAAAACAGAAGTGGATGAGGTGGAGGGTGGGGATATTTCAGGGATGGCTTTAGCATGGGATGTGCAATGGGACAAAATGGTGAAGGATACAAGGGTAGAAGACAACATTTGGTAAATTGCTCAGCTGATCAAGACTGAAGAGAGGGAAAGTGAGGCCAGAGCTAAGGGAGGAAGAGGATAGGAGGTCAAGGTCAATGTCAAGAAAAGGATCAGAAAACCAAGGGCAAAAAGAAAGAAGGTGGGGTAGGAGACATTGTTTTTGGTGAGTCTGGCATCTTGTAAATACTCTTGACTGACGGGTCACAGTGGCTTACCTTTGTACTAAGATTTAAATGACTCGTCCACAATCCTCCCTAAGAGCAGTTTTGGCAAGTGGAAAAAAAAGAGAAAAAAGAGGGTGGAGGTGGTCAAATAGTTTACCTGAGTCTCCCTGCCTTTCCCTATCAGAGAGAATGGGGTGGAGGTAAGATAGCCCTCATTCCTCTCCTCCCTCCCTTTTTAATATTATTTTTTTCTTATTAGAATCTCCATCATCAGCAAACACAGACATTTCAACAATGTACAAAGAACAGAAAAAAACTGAGCTTCTGCCACAGATCATTATTTTAAAATACATTTTCAATTTCACAAGGTAGTAACAGAATTGTTCTATTTATGTTCCCATCTGAAATTATTTTTGTTTTCTTTGTGTATCTTAAAAATATTTTATCTTTGCTCTTTTTTTAAATTTTGTATTTTAAGCTTTTCTTTCCAAAAGTTTGAGCAGCCCTTCCCCTACACATAGAGATGCCAGCTTGGGGACCCCTTCTCAGTCTGCACTGGTCAGGTGTGTCCTTCAAGTCCAGGCCTGCTGGAAGAAGAGGCAGCCACACATTATCCTCTGGTGTCAGGATCTTCAGGAAGAAACAGATTTTCTTTTCTTCCAATCTGCCCCCTGGGAATGAAGGGAAGTAACAGAATTTTAACCGCTTCCCTGAGAAGCCATGGAAGGAAAGAAAAAGGAAGACAAGAAAGAAAAAAATACATTTGATAAAAAGAGTTCATTACACCTGAGGTGTCATTTCTCCCTCGAGAAACTTGGTCAAAGTGAGGAGAGCTTGAATATCTTTCTTTGTTACCTGTCTGAAAGGGCTGATGAGGCCACCTGTGACTGTCAAGCCTCAAACTCGGGCTGAGAGAGGTCAGCTCATCTTCTCCCTGTCTTTAGCATCACTAACCCCCAAGCAATTCCAGTCAGGTGAGACTCCTTCCTACATGGATGACTCCACAGGGGCTGTCAAGCTGGTTCTGGGTTTCTGATAACATCCTCTGTAAGGAAATATTCCCTTGGGTCTGTCTATCCCATACACCTCACACTGCAGTCTAAGCCATGTTTTGGCACAAAAAGCCCAAACTCTTAAAAAACAACACAACAAAGACCATGGTCACTGCACCCTCATACACATACTCCTTTTCAAAAGTAGAATTTTAAGCTAGTAAACTACTTGTTTCTTTGGTAATTGGAAGTTTGCTTCCAAACAATCAATAAAGGAAAAAAACATAAAGCACAAATCTATTCAATGAATTAATTGGAGATACTTAGAAGAAATTAATAATGAATGCTCAAGTGATAGTTCCTTTTTAACCTTGCAAGAATATTAAGACAAAGTAAACATCTGAAGAATTGCTGTAAAGCAGACGAACTGAATGGGAAAATTATGTATGTAAATAAGATAGCAAGCTGAATATATTTGCATCTTATTCATAGAAAATGTTTCCTAGAATTACCAAGAAACTTGACTATCAAGCACAACACACGGAAAGCCACAACAAAGAGTACTAGGGAGGAAAGGTGGGGATACCCATTGTAGAGTGGGAGAAAGAAACTTCTAATAGTTATTGATGTACCACTTGCTTTCTGTCTTACCTGGGAATGCTGCAAGGCTGATAAGGTGTGAGGCAGTACCCTGGACTGCTAATCAGAGAGAACTAGAAAATGGGAGAGCCAGAAACTCCATTTCCTGAAGTTACTTGAGTGTTGTTAAGGTTGTGAATATGTTTTGTTTTGGCTGGATCTTGTATTTTATGGTTAAATAAAAGGTCCTTGAGGACAGGACTGTGTGACCTTTGTCTATCACCCTTCTCCAGTGACATCTGCCTACTTTCTGTTTCTTGAACATTATCTCTTGACTGTGTGCCTTTAATTTTTTCCCTTTCCTTTTTTTCCAATTAAGATGAATTTGTTTTCTCTCCCTCTCATTGGAAAAGAAAAGGAAAACCCTTGCAACAAATATGCATGGTGAGAAAAAAAAATTTCAAATTCCACATTGGCCTTGTGTGCAAATTTGTGTTTCATTATGCATATTGAACCTAGCAGCTTCCAGTTAGGTCAGTAGGATTCTTCATCATCATTCCTTTGGAACCATAGTTGGTCATAGTGTTGATCAGAATTCTTAAGTCTTTCAAAGCCATTTGTTTTTATAATATTTTTGTAGTATAAATTGTTCCCAGGTTCTGCTGACCTCACTTTGCACTGCTTTATATAAGTCCAGGTTTTTCGGAAACCATCCCTTTATTAATTTCTTACAGCACATTGTTTAGTTTTGATGGTTTTCAGTGAGTGAAAATTGCAATTGTTTTCTGTTCTAACCAGAAACTCTGAGAGTCTTTCCCTCCCAGATTGATATTTTTGTGATAGTAAATTGGGCTACCTTTTCTCTGAATACTTACCTAGCCTTTAGTCATTGAATGGTATTGCCTCAGACAAAGTGAGATCTGAGACCTTTATTTATTTTCTCAAAATTTTTTTATTAATTAATTTATTTTTAGTTTTCAACATTCACTTCCACAAGATTTTTGAGTTCCAAATTTCCTTCTCATCTTTCCCCTCTGTCTACCCCAAGACAGCATACATTCTGACTACTCCCTTCCCCCAATCTGCCCTACTTTCTATCACACCTCTCCCTTCTTTTATCCCCGTCCCCTCTGTTTTCTTGTAGGGAAAGATAGATTTCTATACTCCATCGCCTGTACGTCTTATTTCCCAGTTGCATGGAAAAACAATTTTTAACACTCATTTTTAAAAATTTGAGTTCCAATTTCTCTCCCTTCCTCCCTCCCCACCCATCCCCACTGAGAAGGCAAGCAATTCAATATAGGTTATACATGTGTTGTCATGCCAAACACTTCCATAACAGTCATGTTGTGAAAGACTAACTCTATTTCTTTCCATCCTATCCTGCTCCCCATTTATTCTAGTCTCTCTTTTGACCCTATCCCTCCTAAAAAGTTTTTATTTCTAATTACCCCTCCTTCCATTTGCCCTCTCTTCTATCATTCCCCAGCCCCCCATTATCTCCTTTCCCCCTACTTTCTTGTAGTGTAAGATAGATTTTCATATCAAATTGAGTGTGCCATCTTGATACCATCCCCATCCCCAATCTTCTCAGAAAGACTTTAGTTTAGAAAGGCCAAGGTCACCAGGGCCATTGCAAGTCATCTTGACTTTTGTTTTGACAATGACTCTGGAGGAGAGAGTGAGGCTGATGACTTTTCAGAGCTCTGCCTCACTTAAATCCAATGCATGTGCGAGTCAAGACATCACCCTGTGATGTCATTGGTTCTCTTTGAGAACAAAGAATGAACAACAGCAGCACAATACTATTGCATTATAGTCTCTACACTTTTCAGTGGCTGTCCCCCACACCTCAGATGATCTTCTCCCTTACTTCTGCCTCCAAGCTTCTCCAGCTTCCTTCAATATTGCAAACCTTACCTTTTGTAAGACACTTTTCCCAGTCTTACTGCCCCCCAGACACATACCTCACATCCCCCATACACATACTAGATGCTAGTGCCTTCCTCTGAAACCACCTTTCATTCATACTGTATGCATCTTTTCTGTACATGGGTATTTCTACATTGTCTGTCCCCTTAGAATGTGGACTTCTTGAGATCTAAGACTATGTTTTTTCCTTTCCTTATATCCACAGTTCTTAGCACACACGGAATCTGGTACACAGTAAGTGTTTAATAAATGCTTCTTGACTCACTTGTATTGTCAGAACTTAGCCCAGTGCCTACATATATTAGATGCTTAATAAATACTTGTTGGTTGATTGACCTATTATCATTTTTATTATTTGACCCTAGCCTTCTGTATGCAAGGAGCTCCTTTCCTATAGAGCTCTGATTTCATGTGTAAGGAATTCTCTTAACCTCTCTTGATCATTGACTCTTCTGTAAGCTAGAGAGTTGGAATTACCATTTGCTGTTAAATGACTTGCCCAGGGCCATGAAGCTAACAGAAGTCAGGGACAGAACTCAGCCCAGGTCTTTCTAGATACAAAATCAGCTCTCCATTCTCTCTGTTACTGTAATTATTTGAAGGTTATTGAGAGGAAGTAACTCATTCTAAGGAAAGTGATAATTGGTTGTTCTCCACCTCCACTATAGATAGAAAGAGAGAAAAGGAAGTTTAAAAATTACAGCAAAAATATTGGCTTAGAACTAAGAAAATTTTTCCATTAAATATTCTTTCATGAACATTTTTGCTATGAGGGTAGATAATTAACCTTTTGGGATGCTTTCTGATGTCTGCAGACAACAGAACTGTCTGCAACTGCTTCTTTCTTTCCCCTCTCCCCTAGGAGACTGCATAGTTCATAATTGTTTGGGAGTTGGGTGGCAGAGTAGATTGAGTGCTGGGTTTCAAATCAAGAAGACCTGAGTTCAAATCTAGTCTCATTTACTAGTGGTGTGACCTTGGGCCAGTCACTAGACCTCTATTTGTCTCAGTTTCCTTTATTGTAAAATGGGGATGATAATAACACCTACCTTCCATGGTTGTTGTGGGCTGCAAAAGAAATAATATTTACAAGGTACCTGGCACCATATAAATGCTAGCTGTCATTATTATTGGCTATCCCAGCTACTAATTTTTGACAGTGGAAAGCTGACTCTTAGTTATTTAAGGGGGATGAAAAGTGAACAACTCATACCTACATTTGGCTACTAGAAAAGTATCCTGATAGGGAAATTCCTTCTCATCCTAAATCCAAAAGATATCTGCAATAAGGGAAGTTGCTACTTCTACACCTGCCTGCTTCTGTGCTTGGCTGACCTTCTCTTGATGTTTCTCAACACCTGGGTTTCTGTACCCAGAAGTCCTTCAAAAAGCCAGCTCTTTGGGCATGAACAAAATTGGACAGACTGTGTACAGCTGGGAATTTAATGGATATAAATGGAAAATACAGCCTGCAACATTCCTACATATGTTGAAGCTTCTGTCATGTACGAATAGGGGTTTCCTATTGCTCCAGTTCCAATACAAGGGAAGCAGAGAAGGGGCAGGGAAAATGTTTGCAGGCCAACAGAAACCATCAGGAGCCACAAGGTTGTGGATCATCTTCATGCTGTAGTCTTTCCCCCTCCATCTTCTCATTGTTCTTCATCCTCCTTCCCCAGAGCAGTATAAAAAGCGTAGAGTCAAGAAGATCATTTGAAAGGTTTGGGGGTTTTTGGTTTTTTTTGTGAGGGGTTTTTTTGGGGGGGCGGAGGGGCTTGAGTGGTTTGGGAAGTGCCTCTCATGGTATGGTATATGGATTTTTTAAAGGTACTATAAAGTGCTCATGAAGTCCACTAAGATCTGACTGTATTCATGAAGTGGAAGTGTCCTTAGGTTCTTACAGACTGCACCAATGAGTCACAAGGTACCATAGGTCTTACCAAGATGCAAAAGCTTCAACTATGGGCCCACTGGTGAGAATCTCTTTCTGTCATAAGAGTACCAGCCTAAGTGAATTTGGAAAGGTAGCCCAAAGGGAAGGAATGTTCCAGACATTTTAACTCATGAAGGGGTTGTAATCTGTGTTTACTGAGGGAGGGCACCTATGAATTAAATCACAGATTTTTCAAGAGCATCAAAGTAAAGTAAAAGATTGATATTAAGAAGTGTTCAAGTATCGTGGACTCAGATAACGTGGCTTTGAATCATGGCCCTGTCACTTATAACCTGTGTGATTTTTGAGAAGTTATTTAACCTTCCTGAGTCTCAGTTTCCTCATTTGTGAAATTAAGGAATAAGACTAGAATCCAGTCACTAGATGGTCCCTACCAGCTTTAAAACTGAGATCTATGGTCTCAGTTATTTAACCTCTATGGGCCTCAATTTCCTCACCTACAAAATGAGGGGTCGGACAACATGACCTCTTAGGTTTCTTCCTACTCTAAATCTATGATATTATGTTCCTTACAAGTCAATGCCATGGCTTCTATGCTTCAAAACTTTGATGCCTCAGTGATCTCACCTTTGTGGGCACTCCTATTCATAGAGGCCTTTCGTAAATCTTATCCACATCTTCTCATAAATCCACCACACAAAGTCCACACAGCCTGCTTGTGGTCTTAACATGTGTTCCAGTAGTTATCCCTTACTCTTGCTACTGCCTCTTCTTGTTACACATTTCTGATAATATGCTTTATGACACTTCCATTCCATACTTCCATAGCCATGTGCTACACCCTACTATACCACCATGCACCTTTCCTCTATCCTTTAGTTGATCTGAAATTTTAAATCTTTGGAGACCATGTTATCTCATAAACTCCCAGCCATACAACACCACCTGAAGCATAATGATGTAAAAAAAAATTAGCCTTTATTTCAACAAAAATCTTGGGGTCATCAAAAACACTACCCAGGTACGGTCCACACTATTGTCATCCTCTTGTGGTCCATTGCTGTATCTTGGATAGACACCATAGAAGAGAGGCAATGAATTGGATCTCTCTCTGACTTCCATGCATTCTGTACAGTATTTTTTTTTTTTTTTACATTTGCAAACAACTGTTTGATCTGTTTGTTAAAGGTGTGCCCCAAAAGGAACCTGATCGGGTCCTCCCAACTCTCTTTTGTCTTCCTGAGTTAATATTAAAGAGACAAAAAGAATATTCATTTTGTGCCCAATTATCAGAAAGCTAACCTTGTCAAGGGATTAACAATTAAATAAGACAAAGAGAGAATCCATAGGGCCCTGTCAGATTTTTCTACCTTTTTATAAAGTCTTCATTTCTATTATCTCAGTTTATCCTCACTACAGCCTCTGAAGTGGGGAATATATCCCTTTGGCAAATGAAAACTGAGTGACCAGTTCAAGGTCATGCCAGTAATTAATGGTAGAGCCAAGATTAGAAACCATGTTTCATGATCCCAAGCCCAAGTGTTTTTCCTGCTAGAGATAAAAGCTGTTATCACATTTATACACAGGTAGGTGCCCCATGGCAGTCTATTCATATTGATGACACAAGACCAAAATAGGGAATTTTAGCCCTGAACTTGTCATATCTTATTTTAGGAAGGAAAGTCTACGATGAGAACTGAATCTGAAAATAAATGAAGACCCCCTTAGCTTAAACCGTCTTTCACCTCTCTTCTGTTTTTTGTCTATTGTTCAAGATTACTACATCTTCTGATGCTTTTAAACTTATCAGTCATCTGGGATTCAGGACTTTGAAACCAAAAGACACATAAATAGTGCTGTACTTAGTGCCAGGAACTGGATTTTAATACCAGCAATGGAAAAGTAAGACTCAAAGGCAAGAAACTTTTCTGCAGCAGTGACTTCTCACTTTTGAACACAACTCTCAGATCTTTATTTCATTTTCTTTTTGACCGTGTAAAAAGTAAGTGATAAGTGATACCCTATTTTGTCTGTGAACCTGCCAGAACTCGCTCATAGTCATGGGTTCATATTTGTAGTGTATATTTTCTGGAAAATATATGCCACTACTCTTAAGCCCCCAAACCAGTATGAAATCATGAACATCTAAAGGCAAATTGAATCTAAATACTTGCTTACTAATTCACTAACGACAACCTAGGCAAACAACAGCATAGACCTAGCAAAAACATTTTATTGAAACAGAAAAGTAATTCTTAAAAAACCATTAGAAATATTCTCAGCAGCTGTTTCCCAACAGAGTATATTTCTGCTCTCCTCTTTCTCAGCACAATCCAAGGACTCCACTCCAACCCCTAACCTTGTTCCAGTCTCTTGCTTGAAAACTAGGGGAAATCATGCAAAGTCTTGTCAGCCTTGGACATCTGCTCTTTGTCAGTCTTGGGGTCTTGGTCTGCAGGTCTTCACGATGTCTCTACATCATTGGCCTGGCTCAACAAGTTTCCATAACTTGTCTATCTCTCTCCTTGTAGCTCAGTTGGAAGGCTGTTCACTTAGTGCAAGCCATAAAGTTTCAGTCAGTAACAAAAGTCACTAAGACAGAGGTCTGAGCATGATCAGTCAATTTACTAGGAATACCAGTGGTCCCTAATCAACTGAGTCCAAGACTGTCCTCATGATCAGAGATCCCTCTGCCTGAGAAAAAATTGTTTTTATAGCCATTAAGGGAAATAGAATGAGGCAGTACAATTCCACAATTGGTCAGTTCCAGAAGCAGGGAAATCTTCTGGTTGGCTAAGGGAAATGTTCATCAGTCATAACCACTTTGTCAATAGGCCTTTCACAGGTCAGTACCTACAGATCATCAACTATAGGTTGTCAGCTGCAGGCCATCTCAGAAAGGGCTTTCCAAAGGTCATCAGACCCTGTCAAAAACATGCCAGGGCCTTCCATAGGTCATAAGACTCTAGTGTTTGAGCAATGGTACCCTATGATCCCAAGAAGTTCTGGTTTTGAAGCAAAGGTCACTAGGGAGTGGACAGAAGTGATTCATAGGAGTAAGTGGGATATAATTGAGGCAAGTATAGCATACTTAGGATTGGAGAGAGATTGCTAATATAATAAATTCTTAACCCAAGCTAATACATGTTCTTACAATAGGCCTAACACAGCATGAATCTATCTGATAAATCCAATACAATTAATATAATCACCAATACATGGTAGACTAATTAATTGTAGTTTATATAACTCTTATTTGCCAGGCCTAGAGGCCTGTGGGCTACCCGAGTCTTCTTACCTCACCTCCCGAGGTCTTCGGTTGGCCAAACCGGATCCTCGTATGAGAGAAAGGACGTTCCAGAGTCGAACAAGGGTTGAGCTTTATTTCAGGGTCTAGTTACAAGTGCAGGGGAATTCTTCCTTAGGAGGGAAAGAGGATCTCCCAAGGAGGCAAAGATCTTACAATAAGAGATTGGAAGTAGAAGTATAAGTGGGGAGAGAGGGGGAGGGGAGAGAAGAGAGGAAAATGGGGAGCCTAGTAAGCTCACACGTGGCCCTCCGCCCAAGAGGCTTTTTCGGGCTTTCCTGGACCTACTTAAGCCCTCTGTCGTGTAGTTTACATATCAATATCGAGCCTGTTAGGAGACAACAGGTGTGTCCAATCCGGGACAGCCTCAAGAGCAGGGAGGCTCCACCCATCACCTATCTCCCGGGAAGAGGCGGAAATACCCGAGCTAGCCGAGCTAGCTCGGTCTGACCTTCTCGATTCCCTGCTGTTTTCCTGGGGGGCCTCGTAAGAACTCTAAGATTTAGAAGCTCCCACCTTTACCCGCCCGAGACTGTCCACACGGAATTGAACTTCCAACCTTCACACTTATTCTTACAACATTAACTAAATCAGACAACTCTATTTCACTTAAATCACAATGACCTGAGTAAATACTGATTAAATTGAGTAGGGATATCAAAATTATTTTTGCATTAGTCAATATTGACTCCATCTCTGGTGGTCTCCAGGATCTTCTGCTACCCTCTCATGTGACTCCACATCCACTTCCTTCCTCAATCGTCATTTCCTCTGATGGCATCTCCTCATCGCCAGCATGGAATCTCACAGGAATTCCAAGTCTCTGCCTACTGTTACAGGGTTTGACTTTGAAGGCCCAGGAGATGTATTTCCTAATCTAAAAGGTTTGTACAAGTGTATGATCCACCACAGATTACCCCATGACAAATATTTATTCATAGAAAATGAAAATTGCTTCTTCATTCACAAAGATTTCCTTAAATTCTTAAAGCCTAAAAGAGTGTTTCTCATTAAGCCCAGAGAAAAAGAATCATTTGAATGTTGTTTTCTAGTATTGATAGCACTTGATTAAACAGTATAGATTAACTAAGGATCAGGGAAACTTACAGACTTTCTTGTATTATGGACCCTTGAGACAGTCTGGTGAATTCTGTGACCCTATCTCAAAACAACATTTTTAAATACATAAAATAAAAGACATAGGATTGCAGCAGAAATCAATTATATTGAAATACGGTTATCAATTTTTTTTTAAAAGATGATACTTTGAAATTCATCCATAAACCCCAGGTTAAGAATTCCTGATCTAGAACCTTAGTGTAGCTAATAGTCTCAACAAACTTTTCCCAGCAAATCAGAACCAGCTATTCATAGGGAATCAAGTGGGCAAAACTGACTCTTATATCCTCTCTCTCTCTCTTTCTCTGGCCTTGCCTTGTTACAGAAGCACTAGTTCCAAGAGTCTTGCCATGTATACAAATCCCACTTTTCCCAAGGCTCTACCCGACAAAAGTTAGGCCAGCTCCTTTCTTTAGGAGTATTGAAACTCTATTTCAGAATCAATTGACCAAGGGAACTGCCTCAGTTCCCTTGTTGATGTGACCTCTCATTTGCGTGAGTATAAAATAAAAGGTCATAAGCTCAAGCTCTTTCTCTGGGGTTTCAGAACATGAACAAAGAGTACAGAGGATACCAGGGATCTGTACTTAAGTGAATCAAGGTGATATCTTCAATAAATATTTTTACTGAATATCTTTCCCCTCCTAGGGCAGAGTAAATCTCTTTATTTGTTTGTTAGCTATTATACTTCATTATAATTGGACATAAACCATCAGGGGACCTGAGTCAAGCCCCAATTATAACACCCCTATTGCTGACAAAAAAATAGTCTAAAAGAAAAGAGGAAATAATATTTTTAAAAAATAAGGAGAAAAGCACAGAGCTTAGATTAAGAATAAATTGATCAACCAGTGCTCAAACAAATTAGGTATAAAATTCTGAAAAACAGATGATTGGATTGGCTATTTTCTACTTCCACTGAAGTCAGTCAATGTTTGTAGGAGAAAACATCTGACTAAACTTATGTGCCTTTCAAGCCTGAGAATCACTGAACCAGAATCACTGTCTCCAAAGAGACATAAGATCCTTCTTTGGAGGTCCTTGAGACTCAGAGAAACTCCCTTCTTCTCCATGACTGTTTAGATCCTGGAGACAAGGGGATAAACCAAATGACTGTGAAGGTCCCCTTAATCTATAGAATTCTTTGGAGACATATCTATGCATATACCTCTATCCCATAAGATTTAGGCTTACAGGACCTTGTTTCTTAGAGAAGTTCTCTTTGGATTGCACATCCTAGAAGCCTCTCTATAGGCTCCATGTCATGGTGATGTCATCTAGCATAGTTGCTGCTTGAGCAGATTTGATTTTTTCACACACTTTTAAAGGTCACAAAGTCTTACAGGAGACTTTGGTTTGGGGAAGATGGGACAGATAGGGAAAAATGACAGGAGTGTTTAGACAACACCAAGACTAATGTAGTTAGCAGAAGTGACTACAGTACCAAGAAAAATTAATGTACCTTAGACTTCAGAGACAGGAGGGATTAGTGAAACAAAGACTGATGCTGCCAGGCCAAGAGAGGTCAATTTCAGTCGATATCCATATCAGTGCCAAGAAGCTTCCAAGACTCACCTCTATATCAAATCTTTCTGGCATCTCTATGTGAATGAACCGATGGGGCCAACTCCTGTGGTGAGGAGAAAACCTGGAGCTGAGATGAACATTCTCAGGAGACAATTCTGGGTGTGACAGTCATTTGAGACTAAGGGCTAAGAGTGTTTAATAATTGATTCATTTCCTTGTTATCACCTTCTATTCTGTTTCATTAATTATCTTTGTTTTGAGTTGATATGTCATCTGGCTTTGTCTAATATTTTTAAAAATACATTGCTGAGGCTTGAATCTGAAGAGATGACTGCTCTAATAGTACCAGGAGCCTTGGCAGAGTTAGGAAGTGAGCTATACTGTGAATGTTCAGAGCTATAATTCTGTATTCACCAGGCAATGGGAATTAGCTTGTGAAGACATCCTGGCCATGAAACTAATGAGGACAGCTGCTTGCTTCTTGTTGAAACACAACAGCTTCTTAACTTCCTCATCTCTGCAGCTATTCATGGGTTTCTCTGTCTCTGTCTCTCTGGCTCCCTCTGTGTCTGTGTCTATCTCTCTGTGTCTGTCTCTATCTGTCTCTGTGCCTGTGTCTGTCTCTCTATCTCTATGTCTATATCTGTCTGTCTCTGTCTGCGTCTGTCTGTGTTTGTCTGTTTGTCTGTCTCTGTCTCTGTCTCTCTCTCCTTCTGTCTCTCTCCTTTCCCATCATTTCACAACTCCATCATCTGCCATTTACCCTGAACTCTGCCAAGTGGCTGCACATTCCCAATAAGAGATTTATATTCTAATTGAACCAGCCTCCACTCTGTTCATTTATGTTATTTCTTCCTGTCCCACTGATAGGAATGTAGAATCATAATCTCTCTCTCTCTCTCTCTCTCTCTCTCTCTCTCTCTCTCTCTCTCTCTCTCTCTCTCTCTCTCTCTCTCTCTCTCTCACACACACACACATCTATCTGAGCATGCTAATTGAAATGTCAACTGGTTAAGGATTACCTTGTCAGAAGGGATTGACATGTACAACTGATGTTATCATCATGTCTTCCACCTTAGATGGTGACATTTTCAAATGGAAAAAAAAGATAATTAACAAACAATGATTTGGGGAGATCCAGAGTTCCCTCATTTTCTAAAGTACTCATTTCAAAAACACAGTCTCTGAAGGTTGGATTAACTTTCTCTTCTATCAGATGCCACCCAACCTTAAAAGGAATCTCTAATCTAAAGTGAATTCCACTCATCTTGGGTAGAGGTGGATCCTCTGTCTATTGCCCAAGGCTGGGAGTGGTGTGGGCGTAGGCATAGTCTCTCTGTCCAGTAGTGTCACTCTCAGCCTGTCATTGTAATAGTCATTCATTACTTGTTAACCGATCAGAGTTGATTGCACCCTCAGGAATACCCTTTCTCCAAGGGCATATAGGCTATGAGCTGTTGTCATGAGGGTCTTTGGCCTTAGAGAGTGCCACTGGGCTTTTATTAAAATGTTAGCATTATTAATAAAATGACTAATTACCTAGAAATAATGTCTCTTGAACTTTTTAGACACCACACAAAGGAGATATTTGTCCTGAGACCACTTAGAGAAGTTAGCATGCTACATTGTCAAGGGCTCTGAGATCTGGGGAAGAATTCCTTATTTCTCACAAAGGCAAATTAAGAGTTATGGGCAAAACACAGGTCCATCATAGAAAGACATGGACAGCAACAGGACAAGAGGGGCCCAGATTGTGAAGGAACTTAGCTAGAACAGAGAGACAAGGCACACACTGTAAGTCAGGAAACTAAGGCTTAAGTTACTAAAAAACATGTTTGTGTGAGTAATCATAAAAAATTTGACTTTAAGGTTTACAAAACACTTCACACACATTGTCTCA
The DNA here is from genome assembly GCF_028372415.1 of Notamacropus eugenii. NCBI lineage: Eukaryota > Metazoa > Chordata > Mammalia > Diprotodontia > Macropodidae > Notamacropus > Notamacropus eugenii. The sequence continues at coordinate 185,498,157 of NC_092876.1, forward strand.
TTTGATCTTTACCAAACCCTGGAATTAGGCAATGTTGTGCTAGCCCATTATTAACATTGTCCTTTATAAAAAGTATGGTCAATATATAATATTTGACATCAACAAACAGAAATTGACAGTGCTTCTTAAACTGTATGTTGTGGCCCCAGTTTAAGAAGTGCTGAAGGGGTTGCTAGTGGAAAAAGTTTAAGAAGTCCTGAGCTAGCAAAATTGCTAGCTGGCAGCCAAAATTGCTTGCAATATCAATTCCCTTGCAGCTCCAGACCCCTGAGTTTGTTTCATGCTTGGCACATTCATCTCACTCCCAAGTAGAACAGATCCCTTTGTGAGCAACCTGGACTATACATTTGACCCAAAGTGACCACTGTTTTCTTTGACTGACATTCCTCTTTCAAACTTGACTCTCCAGCCTGAACCCTTGACTTGTTACATTAATCAAAGTATCATGTAACGTACAACTAATTTTGGCACTCAAACCTTCTTCTTTCAAGGGCCATATACAGCTGGGCCATTTTGTTCTCAGCAGTCCGCTCCTCTTCTTGTTGTGTTTGTCCTCCATTGCTGAAGAAGACAACAGAGAAATGATGACATGATTTGCACTTGACTTTGTTTAGAGTGAGGGAGGGCTGTGCTAGGTCACCAGCCTCACTTCTCCTCCAGAGCCGTCTGGATTCAGTGACTAGATATTCATCAGGATGACTGGAGATGACCCAGGATACAATGGGAGACCTTGGCTCTTTGAGGTCAAGGCCTATTCAGTATTCATTTAGGGTGAGATAACTCCCATTCAGTGAATTGGCCTGTTTAAGAAGTAGTCAGGGGGTGACCTTTTAATGAGGCAAAGAAAAATAACTAAATCAAGCTGGGAGGGAAATAGCAAGAGTTATTATTGATAATGACTCTTAAGCCAGGAGGGTCCAGAAAGCAGCCCTTAAGTGAAGCTTAGGCAGGGGTCTAGTGTTCTCCAATCTATGGGCAGTAGGTTTAAGGTTTTGGGAAGGGGAAGGGAAGGGAAGGGAAGGGAAGGGAAGGGAAGGGAAGGGAAGGGAAGGGAAGGAAAGGGAAGGGATCTAGCCAGTAAACCCCAAGTTAACTGGGCATCTTCTGGTCATCCAAATTTACCTTCCTTTGGATAGGAGAAGGCAGAGAGGGGGAGACACACAGGAAAGGAGGGGCCAGCTAGATGGGTCCCCATTCAGGCAGCTGGATCTACTCACCATCTCTATCTCAAGTCCCAAATGTGACAGTTACCAAAGATGTAGATGGACAAGAGGCAACTCTAAAGAAGTCATTTAAGGCAAGAAGGTATTTTAAGGAAGTATCTCAGAAAATGGTTCAAACAAGCAGAAGATAACAAGGACAGTGATGAAACTGGATTTTATTTTTATTGCCCACTGAATGTAGATTGCACCAGTCCAGAGATCTTGATCATAAATAGAAAAAGGTCCAAGTTTTGTGAGTAGTACCCTGCCCTTAAGTGGGCAAGGGTAGAGGTACTAGAATTACCATGTAAGAGAACATGATACATTTTACTTTTTTTTAAAAAAAATTTATTGACATCTTTTTTTCATATTATCAGTTTCCCCTAGTATCCCTTTCGCTTCACCTCCCAGATAGTCATCCCATATAGCAAAATATATTTTTTAAAAATAAAAAAAAAGAAAAAACCCAGGAGAATTGATCTAAACGTAAAATGTCTGGCATTTTTTTCAATAGTCAACATTTGTGGACCTCCCACTTTTGCCACGGGGTAGAGTAGGAGTGCCTTCTCAAGCTATGCTTGTTCTTTATTATTTTGCAACATTCACTTGTGATTTTTTTAGTAGTTCTTTCTATTTACATTGGTGTGGTTACTGTGTAGAAAGTTTTCTTGGCTCTGCTTAACTTCATTCTTCATCAGGACATGTAGATCTTTCTATACTCCTCTATATTCATCACATTCCTTGTTTTTTAACAGCACAGTAATATTCCATTATATTCATGCACCTCAATTTATTCAACTATTCCTCAATCAATAAGCAACAACTTTGCTTCCAATTCTTTGCTAACATGCTGCATTTTAGGCAAGGAAGAATGATCCATTTGTAGTGCCCTATTGTTACATTTAGGTTCCTGGAATTTATTTGCCTTTACCACCTATTTAAAACCATTACTCATTAGGCTCCATTTTCCACTGGGTCTCTTCCTAAACTAGGCAAAAATTCAACAGATGACTTGGTAATAAGGGAAAGCAATATTTACTTAAAATAGAATGAAAAGTTTTTAAAAGAATTAAATAACATGCAGATATTATATCACCTGTTTACCCAAACTACTTCCTTCCACATTTCACATTTGGGACCCCATTGTCCTCCTGGAGATTGTCTCTTGTGGCCTCACACTTCCAGGGACACCACATCTATGCTTACTTTCTTCCTTGAACATCTTCCTGCCAGCCAACTTGTCACCGCATGGAAGACAATCCGTTGGAGGTCTTAGCCTTTCATCTCTATAATTCCCACCTTAAGATCCCTGTCTCAATTGATGAAAACCTCACATGGTCCATTGTATCTAGGCAGGCTCCAGCCAAACTTCATTCTACACCCAGGTCTACTTTCTATCAGCCACCTTGTTGTCCTCTACTCACCTTCCCTCTAACTTTCGATGGTAGGGTAGGAATGCTGAGGGGAGGTTCTGTCCTCCCTGAAGAGAGTAACCTTTTATTGGTTAACAACTGCGAAGATCAGGAAAAGTCCTATATAGGAGGTACTGCTTGAGACAAGTCTTTAACAGATTACAAGATGCAGAGGTGAGGATGAAGAAAGCATTCCAGTTATAGCAGATAATCTATGCAAAAATACAGAGATGGGAGATGGAAGTAAGTAACAGCTTGATCAATTAACTGGAACATAAAACACTGAAAAGGGAGTGAAGTGCCATGAATTTGGAAACATAGGCTGCAGTCAGGCTGTGAAGACATTTAGATGTCCAACATCAGAGATCTTACTTTGTCTTCAAGACAAGAGTGAGCCTTTCTTAAGGAGTATTTAAAAAGGAAAATGACAAGGTCAAATAAGCACTTTAGAAATATCATTTTGGCAGCTGTATGGGGACTGGATTAAAGAAGGAAGTGACTTGAGGCAGGGAGATCAGTTAGGAGGCTGTTGAAATAGTGCTAGCAAGAGGTGTTGAGGGTAGTTGTATGAGTGGAGAAAAGGGAGAAGAGATAAAAGATGCTACTGTTTCCTCTCCTTTGTAGTCAGAAGAAGTAGCAGCAATTCATTGTCTTAGTCATCCTACTGGAGGTTGCAGAGAGAGAAGCATCTGGAGTTCTGTAAGGACACTCATGGCTCAGACCTCTAGGAACTGGCATACCCACTCCCTTCTCCAGGAGAAATGGGTCAGCACCTAGAAACTGAGGCAAAAGAACCTTCACCCTGGAAATTATTGGTTCCTATATCATCAATGCAGCATCTAGAGTGATGATTTCAGCAAAACCTCCCCCAAGTTCCTCAGTTTGTCCTGATGAATCACTATAACCACAAAGGGACAAAGAGAAAGGACAAAGAGGGACAAAGAGAAGAGTCAAATTGTCTTTGGATTTGGAGGGACTCTAGGTATGGTCTACTCCATACCTCTGCTTTTGAGTAGCACTGTAACTAAGCTGAACAGAGAGTCATCTGTCTTGCACACAGTAGATTTCAGCAGTAGAAATTCTACCACCTATCTTGGGGATCCGTACTCTGGTCTAATTAGGGATATACTGTTGACTTTTCCATTATTTTTACCTCTAGCTAGACAGGTAACTGAGAGAGCCAGTTGAAACTGGTTCAAGAACTTCACTGAAATTCCATTTATTTCACTCCCACAGCATCTTGCTATAATGCTGCATTATTCATACCCTCATATTCTCTTATTTATCATGTGCTAATAGCATTTTCACAGTGAAAGGCAAATCTAAGAGGGGAGAATGTAAGGATAATTGTGACACTTGTAAATTTCCGTATCTCTTCCTTAAGTTGACTAAGTTAATGGCCACGTTCTGCCAGAGCAAGCCCTCAATGAGTGAGTGCATTTGGTCTTCATTTTAAGGAGTTCAAGAATGAGTTCTCATAATAGGTAAAAGCATGACTGCAAGTATGCATATTCTTTAAATCAATGCCATCACTAAGTGTGAGAAAGCTACTGTTTTTATTAAATAGCTGAGTCCTAGAGAGTTTAGGGGAATAGGAGAGTGTAAACTTTAAAAGCACTTTGCAGGAGAGCCCTACTAGGCGGCGAGGGAGGGATTTCTCTTACTCCAGTCCATTGGCCATGGTGTCTAGCAACAATTTTCTCAGGAGACATCCCATTCAGCAGTTAAAGAGTTCATCAGTTCAAGAGAATTTGAGTCAGTTTAGGGATCAAAGACACACACTCCAGAAAAGCACAGATGTAGAAAGGCAGCTTATCAATGGAGGAAGTAGCTTTAAGGAACAGGATTCCTAGTGGCAGAGAAGAGGGCTGGCTATGGACCCAAGATAAAAACCCTGATAATTGAGAGTCAAACTGCGGAGAATAGCACTCCCTGGGGACTTAAGTGAGTAACCCAATCAGCAGAGATGCTAAACCCAAAAGGAGCTGTATAAGGACTCTTTGAAGAGAAAAAAGTTTAATAAATCCTTGCAGAACCATGAGCTGGGAGTGGCCTTTGTCATACATGCCTCTACTCATGTGCCGTATTACCACTGTTCTCTAAGCTTAGGCCCACTTTCCCCAGCACATTATCCATAACTGTAGGGAGAGTTATGGCCCAGATTCTTGTGGAAGAGAATGTTTTGTAGCTACTGTTTTTGCCATGTTTTAGGTATTAACTTTGTTAGCAATGAATTGTATTCACCAATATTGGAGGGAAGCACAATGATGGGGGTTCATAAGTAGCAAACATTAGGAATGGGTACCTGAAGGGTATTCTTCTTGTACCTGAAGATAGTAACGTGCTCTCTAGAGGAATATCCCATAGTGGGTGCTTAAATAATCTAATTAATCAATTAGATACAGATCAGTGCCTAATTCTTGCTTTTGGGGGATTCTGGTCTTACTGAACTTTCAGAAGGGCTTTCAGTCCTAGCTATAATGTGGATAGCACTTGTTCTGTGACAGAGAAGAATTTTGAGGGCAAGGGCAGAAGTGAGACAGGCTAAATTAACCAGAATTATAGATTCATTGAATTGTGAAATTAGAAAGAACTTTAGAGGTCATCAAGTCTTACCTTGTTCCCAAAGTAGGAATTCCTTCTGTAGCTTCAATGATATATGTATTCTCTGCATGAATACTTCCAGTCATGGACAACCCAGTCCATTGTTGGGGGCAATTCTAATTATTAACTATTTCCCTTGTATTCGGCTGAAACTTTCTGTCAATCCACTCTTCTCCTCCACTATAATTTCCTTCCATTCTTCCTATCCAGGTCTATGCATGTCAATCCTTCAAATACTTGAAGACAGTAATCATGTCTCCCTATATCTATTTTCTTCTTTCTCCAAGATAAGTATTCCCATTTTCCTCAGTCATTCTCCAAGCTCTCTTAGCTCCACTGCCTTTCCTCTGTTAATTGTTTCCTATTTCTCCTGTACCTACCTTACTTTGTATATAACTGTTTGCATGTTTTCTCCCCAATTAGATCCAAAGCTCCTTGAGGGTAGGGACTGTTTTTTGCCTCTTTTGTACCCCCAGTGTTTAGAACAGTGTTTAGTTCATATTAGGCCCTTAATAAATGTTGATTGATTGATTTGATATGTAGGAGTGATATGTATTTAGAAAGGGCCAGATGCCCCTGAGTTTCTTGAGCATTGAAGAAAGCACTTATCTTCACATGAAATGAGTAGAGGATTAGTCTTGCTTGACCTAATATATATCCCTTCAGATGTCAAGTAAACAGAATCTTAATCTCTACCCCTTTGTTTTTATGCTTAATCAATACATGTCTTGACCCATGTAGGTACTCACATGTCCATGCATGTTTTGTGCTATGAGTTACTGTGGCCCTAAAAATTCATTCCCTGGTGGTCAAGTCCTGTGATGAACAGTCTCTCTTAGCTTGGTTGGGCTGCTCCTTGGAGCAAGGATATAAAGTCCATGGCAGAGCCTCTGACCAAAGCCTTTTTGGGGGGTGTTTGGGTATACAATCTGCAATCTGACCTTATTAGCCAAAGGCAAACCTGGTACCTTAGGTGTTCTTGGTTGAAAGCTAAAATCTTTCCAGACTTGGTAGAATCTAGACCCACAGTCTCAGTAGTGCAGTAGAGTCAAGAGCAGAGTCAGTGGAACCATCCATGACCATGTCAGAGCAAGACAAGGGCAGAGAATGCATGTTCCTACTGAAAAAAGAAGTTTTGGGAAGGCAGACTGCAGCAGCTAAGTAGCCATTTCTATGACATTTGGAAAACTTATCTCCTCCTCTGGTTCAGATCTTCTTGGTTTGGAAAGCTCTTTTCCAACCCCTTCCAGAATCATCTTCCTGATGTTTGGCCTAAATCCTGGTGGTAGTTTTAGTAGTTTTTCCCCAGTCCAAATGTCTCCTTTGTGGAGACTTAGAGCAGCATGGATGCTATCTTGCCTTCATTCATTTAGCATACATATGTCTCATCTTCTGATGATGTTTATTTCAATATGGCTCTTCCATGTAAGGGAAGGAGGAGGGGCAGAAGAAGGGTAATATTTTCTGGTTGAATGGAGGGAAGTAGTAGATAGAGAAAAAAGTTGCCTCACTAGTCACTGAGCTAAGGAGTCTCTGGTCCTTTCTAAATGGCTGTTATTCCCAGAGGTCTATAGTTATTGACTTAGGAATTTCCATCTGTTACATTTTCCACGTAGATATAATGTTGTGGAATTGACTTCATCCAATGTACCACTCCTGAGAAAGCACAATTTCTTTCTGTTTGTCTTCTTTTCTCTTCCTTCCCACTGACCCCCCACCCTGAGCCTCTCTTCATATCCTCCCATCTTTTTCTCTCTCTCCTTTTTCTCTATTTGTTGTTCTTTATTTTCAATTTAATAGATATTTATTACACACCTATGATGGATCAAGTACTATGGAGGGCATTGAAGGCAAAAAGAAATATAGTGTAATCCTTATGCTTAAGAAATTAACTTATAATCTCATGGGGTAGTGTAAGATGTACTGAAATAAGTGTGACACAAGATAGCATATGATAGAATATGTTATCAATGTAATCTCTATCCATCTACATACATAATACACATATACCCACATATGCATGTGTGTATATCCATGTATATTATGTATATATACAATATATATCTTAATGAAGAGGCAGAGATTACTTGCACCCAAGGATTGCAGAAAAAAATTCATAGAGAAGGGGGTATTAAGAGTGGCTTCAGAAGCAGATTTCTCTGCTAAAGTCCTCATTTCTCAAACATAGAAAGAATTGAGTCAAATTTATAAAAATAAGAGCCATTCCTCAATTGATAAATGATTAAAAGATATGATCCATTTTCAGATGAGGTAATCAAAATTATCTATAGTCATGTAAAAATGCTGTCACATTTATTGAAAAAATGCAAATTAAAACAATTCTGAGGTACTACCTCACCTATTAGATTGGCTAATAGAACAGAAAAGGAAAATAACAAACATTGGAGGGGGTGTGAGAAAAATGAGATATTAATTCATTGTTGGTGGAGTTCTGTGCTGGTTTAACCATTCTGTAGAGCAATTTGGAACTATACCCTTTGACCTAGCAATACCACTACTATATCTGGTATCCCAAAAGATAAAAAAAAGAAGCAAAAATATTTATTGCATATAGAGCAAATATTTATAGCAGCTCTTTTCAAAGAATTAGAAATTGAGGGGATGCCCATCAATTGGGGAATAACTGAACAAATTGTGGAATATGATTACAATACAATACTATTGTGCTATAAGAAATGATGAGCATGATGCTCTCAGAAAAACCTGGAAAGACTTACATGGACTGCTGCAAAGCAAAGTGTACTGTGTACAAAGTAGCAGCAATATTGTGCAATGATTGACTGAAAAACTTAACTATTGTCAGCAATATTATGATCCAAAACAACTCTGAAGGACTTGTTAGAAAAATGCCATCCATCCCCAGAAAAAGAACTGTTGGTGACTGAATCCAGATTAAAGCATGCTTCTTTTTTTTTTTTTTTTTTACTCTCTTTATTTTCTTGAGGGTTTTTTTTTTGGTCTATGTTTTCTTTCACAACATGAATATTATGGCATGGTATCTGGCATCACTATACATGCATAACTTATATTAAATTGCTTGCTTTCTCAGTAAGGAGTAGTGTGGAGGGAGAGAAGGAGGGAGAGAATTTGGAACTCAAAGTTTTAAAAACAAGAGTTGAAAATTGTTTTTACATGTCACTGGGGAGAAATAAAATACTAAATATGTTTTTTAAAAGTGACTTCAGAGATAAGCCTTAAAGGAAAGAAGAGCCTTCAATAGCCAGAGATGGGAGAGAAGGAGTCTGTTCAAAGAACAAGGACCTTGAGAAGTAACAGCAAAAAGCCAAAAGGAGGTAGAAGGAGAACACAGCACAGAGCATGGTCAAATTTGGCTGGGGACATGGAATATAGGAAGGGAAATTATATGAGATGAGACTAGAGAGATACATAAAGCCGTATTGTAGGGTACCTTGAATACCATGGTGTCATGCAGAATGTGACCGACTCTAACATCAAGAAATAGCCAAAGGTCCAGGAAAGCAGAAGCTACGACCACAGAGTTCAAGCAGTAGGCAATAAGGACATGGTCCTTATCTTGCCCCGACTCAAGGGGAAAGACTCCTATTTTTGGGAGGACAAAGCAAGACCTCCTTTCTAGGGAAAATACTGCACTGGCCAAAGAATTAAGGCAGGGTCTCAGGCATAAGGGACAAAATTGGCAGCAGTTACCACAACCTAGTACAAGGAAAGAATGGGACCAGTAGACCAGGTGACTTGAGAGCAAGAACCTGAGAAATAGGTTTAGAATTCCTTAAATACCTCCTTAATAGTCTTGATTTTATAACATGAAGTAGCAACAAACCAGTGGGAATTAAACGACTCCAGCTTAGTAGAATAGCAGGGACAGCAGCCAATATCACTACACATTCCCTCTCTACAGCCTCCTGTCCCTTTCTCTCTCCTTCCCCACCTTCTGTCTCTTTCTCTGCCCTCCCTCTCCTGATATTTCATCAGAGCCCTATAATAGAAACACATATCCCGTGTTACACAGCTGCCTCTGTGCTAATCTCATTGTATTTGTTATAAATGAATGTAATGCAAGTAAAAAGCTATTTAATTAAATAAATTAGAAAGACTACATAGCAAAGGCTTGGCTTTGATAAAATCATTCATAACCAATATTAAATCTGTGGGCAGCACTCACAGACTTACATATTGAATTATATGTGTGATTTCTATCCTTTTGTACATTAAAAAAAAAAAAATCCTGCTAAATTGAAGTCGTTTGCAAAATCTTTTCTATTTTTGAGGCTTCACAAAAATATTAGAATTAGATATGGATACCAATATAGATATAGATATATGTGGGTGTACTTGTCCATATGTGTGTATATGTATATTCGCTTTTGTATACACACCAACGTTATGTTATTAATGTTAACTTTTGTGTGAGAAGTAATACAAAGGGCATCATCCATGACATGTGCAAGGAAGTGGGATGGCACTCAGTAGCAACCACACTGGTATCCCCCAAAATATTAAAGATTCAGAAGAAACACTTCATTGTTTTGAGTAGACCTTCTGGAAAATTTATAAAGCAATATAAATAAGAATAACGCAGAATGAGAAGTCGTGGATGAATTCACAGTATGTGCCAATGGAGGAAATGCTCTATCAGGGAGATTGTGGATTTATCAAAGTATTGAAATATCTACAGGATAAAAATCTTACATATTGGCTTATTGGTCATGCTCAGGTGCTGTTAACTCAGCACCTACTCACATAAACAGGATGAGTCTCCAGAGGAAAGCTGCCAAATCTTATCAGTGTCCTAGGGATACCTCTGAAGGGTTGGAAGGGTGGTTTTAATGCTATTTGTCATGAGTCCCCACTGGTTTATTTCTACCCATGATTATCAATTGATATCAATTAGTCAGGCAGAGAATTAGCTTTTTAAGAAGGGATATTTACTGCAGTGGTATAGTTATTACAAAACAGCTCCTCAAAAGTCTGTGTAATGCTCTCCCACAAGTACATACAGAATCCAGGAGAAATTGGGCTCAAGCTTTAGAGCATGTATGATAAAGTGGAAACTCACAACTCCTGGAAGTCCTTTTTTTCTGGAAACTTCAAGATGCTCTCCTTAGGTATGGTCCAGCCTTTCTGCTCATCTGCCTTCAACCTGCCTTTTGTCCAAAGGTCCAGTCTATCTTTGCCTCCTGATAAAGACATTATCATTAGCTGTCGTGGGGGGACATACTATGATTATAATAAGAAGTCTAAACTCCTCTGCACTTACTGAAGCTCACAAGTTTCTTCTCCATGTGAGCAAGAGAGAAGAAAATGTAGTCAAAGATCAGGCTGGGGTTTTTCTCCTCTATTCTAGTGATTCCTTTTCAGGAATTCAGTTAGAAAGCTTCTACCACTTAAGTTGCTAGATGTTTTAAATTCCCTGGGCTCCAAAGTGGTCTGCATTTTTTGATGCAAAGAGCATGATCAAGTTTCCTCAAGCCATCTGAACATATTTCCTGTGTAAAATCACTCTAGTCCATCCAATGGCTTTCAAGGACGTATAAATTGATTAAAGATTTTTTCATCACTTAGTCTAAAACCTATGATTGATTGATTCTATAAATAAGTGTTCTCACTTGGTTAAGGTATCAGAGCAGAGCATCTTTCACATTTACTCTAAGTAGAGTAGCCATGATTTGATTGATTGACTCAATTGACATGAACAGATATATATACATATGTATGTATATACACATACAAACACACATATAGTTATATGAGTATCTGTACATACATAGCTATGCATTTATAATTATGTATATATGCATACATATGTATATATAGTTATATCTGCATACATAGTTATACATAGTTATATGTATATATGTATGTATATATAGCTATGTATAACTATGTATATATACATGCATGCACACATAGTTGTGTATAGCTACATATACAGATAACACATGTACACAATACACAAATAACATACACAACTATATTCACAACTATATAACATACCTATATGTATGCATACATGCATGATGTATGTGTGTAATATATATGTATGCCTACATATAAGTACTAATTAAATAATAAATTGGTATTGAATATATGATATTTAATTTGAATCACTTCCATTTCTCTCTTTGCTGATTTACAATGACATTGACTTAACAACATTATAAGTTAGAGAAGTCACAGTTTTAAAAGTGTTGGTCTTAGGAGTGGGGCAATAAGTTTTCCTGGAAGGGACCCGGACCCTCTTGTAGAACCAAGAATCAGGGTTACTTTAGGGAGCTAGTATGTCATCTCTCTTTACTCTCTCACAGACAAAGGGAATCCCATCCCTAATGTTAATAAGAGTTAAAGATCTTCCCCACTCATTAATGGGTCTGCCCATTAAGGGAAGCCTGATTAGGGGAGATTTTTGTTGTTGGAAGGCCTTTTGTTAATTTCTAATGAGGCACTGATTCTCAAGGGTTGTGATGCCCTCTGGCTCTGAAAAATGTATAAATACTCTGAGGTGAGGTATTACTTTGGGACTTACTCATTGGAAGTGTTTGTTTGGCCAGAAGAGAATCTGAGCAGTTGCTAAGGACCCTGTTCCCCTCCCTCCCTGCCCTCTGAAAACCCAGATGTTGGTGCTTCTCTCTCTGGTAACTATGTATGGTCAGGCAGTTATCTATCTGTTGATCTGTGATGTATGTATTGCTTGTGGTCAGACACTTGGAAGCCCTGTCTGTTGATTGATCTTTGTTTCTCTTTTATATTTTCTCTGAAGTTCAGGGTGCTGACTTTTTCCCCCGAACTAAGTGAATGATATATGTGCTTGATTAAGGTAGATTGTTGACACCTCAAAAGTGGTTTTCCTCTTAGAAAAGCAGATCTAAGAACCTGTACAACAGGACCTCCTGCATATGTCAAGGTCCTTGGTGTTACACCATTCCAGATCATTGTTCTACAACATGACACCTTGCTCTGACTAAAGATGTAGCTTTATCTGGGAGAAGGGAGAAGGTTAGAGGGATAGAATTACATGATGTTTTTCCTAGTTCTATTTCTACTAATAGAAAAACATAAAATCACAGGATTTAGTAATAGAAGGGTCTTTAGAGATTATATAGTCCAAACTACTCATTTTACAAATGGAGAAACTGCGGCCCTGGGACATCAAATGATTTACCCAAGGTCATTCAGGTAACCAGTAGTAGAGCTAGAATTTAAACTCAGCTCCTGTGATTAGAAATCCAGTGATCTTCCCTGTATGCCAGCTAGTAAATACCTGAAACATTTAGCCAAAAATTCAGATATTTCCAATCATCTGGTTATTTGACACTCCATAAAGGGAACTGACGCTATTGGGGGGTGGTGGGGTGGTGGAGTATCCTTCCTCCCTGCCACCAGTTTTCATCCAGATGTTTGGGGTCATGTAGGCACATAACCTCTACCTGCCTGCCCCTAATGGGCTGTCATAGCTCCTAATGTGTTCACACATATAGGTGAAGAGGCTATGGCAGGGGCCCATTAAATCCATGCCTATGCTCAACCCTCAACACTGTTTCTCTTGTCAGGTCAGCTCATCTGCAATCTAGGCAGGAGCTGTGTGTGGCCTTTTTAATGAACTGTTTAGAATAAGTGCCAATTAAAGCATTAGATGGGCTCAGTTCCCACAGCCATCAGCCAGTTCCCAGGGTGAGTTATTAGATTGGGATTGCCACAGAAAAGTCATTACTGCAGCCCAGACTGTCCATCCTACTAGGTCTGCCATCCATAAACCAAAGGTCCATAGAACAGGGCAAATCCATCTATATTGAAGATGGTTTAGAAGAGAAGACTATTTAGTTTCCAAGACTAGATATGAATTTTTAAAAAACAGAATAAGAAATCTTAAAGAAACCATCAGAAGGTCAACTAACCTATCCCTGTCTCCAGGCAAGAGAAGCAATCTCACAGATTTTATAGAATTTTGAAGCAGGAAGAAATTAACATACAGGGGGTACCAAAGCTGCACCAAGACTTTTGGTATACCCTGTATATAATCCAATTACTTCATATTTCAGATAGGGAAACTAAATATCAAATATATGAAATAACTTGGCCAAGGTCACACAGCTAATCAATTGTTCAACTGGGTGTAGAGCTCAAGTTAGCTTCTTAGTTCCATGCCCTTTCCACCATAATTGCTGCATCCTGCTCCCATATATATACACACATATACATATATACATACATGTATGTATATATGTATGTATATGTACACACATGTATGTATGTATATATGCATGTGTGTGTAGAGAGAGAGCAAGAGAGCTATATATACCTTGGAAGACAATCCATTGTTGTCTATTTCACTATTTGGGAAATCTTTCCTTATATTTAGTCTAAATGTCTCACATTGCTTCTTAGTGATTTTTTTGGAAAGGGAACGGGATGGAAAATACTAAGTTCTTACTGTACCAGGAACTGCACTAAGGACTGAAGATATTAATGCAAGTAAGCAAGACAGCCCCTGCCCTCAAGCAGCTTCCAATCTAATAAGGAAAAGCAACCAATAAAGGCTATCTCATTGCCTTTGCTCTCCATTAGATCCTCATGGCACACTCACTTTCTTTACCTTGTCCCTGAGGTCAGGCCTACATGAGACAAGAGAAAAGATAATTTTAAAATAAAAGGATGGCTTGACTGAGGCATGTATACTAGTAATTCAAAAAATACCCTAGAAATGTAAATTCTAGATATTCTTTAAAAAAACATTAAGACATTTAGAAAAAACAATATGGCTCAGAAAGAGATTTCCAATCACTAGTTTATTTCTGAGGATCTAGTCTAAGAATGATAAATCCTAGATTAAAAAATTAGCTTTGAAACTAAAAAGATGTCCAATGTCCACTAGTATACTGCATCTAGCACAGTATGGAGGACTTGGATCTGTTATTAATCTGGCATTCAAAGACCTCCACTATCTGATTCCAACCTATGTTTACAAATTTATCTTCCATTGTCCAACCTGAACTTGTCAATTCATTGTCCATACTCCTTTTGTATGATCATTTTTTCTTTTTTTAAAAATTTATTTATTTTTAGTTTTCAACATTCACTTCCATAAGTTTCAAATTTTCTCCCCCTCCCTCTCCCCTTCCTCTCAAGACAGCATGCAATATGATATGGTACTACACATACATTCCTACTAAACACTTTTTCATATTAGTTATGTTGCATAGAAAAATTCTTACAATAGGAGAGAACATGAGAAAGAAAAAATAAAACAAAACAAAAAAGAAAACAGACTGCTTTGCTCTGCATTCTGATTCCATAGTCCTTTCTCTGGATGTGGGTGGCATTTACAATCAAGAGTCCTTTGGAACTGTTTTAGATTCTTGCATTTCTGAGAAGGGCTCAGTTCATCAAAATCAGTCATTGCACACTGTGGCTGTTTCTGTGAACAATGTTCTAGTTCTGCTCATTTCATTCAGCATCAGTTCATATAAGTCTTTCCAGGATTTTCTGATGTCCGCCTGTTCATCATTTCTTATAGTACAATAATATTCCATTACATTCATATACCACAACTTGTTCAGCCAGTCCCCAATTGATGGGTATCCCTTCAATTTCCAGTTCTTGACCACCACAAAAAGAACTGCTATAAGTATTTTTGTACATGTAGGTCCTTTTCCCATTTTTATGATCTCTTTGGGATGCAACCCTAGAAGTGGTATTGCTGGATCAAAGTGTATACACATTTTTGTAGCCCTTTGGGCATAGTTCCAAATTGCTCTCCAGAATGGTTGGACCAGCTCACAGCTCTACCAACAATGAATCAGTGTTCCAACTCTCTTACATCTTCTCCAAAATTTATCATTTTTCTGTTTTGTCATGTTAGCCAATCTGATAGGTGTGATGTGGTATCTCAGAGTTATTTTGATTTGCATCTCTTTAATCAATAGTGATTTATAGTATTTTTTTATATGACCATAGATAGCTTTAATTTCTTCCTCTGAAAAATTGCCTTTTCGTATCCTTTGACCATTTTTTAATTGTGGAATGATTTGTATTCTTGTACATTTGACTCAGTTCTCTATATATATTAGAAGTGAGGCCTTTATCACAGACACTGGTTGCAAAAATTCTTTCCCAGTTTTTTGCTTCCCTCCTAATCTTGTTTGCATTGGCTTTGTTTGTGCAAAAACTTTTCAATTTAGTGTAATCAAAATTATTCATTTTGCATTTCATAATGTTCTCTGTCTTTTGTTTGGTCATAAATTCTTCCATTCTCCACAGAGCTGTCAGATAAACTATTCCTTGCTCCCCTAATTTGTTTATAGTATCAGTCTTTACAGCTAAATTGTGTACCCATTCATATTTTATTTTGGTATACAGTGTCAGACATTGGTCTATAGCCAGTTTCTGCCATCCTATTTTCTGGTTTTTTCAGGAGTTTTTGTCAAATAGTGAGTTCTTATCCCAGAAGCTGGGGTCTTTGGATTTATCAACAGTAGATTGCTATAATCATTGACTACCGTGTCTCGTATAACTAACCTATTCCACTGATCTACCCCCTCTATTTCTTAGCCAGTACCAAGTAATTTTGATGATTACTGCTTTATAATACAATTTAAGATCTGATATGGCTAGGCCACCTTCCCTGGCATTTCTCTGCATTAATTCCCTTGATACTCTGGACCTTTTGTTCTTCCAGGTGAATTTTGATATTATTTTTTCTAACTCTATAAAATAATTTTTTGGTAGTTTGATTGGTATGTCACTGAATAAGTAAATTAACTTAGATAGAATTGTCATTTTTTTATTATGTTAGCTTGGCCCACCCATGAGCAGTTGATGTTTTTCCAGTTATTTAGATATGACTTTATTTATGTGAAAAGTATTTTGTAATTGTGTTCATATGGTTCCTGGTTGAACTTGTCAGTTCACTGTTCATACTCCTTTTGTGCAATCTTTTTAAAAACACTATGGAGATAGGCACTTACCTAGTCAGTGATTCTTGAGGCCTCTTAGACCTGACTTGCTTTACCCTTTCTGTAAGAGTTGTAATTAACATGGACAGAGAAGCTTTGGGCCCGAGTTCTAATCTCACAATGACATTTCCTGTAGGGTTTGGGAGTAGTACATACACCTAGGAGGAATTTTCTCCATAATTCTTATTACTGGTATAGCCATCTTACAGCCCTTGTTAGAGCCTGCCTTCTCTCTCAATCCTTACAGAGGTGACTATCCCTCTCTCAGCATAATGGTATAGGATTGTCTTCTGCATAGTTGCCCATCAACCCCACCCACCAATGGTTTCAGTTCTAGGTGAAAACCAACCAATCAATCAATCTACAAGAATTTATTAAGTGATTACTATGTTCCAGGCACTGTGTTAGGCACTGAGAATGTGAATCCAAAGAAAGAAATATTCTCTATAGCAGTGAGCTTACATTCTAATGGGGAAGACAAGTGCATATAAAAATATATACAATATAAAGTTAATAAATATTAAACTAAATAAATATTATGTTAATATATACAAACTAGTCAAATGCAAGGTAGTTTGGGAGAGAAAGTATTTGCATCAGCATTGGGTGGGTAGAGAATCAGGAAAGGCTTCATAAAGAAGATGCTGTTTCACCTGTGTCCTAAAGGAAGAGGCAGAAAAGAAGGAAGGTGACCAACATTTATATAGTAACTACTACTTGCTTTATAAATATGATTTTATTTGATGCTCATGACAACTTGGGAAGATAGGATTTGAACTCAGGTCCTCCTGACTCCAGGCCTAGCACACTGCACCACCTGGTTGCATCTATATTACACATGGTGGGCAATGGAGGGAGGGAAAGTGCATTCCAGGCCTAGGGGACAGATGGCATAAAGGCATCCATATGGGAGACAGAATGTTCCATGTGAAGAACAGAGAGAAGACTGGTCTGATCAGATCACAGAGTGTGGAAGGGGAAATGATGTCCAATGAGGTATCAAAGGTAGTTTGGGACCAGGTTATGTATTGCCATAAAAGCTTAAACAGAGGAGTTTATATTTTATCTCTGAAGCAATATTTTATGCTCTTATTAGACCTAAACCTTCTTGAAGGCAGGGATATTTCCTTATCAAATGTTTCTAGTTATTCTAGTCTACAGGAAAATAGGCTTGTAAGTGTCTGGAGTTGGCTATAATACAACCTACTGATAGGCTAAGTTATTTTTCTATGTCCAACTCACTGCAGCTGAAGCACCAAAGTTGGCATTATAAGTAAGTATTATAGGCAACTATGTACCTACTGTGATTTTAGGAATACCAGAAAAGAACCCTCTCTCATCCTCTCCTCAAAAAAAAATCAGATTTTTAAAAAATTTTAATTTATTTTAATTTATTTAATTTTATTATTTTAAATTTTATTTTAATTTTTATCAATTATTTATTGTCATTGATTTTTGTCATTATTTGATACCTGAAATTCTACCATTTTAAATTCACTAAATTAAGTTAATAGATAGGATACTATTCAAAGCGTATATTCATCTAGGGGAGAAGCACATTACATCAGTCATTAACATCTTAGTATAAACTAATGTATTAGCCCCTTAGTCTGTAACAGTTAACTGAGGATTATAGGTTGAATTATATTACAGATGCATTTTGATAGGACCTGGTTCTAGGAGTCAGGAGACCTGCATTCTCATCTCTGCTCTGTCACATGTATCCTCAAACAAGTCACCCTGGGATCTCTAAGGTTACTTTCTTCCTGCTTCAACATTCAATCATTTTTTGGCAGGGTGGAGAGGGTAGAGATATGGCCGATGAGGGCAGGGCTTGATGACAGCAATGCAATGGGAGTAGGGGGGATCCTCCATTCCTAGGGGGCAGAGCCTGGTTAGCACAGAAATAATCATGCACCAACACGAATTTACCAACTTTTCATTAATTCACCTTGCCCTTCACCTTGCCCTATGTCTGGGACTCCTGATCCAATGTGTCCCATGGCCCGTTAGATCACACTACATTCTTGCTGGATCATCTTCTCACCTCTGTCCTTCCCATGATCCCATACCTTTCTATCTTCTCATTTCTTGTTCTTGGAACTCTCAATATCACCATTGGTATTGGAAAGGGCTCATCAATCAACTTGCCTCTGGCTCCTTCCACCATTCTGTGATTTCTCAAAACAAAACACTCTTATCTACTCGGGGACCATATGATCCAATTATCTACTTTTTATCTATTTTGTGGGAAGGTTTGCCCCACAATTGAGTACTTTGTGAACTCTTTTGGGTTAATACCAGGTTTTGATTTCTCTCAAGGCCTCTTAGATTCTCCTCTTCTTAGCAGCTTCTGTGGATGGACTGTCTATCCAAATGTCAGAAATAAAGCAAAGTTTGACTGAAATTGCAGGAGTGTGTGTCTTTGTTTGTGTGTGTGTGTGTGTGTGTGTGTGTGAAAGAGAGAGAGAGAGAGAGAGAGAGAGAGAGAGAGAGAGAGAGAGAGAGAGAGAGAGAGAGAGAGAGAGAGAGAGAAGGAAGGAGGAGGGAGGGAGGGAGAGAGAGAGAGCACCAGTGAGAAGGGTTTACCCTACTGCCACTGTGATTACTGAGAGTTAGGTAAACACCCACGGTAAAGAGAAAAGTCAACTGAGAATAAACTGGAGTCACAGTACTGTCTGACATGCCTCTGAGCAACAAGGAAAAACCTGAGGTCCAATATAAGGGATGGACATCAAGATCTCTAACTAACCTGACACTGTAGGCCCTCCACCATCTGTCACTAATCTACCTTTCCAATTTAACTTCCCATTCTTCACCAAATTCTCTGTCTTGTCTAGACTTCTTGATTCTTGTCTCTTTACATGCATTGGGAATTCTTGACTCCAGGTTTTTGTTTAGAGGTAGCTAGGTGGCACAATATGAGTAGCTAGGTGGCACAGTGGATAGAGTGCTGGACCTGTGGTCAGGAAGACCTGGGCTCAAAACCAGCCTCAGACATTTACTAACTTGATGACCTTGAGCAATTCACTTAACCCTATTTGCTTCAGATTCCTCATCCATAAAATATGAACTAGAGAAGGAAATGGAAAACCACTCCAGTATTTTTGCCAAGAAAAGCCCAAATGGGGTCATAAAGAGATGAACATGACTGAAACAAGTGAATAACAACAAGAAGCTATATAATGGATAATGTGCCAAAGTTGGAATTAGAAAAATCTGAGTTCAAACCATGCTTTAGACAGTTAACTTCTCCATTAGCAAATCATTTGCCCTTTCCTAGCCACAGTTTCCTTAACTGTATTTGGGAAAGCTAGGACTTACATCGTAGGGTTATCATGAAGATAAAATGAAATAACATATAAAGGGCTTTGCAAACTTTAAAGCTCTCTATAAATGGCAGTTATCATTATTTTTATTCTTATTGTGCTAATTCTCTCTGCCTGGAATGTCCTTTCTCCTCCTCTCTGCTTATCTAAGTCCTAACTTTCCTTTAAGGATCAGTTCATGTCCCCTGAAGCATCAAACCTTTTGCAAATTGCACTATCCTTATCATGTACATGCAGTGGGGTATACTGGAGCCACTTCATTCCAGCTCATGGGAACTAATTACTAAATTTTAAGTTTGAGCACTTACACCTTGCAGATTGACAAATGCTACAAATCAGTGTTTGCATAATTGTTTTGTTGATTGTTTAGACTTAAGAAAGTCATGGATAAAATGTTAATAATACAGATAAAATTTAAGTGTGTCGTAAGTACATTACCTCCCCTCCTCCCCAGTTAATATTTACTTGCTTGTATGGTACTTAGGATATTCCATCTTGTATAGATCTAGTCATTGCATTTCTCTGCTCTAAAACCTTCTGTGTTCCCCAGTTGCCCACCAAGTTTAAGCCCTTTTTGCCTGCTATTTCATGCCTTCTACAATTTGGTTCCATTATAATTTTCGGTATTATCTCCTCCATATGCTCTAGATCTTTACTCACACTTTTCTCCTCTCCATTTCCACGGATATCATATGTCCTTTGTTTTTGAAGAGGTCCAATGATATCACATTTTGATTTGTGCATGAATTGGTTGCACAAGGTTGTCAGCCTCAGTCTTTCTTCCAGAGTCAGTATAGCCTGGTAGCAAGACAAAAGTCATGATGACTGATGATGGTCTGTGATGCAGCGGATGACCTTGGTATCTTCCACGTCTGAACAAACTCGAAGTGTTCTTTAGTGCCTCCTTCTGCTTCCTTCATGGATGTTAGAACAAATTGTTCTCATCTGTTTATTCTACCAGGGGAGATCTTCTCATGCTTGGGGTAGATATTGCCCTAACTTACCAGTGGGTTTGAGGCCTTAGTTTCCCTCAACCTAGTTTAGCCCATCTGATGAAACAGTTTACTGGGGCATGGATACTACCCATGCTGTGACTTCTTGGAACCACAGGTGAGAACTAAGTGAAAAGGTGGACACCAGCAGCCCTCAAAAGGACTCAGAAAGCCCTCACATCAGAAATGCTAGTCCTCCTAAACACCCCATGTACCCCAGCTGAATGACTACTCATCCTTTAAAGCCTTATTCAAATACTCCCTCCTCTAGGAAGCCTCCTCTTATCTGATCCCCCAGATTGAAGGGATCAGACATAACCTTACCCTTCACATCTCATACAGAACTTTGTCATGTGACTAACATCTTTATCATCAAACATTACACATTAGAGTTTGCCATATTTGAGTTATTTCCCAGAGGAATTTAATGTCCCTGAAAACTGGGATTTGTGTCAAATCAAAACTTTGTATTTCCTCCCAGTACTTAGCACAGATGGACAGCACATAGTAGGTACTTGTTAATATTTTTTGATATTGTATTTTTAACCACTTTTTGAATATTCCTAAAATGTAAATTTTATGAGGTCAGGAATCATGTCTTAAGCTTCTCTGTCTTGCCTCCCCATGACTATCATGATATATTTCCCACAAAAATAATGACCTTACCTTTATATGCCACTTTATAGTATAAAAAGTTTATCTAGATGGTAGGGGCATCATTTTTACTACTATTACCATAAGAAGGATGTCATGTCCAATGGAAAGAGTACTGGATTTGGAAAGATTCTGATTTCAAATCCCAATTCTGTTACTTAGCATTTGTGTCATCTTGGGCAAATGACTTCATTTCCATAGACCTCAGTTCCGCATCTGTAAAATGGCAGGCTTAAACTAGATAGGGTCTAAAGTCCCTACCAGCTCTATCTATATCCATGATCCTATCATGGGCATTTTATCTATGATAAATCTAGGACTCAGAGAAGTGAAGCAGCTTGTCCAAAGTCCCACAGCTAGTGAATGGCAGAAAGCCAGCACTCAGAATCAAAGGGTGTGCATTTAAGTCCCGGGCTTGTGTGACTACACTACACAGCAGGTCCTCAACAGAGCTTGATGATCCCATCCCAACCTGCTCACTTCAATCCTTCATTTTACTTTGGTCCTATAAACTTGTCTCCCACTCTCTTACCCCTGCGCAATCATTTTTTAATACATAATGTCAGGATTGCAGAACCACCCATCTGGCCAAGCAGCAAAAGTTCCCTGAATCTGGGAGATGGGCCTGTGACAGAAGGTTTAATGAATGGGATCTTTCAGAGTGAAAGGGAGAAGAAGACTCTTCATAAGATTATTCAGACAAATTAAGGGCTATTGTATGGTAGGGTAGGAGAGGGTTTGATGGCAGATGAGAGCAGAAAAGGAGATGACAACTTTTAATTACAACAAGAGGGATTTAGGTTAGACTTTAAGAACCTCCAGGCCATGAAGGTTGTTATTCTATAGAGAAAGGATATAGAGTTTCCTTCTTTAGAGAACTGTATACTGTATATATATATACATATACACGTATATATGTATATATATACATATATATAAAATAGTGTATATAATAGTATATATAGAATTGTATTTAATAGTAACATTTTTTAAAGAATAATTTTGAGCAGCTAACTCATTTTGACTATTGTAAAAACTCAAATTAACTACAAAGGACCTATGAAGGAAGATGTCATCTGCATCCAGAGAAAGAACTTACAAATAGAACTATGTGAAGAATGATTTTATCTATCTATCCATCCAGCTATTTATCTATACACACATATACACATATGAGTATCTATATGTGTGTATATATATACATATATAGTGCATATTTATATATATGTGCAATATACATATTTATGTCTAATGGTAGCCATCTCTAGAGGGGGGAAGGGGGAAGAAAAAAGAAAAAGAAAATAACATGATAACTTTATTTTATATTTAAAAAGAATAGCAAGTGGTACATAATAGATTTGCAGTTTTACATGCAATTATCTTTTTATAAAAATTCTACTGTTATGGAAATGCTCGTTTTATTTAATAAATTAAAAATACAATAAAATTTCAAAAAATATATCATCCATAGAAAGGTATTTAAATTGGGAGAAAGTGTTTATGAGTTGCTGTGTATTAAAAACAGGTCTTTTTACTCTCAAAAAAAAGACTAATAGACTTATAATCTCTTGGAGATACTAAGGCTGACAGATCTCTTGAGCTTTGGAGTTCTGAGCTGTAATGGAATAAGTGAATTGGTTGTCCATACAAAATCTAGCATTAATATGGTAAGCCCCAGGAAGATGGGGTGGTTGGATCACCAGATTGTCTAAGGAGGATCAAATTGGCCCAGTACAAAAATTCTTTTATCAAACACATGGGATTGAAGCTGTGAGTTGACTTTCTACTTCTCCCTGGGTGAAATGGAGAAACACAATTAAAAAAAAAGACTGATTCTTATTACAAGAAGGGGAAAGTGTAGTTCTACAAAGAAGCGAGTTAATGTACTACACAATCCCCCAGTTCTTTCACAGACAAAATTTCTTTGTCTCCAATATGTCAGTTATCATTGTACTCTATTACAAGTTACGACATTTAAGTTTGTCTTACCCAGAAAAACCTTCAATTGAAAAAGAAGGGATAAAAGGAAGGGGAGGAAGTTATGAATGAATGAATGAATGGCCTTTCCAACATAATTTCTCCACATAAGCAAAAGAGGCAAATATAAAGCTGCAGTAAGTTGTGAAATCTGAAAATCCCGAGTTTGTTTTATGAGATATTTTCCCCTGTGATTTTCTTTTTTCTGGTGTTTATTTGCATAAAAGCTAATAAAAATGTATTTACACCCCAAAGAAGACACTGCAGATAAATTCTATGGCTGTAACTTCCTTTATTTCCCTTCCCTGACACCGTATTATTCAATTTATGAACTGTATGAAAGCTACCAATGCAGCCAACTTACTTTGAGCCTTTATAACTGCAGGAATTGATTATGCCAATGTTTTGTTCAGGCTTGGCCAGATAATTTCCTAATACGATTCCCAGTGCAACAGCTTACCTGCTGCCTGTAGCTCCAATTCACACACTTGCCACTCTCTCCCATTCCTCTTCCCTTTTTCTTTCCTGAACATTAGCTCATCTGGGGAGTAAATGTCGCAAATCCTTGTCTGGGTCAAAAATCTCACCAAGGGCTTTTAACTATCTCATGCCAAGTTTGCAAGAGATCTAGGGTTTGTGATGATCCTCAATATTCTTTTGGAGTCCTCCAGTTAGTGCCCAAGATACCAGATAGTTACCCTCCCATTGAGAATAGGGGCCAAGACAAGACTTGAGGTAGAGACAACCAGCAGTCTTCTGTTGTTGGGTCAAGGCAGCCAGCCTCAGTAAGTGGTGAAACTGCCCATAAAGGGCCAAAGATAAAAGATATATCCATAAAACCTAAAGGAGAGGATCAATACTAGGTTCTCAATAAACTGTTACTGGATTTTCACCAGGTTCCAAGAAGACCAGAGGCAAAGGGGGTGTTTCTGATGATCACCTAAGTACCACCTTTCATATGGGCTCCAGCACAGTGATCCTAGGTTCAAAACATTCTATGGTTCAGCATCCATCTAATACCACAGCACACTTGCCCTTACACATACATTTAGGTCTCCCATTGCATCCTGGGCCAACTCCAGTTACTCTGATGAATATCTGGTTACTGGATCCAGATGGCTCTGGTGGAGAAGTAAGGCTGGTGACCTTGCACAGCCCTCCCTCATTTAAAACAAAGTCAAGTGCAAGTCACATTATCATTTCTCTGATGTTATGGTCTTCTTCAAAAACAAAGGAAGAACACAACAGCAACAACCACAACGTTTACCATTATCAGTTAACCAGAAGGCACATTAGTTCAAAACAAAAGACATTTAAGCAAGTAGTATAACAAATGAGAAAAGAAAGGATTCTCTACTTCCTCTTCCCATGCACACACAGGGTACATTAGCCCACAAGTTAACATAACAAACATAAGAAAGGGATGGTGCAGAGAACACTTATGGAACAAATGCGAAGAAACACGTGCCAGGAATCTGTGTGCTAGGGTACGAACATCAGGAGTCAAAGTGGAAAGATCACAGGCACGGAGGGCATCATGCAGGGACAAATGTGACCCTGGCCACTCACACCTGTAATGCTGAAGAGCTACTTTTGTCTTGTAACAATGCCATCATGTGGTTCTCTTTTGGGCGTTGTTTCTTCACTCCCCTGGGCATCATCTCTGCTGGGCAGCATCTCTGCTGGCATCATGCTCACCGCACTGCCCTTTACTATCGTCTCCCAAGCTTTCTGCTCCCACCTACTGAGGCACAGTAGCTAAAAAGCCTTTCCCTGACTAGAAAAACTCTCTTTGCATGAATAGCCACCAAACCCAGGTAGCACAGTCAGCAAAAAGCAGCAAGACACCCAGGTAGATTGTCTGTTATCAAAATGGCATCAGGACAGGGCAGAAGAAAGGTCTGAGATAAGAAAAAATACTTTCCTTCAATTTGCTGAAGTGAACTGAAGGGGGATCAAACCAAGCCAGACCTACAACCCAAATGCACCTGCAAGCCTTTTAGGTACAACAAATCAAATCCATTTTGTCTATCTAGTTTGACTCTCTGATTTAGGTACTGGTGTTGTTAAGTCATTTTAATTTTTATCCAGCTCGTTGTGACCCCTTTTGAGGTTTTCTTGGCAAAGATGATTTGGTTTCCATTTCCCTCTCTAGTTCATTTCACTAATGAGGAAACTGAGGGAAATAGGGTTAAATGACTTGTCTAGGGTCACACAACTAGTAAGTGTCTGAGGTTAGAGTTGAACTCAGGTCTTCCCAACTTCAGGCCCAGCACTCTATGCCACCTAGCTGCCAAATCTTTGAAATGTGGCAATCATACTCTCTTTCTGCCTTCCTAGCCTCAGAATTTGTTGCAGTTTTCTGGTGTTGACCCTAGTTCTGTTTTAGTGAGAAGATGATCAGGCTCTTGGTCTTATCTGTGAGGATGATGAGGAGGAGGAAGAGGATATGTCCTAGGTCTCAAAGAGCAAGAATAAACTCCCAGGGTTCATCAACACACCACTTCTTTTCCCACTAAAATAGTTCTTCCAACAATTTGAAATAATTATGCTTCAACTTTGGTACTCATACCTCATCAGTACTCTCAGTTGCTTTTATTCCTCTGATAAGAGGCTGGAGCAAGAACTCCTCCCATAGCATCTCTGTATAGAGGGTTCAAAATCCCAGCAATCTCTTCATTTGCCACTAGCTTCTCTGCTTGGTGCTCATGCTGGATATTCCCTTGTCATCCCCCCTCTTTTTCACCTTCTTTTTCTGTGTAGCCTTTTCTCAACAGATTATAAGTTCCTTGAGGGCAAGGATTGCATTTGTACCTTCAGTGTTTAGTGGCAATGTCTGGCATATAGTAATCACTTAATAAATGTTTGTTGTGTCATAATAAATTGCATCATAACAAATCATGTTGTATCAAAATAAAGGAACCTCAATGACAGATGGAAGGCTTTTAGCTAAGTGTAGGAGAGAACTTGTTCATTAACCCCTGGGGCACCATGTCCTCCTGGGCAGAGAGTAGTTCTTTGAAGTAAGTATATTCTGTAATAATGGTAGGTGGCAGGTAGTCAGCTCACTAAGGCAGCTTTCTGTGGTTTCTGGTGACTGATGTGTGTTATATTCTGAGAATTCCCCTCTGGGATCTCAAGGTGCCATTATCATGCACAAAGTAATGAAGCTGTGGGGGATGACAGCACTTTACTTAATCTGCTGATTTCTGTTGATTCTGTTGACTAAATTACATGAGTCACTGAAGCGAAGAGGAAGAAAGATATCTCCAACTGGAGGGAAATCAACTCCCAATAGAAAGAACCATCCTGAAAGGGCTACCTCAAGTTCAAGGGCATCTCTATGCTTGTGGGCATGATATCAATAGATACATGGAAAACTCTTCTTTCCCTTGGGATGGAGAGAAAGTGAGTGAGTGAGTGAGTGAGTGTGTGTGTGTGTGTGTGTGTGTGTGTGTGTGTGTGTGTGAGAGAGAGAGAGAGAGAGAGAGAGAGAGAGAGAGAGAGAGAGAGAGAGAGAGAGAGAGAGAGAGAGAGAGAGAGAGAGAAAGATTCACATTTGTGAAAAAATCCACTTTTCCTCCTGGTTGTCCAAATAGTCCAAAGACAAATCTATCTGAGGGAGTCAGCGTGACTCTTTGATCTATCATGACAATTGAATAATAAAGGAAATCTATAGATGGGAGTTCCTGTATACAGGAATTGTCTTGAGGAACATACTTCAGAGCTCAGAGATAAATCAATAAAGACTCATTCTGTGCCCACTGTAAGCAGCATTGGTTTGAATTTGGACCTATACTTTACAAAGAGCTGCTAGATTTTTATACATTTCAGGTTGGTCACCACTCTCTGGAGGCCATATATAAAATATATGTGACTTTATGCAGAATTCTGGACTCAAAGCAAGGCTTTTTAACCATGCATCATGAACCTCTTTGGCAGTCTGGTTAAATCTATAGACCTTTTCTTAGAATGTTTTCAAATGCATAAAATAAAATATATACATTTATAAAGGAAACTAATTTTATTGAAATACAGTTATCAAGAGTTTTTTTTTAATTTTTTTAAAAATCATTTCCTAGACCCCATGTTAAGAACTTTCAGTTTAAGGGAAAAAATGTAAGTAACTAGAATGATTTTCTTTCTTCATCATTCACCTCTTCCCCCCGCCCCCTCCCCCCCATAATAACTCTTACCTTATTCCATCCAAATATACACAAGAATCCTATTTCTTTAACCCTGGCCCTATCCATACCTAACAACCCTAATTTTTGCCTCATAAAGTCTTACAAAAACCTAACAAACCCTAAGTTTACCTCTATTTCCACACAGGTAGGCAACATGTATTTATTAAGGAATTATTATGTGCCAAGTACTATGTTAAGTGTTAGAGATACAAATACAAGCAATCTCCCTCAAAGGTCCTACATTGTAGTGGAAGAAAACAATACATATAAGGAAACTAAAAAGTCAGGGGAATGGGGTCTGGTGAC
Source organism: Notamacropus eugenii (assembly GCF_028372415.1). Classification (NCBI taxonomy): domain Eukaryota; kingdom Metazoa; phylum Chordata; class Mammalia; order Diprotodontia; family Macropodidae; genus Notamacropus; species Notamacropus eugenii. The sequence continues at coordinate 185,525,772 of NC_092876.1, forward strand.
AAAGTCTGGAGACTCAAAAGCACAATGGACAGGTGGATAAAGCATGATTGGTTTGGGCTCTTCTCCAAAATGATAGCCTTCCCCCCACCCTCTAGAGGAACTCACCAATTTGCTAGAATCACAAAAGGATGTTCCAGGGCAAGAGGGTCCCAGACACTATGGGAAGTTCCCAGGTGAGAAGACAGCTGAGTGGTGGTGATGTAGTCTGGAAAGTCACAGTAAGGAAGGGAATGAACTATGACTAGCTTGGGCTTATTCCTCAGATGAAAGCTACCCTGCCTGGTATCAGGGGACCAACAAGGAAGAGAGATATTGCCAGGATGAGAAGGCCGTTTCCAAATACCTAACAAGACTAATCTTACTAGCACTACTAGACGCCTAAACTGATTCACTAATAGACCTGGTTTTAGCCCCATTTAATAGACAAGACTAATCTTACCCATACACACTACATACTAACAACCTTAAGCTTACCTCTGACACCTAACAATCCTCTTCTTACACATATAACAATACTAATTTTCTATAATCACCAATATATGCAATTATTTCTTTATGCCAATGATTCTCAGATCCATTTATCCAGCCCTAGACTCTCTCCTGACCTCCAGTCTCACATTACCAACTGTCTCTTGTGCACCTCAAATTGGATGCCCTGTGGACATTTCAAACTCAAAATATCCAAAATTAAACACATTATCTTTCTCCCCAAACCTTACTCTCATCTGAACTTCCATATTACTGTCAACAGTACTACCATTCTCCCAGTCACACAGGCTTACAACCTAGGTAGCATTCTCAACCCTTCACACATTTAACCTACATATTCAATCTGTTAAAAAGTCTTGCTGTTTCTAATTCATAACATCTATCAAATATGTCCCCTTCTCTCCACTCCCACGCAGCTGCCAATCTGATACAGATCTGGATCACCTCATACCTGGACCATTGTAAAAGCCTACTTGTTGATCTCCTTACCTCAAGTCTTTCCCCATTCCAGACCATCCTCCAGAACTCAACTGCAAAGTGATTCCTAAAATGATACTTCTGATCATGTCACCATCCCACTCAATAAATCCCAGTGGCTTCCTATTACCTTCAGAACCAAATATTAAGTCCTGTTTGACTCACAGAGCCCCTGATAACTTGGTCCCTTTTTATCTTTCCAGTCTTCTTTCACCCTACTCCCTGTCACATAGTCTATGGTCCACTGGTCTCCTTGCTTTTCCATATCCAAGACTCTCTATCACCATTCCTCTGACTGGACCTTCTACCCAGAACAGAAGTTTGGTTTGACTGAAGGCCCTCTCTGCTGCCTCCAAGTACTAGTACCTTCTCCTCAAAATTATCTTGTATCTCTTTTCCTACACTGGTGTTGCTCTATAAATGCACATTGATTGACAGATAGGGTGTGATGATACTTTTATTGTATTCTCTACTGGTCTGACCACATCTGGAATACTGTATTTGATATTAATTGCTACATTTTAGGAAGGACTTTGACAGACTGGAGCATTTGCAGAGGATGATGGTCATTCCATATCAGGATCAAGTGAAAGAACCAGCGCTGTTTAAGATTGAGAAGATATGATTCAGGAGGTATGTACTAGCCATTTTCATGTACTTGAAGGTCTGTTCTGCAGAAGAGAGATAAGACGTTCTTCTTGGCTGGAGAGGGAAGAAGTAGAAACAACCAATTGAAATTTTTAGATAAGCAGATTTTGACTCAACATAAGAGGAAATTTCATAATAACTGGAGAGGTCTAAAGACAGAATAGGCTGCCTTAGGAGGGAGGGAGTTTCTAATCACAGGAAGTCTTCAAGCAGAGACTAGGCAACCACTTCGTAGGCATGATTTGGAATATCTCATTCAATCAATCAATCAACATTTATTAAGCACCAGCTGTGTACTAAGCACACTTCTAGAGACTAGATGACCATTGAGATCCTTTCCAACTCTGAGATAGCAGTGATTCTGTAGCCTTACCTTCATTCCCATCCCACAACCCTGAACTTACCCATATTTATCCCTGCAGTCTAAGAACTACCACCTTACTTCCATTTCAACACATCTAACAACCCTCATCTTATCCAATTCTTACATATCTATGTATCTACTAAAGCTGATCTCATTCCATATATACATGCACACTTCTAACAACTCTTATCTTATCCTCGCTCTTATCAGCCTAACAAATCTTATCTTTCCCTACAGTATACACCAAAGAACTCTTACACACACACACACACACACACACACACACACACACACACACACACACACACACACACACACACACACACACATACCCTAACAACTCTAGCTTTCTCTGACCCAAATTCTTCTTCTTTTTCCCCATCTCCCTTCCTTTCAACTCAGATCTGGACCAGGAAAGTAAGTCATCTGTCTCAGCTGCTTTGGTGGACAGTGCTGGTTGGAGATGAGACTGGACTTGATGACTTTGAAAGGCCCCCTAACATGACAGCAGCATGACCACAGACCCTTCCAAGTCAATTTGCATTCTTCAGACCCAGTAACTTCCTTAGAAAGCAGGATGACAGCAAGGGTGAATCTACTATGACTTTCAAGCAGGAATTTGCATGCTTGACTGAGAGAGATAATCAAGTCGGTGCCCCTTGCTGCTGATGTGCCTTTTTCAATGGTGCACGGTGATTAATGCTGAGTCCCTAAGGTGTTTGCTGATCTTGGTCTGTCTTTGCTTCATTTTTCAAAACACCCTGGGCTCTGTTCTCCTTCTCTTTCGGGCTTCTCTTTGGTGTGCCTTCCCTCTGGGATTCCACCTGTGAGTGACTGTTTGTCTTTCTCAGGGCTCCAGATTGTTGAATATCTTCAGTTGTGTTGCTGTCAAATCTCTCCTGATGGGGCTGAGCACTCAAACCAAAAAAAAGAGGATAGGGGAGAAAACAAAACACAGCCCCTGCCGGGAAAATGGCTCCACTGGCTCTCTGGTTGCATGTCAGCGTCCCTCCTGGGGGCTCCTGCCACGTCACGCTTACATGGACGTGGCTCCCACCCCCACAATGGGCCACTTTCATCTCAACATGGTGCTTCTGGAGCCATCAATTAAGCAGCAATTCAATTTCATGGAGAGGCTTGTTCTTGACCCCTTGATGATTACTATGTCAAAAGCAAGTCAGAATATGAAAACAAGCCATTGGAATCATGAATCACCATGGCAGCCTGGCCATCCAGCACCAAGGCACTGACTGGAGCTGGCACTGGGGGAGGAGGGATAGGAAATTCCATTGTTTTCACAGTGGTCATCTAACTCAGTTGACATTTTCGAGCTTAGGGAAATTTAACTATGACGTACAGGGCAGCAGGCAGGGGCAGAGCAAACATTAGGTCCTACTGAGCAGGTGCCTCATCCTACATTGGAGGACCAAGGCTTTCTCTCACTTCCCTCCCTGTTTTCCTCTGTCTGTCTCTGTCTCTGTCCCTCTCTGTGTCTCTGTATCTCTTCTCTGTTCCTGTCTGTCTCCTCCATCTCTGTCTCAGTTTCTATATCTGTGTCCTTGGCTGTCTTTCTCCTCTGTCCCTATCTTTGTCTGTTTCCCTCCTTGTTTTCTATTCCTCTCTTGCTTCTCTTTTGAGTTCCTTCATTTTTCTCTTTCACTTTTACTCCTGCTTTTGTTTCCACCTTCTCTTTGTTGTTGTTTTTTCTTCCCTTTCATCAGAATCCTGGTTCTTAGTCCTTTCTCCTTTGGTAGGATATGATGGCACTTTTTCTGTCTGAAAAATCTCGTTGATATAGTAGATAGAGTGGCAGACTTGAAATCGGGAACACCCAAGTTTACCCCAGACACTGTATGATCCTGGGCAAATTATTTAAACTCTCTCAGACTTATTTTTCTCATCTGTAAAATGGAGATTATTCTAGTACTTAAATCATAAAACTGTGTGTAAGGTTCAAATCAAATGAGATTTTATATATATATATATATACATATATATATGTACGTGTGCCTATATACATATATATACAAGAACATGTATATATACATTTATGTACATTTATAGTTTTTGCAAAACTTAAAGTGTTGTATAAATATTAACTTATAATTTCTTGATCTTTTATTTGCTTTGACCCTTTGGCTCTCCCTCTCCTTCTCCATCTGTCCCCTATTCCCTCATGTTTTTCCTTTCCTCTCTCATCTCTATCTTTTATCATCACTTTTTTGCTCTCCTCCAAGCACAATTTTTTTCACTCCCCCTGCTTTCCTCTCATCTGAACCAGTCATTTACAGTCACTCAGACTGGAATAACCATCTCAAACTATGTCTTTTCCAGTATTTCTTAAAGCAGTTCAGGATGGCCAAGAAAGGAGAGTCCAGGCAGGGGAGAACAATCCAAAGACATTTTTATCCCCTCAAGAACTGAATCATCTTTACTCATCTGATTCTCTCAATGTTATCACATTACCTCAGTGCCTTTGCTAAGATCTGACTTAGTTCTCTGAAAGAAGAATCCACACTGTGAGGGTCTATCTGAGGGATGGTCCCCTGGGCAGAAATCTGGCAACTGTCTGGTTCTACTGAAGGTCTACTTCTAATGAGGCAGCAAAGGTTACTGCCAGGACATTTTGTAAACAATAAAGGATCTCTGTCCTCTTTAGGGATTCCTGGTGCCCAAGGCCTCCTGAGCCAGTTGATTTATTTCATATTTATTTGGAGTCATTACAAGATCATCTTCTCCTGGTTCTTGGTAATGAGCCATATGTTCTTATAGGAAACACGGCATGCTTTCCCTCAGTGGCTTATTTTGCTGGCCAGCTCCCCAAGGAGTGAGCTTGGAATTGAGGACTATTTTTATTTCAAGAACAAGAATACTGCAGTTATTGTGGAACTGGAAGAAATCCTCAGGTAAGATGGGTTTGGGGGTAAATACCACTTCAGAGAGAAGTCCTGATTTCTGTCTGAAACATCAGCTACCAAGTGAAAGGTGACACACAGTTTGTCTTTATCACTGACCGGTATCTGTTTGTTACTCACCTGGAGCACTCTGCTATTGAGTATTCTTTGCTCCACCCCCTACATACCTCGTTTTGGCTCCTAGGAAATACTGTCATTCATTTTGACCGCATTGATAATTGCCAGCATGGATGGGGTTACATTCATCACAGTCAGACCTCTATTAAGGAAGGTGAGGCTGTTCTAAAGAGTTGTCAGAAACTTCCTGACCAGAGGCATTAGTAATAATAACACTAGCTCATGTTTTCATTGCACTTTATACTTTATAAAGCACTTTCTTCTGGGGAAGAAACCACCACCAACAACAACCTACCCTTTTAAGTAAGTAGGGCAAGTGTTATTTTTCAGCTTGTCACAACCATTAACCCTGAGTGTGCCCCAAGGCTTGGTCCTGGGCTTTCCTATCTTTTCTTTGTATCCTCTCTCACTTGTTGATCTCATTACCTCTCATAGATTTATTTTTTGTCATCTCTATGCAGATGACTCCCATATCTATATGTCTAGACCTAGTCTCATTCACTCCTAAACTGCCTACTACCTATCCTGAGCTCTTCTTTTAGGGGAGGTTGATCTCTGCTTAGCATCTGAGGGAGGGGCTGGGGATGGGAAAAGATAGAATTGGGAACCAAAAAAAAAAGACAATGAATGTCAAAAATTGTTTTTAACATGTAATTGGGGAAAAATAAAATATTATTATTAAACTTTTTTTTAAAAGAAAGGTTAATCTCTTCAAGATTAAACATTTTCAACTGGATATCTATTTCAAATTCAATATGTCCAAAATAGAACTTACTGTGTTTTCTCCAAACTCAACCCTCTACTGAACTTCTCTATTAATACCAAGGCTACCACCATCCTTCTGGTCACCCAGATTCACAGCCTCAGTGTCATCTTTATTTTCATTCAGTGATTGATTGATTAATTGAGTAAAGCTGAGAGAGAGAGAGAGAGAGAGAGAGAGAGAGAGAGAGAGAGAGAGAGAGAGAGAGAGAGAGAGAGAGAGAAAGAGAGAAAAGAGAGGGGGAGCCAATTAGCACCATATTCTAAACACAGAAGAGCTTAGAGACCTCAAAGACCTCACATTGCCTTCCATCAACCCTTTCAGAGTTTTTATGTTCAAAGCCTGGGGAAAGAGTAACATTGTAGTATAGAGATGCATCCCAGGAGAATCTGTTTTAAGGAAGAATTCCATTAAAATGTAAACTCCTTGAGGACAAGGGATATCATTTTATTTTTCCTGCTTATACTTGTATTCCCAGCATGAGAGACCCTGGCATATGACTGCTTAGCATGGCATGCCCGTATCAGAATGGGTGCTGTGCTCTTTGAGCAAAGCAGAATTGAGACAGCACAAGGTAAACACAGGATGAGCAAATTTGGGATATTCACCCCAGATATTCACACGGACTATCTGTGTCCAACCTGTGGTAGAGCATTCCGACCTCATATTGGTCTGATCAGACACAGTCCGACACATTGAAGTTTCACTTTATCATAGTGATGTCATTTTGGTCCTCTTCAAAGATGAAGGACAACAACCAACTTGCTTATACTTGTATTCCCAGCACTTGATGTGTGGCATGTAACAAACTCTTAATAAATGTGTTCTGGCTGACTTGTAAGGAACAGAAGGGATATGGGAGGTAAACTGAGCCTCCAGTGTGAAGAGGTCTCAATGGGGTTTGTAGATTAAAGTCTTATGCAAAGTCAGAAATGCAGCCTGGAGAGGACTTCATGCAAAATGGGTCATGATCCCCCTGCCCTCTTGCCTTTCATTCTTGGAGAGTGCCCCACACTCAGTGTGACAGAGGCTCTTGTTATTCATTCTTAGGTAACCAAACTCTGGGAATCCCAAGGGCTTGGGATTAGTGTAGGCATTAGTTTGGTCTAGACCCTGGCCTGGGTCTGAAGTTTAGCCACTGCACAGCCCCTGGCACATAGTAGGTGTCTTGCTACTGTTCCAGAGCTGAAGCAACCAGAATTTTCCCGTCAAGGTCATCACTGGGTTCATACAGCTGTCCAAAGATGCCTCATCATCTTTACTTATATTAGGTAATGTGGGCCTGTTTGCTTGTGGTGAGGTGAATAGAAAGAATCAAGCAGCCAGAGGCAATGGCAGATGTTCTTGGGGCTTCCAGATCTCTACAAACTTTTCTATTTAACATAATGGAATTATAGCCTCCAAAATAGAAGTTTTCAACTTTTGTGTCTGTGTGTCATGTCACCCTCTAGGCAATCTAGTGATGCCCAATGGCCCTTTCTTCAGGGTAATATTTATTGCCTACATTAATAATGGAAGGAAATGCTAATTTTCAGCTAGAGATTAGTGAAAATTCAGATGGATTTTTTTCCCATACCCTCCTAAAACCTAACTACAGGACCTAAGTTAAGAACCCCTATTCCCTATGTCTCCTCTGGCAGAAAGGTGTCAGATAAGATAATATTTATAAAGCACTTAATACATGCTTTTTCTCTTCCTTCATTCTCACACCCCACACTTAATCTCCTCCACTCAGGGTGCTCTAAAGCCCTAATGAGATAATTCATATAAAATATTTTACAAACCTTAAAGTTCTCTATCAATACCAGGTTTTGTTATCATTATTATTTGTCATTGTTGTTAGCTTCTATTCACAAACCCTCAAGTCTATGATGACTTCATTCCCCAGCCCTCTCTTGCACTCCTGCTGAGTTCAAGCAACATGTACAGAGTAATACAGGGGTGTGGAGTGTTGAATGTGAATTCTCTGAATGCACACATACTTCTGAGTTTAATCTGCATTATTAATACTTTCTCACGACTAGATAATCAAACAAATCAAGCCCTGATTTGTAAGATTTCTGAAGTGTAAATGTTCACACTGAAAATTTAACGATTGGCTGGTTAGAGCTGACTGGCTGCATACCTCTGCTAATAGTCCATTTCCCAGTTTTTAGACAGGACCAGACCTGAACTGTCTCATTAAGAGAAGACTCTACCTTGGTCTAAAGATCTGGAGCGAGAAATATTCCCAATATTACATCAGTAATCTATCCCCCAAATAAAGCAACTTTACTATCAGAAAGTTATTTTGTATATTTAACCTAAATTTTCCCTGCTGCACCTTAAGAACATTTGTATTTATTCTATCCTCAAGTAAGATTAAAAAAATAACAGCCAGATGACCAACATCCTCTACTTATTATTATAGAAATCTCAAATTGATGGGGCAGCTAGGCTGCACAATGGATAGAGCCATATGTCTGAAGTTAGGACGACTCATCTTCCTGAGTTCAAATCTGGCCTCAGATACTTACCTGCTGTGTGACCCTTGTCAAGTCACTTAACCTTGTTTGCCTCATTTCCTCGCATGTAAAATGAGCTGGAGAAGGAAATGGCAAATCACTCCAGTATATTTGCCAAGAAAACTCCAAATGAGGTCATGAAGAGTTGGATGTGACTGAATACAACAGAATAACAGCAAAAACCCAAATAAACGACAAGTCAGTGAGATTAAAGATACCTTAAATATTTGAAATAATAATGAAGATGTCAATAATTTAGTGAGAGCAAGGCAGTTGAATGTGCTTCATTATTATTAATCTTGGTTTAACATTTTGCAATGCTGTGATTTGAAGGTCTGGTTCTAAGCTCAGATCATTTTGTTACTTCTTTTTAATGGCTACAAAAAATACTTTAAAAGACTTCACTTCGATGCAAGATTCTAAATGGACAAAATGTAGCTTTGTCTGTCTTTACCATATCGTGATACTCTTATCTCACTGCCCTCCGCCAATTATGCAGAAGTTTTTGTTGACATCAGTTAGTAAATTTCCATCTTCCCTGTCAATCATTTGTTCTTGAAAACTAATTGGAAGGTGCTGTCTTGTTATATATTTATCAAATGAACTCAAAAACCACTGAATCCTTCATGTGGAAGATTCTTAAGTAGGTTGGAAGATTTTCAAAGTCTTTTCAGACTATTTGAAAATTTGAGAGTTTTCTTAACTGTACAGAGAGGAGAATTTTTATGGAGGACACCCACATGTTATTTTCTACAACAAAAGTTTGTTTTTAAATCTCTTACATGTGATGGCTTCATGGCATCGTTAGTTAACACCTCAAGGCACAAAATACACTTAGGGTGACATTCATCATTAATGACAGTAGACAGAAATCTATACTTCAAATCCTCATTTCAATATTTTGGCTGACCTTGTCAGATGGTTAGATCATCATTGTTTTCACCATTACTGTAATGTGACTATTGACCATTTTATATTAGGAGTAACTCAGCTTTGCTGTTTTACAGTTGTTTCCCAAACTCACATGCTTATTATTATCATTACTGTCTTCAATCTGTAGTTTCTTTGCAGGAATCATTTTAAACTTCTTGTCCACTTTGTCAGGGATGGTTTAGTTAAATGAGGCAGCAAAGCACAATACAGAAGACTGGTCTGAATGCAAGAACTGAGTTCAAGTCCTTCCTTTGACCCATATTGGTTGCATGACCCTGGGCAAGTCACTTAACCATTTAGTTCTTTAGGCATCTAAGACTATAAATTGGAAGGAAGTTCCCAGCCTACAAATGGTGGGAGAAATTCCCTCATCTGGAATGCCCTTACCAATGAAATAACAGGTCTACTCCTTATACCTTAATAAGTTAACAATATTATCTAAAAATGCACGTAATCAGGCCAAGAAAACTTCAATGCATCATAATACATGAAGCAAATGAACAAGTAAGGACACTGCTATAAACCCCTCTGGGTAATAAAATTCCCACTCTTTCCTCAAGATACCTCAGGTGCATATATTACACATGACTATTTGATACACAGACTGCACGAAGATACCACTGCCAGTCTATATATTAAATAGAAGTAAAACTTAATTTCTTTATTTTTTAAAGATAAAATAATAAAAGAATTATAATATTATTTTCCCCATACCCCAAGGAATTATTACAATACCCCCTGGGATATATGCAATCTACTTCAGACCATTGATCTAAATTGACTTCTTCATTTTTTTCTTTTTTTAAAAATTTATTTATTTTAAGTTTTCAACATTTATTTCCACAAAATTTTGAGTTCCAAATTTTCTCCCCATCTCTCGCCTCTCCCCACCTGAAAGTGCCGAGCATTTTAATTATCCGTACCACCAATGTGCCCTCCCTTCTAACATCCCTCTCTTCCCTTATCCCCATGTTCTCTTTTGTCCTGTAGGGTAAGATAAATTTCTGTACTCCATTACCTGAATTTCTTATTTCCCAGCTGTATGCAAGAACAATACTCCACAGTTGTTCCTAAAACTTTGAGTTCGACCTTCTCTTCCTTCCTCCCTCCCCACCCATTCCCATTAGGAAGGCAAGCAATTCAATATAGGCTATATATATGTAGTTTTGCCAATGACTTCCATAACAGTCATGCTGTGTAAGACTAACTATATTTCCCTCCATCCTATCCTGCCCTCCATTTCTTCTATTCTCTCTTTTGACCTTGTCCCTCCCCAAGAGTGCTGACTTCTAATTGCTCCCTCCTCCCACTGTCCTCCCTTCCATCATCCCCCCCCACCCTGCTTATCCCCTTCTCCCCCACTTTCCTGTATTGTAAGATAGGTTTTCATACCAAAATGAGTGTGCATTTTATTCCTTCCTTGAGTCAAATGTGATGAGAGTAAGCCTCACATTTTCCCTCTTACCTCCTCCCTTTTTCCCTCCATTGAAAAGTCTTTTTCTTACCTCTTTTATGAGAGATAATTTGCCCCATTCCATTTCTCCTTTTCTTCTCTCAATATATTCCTCTCTTACCCTTTAATTTTATTTTTTTAGATATCATCCCTTCCTATTCAACTCACCCTGTGCAAGCTCTCTCTCTCTCTCTCTCTCTCTCTCTCTCTCTCTCTCTCTTTCTCTCTCTGTCTCTCTCTCACTCTGTCTCTCTCTTTCTCTCTCTGTGTGAGTGTGTGTGTATATGTATGTGTGTGTGTAATCCTACCAACTATCCAGATACTGAAAAAAGTTTAAAGAGTTACAAGTATTGTCTTTCCATGTAGGAATGTAAACAGTTCAACTTTAGTAAGTCCCTTATGATTTCTCTTTCCTGTTTACCTTTTCATGTTTCTCTTGATTTTTGTGTTTGAAAGTCAAATTTTCTTTTCAGCTCTGGTCTTTTCATCAATAATCCTTCAAAGTCCTCCATTTTATTGAAAGGCCATTTTTTCCCCTGAAGTATTATACTCAGTTTTGCTGGGTAGGTGATTCTTGGTTTTAGTCCTACTCCCTTTGACTTTTGGAATATCATATTCCAAGCCCTGTTATCCCTTAATGTAGAAGCTGCTAGATCTTGTGTTATCCTGATTGTATTTTCACAATACTCAAATTGTTTCTTTATAACTGCTTGCAATATTTTCTCCTTGACCTTGGAACTCTGGAATTTGGGTACAATGTTCCTAGGGGTTTCTCTTTTAGAATCTCTTTCAGGAGGTGATCAGTGGATTCTTTCTATATTTATTTTGCCCTCTGGTTCTAGAATATCAGGGCAGTTTTCCTTGATAGTTTCATGAAAGATGATGTCAAGGCTCTTTTTTTGGTCATGGCTTTCAGGTAGTCCCATAATTTTTAAATTGTCTCTTCTGGATCTATTTTCTAGGTCAGTTGTTTTTCCAATGAGATATTTCACATTATCTTCCATTTTTTCATTCTTTTGGTTTTGTTTTGTGATTTCTTGGTTTCTCATAAAGTCATTAGCCTCCATCTGTTCCATTCTAATTTTGAAAGAACTATTTTCTTCAGTGAGATTTTGGACCTCTTTTCCCATTTGGCTAATTCTGCTTTTGAAAGCATTCTTCTCCTCATTGGCTTTTTGGACCTCTTTTGCCAATTGTTTAGACTTTTTAAACGTGTTATTTTCTTCAGCATTTTTTGGGATCTCCTTTAGCAAGTTGTTGACTCATTTTTCATGATTTTCTTGCATCTCTCCCATTTCTCTTCCCAATTTTTCTTCCACCTCTTTTACTTGATTTTCAAAATCCTTTTTGAGCTCTTCCATGGCCTGAGACCATTGGATATTTATTTTCAATGTTTGGGATACAGAAACCTTTACTTTTATGTCTTCCCTGATGGTAAGTATTGCTCTTCCTCATGGGAAAGGATGGGAGAACATATCTGTTCACCAAGAAAGTAACTTTCTATAATCTTATTTTTTTACCCTTTTTTGGGCATTTTCCCAAACAGTTACTTGACTTTTGGGTCCTTTGTCAAGAGTAGGGTATACTTTGGAGATCTGTAAGATCTCAGTTCCTCCAAGGTGGCACAATCAAGCATGTACACTGGTTTGGGAGCAACAAGAAGCTTTTGTGCCCAGAATCTGTGAGTAGTAGTTTCCTCTCCACAATCACCTGGCCTCCAGTTCCACCAAGCCAGCACTGGGGGCTGAGATTCAGAGAAGTTGCTAAATTCCCCCAGGGGCTTTGGGGAGGGAGGCAGGGCCACCATTCAATGTGAGATAAACATCAGCTGCTCAATTCCTCTTGGAGCATTAGGTGGGGACAGGGCCACCACACAGGGCTGAGGTAAGGATCAGCTGCTCAGTGTCCCTAGGGGTTTTACAATCCAAGAATGGATGTGAACTGCTGTAGGGGCTGATGTGAGAGCTCCTGTGGGAGCTGCTGCTGCTGCCAGATGCAGCCTCTGCCACTGCCTGAGGCCAGAGCTATAGGAAGACCCAGCTCCCTTCTGTGCCAGCTGAAAAAACCTTCTTACTGACCTTTGGCACCTGTGGGTTGAGGGAACTGCAAATCACCACTAATGTTGCTGAGGATTCCACTCCCAAGACCTGCTTGCTTCCCCCTCCCAGTGCTGTGCCATGTGGCTATGGCTGGGCTGGGCTGGGCTCTGCTCTGTGTCGGGTGTGACAGATCTTTCCAGTCAGCTTTTCAGGTCACCCTGGCCTGGAATTCTCCTCCACTCCATTGTTCTGTGGCTTCCGCTGCTCTAGAATTTGTTGAGAGTCTTTCTTTACAGGTATTTTATGGGCTGTAAGGGAAGAGCTAGTGTATGTGCATCTTTCTACTCTGCCATCTTGGCTCCCTTCATCATTTTATAGATGAAGAAACTGACTAAGTAATTGACAGAGCTAGGATTCTAACCGAGTTCCTCTAAGTCCCAATCTAATGGCATTATATAGTGGCAACAAGTAACCTGCTACATAATTCATAATAGATGTAGGTCCCCGCTTTGTGGATCTTCCTGTATCATAAGCTATATAAATAGGTCAGAAACAGAAAGATTTGATTATATGAGCATATTGAGAGAAAGGGAAGTAGCTCAACAAAGAAAAACAATTTGGCAAACGATGGATGACTTTAGTTAAAATGGGGATGTTTCCCAAAGGAGTTTGACTGTGAATAGTCAAAGAGGCTGATTTCATTAAAGATGTAGAATTTGGGAGGCAAGCAATATGAAGAGAAGGAAGATTGGTAGATGTAAACTCTTTGAGGATAGGGACTAATTTGCTTTCTGTCTTTGTGTATTACCTTTATGAGGAATTGAGCAGCTGATCTTTATTTCACATTGAATGGTGGCCCTGCCCCCCCCCCCAAAGCCCCTGGGGGAATTTAGGAACTTCTATGAATCTCAGCCCCCAGTGCTGGCTTGGTGGAACTGGAGGCCAGGTAGTTGTGGAGAGGAAACTACTACTCACAGATTCTGGGCACAAAAGTTTCTTGTTGATCTCAAACCAGTGTACACGCTTGATTGTGCCACCTTGGAGGAACTGAGATCTTACAGATCCCCAAAGTATACCCTACTCTTGACAAAGGACCCAAAAGTCAAGCAATTCTGTCTTTGTGCTTTGCAGAGAATGGATGCTCAATAAATGTCTGTCCAATTGAAATGAATGAATTGTGCCCTGGACTAGTTTGAAGAGCATGCTTTGGGATATAAATCATGATATGGGTCAAGGAGAAATGAGGGGGTATTGGGCCTATCTTTTTCTGCCCCCTAACTCTACCTCCAGCCCCACAGAGGAACTTGCAGTAAATTCCAAGGAGTTTTCTTCCATGTTGATATCTGTTGTTCTGATTCAACTGCTCTTCTTCAGTTAATAACAATGATAGCTAGCATTTATATAGTCCTTTAAGTTTTGCCAAACGCTTTATAAATGCTATCTCATTTTATCTTGAAAAGTAACCCAGGAGGTAGTAGTATTATCTGTTCATTGCCATTTAAAAAACTTTAATGCTTATTAAGATTTATTTTAAATATATTTTCATTTTTATAAAAATATGTATTTATATATTTTTATTTTATTTATATTTCATATATTTTATTTTTCCCCAATTACATGTTAAAACAATTTTTTAACATTTGGGTTTTTTTTTAAGCTTAGAGTTCCAAATTCTATCCCTCCCTTGTTCCCATTAATAGTAATGAACAGTTCTACAGAAATATTGTTCATTACTGTTAATAGTAATATTATCTATTTTATTAATCTGTATGTTATTATCCACATTTTACAATTTAAGGAACAGAGCCAGACAGAGATTAAGTGACTTGCCCAGGATCATACAGCTAGTAAATATTGGAAGCATGTACTAGATTCCTGGATTTGATCTCAGATCTTCCCAACTCCACGTCCAAGGTTCTATCTATTGGTTAGGTGCTTGAAGTTCAGGGACTAGGAAAGAATGTCAAATTTATAAGTGTTAGGCAAGCGTCAGCAGTAGGTGCTGGCTTTTTGCATTCCAGCTTTCAATGTCTAGTAAGGCTTTACAATGACCTTGGGGGCTCAGTTAGAGCACTGGGTCTACAGTCAAATCAGGCTTCAAATACCTACTAGCTATGTAATTGGACAGGTCACTTAACTTTTGTTGCCTTTAATTTTCTCAATTGTAAAATCAGGACAATAATGGTATCCACTTTACAGAGCTGTTGGGAGGCTTGAATGAGTTAATATTTGTAAAGTGCTTAGCACAGTGCCGGACACAAGTAGGCATGATATAATGTTTATTCCCTTTCCATCCATTCTCCTGAAGGTAAAAAAGTATCTGGTAACTTGAAGTTTGCTTACATGGGACTCTGTCTTCATTGGTACCTCCTTCTTCACAACTTTTGCAAAAATCTGGGAACTCAGCTCAGCTTGTCTGCTTTCCTACTGTTCTTTCCATATCTGATATCCCTCTTAAGTCTCTGTTTGTCACACCCCAGCTGGTTTCAGAAAAGGGTTCAGAATACCACAAGCTGTGGGTGATGACTCCCAAGTGGAGTGTAATGGATGGGACGATTGTACTAGGGTTCACCCACTGCTCTGATTGTGAGGACTATATTTTTGTTTTCTCAGTTTATCCTTTTAAAAAAGACAACTAGTGTTGAAAAAACATTGACCTAGAGGTCAAAGAACTGGTCCTAGTTCTGGCTTTTAGCATGACCTTGAGTAAATCTTAATCTCTCTGAGTTCAAATTTTCTCATCTATCAGAAGAGGGAGCAGAAGCTGATTTGAGATCCTTTCCAGTCATTTCACTATGAATATGATATGAATTGATATGAATAAGAAAATTTCAGTAGCATCTATTCAAATTAACATGCCTTCACAACTCTTTGTAAGGAAGGTTTACGTAAAACCTCTGCCCCACGTATACCCTTAGCCCCAGTAGAAAATTAAATATTTCTAATTTACCTTACAGGCCAACCCAGAACATCCAGTATATAAAGTCTGCCTGGTACTAAGACATTTTGCATATTAGGAAACTTTCTTCTGGATTTTGGCCAATGCTGGAACTAGAGACGGCAGCTATTCTAGGAGCAGGGCCATTCTGCATAGATTTCCAATGTTATTGTGCTGACTGCTGGGTTTTGGAGACACTCCAGAAAAGCCGTGTAACGCAGGGGTGTGCTTATATGAATTGAGCCTGGGAATCGTTAGACCTCATCCATCCTAAGCGGCTGCAGATTGTCCCAGGCGACAGCAGCCAATACAGCGGGAAGGAGAGTCAAGGGGGTTGCTTGAGAAAAGGGTTAGAAGGGGCTTAGTTTTCCCTTTGTTGTCAATGTGAGTGTATTGTGATTACAGGTTTGAGTTCAGGGATAAGCTAGAAGGAATCTTCAAATTTCTTCTTGTTCTGAAATTAGTCTCAGGAGGAAATAATGTAACCTCGATTCCCATTCTCCTTTTTCCCTTGGTCCTCATTTTTTAGACACCTCTCTAATGAATCAATACTTAATATGTAGTATAAATTATCTCTGTTGATATCTTATCCCTCCTACTAGACTGCCAGGTTCTTGAGGGAAAGGACTAAGTTTTGTCTGAACTTCACGTCTCTTCCAAAACAGTGTTCTACACACAAGAGATGGTTACCAAAAAATGGTTACAAATTTAGCAAACTTAAGACCCTTTCCCAGCATTTCCATCTTTCCCAGCAGCACTGGAAAGGGAACCAATTAACTCTAGCTTTTGTTGCCCTATTGCCTGGGATCCTGATTTGCCTTGTAGTAGCTCTTAGTGATATTGTTCTGATGTTTTCCAACAGGGTCTCCCAACCTGTTTAGGTTCAGTCACTGGAAGCGTCTTAGAGCAGAAGGGCCCAGACACCTTATTTACATGAATCACTGACCTTCCAGTGCTGTGGGCCCCCTCAAACTGATTGCTGTCATAGGGCAGATGCAATTGCTGACGTAGAATCCCCTGTGCTTTTACATCTTTAGCATGGGCCAACCAGTCTCTTCTTGCCAAGCATTTCCATGGAAACCACCTCATGAGCTGGGAAAGATCTTCCTGATGCTGCAGAATGGGGCTGGAAGCAGGGACATTTTTTTTGTTCTTTGGAAAAAAGGAACTGAATTGCCAAGTGTGTGTGTGTGTGTGTGTGTGTGTGTATGTGTGTGTGTGTGTGTGTGTGTGTGTGTGTGTGCGTGTGAGTGTGTGCGTGTGCATGTGTGTGTGTGTATGCCTGTGTGTATGTGTGTGTGAGTGACTGTGTGTGTGTGCGTGTGTGCGTGCACATGTGTGTGTACGTGTGTGTGCGTGCATGTGTGTGTGTATGTATGCATGCATACACCCATATTCATACACAGCTTTCTTTCTTTTTCCTACAGCTTTTTACAAGCCTGATTGATTGTTGCTTAGGAAACCATGACGTCACTGATGCTGTGGAGAATGGTAAATTCTATTATTCTACTGGGGCCCACTTCCCATTCAAACTAGTTAACTCCCAAGGAGATAAGCAGAGGGCTAAGTATCAGTTGTTAGCGAAAGATGGTGTGTGTGTGTTGGGGTGGGGTGGGCAGTCAGGCCATTGGAAGAGATCAGAAAAAAAAAAGGCAACGGAGGCTCAGCCAGGGCGGCTTCAGCTGCAGACTCCTTGTGGAAACAAAGCTTTTGTTAGCCCTGCTAGCAATTCCTGATTTTTTTTTTCAATTTCAGAGCTGTGTTGTGACGGCAAACACAACCTCCCTTCTTTCCTTTCCTTCTCTCTTCCTTCCCTCCTTCCTTTTCTTCCTTTCATCCTTCCTCCTTTCTTTTCTTTTCTTTCTTCTTTCCTATTTCCCCTTTCTTTCTTTATTCCTTCTATTTTTCCTTTCCTTCTCCTTTCCTTCCTTCTTTTCTTCTTTCCTGCCTTCCTTCCATCCATCCTTCCTTCTATCTTTCCTTCCTTTCCACTCTTTCTGCCACTTTTTCTTCTTTCCATCCTCCCTCTCTTCTTTCCTTCCTTCCTTTGTTTCTTCTTTCCTTTCCTCTGTTCTTCCTCCCTCTCTTCCTTTATTGAGTCTTTTCCACTTTCCTTCTTTTTTCTCTTCCTTAGTCATTTTGAGTGACTACATGTGATGCATTATGCTAAGTGCTATCAATACAAAGATGAGAAAAGACAAAGCCCCAGTCCTCAAAATGTTTATATTCTAATAGGGAAATAAGTGAATAATTATAACACAATTAATTCTATTTAAAGTCCCATTAGATAGCATACCTGACTGCTTCCTACTTTCCCAGTTTTCTTGCATATTACTCTCCTCCATGCACTCTAAAATCCATTCAAACTGACCTATTTGCCATTCTTTGCATAGAATCCTCTATTTCCCATTTCTGTGTCTTTGTGTTAGCTGTCTTCTATACCTGGAATGCTCTCCTCCTTCACCTTTGCTTCTTGGAATTGCTGGTTTCCTTTAAAGTTTGACTCACCTTCTATATCAGGGGTCTATGACCCTTTTAACTTTGGGTTCATGGACTTCTGTGTGTGTGTGTGTGTGTGTGTGTGTGTGTGTGTGTGTATAATTATGCGTCAGTATAATTGATTTCCTTTGTAATCCTGCGTAATTTATTTTATGCATTTAAAATATTATTTTGAGAAGGGATCCATAGGTTTCACCAGACTTCCCAAAGGGTCTATGACACTATGACACCCATTTCTATATGAAATGCCCTCTACTTACTCGTGTTCTCTCTCCTGAAACTAGATCTTATTAATTTTGTATCTATTCTGAATGTACTTCTATGTGGATAAGTTGTCTCCCTCATTAGAACTGAAGCCCTTTTGTCTCTGTATTTTCAGAACTTAGCTTATTGGTCTATACATTGACCAGTAAGAAGTTATAACAGCTCAGAGGAGGGTAAGATGTCCTCTGACTGAGGGCTATGATCAGAGAAGGCTTCATGGAGCAGTAGTATTTGAGGTAGGTCTTAATGGCTGGGTTAGGCTTTCAAAAAAGGAGATGATGATGATGTTTCAGGTAAGGGGTTTCAGGTTTTTGCATGGGCAAAGGCATAAAGGTGAAATGTGCAGGGGAATGTGAAATCCAATTACTCAACATGCAAGACTATATTGTGTATTTAGGGAAGTAGTAGGCCCTGTGGTATAGTGGAAAAGGCACTGGATTTGGAGCTAGACAACCTGCTACTTAATTTCTGCATAACCTTGATCAAGTATCTTCCCTTCTCTGGTTTCAATTTCCTCACCTGTAAAATGATAAGAGTTGGAATTTGGTAGTTTATGTGAACCCTTCTAGTTCTAATATCCTATGAAAGTGAGATTAAGACCAGACTTTAAAGAGCCTTGAATGTCATACTTAGCCATTTTTCCTGCTTTTTGTTTAAAGTAGGAAATGAGAAGCCACTGAGGGTAATGAACAAGAGTATGTCATGAGTAAGGTAATGTTTGAGAAATGTAGCACTCCTTTCCAAGGCCATGCCTTCCAACTTATACTTACACTTGCAGCTTGGGGTTCCTGGCATCAACTATTACTGCCCTCAGCGTTCTAAAGGTAACCCTCAGGTTCCAGGGTTTTGAGTACACTTTCTCATGAACTCCCACCAGTGTACTTTAATTATCAGCCAGACAGTGAGCTTTTAGAAAGAGTATTTACTCAGCAAAAAAAAAAGAGTTGTTGCAGAAATAATGCCTGAAAACTTATACCATACTTTCCTCATGAACAGATGAAGGCTAATGAGATATAAGCATAGGCTGGTTTCATTTAACCCAACAAAATAAATGCAAGGGACTCAAGACCACAATCAGCATAATACCCATATTCCACCCCACCATTGACAGTAAATCTCTACCTCTCAACTACTTATACAGTCTCCCAAATTACAGTATTCTACTAGGTGAGGCCATCTAATATGGAAAGGATTCCAGATCACTAGAGAAACAAACACTACTCTTCTTTTATGAGTCCCATTTTCTTACAGATCTATATAGATTTATGGTATTAATCTAGTACCTCTTCTCACAAGGGAGAAAGCACTCATTTACTAAAGATTCAAGCAACCTTCCTTTTGGTGAGTCCCACCTGACCAGAAAATCTATACAATCTTCCAGAATTATATTACAGTATATATTCTGTCACCTTTCCTTTTCCTTCTTTTCTGCCACTTGCCCATCAGGTGAAAGAACTTGGATTACTAGAAAAGAGAAGTTGAACCCTGCTCCCCTCCCCTGAACCTATGTAGTCCACCTAACTCACAGTACCATTGAAGGGCAGTTGTCAAATTTGTGCCAATCTCTTGCTATGCTCCCTGCCTCTGTTTCTGTTTCATCAGTCCTGGGACCATGCTAATTAGTGAGACTATCACTCAAAAACATTATTTCCCTCCCATGCCATACCCCTATCCACCACCACTTTCTTCACCTTTTGCTATGAAAAGAGTAATCAAATGAAGATTTCCATTTTTTCTGGAAAGGAGCATTCAAATGATTTCTCTTGGCTCCACTCACCACCCCTAGGAATTTACCCTTCACCAGCCACCACTCCCCTGGATGTAGTATCTCCTTCTATTAGAATGTAAAGGAACAGTGAGGTGATACAGAGGATAGAGAACTGGCCCTCAAGTCAGGAGGACCTGCATTCAAACCCAGCCTCAGACACTTACTAGCTGTGTGACCCTGGGCAGGTCACTTAACCTCAATTGCCTCACAGAAGATCAGAAGTAATAGATGATGGGGTGAGAGTTGGTACTTTAGGAACCTGGATCCTCTAGGAGCCTGAAAAACTTCCATAGACCAGGGGCTCACCAAGCAAGAGAGGGCACTTCAAGGTCTAGGCCCTGCAGCAATAGAAGCTGGATTGCTCCAGAGATGGTTTGAGCTTCCACCAATCGTGTTCTAACTAAGGAACCTTGTTCTATCTCTACCAACTCCTCTTTTGATTGGTGGGTTCACCCCCAAACTCTCTTTGAGGAAGCACCAACAGCAGCCATGCTCACTCTAAACCTGGGTTAGTTTAGTGCCAGACTCCTGGTACTTCACTGTAGCCCTTACTCAGTTCCCTCTTATGGGTTATCTTACTCCATTCAGATTTAAGATCCTTGGGGACAAGGACTGTCTTTACTTGTATTTGCCTTCCCAGTACCTAGTATAGTGGCTGGCACATAGTAAGTACTTAATAAATGCTTTATCTGTCTTTGGAGCTCAGAGACAGGGTCCTGACTTCTGCAAAGTGACCAAGGGAAGTTGCCTTGTGAAGACAGGACACTTCAACTCTACCAGAAGCTTTGAACCTATGGGAGAGGAGGGGGATTAGGGGAGGGAATACATAGGAGAGAAAGGGTGTCAATTGGCCATTTGCCACGTGAGTTGAACCAGTTCACCGGGGAAACACAACTACAGCCACCACTTGTCTCTCAAGACAACTGCAGTGAGAAAGGGTGGGACATTCCCCTTCTTCCCCTGTCTTCTGATAATCTACAACTCAGCTCTCTCACTTTTCAACCTAAATCCCCCACCTACAATCCAATAGCTGTGGAAGTCACAGTCTTCTGAGGAAGACTGTGAAGCAAGAGGTACAGCGATTTTCCTACTCTATGAACCAACTAGGTGAGAAAGTTCTCTACATGATGATAGTGCATAGGGCTCAACCCTAGACTTGTTGTTCGGTTGTTTTTCAATTGTGTCTGACTTTTCATGATCCATTTGAGGTTATCTTGACAAAAATACTGGAGGTAGTTTGCCATTTCCTTCTCCAGCTCATTTTACAGAGGAGGAAACCGAGGCAAATGGGGTTAAATAACTTCCCCAGGGTCATAAAGCTAGTAAGTGACTGAGGCCAGATTTGAACTCAGGAAGACAAGGCTTCCTGATTCCCAGTCTAGTGCTCTATCCACTGCACCACCTATGTGATCTATTTCTCTGAGCACTCTTTGTCTTCCTGACTAACAATCTGTGTTATGGAGTCTCAGGAAAGGTCCTATCCCTGCATACTTTGGAAAAGGGAAATTTGAGGTGGCTTTTGAAAAAAGGGTAAGATTCTAAATGTCATGAGGGAGGAAGGGTGGCACTCCAGGAAGGGAAGATGAAAAGCAAAAATGCAGAAAGGCAAAACAGGCAGGACAGAAGGAAGGAAGAGAGAGGGGGAAAGAAGGTAGTGAGGAAAGAAAGAAGCAAGGGAGGGAGGGGGCAGGGAAGGAGGAAGAGAGGGAGGGAAAAAAAGAAATAGAGGGAGGAAAAGAAGAAAAAAATCTTAAGTATCTACTATAGACCAGCCACTCTGCTAGGCACTTTACATGATGGCTTGACCAAAAGTATAGTAACAGGATAACATAAAGTATATTTGTTTGGAAGAGAGAAGCTATATATGCCCAACATCTGGCAAAACTGTGGAGTCACCTTCAGACCCATGGGAATAGTAACAAAAAGTCATCCTGTCTCAGATTAAGTCCTTTCTCTTCTCACACATTTATTCTTTTCAGAGTAAGCCCAGAAATTTCTCATTCATCTCATCACACACAAGTGTCTTGGAGGCAGTTTGCCAGGAAATGGTTCCCAGTCCAGAGTCTCTGTTCAAAATCTCTTCCATAAGCATATGACTCCTCTCTCCGCACCCTGTCCCCTCCTCCTCCCCGGCTGAGTTTTATCCTCAGTAGCAGAAAATGTTTTCCCAACTGGTAGCCAGCTGGAGGTTTGAGCCAAATTCCTTGAGGTCATGCTTGGTTCCAAAGGTGAAATAATACTTCAACCTGGTGTCTTTTACTTCCTCCTGCCTCAGAATTTGGAACATCCTGGTTGGGAGATAGGTTCAGATGGAAGCTGGGGCTTCTTGGGCTACTACAGAGATAGACAGACAGAGATAGAGAGACAAAGAGAGACAGAGAGACCTCAGACAGACAGAGACAGAGACAAAGAGAGACACACAGAGAGAGCTACTGTCATCTTGCTGAACTATAGTGAAATTTCTGATTATAATTTATGTATTTGACTTAGAAACAGAGAGAGAACAGAGCCTGTTCAATCCCCAACCAGACTGAAATTAAACAAGAACTAGATATACCAAGTGGGGGAAAATGATAATTTTGCAAAATAACAAGAGGTCATTTTTATGTAGAGATTTCCAGTTGCTAAGTGTATTCACATCCAAGAGCTTTCAAAGGACCTTCTGGGACAGGTTGTATCTGAGATTCATTGGACTCATGAGGAAACTGAGATTTGGAGAGGTCAGGTGACCTGGTTGAGATCTAGTGCCCTAGTAAGTGGCAGGGAAATCTGAGACTTGAACCCAGGTGTTTGACCCTAAGTTCAAAGTTTTAACTAATCTTACAGTGCTATATGAATTTTAAAATGTATATAATAATTTATAATAAAGTTTATTATATAAATGTGAGTTGTTGCAGGTGTTATTGTGATGAAAAGAGCAATAGAATTCTCTGAAATATTTCCCTTCTCAAATAGCACCAGACATCGTTCACCAGAGGGCAGAAACAGAAAGAAAAAGTGGAATTTGAAGAAAGGTAGAATTAGGTTTGATGTAATATCAAACCTACGAACAATTCAAGGGTTTTTAAAGCATTTATATTGAAATCTTTTGTTTATGCACTACTTCCATTTCTGAATATATTCCTCCCCTCTTCTCCACCCAGTAAGTGATCTACTGTGACTAAGAATAAAAAGAAAGAAAGAAAAGCTGGTAGGTAAAACCAATGAATGTATCAATAGTGTTTAATGGTACATGCAGTATTATACACCCATGGAGCCCCTAACTTCCCACCTCTCCAAAGACAGGAGGGAGGTACATTTTCTCAATCCTTTCCTGAAACCAAGCTTGGTCATTATAATAATCCTAGTTAACCAAAAATGGAATAAACTCCCTCAGGAAGTAGCAAGTTCCCCTCCACTGGAGGTTTCTGAGTGGAGTCTGAATGAACATTTGTTGAAGATAATGTAGAGGGGATTTCTATTCAAATTTTGGTTACACTAAGTGGACCTCCAAGGTCATGTTTAACTCTGATTCTTTGTGATATGGTTAGAGATGAGACCTTTAATTTCACTAGTGTATGCAATTCCCAGAGTAAAAGAAACTCTTCCCATCAACAGAGATTAACAGCTGATCTGCAGCTAAGCTCTTAGAGACTTGTCTAAATCAGAGATTAAGTGACTTGCCCAAGGTCACATGGCCCATATGTGTCAGAGACAGAACTTTAATCCAGGTCTTCCTAGCTTGTAAGTCAGCTCCGTATCCACTACTAGTAGATGGGACAGGCAGGTGGAACAGTGTATCTAGAGTGCTGGGCCTGGAGTCAGGGAGCCTTGAGTTCAAATCTGGCCTCTGATACTTTCTAGTTGTGGGACCTTGGGCAAGTCTCTTAACCTCTCTGCTTTAGTTTTCTCATCTATAAAATGGGGTTAATAATAGCACCCACTCTCATGGTGGTTGTAAGCACCAAATAAAATAATAATTGCAAAGCATTTAGCACAGTGCCTGGTCTATGTCATAAGTGCTTAGATAAATGTTAGCTATCATTATCATTATTAGTCCATGCTGCCTCTGTGATTCTATGAAGAACATTAAGGAAATGAGATTCTAAGTCTCTGCTCTGGTGCCGTGTGGGAGCGAAGGGGGAATTCATTCAATCTCTCTTTGCTCCAGTTCCCTCCTCTGTGAAGAATATCTGATTCTTGCTTCCCCAAGCCATATGGTTCATAGAATCATAAGCCTGGAAAAGGCTTCTGCAAGTCAGTTGACCTTGGAATGAAGCTGATTTGGCAGCAAAGAAGGCATACATTGGAGTGTTTGAGATTTGAACTTTGGATACCGATTCTATAGCAGCACAACTAGCCTCAAGCCCACGATGAGTAACTTGGTGTGTCAGTCAAATGAAAAAGATGCTGATCTTATTTAAACAGCTACTCCAGGGAGGTTGAGCATCCTCATCTTCCAATCCATGGTCTGGGAAATGTAATGTGCAGGACTGGAATGCTAGAAAGACCCCAGGCAACACTTCTGAACATGACTCAGTCTTATCAAAGTGGATACAGACTTCAGCGTGATGCCTTGACCACAAAGGGTATTCAGCAAAGCAGAAACAAAGATGGTACAACTGGGGCTTTTCTCAAGATGGATGAGATTTGGAGGCCACTGATAAAACTTGCAACCCTTCTTCAGGGAGAAGCTAAGTTTGGCACACATAGTTAGCAAGGATAGCTAAAATAAGAAAGTACCAGATGGAACACTTCCCTCCAGGGGTACACTGGAGCTGGTTGTTAAATTTTCAGTGTGAGCATTTGCACTTTAGGAATGAACAAATGCTATAAATCAGGGCTTGATTTATTGTTTTATTGACTTAGGAAAGTTATTAAGAAAATGTTAATAATGCAAATTAAATTTAAAAGTATGTCATGTATACATCGAATATATATAGCCATCTCCCAACCAGAGATCTGGTTGTTAAACATTTGCCAGTACACTACTGCTTCTCTCCCATTGTGAGGCCAAATACCAGTGTTTAGACTTTAAATCTAAGCTTCAGAATAAATACTTGCTCAATAAATATTTGCTGACTTGTTGACCCCAAGTGAACTGCACCCTAGACTATATCCACTCTATTTCCTCCCCCTGTCAGTACCCTCCTGGTGTTATGGGTTCTTCACTCATGAGAAAGTTCCTATCTCTTCACCCATAGAAACAGCCCTAGGTTGTCTCTCCCATGGGAGCTTTGGTTCTGAAGTCTTCCTTTTCCCAACTGAATATGTCTTGTTACTTCCTGGGAATATTGTTAAGGCATTTGCCTTAGCACCAAAATGGCTAATTAAGGCTCTGGTGGTCAGGACACAATAATAGATCATCTCCATATAGCGCTTCCTAAACTTTCCTCACAACAATCTTGGGAAACAGAAGATGTAACTTTTATCATCCCCATTTTACAGATGAAGAGAGAGAGGGTAAGAAAAGTTAATGACCTGCCTATAATGCTAGGGTTAGACAGTAACAATAACAATTTGAACTCAGCTGTGCTGAATTCTAGACTAGTGATGGTTGTTTTATGTTTAGCTTTTTCCCCAAGATGGCTCTGGAGGAAAAGTGAGACTGGTGACTTTGCACAGCTCTCCCTTACTGAAAACAAAGTCAAGTACAAGTCATATCATCATTTCTCTGATGGCATGGTCTTCTTCATCAATGAAGGATGAACACAACAATCTGTGAGTAGACACAGCTGCCTGAATGGGTAATTCAGCTCCTCCTCTCCTGTCTGTCTCCCGTTCCCCTTCCTTTTCCTCTCCAAAGGAAGGTTAATTTGGATGACCAGAGGATGCCCAGTTAACCTGGGGTTTACTGGCTAGATTCCCTTCCCTTCCCTTCCCTTCCCTTCCCTTCCCTTCCCTTCCCTTCCCTCAAACCTTAAACCTTACTGCACTCTGAAGCTTGTAGACTGGACAACACTAGGCCCCTACACAAGCTCCACTTAAGGGCTGTTTTCTGGACCTTCCTGGCTTAAGAGTGATTATCAACAGCAACTGTTGCTGTTTCCCTCACAGCCTGATGTAGTTCTTTT
This sequence comes from Notamacropus eugenii, assembly GCF_028372415.1. NCBI lineage: Eukaryota > Metazoa > Chordata > Mammalia > Diprotodontia > Macropodidae > Notamacropus > Notamacropus eugenii. The sequence goes on from NC_092876.1 coordinate 185,551,996, forward strand.
TCTTTGCCTCATTAAAGGGGCCATCTCCTAACTACTTCTTATACAGGCCTATTCACTGAATGGCCATTATCTCACCCTAAGTGAGTACCTGAATGAACCTTGGCCTAAAGGGGCCAAAGTGTCCCATTGCACCCTGGGCCATGTTCAGTCATCCTGATGAATATCTGGTCATTGGATTCAGATGGCTCAGGAGGAGAAGTGAGACCTTGCACAGCTCTCCCTCCCTCAAAACAAAGTCAAGTGCAAGTTATGTCCTTGTTTCTCTGATGGCATGGTCTTCTTCAGCAACGAAGGATGAACACAGCAATACAACAACAAGCTTTTTCCCCACTGCATTACCCTATTGGCTATACAGACAGGTAAGGAATTGGTTTTTTTGTTTGTTTCTTTGTTTTTAGTGAAATGGACTTAGGAGGGAGAGAGAAAATTTCCTTTTCTTTGGTCCTTGGCAAAGTGACTGGCATTGACTAGGCCAGAGGAGGGCCACACTTGAGGACCTAAAGGGCCATATGTGATCTTGAGGCTACAGGTTCCCCATTCCTGGACTTGGCACTTAAATGATTGCTGTTGACTTTATTTGACTGGAAGTTTCCACATGAAAGCTGAATTCAGATTTCTCAGAATTGTGAGGGGGATGGGAGAGGGTAGCAACCCCAGCCTAAGAAAGTTCATCATCTAATGAAGATATTGCCCTTAACTCCTGGTTATTCTCTCCAGTCTTGTCCTAGCTAACTTTCTCCTTCCTACAGTTCCTACATCACTAATAGTCACCTCTTCTATCTAAATCTCTTACAAATATCAGAAAAACCTTAATGTCCAAGGATCAAAGCAAGATTCTTGTCATTTCCTACTTAAAGACAACATGGTTTCTCCATAACACTACCATGAAAGCTGTTCATCTAACAGAGAACTAAATTCGATTTCTATCTGACCTGGAGGCTATCTACAGATGGCAAACAAAGGACTGCAAACTGATGGCACTAGCCAAATACCCAAATAATTTGTCCACACAGTGTATAATATCTGGATATTTGGAAATATCCAAACAATTACCCAAATTACCAAATCCAAATAATAATCCAAAATATCCAAACAATCACTTAGACTTTTCTGTTTTCCTATAGGTGCTCGACATTGCATTACCCATAGTCGTAGGTCCTGCTTCCCCAGGAGCATAGTTCAACATGTTCCTTGTGAACTTTCTTCCTTTAGTGGCAGTAGAAACGAATGCCTGGAGTTGCTGGCTTTCATTTTGTTTAGATGAGTTGTCAACAAATTTTTATTAAGTACCTATCAAATTCCAAGTATTGGGTTTAACACTGGGACACAGATAAAGAAAAAGCAATCACTGCCTTCAAGGAGTGTACAATTCAGTGGAGGAAGCAACATGCAAACAACTCTGCATAAACAAGATATATACATACATATTATATATATATATTTATACACATACATACACATATGGTGCATGCATGAGAGAGACAGAGAAAGAGAGAATAAATTGGAGAGATCTTAGGGAAGGCACTAACATTTAGGAGTGATGGATTTCTTATAAAAGTAGTAATCTTATAAAAGTATGGATTTCTTATAAAAAGCAGAATTATAACTAAGACTCAAAGGATGCCAGGGGTTAGAAGTGAGGAGAGAGAGAATTCCAGCATGGCAGACAGCCAGTGGAAATGTCTGGAGTAGGGGGAGTGTTGTATGTGCAGAAGAGCATGGAGGCCAAGGCTACTGAATCACAGAGCTTGTAGAGGGTCAGGAAGGTATAAGAAGACGAGAAAGATAAGAAAAGGCTAGGTCATCAAGGGCTTTAAAAGCCAAACGTTGGATGCTATATTTGATTCTGGAGGGAATAGGGAACGACTGGAGTTTATTGAACATGGGGAGAAAGGTGACGTGGTCAGACACATACTTTGGAAAGATCACTTTGATAGTTGAGTGGTAGATGGAGGACAGTGGGCAGATACTTCAGGAAGGAAGGGCAGCTAGCAGGCTTTTGCAATACTCCATGCATGAGGTGACTAGGACCTGCCTCAGGACAGTGGCAGGCCTTGAGATATTGAATATAGGGGGTGAGAGTAAGGAGTGGAGAATGACACATAAGTTGTCAGTCTAGATAACTAGGAGGATAAGGGTACAGTAATAGGAAAGCTGGCGGTGGCTCAGTAGATAGAGCACTGGACCCAGAGACAGAAAGACCTGAGTTCAAATTTGACTTCAGAGTCTCATTTGCTGTGTGACCTTGGGCAAATCATATAACTTCTGTTTTCCTTAATCCACTGGAGAAGGAAATGGCAAACTATTCCAGTATATTTGCCAAGAAAACCCTCTACAGAGTTGGGAAGAATCAGACTCAAAACAACTAAACAATATTTGGAAGTGGGAAGGGTTTGGAGGGGGAAATTATAAGTTCTGTTTTGGATGTATTGAGTTTAAGAGCTCCATAAACTGATATACTATACAATCAGCAGATAATTCATTTATACAATGCAAAATATCTGGATATTTAGAAAAATTCAGACAGTCACCAAAATTCTTCCATTTGATATGTCCAATAGGCAGTTGGTGATGTAAGCTGGGAGTTAGGAGAGAAGTTGGGGGAGATATATAGATCTGAAAATAATCTCCAGGGATGACAATTGAATCCAAGTTTAGAACCACACTGCCTGAATAGCAAGGACCAGTTTCTTGGGGATCTTGGTGGCCATACTTGCTTCTCTGGGCTATTTCCAGTAGCTCTTAAGCTGGTTACCCTGGAATCACAATCGTTCTGATCCACATGGGATGGAAGTGGTCAAATATCTATGGGCTGATGGGGTCAGGAAAAGGGAGGGAACAAGGAGGCACCCAAGAGTAATGAATAAAATATTGATGCCAACTGCTTGAAGAAAGAAAATTGCTTCCCAGGGAGAGGAAACACATCCCTTTAGATTGAGACTGACTGGGAGCTGTCATACTCTCCTTCAAACATATCAGAGGCTCTGAAGGGGAGAGCCCACTATTAAAACTGTTAATTACATGTTAAGATCTATAGATATTACTGGAGACAAGATCATCTGCATGTGGATTAAAGTGTCCAGAGTGCTTCTCCTCATTCTGAGCGTCTTGCAATGGAAAGTGAGTAGGGTAGAATTTGAGTGAAGGCAGCGTGTTAGCCTTAGGAGAACTGTCATTGTTGTTCAGTCATGTCTGACTCTTCATGACTCCATTTTAGGGTTGTCTTGGCAAAGATACTGGAATGGTTTGCCATTTCCTTCTCCAGCTTATTTTACAGTTGAGGAAACTGGGGCAAACAAGGTCAAGTGACTTGCCCAGGGTCACAAAGCTGGTGAGTATTTGAGGCTGGATTTGAACCCAGGGAGACAAATCTTCCTGATTCCAAGCCCAGTGCTCTATCCATGATATCACCTAGCCGCCCTCTCAGGGGCATGGGTTCAGAGAACTAGGAAGAAGTGACAGAAGGCTACCCAGGACTTTTACATAAGCCATTTATATAATTAGATGACTATGACAATTTCCTTGACCTCTGTTTGTTTATCTGGAAAATGGAAATTCAACATTTATTAATTAACCAGTAACTAGTTAGTAACCACCCACCATGTGCTAAGCACTAGAGAAAAAAACCAGCTTTGTTCACTGTACTGTTCTGAGCCCAGGTATAGGTTCTAAGGTAGGTTGTCAATATACCATCAGATATGGGGACAAATTCAAAATAGAATCCTATATTCTACTGGAGGGCAGGGGGATTATGCCCACATTTTGGGGATCAGATGAGATAATATTTGTACTGTGCTATATTAATAAGATAATATATGAATATATGATAAGATATGTAATATATTACAATAATTGTAAACTATAAAATGTTATATTATTATAAAAACTATATATTATGATAATAATTACATTATATAGCACTTAACTATGGGCCAGGCACTGCACTAAATGATTTTATATTTATTCTCTTACTTGATTCTCACAACAACTTTGGGAATCAGGTGCTATTATCATCCCCATTTTGCAACTGAGGAAACTAAGGTAAAGGAAGGTTAAGTGACTTGCCCAGAGTCATACAACTAGTAAGTGTCTGAGGTCTCAGAACTTCCTGAATCCAGGCCCAGGGTTCTATCCACTGCACCACTTAGCTTCCCTTAAATTGTTACTAGCATTAAAATATTTAATAAAATATAATTTATTTTTTATTATAGCTATAACTCATGTGATACCTGACACAGATACTGGTAAGAGTTGAGAAGACCCAAGGATCAACAGAATCTCTTGTTACTCCTCCTTACCTTTAAGTAATGAATGGCCTGCCCTCAGAGTCTGTCTCCCTACACACACTCACACGCACACATTTATATAGGTATACATGCACGCACATACACACACTAACAAACACACATACACAAACTTACATATACACATACACAAACACACCTATACATACACATATACACATACATACAAATACCCTGTTACATATATATACACACTCATACACATACCCATATGTAAATATACTCACATATACACACATACAAACACATGCAATACATATATACACAAACACACATACACACATACATATATACATTCACTGACATACACAGATACACAAACACATACACACACACACATATATACACATTCACATATAGACATACACATATAGACATATACACAGAGCTCCATCCCATCTGTAGATACCTTTCCTGTCTTTTGCTCCATGGTATAAAAATCCCTTTTTCCTGCTGTGTTCCTGCCCACCCAAAAGACCAGGTTAGGAAGTAAAAGGGATGGTCAAAACCAAGGCAAATAACCACCTTGGCAAGCTGAACTGGGGGCTAGGAAGGATTTGTTATATGGAAGAGCAAGGAGGCTATTAAAAAGTTTTCTCTTGCAGTCCAGCCCGAAGAAAGGGCAGAGAGAAATAATGTATCTGGTTGCTCTGCACTGGGGCTTAGCTTTATTCCCTCGTTCATCTTAAATTGTTTATGAAGGGATTGAAGACAGAGATTCATCCCTTCAAAAGGAAGCTCCAGCCCAGTTTTCAGAGACCTGCTGGGCTGAGGCAGTGCTCTTGGAGAAGCTAATATAACCTCTGTGTTCTTCTAATGTTGTAGTAAATAGGAGGGGGAAAGAAAAAGATGAGATTGCTGCACAGAAGGAGAGAAGGAGAGGCAGGCAGCAGCTTCTGGTGTGTGGCAGTCAGCAGAAGCCTGGCTGAAACCCCATTGATCTTGTGTCTGTTCGTTTTAATGAGCTCTTGGGCCCTGGAACTAACCGTTCACTCTGCTAATGGCACTGTAAACAAATACAGCAGTCTGGTTTGGGATCAATCGGTTTTCATGGAGAGGGAGGTGGCCAAGGGGCTCCAAGGTAGTTTGAAATCCACCTTCCAGCCTCCTTGGACAGGCGTCCTAGATTTCCTGGGACAAATGTGCGTGGGAGGGGAAGGGCAAAGGCAAGAGTCACATGGTGGATGTTCAAATGAGAAGGCAATATTAGGGATATAGCGTAAAAGACTGCAAGATATAGGCAGAGGTATCAAGCACACTACCACTGACACAATCTAGTGCAACCCGAACCAGGTTAAAATAGAACTGAGAATTGTTTTACAGAATTAATAAAAATAGAATAATAAATGACACCAATTATTAATATTAATTTATTTTTATTTTAATGTTAAATAAGTCATTTATATTCAATTTTTATTTATTCATACTTCTTTATTTATAGATATAGGATGTATCTATAATATGTTTATATTTATTTCTATTTAATTCAATTATAGAGCAACTAGGTAGATAGAGCACCAGGTCTGAAGTCAGACTCATTTTCCTAAGTTCAAATCCACCCTCAGACACTTACTAACTGTGTGGCCCTGGGCAAATCATTTGACTCAATTTGCCTCAGTTTCCTCATCTGTAAAATTAGCTGGAGAAAGTAATAGCAAACCCCTCCAGCAACTTTGCCAAAAAAATCCCAATGAGGTCACAAAGAGTCAGACACATCTGAAATGATTGAACAATAACAAAAACAACAAAAATTCAATTATTTGTATTTAATAATGTAATTTAATATTAAATAATAAATTATTGAAAAATAAAAAATATGAGTAATGTTCATTTGTGGTTTTTTAAGTCGATATGCATCCAAAAGAATCTGTTTCTATTTGAATTTGAAACCACCGATATGGTGGAAAGAGAGCTGGTCTCAGAATCAAAAATAATCATCACCCTAAAGCTAACGTTTATGCAGCTCTTTAAGATTTGCACAGTTTTTAACATATATTACCTCAGTCGATCTTCACCACAACCTTTCAAAGTAAGTGCTATTGATATTCCCATTTTATTGATGGGGAAACAGAGACTCAGGGAGATAAAGTGATTTATCCAGGGTCATGCAGCTAGTAAGTGTCTGAGGTAGAATTATGAGCTCTTTTCTTCCAGGTTCCCACACCAGCACTCTATCTGCTATGCCACCTAGCTGCCTATCAGAAAGATTTGAATTTTATTCTCATCTCGGTCACGTGGCAGTTGTTTGTGAGCAAGTACTTAACTCCTCAGTGACTAATTCTTCAGGACTACAAGGTGCAGAGAATGTGCTAACCTGTATCGGTAAAGGGAATTTCTTCATCTGAGAATTGTCGAGTGTCTCTCCCTACTATAGGACTACAATTGAATTTAGAAGATAAAATTAACACCATTATTTTATAGGTGAGGAGATTGGGGCTACCCAAAGTGAAAAGACCTGTCTAAGGTCACACAATGGCAGCAATTCTCATTCAGGCTTCAAATCCAAGACTTTATGAATATATCTAAGGGAAGATGGATAGTTTATCGAGAAGAAAAGGGAATGAGGGAATTAGGGGAAATGGACCAAAGCCTATCGTGTAGAACCAGGAGATGCTCCAAACAGACCTTGAGTCAGGATGCTTTAGACACTGTGAGCAGACCACCATGACAGCTTGCTGAGGAGAAATGAGGATTTCTCTCAGGTGAGTCATTTCTAAGGCTAATCTATATATGTTTCTCCAAGGGAGGGCAACTTCAAAAAACTCAAAAGGAGAGTGCAGTGAAGAGTATTTAAAGTCAGAGGGCATGGGTTCAAATCTCAGATTTGACCACATATGACACACTATATGAGACCCTACACAAGTTTAATTGTAAGAATAACTATGATGGTGGTGATGCATTTATATAGCATTTTAAAGTTTTCAAAGCACTTTAGCAGTACTATATAGTAGTTTTTCTGGACCTCAGTTTCCTCATTTATGAAATGAAATGGTTGGATTAGATGACCTCTAAAAACTCTTCCAGTTCTACATCTATGATTCCATGGTTCTAAATTGTAATTGTTTTCAAGGTTGCTTAGCAGATGAGAAGGATTTGTTCCAGTGCACTATCCATTGCCAAGGGGCAGCTAGGTGTTTGGAGTAGAATCAGGAAGACCCATCTTCCTGGGTTCAAATCTGGTCTCAGACACTACTTGTATGACCCTAGGCAAGTCATTTAACCCTGTTTTCATCAGTTTCCTCATCTATAAAATGACCTGGAGAAGGAAATGGCAAACCACTCCTGTACCTTTGCCAAAAACAACAATAATCTATGATTAAGCTGGCATGAAAGCAGTTTGGAAACTAAGTTCATTTTTTTCAGTGAATCCTGAGACCTAATGCCATTGAGTTCATTCCAATTTGTACCCTCTGGGTTTCTACTTAATGCAACAAACACATTGAATTAGACAAAAACTTATTAAGTGCCTACTATGTGCCAGGCACTATTAACTGTGAATACAGTGGAGGAGAGAGTGTCCAAAAGAAAGAGGTAATTAATAATGTTGAATGCTGCAGAAAACTTGGAGAGAATGTGGACTGAGAAAAGACCATTGGGTTTAACACTTAAGATGTCATTGGTGGCATTTAAGTGGGTAGTTTAAGTAGAGTGATGAAGTTAGAAGGCAGATTGCAATGGTCTAAGGAGTGAATAGGGGTGGTAAAGAAGCAGCTAGTATAGATTACTCCTTCTAGAAATTTGGCAGTGAAAGGGAGAAAAGATAGAGGACAACAATTTGAGGTCATGGCAGCATTAAGGGAAGGTTTCTCAAGGATTGTGAAATCTCAGCTTGTTTGTAGGCATTAGGGGAAAAGCCAGTAGATAGATTCAATTCAATTCAACAAACGAGTATTATGAATTTATTACATACAAGACACTGAGCTAGGCACTAGGCATACAAAGTTAAAAACAAAACAGTCCCTTCTCTCTAGGATCTTGTATTTTATTAGAGAGATGGATACAATATATACAATTAGAAAAGGCAATTTGAAGGAAGAGAGAAAACAATTAGGGATGGGGATCATAGTATTAAAGCTAAAAGGACTTTTGAGATCATTGAGTCCTTCCCTTTCATTTTACAGACAACGCAACTGAGTCCCGAAGAGGATAAATGATTTGCATGGAGTCACACAGTCTGAAATAAGATTTAGACCCTGGTCTTCATGATTCCAAGTCCAGAATTCTTTCTTCTATATCTTATCACTCTTAGGAAAGACTTCACTAAGGACATAGCAATTGTACTGAGCCTTGAAGAATGATATGGATTATTTGAGATAAGTTCAGTAAGGATGTATTACAGACGTGGTGGAAAGCTTGTGAGAATCCATAGGGGGATGGAGATGGCATGTTGAGGTCAGGAAACAGCAAGTCAATCAATTGAGTTAGAATCTAATGTGATAGTTGGAAAAAGATTTGAGGGATATTGTGGATGGCCTGAGATTTTGAAGTTTGGAGTTTATCCCAGGAGCACTGAAAGTTTTCTGACCAAGAGAGTGAAATGGTAAGACCACAAACAAGATTATTTTGGCATTTGTGTGGAGGATGGATTGGAGAGGTGAAAGACGGAAGTGGGGAGACTAGTTGGTCAATAAACATCTAAGTGGCTAATATTTGCCAGTCACTGTGCTAACCACTCTGGATATAACTACAAAAAAGGAAGACAGTCCCTGTCCTCAAGGAGCTCATAATCTAATGAGGGAAAACAACCCACAAAAGGAAATGGAAAGGGGGGTAGGAGGTAAAGGAAAGGTATATGACTGGGGTGCGATGGGGATCTGGAGTACAGCCAGGAGGGAAATTAAAAAAGAGATGACCTGGACCCCTTCCTAAATGGAAGTTCTGAGAGGAGCACTCCACCATCCAAATCAGAGGGAGGGTCCCCAGGGACAGAGGATTTTGAGAAGGTATGAGTTCCAGAGTTGAAGGGACCTTCCAGGATGAAGAAATTCCAGCAGTTGGGTGGGAAATGATGGTGACTTTATAATCTGCTATGTGAAAACCAATAAGAGTAGTGGCCATTTGAGTAGAGAGCAGGGAGCAGATATGAGAAATGAACATGTAGAATTAACACTAAAATTAAGAGGGTTTGACAACTGATTGCCTATAAGGGATAAGGGATAGAGAAGTGTTTAGGGCAGTTCCAAGGTCATACACTTATGTGACTGGCACATGGGAAGTTTGATACCAGGGTAGATTTATGAGGAAGATAATGAATTGTGTTTTGGCATGCTAAATTTGAGATTAGAGAACAAGATTGATGTGGCAAATAGATAATTGACCTAAAAGGCAGGAAGACTTGGCTTCAAATTTGATCCCTCAGGCAAGTCTCTTAAGACTATAAGGAACAGAGCAGATAGTGATCTACATTGATACAGGGAGTATCATGACCCACAAGTCCTTGTGACTATGAAGTTTAAGCCCAGTTGTTCTTCCTAATTTTAAGGTATTAATGAGATATGTAGTGGATGTATCCAATGTATCTAATAGATAATTTTCAATGTGGGACTGGAGTTCAGGAGAACAATTTTATATTTGGAAATCAAATGTGATAATTAATACCATGGGAGAGAATAATGATGAAAAAGGAAGTGATAGATAGACTGTGTTCCCAAAAGTGATGAGGGAGTTTAGGATTAGAGCACAGTTGAAAATCTGTGCCTTGGAAAGATTAAGAGACTGATAGATTAGAAGGTAAAGAGGTTTTGTGGTATGAAGAGATGAGAAAGCTATAACTGATGTCTTCAACCCCAGTAAAGTAGGAGGCAAGGTTCGTCTTTTGAGAAAGATGGCAGTAGCAATGGTGCTGGAGATCTGAGGAGAGAGGATGTTTAGAACAGTCGCTGAGGGGTTGTGTGATAGGAAGTCAATCAAAAATGAATAAAAGTTTTGCTCTACAATAGTAAAGGCCCTGTTGAGGGTAGATATGAGATTAAACCCAGGTGGTGAGATTCTATAGCTTCTTTCAGCAGTGTTCTTCAGCTTGGGAGTAGGAACGGAGAGGGCAGATGGTGGAGGGGGGGGGATGAAAATTATGGAATATTTTCTCAGATGCCTTGCTGAAATTCAGACATACTATATCTACAGTATTCCCTTATTCTACCAGTTTTAAAACCCTACTTTAAAAGTGTATTTTTATTCCATAATTGATTCCCATACTGGTTCCTAGTGATTTTTCTGTGCCCTCACAAATAATCTTTTCAATCTTCTAGAATTTTGTCCAGAATTGACATCAAGGTTCACCATTCTGAGTTGTTGAAATTCTTATTTTCCTCATTCAGAATCAGAACATCAAGCAAACTTCAGTCTTTTGCCCACCTTCCCTCCTACTTCTTAAAGACTATTAAGTAGTTTACTGTCCATACAACTATAAGTTGTAATCTGGGAAGGGATGTATTTTGGCGAGGACATTGGGATTCCAATAGAACCTAATAGATAGAATCTATTTCCTCTCCTATTTTTGTCTTTCAAATATCCTTTTAACCAAATTTGTTCTCCTATTTCCTAGACAGAACAAATCCATTACATCTTCTATGGTCTACTGCTCTTTAGATGACATGGAAGTTTACAAAAACTTCAGTATTAGGGAATTGATAGAATGGTGAGTGATTTGGATGAAACCATCTAGAGTATAGAGAGGCTTAAAACTTAAATATGTTCATACTGGTCACTGAGTGCAATTGATTAAACCAGATCTCTTTTGTGTAGTTTGAATACTTAGCCTGACATCTGGCATGTAGTAGGTGCTTAATAAGTATTTGTTGATTGATTGGTTGAGCCCTATTTCTCAGCAACCTACCTCTTGGAGCTCATTGTGAACTTTTTTTGACACTGGTTAATTTTATTCCTGTTAACAGGACAGCACCTGGCACATAGTAGGTGCTTAATACATGTTTATTGATTGATCGATTGCCACCACTTCCCATATCTGAACCCTCATAATCATCAACTGGTCCATCCAGTTCCTGGGAGCAGCTTATTGTACTGTGTTCCAGGAGCTACACCTGAACTAGAATTCTTCTCTCATTTTACTAGCCAGAAGACCACACATTTAGGACCATGAATTCTATCCCAGCTCTGGTCTTGCTGAGTTGCAGGACGAAAAGAACCATTGTCACATTTTCCTTCTAAAAGATGAATTTGTCAGCAAATCTTGAATTTTTCAGATCCACTTCTTTCAGCCAAATAAGATTTCTAGTATGTTTGAAGAAGTTGAAATGTCCATAACTCCAAATTTTCTCGTACCAGTTTTCTGACCTATTTCAGGAAAGAATCATACCTAGTATCCACCTGGATGGGTGATATACTACAAATCACATTTTTTTTCCCTCTGTTCTTTTATCTTCATCCACATGTTCCTCATCACATCTCCCCCTTCAAATTTCCATATTGTGTATATTTTCTTGATATAGAATACTAAGTCCCACCACTTTTAAACAAATTTTATTTTGAGAAAAGTAAACTATTCCATTGTGAATTTGTTCACGCATTCATTCAACAGTACTTTATTAATTTCTAGATGCACTGTAAGGTTAGAGGGGAAATACAAAGATAATGAAGATTTTAAGTTAATTTTCTTCATGGAGTTTATAATCTAATAGGATGACATTGAACATACAAAAATGTTAATAGCTACAAAATACTTAGAGTCGGGAACTTCCCCCAACTTACAAGGAATGTCTCTGGGAAACATTTTGTTATTGTTCAGTCATTTCAGGTGTATCCAACTCTTTGTGACCCCATTTGGGCTTTTCTTGGCAAAGATGCTGGAATGATTTGCCATTTCCTTCTCAAGCTCATTTTACAGATGAGGAAATGGAGACAAACAGGGTTAAATGACTTGCCAAGGGTCACACAGATAGTAAATGTCTGAGGTCAGATTTGAACTCAGGAAGACAAATCTTCCTAACTTCAAGCCCAGCACTCTATCCACTATGAGAAGGAACCATGTGAGTCTTCATCCTCAAAACTGTAGCTTACGAGCCCCCACAAAGAAGTCTGTCTTCCAAAATTCAGAGGACACAATTAGCTTAAAGTAAAAACCATTTGGAAAAATGGCATAGTAAGACAAAAGCAGCAAAACATCTCCCCATAGTCCTGGATAAAACTATCCCTCGAATATACTCATCATCAAGATGGTACATGGATGCACATAGCCAGAGCTGTGCTGGTAAATATTTAACAACCAGATCTTAAAAAAAGTAAACACAATACACTTTTAAGTTTCATCTGTTACTAACATTTCCTCCATCCCTTTCTTAAGTCTAGACAATCAACAAAACAATAAAGTAAACTCTGATTTATAACATTTGCCGCTTTCCAAGACATAAATGCTGGTTGGTTTCAACACATACCTGCACATAACATTGATAAATAGGGAGACATATGCTTAAGGAAAACATGTACCCAGGGCATCTAATGTTATATTACCCAAACATTTTTAGTAAACTGAATTTTTCCTCAATAACAAGAGGTCAGGAGTTAACATAGCTATGATTGTAAAGTCAAACAGAAAACTCAACCTATGCCTAAATGTTAGAAATTTTCTTAACTGGGGGCTCAGAGCAATTATGACTTAATAGAAAATTTTTCATTTAACTAAATTCCCTAAATCTGAGGAGTCCAGAACCATGTGGACCTAAGGAACCATCATGTTGTTCCTCTGGCTAAAAAATGAAATGATCATCCTAATAGGGCATTACATAGGTATAAGGTGATCTCTCTCTTTGTGGAGATGGTGAAAAATGTCTCCCAATGCCAGGTACCTAGGGAGAACAAAGTGTTCCTAAAGGAAAAAGAAGCAAGGCTTTAATGGGGAAAGCGGAACATCTGGGGTGGACAGGGGGAAGCTTGACCTTGGTCAGAATATTGGAATGGAGGTGTGCACTAGAGAAGAAATCAGGAAGGCAAATGACAGCTGTAAAATGAGAGCTTAAAAACAAATTTGAGATCTTACTGAAGGGGAAGGAACTGTTTACTCTGAGAAGGAAAAAGCTTCTTTTTTTCCAAGAATCATAGAGAAGAGCTATCAGGAAGCTATCAGGTAAGAACTCAGCCAGTATGGGTCAAAGGAAGAAGGGAATCCTCATAGTAATTGGCAAATCCCTGCTCAAGACTATTCATTGGCCTGACAACAGTAGAGAGTTCTGTTGTTTTCCTGGGGCATGAATCCAAGACATAACTAAGAAATGCCCAAGACTTATCAAAAGAGATGTTGCCATCCCCATTTCTGGTGATTCATAGGGGCATAAGGGACACTTCCAGGAGGAATCTCAAAAGGACTGCCAAGGATTATAAAGTCTTGGGCAGGAAACTGAAGACCACTGGGACATAAGCTGTATTTTTCTTGCCATTTCTCATTAAAAGGAAAGCATGCAGAAAAGAAAAATTAATTTGGGAAGCAAATAGTTGGCTAAGAATGTCGTGTCTTAGAATGGAATACATTCTTGTGGACTGTGGCTTTAACTATAGGGATGACAGTTTCCTGGAGAGAAATGCAGTACACCTAATAAGGTCTAGTAAAAATGTATTTTTGAATGTTTTGGAAATCTAATTTTAAAAAAAACCTTAAAAGTGAACATGATGGAGAAGGGAGAAGACTATCCCTTGGCCCTAATTTAGATACCATAAAGAGTAGCTATGCAGAAGTTTAAAGAACACAAAATCCAAGTAAAGAGGCAGTAGTAAAACCTAAGGCTTTAAGTGTTTATACACAAATACCTAAAATTTAGGCAAAAGAAAAAAGGAACTAGATATTTTAATGCAAAAAAGAAAATTTGATCTCATAGATGTCACTGAAACTTGATGGGATAAAATTCGTGAATGGACAATGGTTCTGAATAGTTATACTTTATTCAAAAGAAACAGGAAAAAATAAAAGGGACAGTTGTTCAGATACTCTTGTTTATTAAGAAATTATAATTATAAGAAGAAATCCAGGATCCTGGGCAGGAAGAGGGGGAATTATGACAGAATATTTTGAGGTCAATGGAGGGCGAAATAGAAATGATTTTGTCATGAAGTATACTACAGACCCTTGGAGAGAAAGAGAAAATAGATGAGGAGTCTGGGGGATATTGCACAAGTCTGATGAGGAGACATCAATTGTCCAGATACCTACTTGAGCTCTGTCTTAAAAAAAAAAAAAGCAGCTAATAACTTCTTTATTTCCTTTACTGGTGATTTCATCTCTCAGCAGATGGAGAAATCAACAAGGGAAAATTCTGTTCTACATCTGATTCCCACTAACTGGGAAAAACTGCTTGGTAGAGTGGAAATGATCTGAATCTTGGGAGGAAATGACCACTCCCTTCTAGAGTCTGTGATAGAAAAGAAGAAGAAATCTGGGTATAATCTGATGTGCATCCTGGATTTTGGAAAAGCAGATTTCAGAAATCAGATAAGTAGGATGGATTAACACATATGAACTTAAATACCATGGGTGAAGTTAAATAAGGACAGAGAGTCTCAAGAATCAAATTCTGAATACACAAAATAATTCCAAGGAGGAGTAAAAGTGGAATTTGTCTGAAGAGGCCAATATAGATGCCCAGGAAATTCATTAGCAAACTACCTGAGATTTTGAGGAAGAAATTTACAGAAGATGGAAGCAAGTCCAGGAAACAGAAGATGATTAGGAACATGGCTCAGTGCTATAACTATGTCATTAGGAGTGCCAAAGCTCAGAATAAGCTACAGTTGGAAAGGGAAGCTAAGTAAAACCAAAGGGGTGATGGTTTGTTTGGGTTTTGATTGTTGGGTTTTTTTACTACGTAAGAGTAAAGGGGAGAACCAAAGAAAAGACTGAACCTTAGGAGTGGATGGGATGATGGCGATTGACTGTACAGGCAGAGCTGTTCAGTTACTGTTTTTCTTCTCTTTTCTCTTCCAGGGAGAAATGACCTTGACCTGGAAATTACAGAGTAAACATGACTCATGGGGTGTTGATATTCAAGAGAAGTAAGGAAATAATAAGAAAGCTCCTAGTTGCCCTTAATCATGTCAAGTCACTTGATCCAGATAAACTATGTTCTCAGGTCCTAAGAAGAAGCAGCAAATGTTATCACTGAGTTGTTATTATTGATATTTGAAGAATCATGGAAAGCTCAAGGGGTACCACAAGATTGGAAAAAGGTAACTGTTCTAATTTATTAAAAAAAATGGGGGGAGGGAGAAAAGAATAGAGTTTGCAAATTATTTCAGTGAACTTGACTTTGATTCCAGAGAAAATTCTAGAACAAAGCATAAAAGAGGTAGTTGGATGATATCTAGAAGGGGGAGGGGTGATTACAAAGAACCAGCACGAGTGTATTAAGAGCAGGTCAAGTGAGAGAAACTTCATTTTCTATTTTGACAGGATTAGTAACCTGGTAGATGAGGTGAAAGCTATAGATATAGTTTACCTAGATTTTTATGAAAGCTTTTGATAAATTTTCTCCACTGTTTTTAGAAGAAGGTAAAGTTATGTGGACTAGAAAATAATTCAATTACCTACTGATGGACTGAGAATGCATTGGATGGTCTGACTCAAAGAGCAATTGCCAATAATTCATTGTCAACATGGAAAAAGTCAGACATGGTGGTACATGCCTCTGTTTCCAGCTACCAGGAAGGCTGAAACTGGCAGATCTCTTGAGCTTGGGAGTTTTGAGCCATAGTGGGCTATGCTGATAAAGTATTTGCACTATATTCTGCTTGAGGAGCAGAGCAGTCTAGACAAGAAAAGGAAAAAGTCAAAGTTTTTATGCCAATTAGGGTGGGAATAGGTCCATGAGTATCAACCACTAGACTTTCAGTTTGGACAAGATAGGAAGATCCACCTTTTAGAAAAAGAAGAGAAGAAGGAAGGAAGAGAAGAAAGAAGGAAAAGAAGGAAAAAAGAAGGAAGAGAGGAAGGAGGGAAAAAAGGAAGGGAGGAAGGAAGGAAGGAATTAAGGAAGGAAGGAAAGAAGGAAGAAAAGAAGGAAGGAAGGAAGGAAGGGAGGAAGGAAGGAAGGAAGGAAGGAAGGAAGGAAGGAAGGAAGGAAGGAAGAAAGGAAGGAAGGAAGGAAGGAAGGAAGGAAGGAAGGAAGGAAGGAAGGAAGGAAGGAAGGAAGGGAGGGAGGGAGGAAGGAAGAATTTATTAAGCACCTAATACGTGCCAGGCATTCTGCTGAGCACTTCACAAATATTATCAAATGTGGCTGATGCCAATAACCTTCCCCTCATTCAATTCAACAAATATTTATTAAGAATCTAATATGTGCAAAGAACTAGGGATACAAAGAGAGAAATGAAACAGTGCTTGCCATCAATGAATTTACATTCTGCTCAGGGCTTATATTATGTACACAGATAAGTAAATACAAGATAATTTGAGGATGGTGAGAGCACTCATAACTGCAGGCATTGGAAAAGGCTTCTAGTAGGCCCTGGCACTAGAACTAGAACTGAGAGATGGTGGTAGGAAGGGAATATGTTCTAGGCCTGTATGAAAATATTGGAACTGTAAATGGAATGCCGAGTTTGGGGAACTGCTAGTTTGTCTAGTTTGTCTAAAACCTACAGGAGCAATATAATGATAAAGCATGTTTGTAGGATGCTATAATGTTTGCAAAGCATTTAGGGGAAAAGTTGCAGAAGGTAGTTTGGAGCCATACTGTTGGATGCACTAAATATCAGACATGAGTTTGTATTTTATCCTAGAAATGATCAGGAGCCACGGAATATCTTTGAGTAGTGAAGTGATATAATTGGATCTGTGCCTTAGGAAAATTATTTTGGTGGCTCTCTGGAGGTTAAATTGTAGAGAGGAGAGACTAGAAAAAGAGAGCATGGTTATGAGGCTACTGCAATAGTCTGGAGAGAGATTAAAGGATAGTAACTGTGAAAAGAAGATTATGGTGTGGAGACAGAATACAAATAAAGTGACTGAAATGACCATGCTTTTTTGAACAAGAAAATTCATTACTGGGCTTAAAACCTAAGGAAGCCACCAAAAAGAAAAACATATCCCAAATACACCAAAATATTTGTAGAAACACTTTTTGTGATAGCAAAGAATTGGAAACAAAGTTGATGCTGTGGATTGGGGAATGGATAAACACATTGTAGTACAGGAATGTAATGGAATATTACTGGGCTGTAGGAAATTGTGTGTGAAGAATACAGAGAAGCATAGGAAGATTTCTATGAATTGATGCAGTGAAGTAGAGCCAAATAAATATATTTATTACTCCAATGTATGTAGAAGGAACAATTGCACACTAAAAAAGTCAAAAGTGAATGTAACAAAATTATAAAGATCAAGCAGGATTCAAATAAAGAGATATCAGAGGACAACCCCCCCCCCCCCCCAATCCACCCCTATACAGAGGTGAGAGGTCCACGGGGACTACACATTACACATCTTTTGGGACTTTTTCAATGTATCAATCAGTCTTAATGATTTTTTTTTATTTCTAAAATTACTGTTAGTTATATGAGATGTCTCTCTGGGAAAGGAAGAGGGAGATATACTTGGGATAACTATGGTAATGTAAAAAAAAAACAGAAGACATCAATAAAAACCTATTTTTTAAAAGACCATTGATTATGTTAGAGGAGTTAGTTTTAATGGTAAGTCAGTAGTCAGATTACAAGAGAAATGGATTTTTAGTAAGGAAGCAGAGGTAATGAATGCAGGTGACTTTTTCTAGGATTTTTGGGGCAGAGTCACATGAAGAATTTTGTTTTGGGTGGCATATTTGTAGACAACAGAAAAATAGTCAATAGATAAAGAAAAAGAGAAGATGCCAGTAGGATGATGGGGCAAGCTCATGAAGAAAACAGGAGAAGACAGAATCTAGGATAAGCAGAGAGGCTTTGGAAAGGAGAAAAACCACCTCTTCATCAGAGCCAGGACCAAAGAAAGAGAGAATAGATGATGAAGTGGGGTTGGGGGGTGTGGAGTAGGAATGAAGAGGAAAATCACAGCAACCCTGGCTTCAGTGTTCTCAGTAAAGTGGGAGTTGAGGCGCTCTGTTAAGTAGAAAAGGCAAGGAGGAGAAGGCTCTATTAATAGGGAGACTGGGGGTTTGAAAAGTGAATGTTTGGAACCCCCACTGAAAGAATTTTAACTGAGTGCCAATCAGGGAAGAATAAAGGAGTTGCCAAGTAGCAGGGAGGACCCAGCTACACATGTGTCTGTAGGGGACTCATTCAGCAATGTTGAGTGACTTCTTCTAATGGTGTTCAGCAGCACATGAATAGGAACAAAGAAGGGAGAGAGTGGGGACCTTGTGGGTGGAGTGGGAGGGAGAGGAGTATACCAGAGTTGTCAGTTGCCATAGAATAGGTGGGTGGAGGAAGAAGGCATCAAAAAGTAGAGAAAAATGTATTTTTTGTTATTTAGTTGTTCAAACATGAATGACTCTGCATGACCCTATGGACTATTTTTTTTCATGGGGTTTTCTTGGTAAAGATACTGAATTGGTGTACCATTTCCTTCTCTGGTGAATCACTTTTTTTTTTTTTTGTCAGAGCTCTTCATTATGATCTGTCAATCTTGGGTAACCTTCCCCAACATAGCTCATAGTTTCATTGAGCTAGTCAAGTCCATCTATGACAAGGCAAACAGATCGAGTGACTTGTCCAGGGTCACACAACTAGTAAGCATCTGAGGCTGGATTTGAACTCAGGTTTTCCTGTCTCCAGGACCAGCCCTCTTTGCACCTAGCTGCCCCAAAACAGTATATAGCTAACTATATCAAGTCATCTGAGTGAGGTTAGGGTCAGAGGAAGACCAAAGAAGAAGATTCTTTAGACCACAGGGCAAAAGACCCAGTGAGAGCAAAGACTCCAGAACAGCACCTTCTTAGGAAGCGACAGAGATCCTGTAAGAAGGGATCCAAAAACACTGCTGCTAGGAAGGCCACCAGATTTTAGGAAGGATATTGATAACAGAGTGCCTAGAGAAGGGTGAACAGGATATTGAAGAATCTCACACATTATGAGAATCTGTTCAGGGGAAGGAGGGAAAAGTGAAAAGCACCTGTTACGTATTATGTGCCAGAGATTATGTAGGTACTTTATAAATATCTCATTTGATCCTCACAAGAACCTTGACAGGCTGGTGCTATTATTCACCTCATCTTGCAACTGAGGAAACTGAGGTAAACTGAGGATAAGTGACTTACCACCCAGCTAGTCAATATCTGAAACCAAATTCAAATTCAGTTCTTCCTGACTCAGGCCCAGTGTTCTATCTACTTCACCATCTAATACCAATTATACCATCTATCTGTCAAAACCTGAAGAAGAGATGATTGCCTTCCATTTGAAAGGCTTCCATTTGAAGGACTATTATAAGCAGGAGGTATTATATTAGTTTTGTTGGGTCCCAAGGGAAAGAACAAGAAACAATGGGTGAAAGTTGGAAACTTTGTCAGGTATGTTGCAAAGGGGGTTATAGTTCAGGTTAGTTAAGATGATCACCGAGATCCCTTTCAACTGTGGGTTTCTGTGACTGTGATTCAGGGTTAATGGGTTGAGAGAATAGAAGGGTTAAGGAAGCTGGTTGTCACACTAAAGGTAAAGAATAGGGAGGGAAGCAAAGAAATCAAAGAAAGAAGAAAAGGATGCACGTACAAGGATTTTAGCAGTTTTTTTGGCATGGCAAGCATCTGGAAATTAGGGAGCAGTCATCAACTGGGGACTGATTGAACACATTATAATCTATGATGTAATAGAATATTATCTCACTATAAGAATAATGAAAAAGACAGTTTCAGAAAAACCTGGAAAGACTTGTATGAAGTGACACAGAGTAAAGAGAGTAGAACCAAGAAAATAATTTATACAATAATATTATAGAAAGCAAACAACTTAGAAAGACTTAAGACTTCTCGTCAATGCAATGATCTGCCCTGACCCATGGGGACTAATGCTGAAGTATGCTACTTACCAACCTGACTAAGAGATGGTGGACTCAAGGTTCAGAACAAGAAAACATTTTTAAGTAAGACCAATATGGAAATTTGTTTACAAAGGTTTTGTTTTTTCTTTTTCCCCTAAAGGGGATTGAAGTTGCAAGGAAGAGACAATAAGTGTAAATTTTAAAAAATTAAATTAAAAAATTGGGTCATGAGGAAGTGACAGGTCAAGAGGTTATGGCAAAAGGGAGAATCTCAAGTTCAGGGTCTTGGAGATGGAACCATTATAATGGCAAGATAGAAGGTATTCTGTGCCTGGGTAAGTCAGAGTGAAGATATCATCCATGGGAGTTGACAAAGTTCATTAACTGGGAGACCAGAGTGAGGGAACATCAATGTGCTTACTGAAGTTCCAAGTAGGAGGGCATGGGAAGGTTGGAGGGAAAGACTGTAAGCCATGTATCAAACGCCTTGAGAAAGGATGGAGAATGACCTGGAGACTAGCATATGACTTCAACAAGGATCTGGACAAATGGTATAGAAGGTTATAGTGAATTTCAAAGGGGGAATTGCTATTTCTCCTCCTGGCCCTTTGTGTTAGGAAGCAAGAAAAGACAAGTGGAGGTGGTACAGAGAAATGCTGCATCTTCTGGAGGGAGCTGAGTTTCAGTGAGTACAAGACAGTTAAAACTTGAGATGAAGTCTGTGATGAAGGGGAGTTTTTTAGTGAGAGAATGGAAGTTCATTAAAGCACAATGAAAGCGGAGGAGGCTAGAGACTAGGAAGAGGTAGATTCTCATCCCATTCTAATGCAAGCTGTAGGCTGTCAGAAAAAGTACTCATGTCTTTGGACTAATGCCTTATGCTATGGCTGCAGAGCTGTTTGTCGAAACAATAGGGGAAGTCAGAAACAAGTTCAGAGAGTCGGATGCTTTTTGTGTCAACGTCTGTGTCCCCTTGCATTGCGTGTGTTCTTGAGGCAGTTGTATGTACCTGGCTGTGATGCAAACTGAAGTTTTTGGATGCTAAAAATTTTCTGTCAAAAATAAGCAACAGATTCTTCCTGAACAACACTTTCCGAAGCCTTCCTTATTTCTTGGCTATGACAGAAGTAGACAGTGCAGAGGACCAGAATTGAAATCAGATTTTCTGGGTTCAAATTCTAGATTGCTACCTATATGAACTTGACCTCTTAAGGCTTTTAGTTTCATATTAAATGAGAGAAATTGACTAAGTAACCTCTAAGATTTATAGTTCTAAATTAAATGGTCTTATGAAAACTACCCTGGCAATCAAAACTTGTGGGACACGTTGAACACTGTTCCCCCCCCCCCTTTTTTTTACAGGCTATGTTGGGTATTTATAACCTAGTACCAAGAGTTGTAGTGGCATGAAAGAACCAGAAAAATGTGCCAGGAAGCCAAGTCCTGGAGCTTTCTGGTGGAGAAAGGAAGAGGGTCTCAAAAGCAGTAGGCTAGTCGTATTCTAATTCTCTCTTCCTCTTCCTTAGTTCTAAACTCCACAAAAAACACAGAATAGTGATTTTCAAACTTTTTGGTCTCAGGATCCCTTTAAAAAATTATTGGGGATCACAAAGAACTTTCCTTTATATCTATTGATGTTTACCATACTAGCAATTAAAGCATTGAAAATTAATACATCACGGTATTATTGTAAAAATAGCTTTGACCTCATGGTTCCCAAGAAAGGGTCTCAGGGACTACACAAGTTATGAGGCCATACTTTGAGAACCATTGGCCTAGAGCATTGCCTGAAGTATTTCAGATTTCATAGGTTTTAGAGTGGGAACAATCCTTCAAAATAACATAGTCTAATTTTTCATTTTACATATGAGGAAACTGGAGTCCACCTAAGTCACATAGCTAGTGAGTGTCAGATCCAGAATTTCAAGCCAGGCCTTCTGACTTTTCTGACTCTAAACTCATTGTCTCTCCTCTACACCAATATGAGCCATTAGATGGCCTTCCCTCTCCACAAATCTGTTTGTTCAGAACTTCCAACTCTGTCTATTGTCAGGCATGTAGTTAGTAATTCTTGGTGAGAACAAGTTAAAACTCCACTCTGCAAAGCAAGCCTTTGGGGAAGGGGAGCAGCCCAAGCTACTCTCTTATACCTGAGGCAGAGAAATGAGCAGCCTCACAATGCCAAATGATTACAAAAAAAACAGAATGAAAAGAGCCAGTATTTGGAGCCTATTGGGTTGATTTCCAGTGTGTTAATGTGTGTGAAATTATCTAGTCAGAGAGAAAAGAGATTGTTCTGATTTCCTTGCCGATGGTAATATCACACTGTGTGCGCTGAAAACCCCAGTAATTTGATAAAAGCTGTCACATTCATTCTATGGTCTCTCTCCCTCTCTCCTTGCTATCAGCCCGCTCACTGTTTTTCCATATTTCCTTCTTCCCTTCTCTTTCTATTTCCTTCCTCTATTCCTCTCCCACATTTTCTGCTTCGCTCTGCTTATTAGCACCTTTCTCTAAGTCTGTTGTGAAGATTAAATAATATAATATTTGCAGAACGCTTTACAAACCTTAAAGTGCTATACGAGCACTAGTTTTTATTCTTAATGTTATTATTATTCCCTTTTTTTTGTCCTTCTCTTCCTCTCTAGGGATAACAGTTGAGCCTTCCTGGCTATTTCATTTTTTCCCCTTAAATGTTTTTTTACTCCATCCTGACTTCTTTTTACCTCCTGTCAGCCTTCCCTTCCCAACCCTTCTATTTTAGGTAATTTCCTACAGACTGAGCCACTTCTTCCCAGTTGATCTGTTCTGTCTTTTTGGAATGAGGCATGAGGAAAATGATTATCACTCTCCATCATACCTCCTCCAAGTGCAGACTAGATGTAGCCTCTGCTGTGGAGACAGGTAGTAGTAAGTGAGTTAAAGATGGGTAGCATATTGACTGTATTGAGCAGATGTGAATGGAATGTCATTCAAAATAAGATTGGGTTTTGTTTTTGAAGACAGGTTTAAACCCTGAGCAAAATTTGAAGTCAAGAAGTCATTTCCACTTGAGAGGGGAGTTAGTATCAACTTCAAGAATTGATAGGGACCCTATCCCATACAAATAGGGCAGAAATTTCAGGGTTTCTTCAATCAATTCCCTACCATTTCTCTGTATCTTTTCACTAGTACTTAGACTCAGGGATCATAAAAGGCTATAGAGAGATAAAAAGAGGAAGAAACCATGAAGTTTTATGGAAGGATAATGTGGGCCTCAGGGGATTCTGGAGCTGAAAGTATAGTGCACTTGGAGAGGTGACAGCTTGCCAAAACATCAGTACAAGGGAAGGCCCGGAGCAGGCTTTTGGGTGGACAAAATACAAGTGCTGGGCATGGAGGATGAAAGAAAAGAGATCCTCTCAGTCTATGACCTAGTGCTTTGAACACTAGGAGCATTATTCTCCTCTTTTCCCATTAGGGAAATTATTCTGTATATGAACTGAAACATTAGAAAGTGAAAGAAGATAGGAAGCCTGCCAGGAAAAGCTAAAATAGGCTTCTAGTAAGCATGAGAGGACATTGGGCACTATCTGCTGAACTCTAAAAAGAACTTCCAGTTGAGTAACAAGGTATATTGGAGGTAGTTAGAAAGGAGGATATATCTTTACTAAGAGGCCTGTGTACGGCCCATTCTGGACTGTAACTAGACTGTACTGGACACTGGGGTAGAAATGCTGCCCAGTGATACATGTGATTATTTTCTAGAGATTCTGCTATGTCTATCTGTTTTCCTTGACTGAAAATAAACCTGCTTATCCTTTAAGCCTTGTAAACCCATGTGCTTGTAAGGGGAATTGGTAAATAAATGCTTGGAGATCATCAGATGCTGAAATTCTCAGATAATTTGGATGGCAGCAATCACCTAGAGCAGCAGAAGCCCTTCAGAGTATACTTGGACCCTTCACAATGGGAAGAAACTTTTGACACAATAATTACCCATATGTTATAGTACAGAATACTGATCTAGGACTCTAGAGACCTCTATTTGAGTTTTGGCTCTGTCTTTAACCAACTGCATAAAGTCAGGTCTCTGGGCCTCAGTTTCTTTAACCTTTAAAGGTCTGTCCCTATTTTGATTTTGGGTTTCTGTCCTGTACCTCCTCCTCTCTGATTCCCTGCTATGATATTTACAGTCTGGGATCCTTGGGTCTTAAACTTCCCCATTAATTTATTTCTGAGTGTTGTTGTTGTTTCCAGCAGTTGCCTTCATAATCTGGTATCCCCTCAGACAAGGACTGCCCAATATTACACGAATCTTAACAATTTCTGATGTCTTTTTCTAATCCAACTAGGAAATAGGTGGATTTGATATTAGAAATCTGTTTTGGAATGAGTTAAAGATGAAGAGATTGAGGAAAAGAGGTCCACACTCTGGGAGAAAAGTTTTTTTTTTTTTTTTTTATTATTAAATTTATTTATTTAACTTTTAACATTCATTTTCACAAAATTTTGGGTTACAAATTTTCTCCCCTTTTATCCCCTCCCCCCCCAAACACCAAGCATTCTAATTGCCCCTATGACCAATCTGCTCTCTCTTCTATCATCCCTCTCTGCCCTTGTCTCCATCTTCTCTTTTGTCCTGTAGGGCCAGATAGCTTTCTATACCCCTTTACCTGTTTTTCTTATTTCCTAGTGGCAAGAACATTACTCGACAGTTGATCCTAACACTTTGAGTTCCAACTTCTCTTCCTCCCTCCCTCCCCACCCCTTCCCTTTGGAAGGCAAGCAATTCAATATAGGCCATATCTGTGTAGTTTTGCAAATGACTTCCATAATAGTTGTGTTGTATAGGACTAACTATATTTCCCTCCATCCTATCCTGTCCCCCATTACTTCTATTCTCTTTTGATCCTATCCCTCCCCATGAGTGTCGACCTCGAATTGCACTCTCCTCCTCATGCCCTGCCTTCTATCATCCCCCCCACCCTGCTTGTCCCCTTATCCCCCACTTTCCTGTATTGTGAGATAGGTTTTCCTACCAAAATGAGTGTGCACTTTATTCTTTTCTTTAGTGGAATGTGATGAGAGTACACTTCATGTTTTTCTCTCACCTCCCCTCTTTATCCCTCCACTAATGAGTCTTTTGATTGCCTCTTTTATGAGAGATAATTTGCCCCATTCAATTTCTCCCTTTCTCTTCCCAATATATTTCTCTCTCACTGCTTGATTTCATTTTGTTTTAAAGATATGATCCCATCCTATTCAATTCACTCTGTGCACTCTGTCTCTATGTATGTGAGCGTGTGTGCATGTGTAATCCCACCCAGTACCCAGATACTGAAATGTTTCAAGAGTTACAAATATTGTCTTTCCATGTAGGAATGTAAACAGTTCAGCTTTAGTAAGTCCCTTATGACTTCTCTTTGCTGTTCACCTTTTCATGGTTCTCTTCATTCTTGTGTTTGAAAGTCAAATTTTCTTTTCAGCTCTGGTCTTTTCATCAAGAATACTTGAAAATCCTCTATTTCATTGAAAGACCATTTTTTCCCCTGAAGTATTATAGTCAGTTTTGCTGGGTAGGTGATTCTTGGTTTTAGTCCTAGTTCCTTTGACTTCTGGAATATACTGTTCCATGCCCTTCGATCCCTTAATGTAGAAGCTGCTAGATCTTGTGTTATCCTGATTGTATTTCCACAATACTTGAATTGTTTCTTTCTAGCTGCCTGCAGTATTTTCTCCTTGACCTGGGAACTCTGGAATTTGGCCACAATGTTCCTAGGAGTTTCTCTTTTTGGATCTCTTTCAGGCGGTGTTCTGTGGATTCCTTGAATATTTATTTTGCCCTCTGGTTCTAGAATCTCAGGGCAGTTTTCCTTGATAATTTCATGAAGGATGATGTCTAGGCTCTTCTTTTGATCATGGCTTTCAGGTAGTCCCATAATTTTTAAATTGTCTCTCCTGGATCTATTTTCCAGGTCTGTTGTTTTTCCAATGAGATATTTCACATTATCTTCCATTTTTCCATTCTTCTCTCTTTGTTCTGTGATTTCTTGGTTTTGCATAAAGTCATTAGCCTCCATCTGTGCCATTCTAATTTTGAAAGAACTATTTTCTTCAGTGAGCTTTTGAATCTCCTTTTCCATTTGGCTAATTCTGCTTTTGAAAGCATTCTTCTCCTCATTGGCTTTTTGAACCTCTTTTGCCAATTGAGTTAGGCTAGTTTTTAAGGTGTTAATTTCTTCAACATTTTTTTGGGTCTCCCTTAGCAGGGAGCTGATCTGCTGTTCATGCTTTGACTTCATGTCTCTCATTTCTCTTCCCAGCTTTTCCTCCACCTCTCTAACTTGATTTTCAAAATTCTTTTTGAGCTCTTCCATGGCCTGAGCCCATTGGGTGGGCTGGGACACAGAAGCCTTGATTTCTGTGTCTTTGCCTGATGGTAAGCATTGTTCTTCCTCATCAGAAAGGAAGGGAGGAAATGCCTGTTCGCCAAGAAAGTAACCTTCTATAGTCTTATTTCTTTTCCCTTTTCTGGGCATTTTCCCAGCCAGTGACTTGACCTCTGAATATTTTCCTCACACCCACCTCACCTCCTGATCCTCCCAGCCCGTGTTTGTGGTCTGAGATTCAAATGCTGCTTCCAGCCTCAGGGCTTTTGGCGGGGGCAGGGCTGCTATTCAGTATGAGATTATGATCTGGTGCTGAGATCGGGGCAGGGCCACCTCTCAGGCTCAGTTCCCTCAGGGGGTTTATGCGCAGACCTTCCGCAATGGATTCAGGCTCCCGCCCGCTTGGGGAGCCCCTGTCTGCAGTCGCCTCTCAGCTTCTACCTCCTGGGGGGGGCCTGAATTATGGGGGCACCCCACTCCCCTCTCGACCCGCCAAAGAGACTCTCTCACCCACCCCTGTCACCTGTGGGTGGAGGGACCCGCGTGGCCGCTGGAGATCCTGTCTGTGAAGCCTGCTTGGATCTTTTCCTCTCGGTGCCGCGGCCGCGGCAGGGCTGCACTCAGCTCCCAGTCCCGGCGCCCAGTCCGCAGCGCGAAGGACCCCCCGCGAGAGGTTTGCAGGTCTCTCTGGAACAGAAATCTCCCTCGCTCCAATGTTCCGGGGCCTCTGGGTGCGGAATTCGCCGTGAGTTACTTCCCTGTAGCCATTCTATGGGTTGTGGGTTCAGAGCTATGTGTATGTGCGTCTTTCTACTCCGCCATCTTGGCTCCGCCCCGAGAAAAGTTTTTTGGGGTCAGGAAAACACTAAGAAGCTTTGTAGGCTTCTCTCTGAAGAAACCCTGTAGGAGTTGAGATGGAGTGTAGTAGATAAGGAGTCTTTGGAGGGTTGCGTAGTCTCTCCCACTGGAATGACTGCAAAGTAGGACCTGGAGCCAGGAAAACTTCCACATAAAGGAAGGAGCAATGTGGTCCAAGGATTCCTTAGATAATGTAGGTGGAGCCAGAAAAGATGTGGTAGTGATGAAGAAGGCACATGTCCTCAGATTGGGGAGCTGGCACCCAGAGGCATCTCGCCTGGCTAGACTGAACTGAGTTGCCATCTGGCAGCATCCTATATATAGAGAAGGGCATTTGTATTTCCCATCCTTCTGCATCTGATCAGATGCTATCCAAGCACATCACACATCCTCTCCCTCCTCCGCATCCTTTGATGAAACTCCACTTTGATTGGAGAAGTCAAGGTGATTCCTAGGGTGAGATAAACTATATTCAAGGCTAATGTCTTCCCTGTAATGTTTTTATGAATTTTATTTTTGTTTTTGCATCATGGTGATTTCCAAAAATACTCTTCCCTCCCCTTCTTTCCACCTTTTGCCCTCAACATTGAACCCCTCCATCTTGAAACAAAGAAAAACAAATAAGAAAGCACCCACTACAATGATCTCATCAGAACTGTATACATCATTTTGCCCTGGTATTCCCTCACCTCTTTGCTAAGGGGAAGATATGTTTCAATATGTTTTCTTTTTTTAAAAATTCTGGAAGACTTTCATACAAAAGTCTAGTGAAAACAAGAACAAGAAGGAAAGCAGTGGCAAGAAAAGGAGGCTGTGGATATGGAAGTGGAAAGGGGACCAGCTGCCAGAAACGGCAAGAATGAAAAGGAAAAACATTTATTAAGCACTTACTCTGTGCAAAGCACCATGCTAAGCAAATAGAAAATGAAGCCAGTCCTGGATATCACAGAGCTCAGATTCTAATCGGAAGAGATAATACACATAGAGATGATCTACATCTCTACAGTTTCAGAGCAGATGGAAAGGTCAGGGAGGAAAGAAGGGAAGTGGGTAAGGCTTGCTGGACTTTGGGGAGCAATAGCAAGATAGTGAGTGGTAGAAAAGGGATTGGAGTGGAACAGGGTCGTGAGTTACGTAGGGGTGGGGATGGGGAAAGGAACAAGCATTTATTTAGTGTCTACTATGTACAAGTACATTACAAATATCATCTCATTTGATCCTCATAACAACCTTTTGAAATGGGTGCTGTTATTATGCCCATTTTACAGTTGAGGAAACTGAGGCAGACAGAGATTAAGCAATTTGCCCAGGATCTCATGGTTAGTAAGTGTCTGAGTCTGGTTTTGAAGTCAGGTCTTCCTGACTCCAGGCCCAGTGTTCTATCCACTGTACCACCTAGCTGCCCTGATGAAACATCTTGCTTCTCAAATATTTGCTGCCCCAATCTAACTAACTGGCTTCCGTAACTATTAAGGGTCTTTAGGAGCAGTTGATCCTAATTTGTCATTTCCCATATTCTTATGTGGGAAAATCCTTGCTAGTCTACAGAGCAACACCATCATGGAATGCTTGGGTACAAATCAAATAGGTAACACTCATAGATTTAGAGCTAGATGAAACCTTAGAGGTCCAAAACCTTCATTTTACAGATAAAGAAACTGAGGCCCAGAGGGGTTAAATAGTATGCCCAACATCACAGATTTAATGAGTGATAGAGATGGGATTCAAACCCAAGTCCATTTTTCTTTTCCTCGACTGACAAAATGAAAATAACATTTCCTTCAGCTATAAAACTTCTTTTGCTAATCAAAATAGAGTCATTATGTCTGAACTGACTGTTAGCTTAGACAACTTCAGCAACCTCCTAAGTTCACATCCAGGCAGTAGGATGAGAAACTTAAGTGGGAAATGTGTTTTTGAAAGAGAGAGCACCTCAGAATGTCACTGAGGATATAAACAGGTCACCCAGCTGGCAATCACAAGTGGATGCTCATTTAGATCCAGACACCTTGACAGTTGAAAAGGCTATTGTTATTTGCCAAGAAGAACTCTATTTTCTTCCTTTCACCCAGAGGAAGGTGATCCCTTTAATGAAAAGAGAATATGGCAGTGAGGTAGCCAAGGTTAGAAGTCTTCTAACTGACCCTGATCCTAACCCTATGGGGAGACATAGGGGATAGCTGTAGTTCAGAATCTGTTCTACTGCACCATAGTATAATGGCTTCTCTGCAGGGCATTTCTAAGAGACAAAGGAAAATATAGTTGACTATTCTGGTGTAGTGGAAAGAGGACAATATTAATTCCAACTCTCAATGTCCTATGGGATTAACCTTTGCATGTTTCCATTTCCTTACCTGTAAAATGAAGGGGGTAGAATGAATGAATCTTTAAGATCTTTTCCAGCTCAAAAATTCTATGCTCAAAGTGGACACTGGGAGAGGAGAAGAGGAATACAGAAAGAAATATTTACAAAGTCACTGGGCAAATTCAAATCATGACCAAGTCATCTATACTTCTTACAGAGATACTTTGTAATTATAATTAATTCTTTCCTACAGGTTCATGAGGGAGGCTTGCTGGGCTAAGCCCAGATAATGGATAAGGAACTACTAAATGAACTAATTTGTCTGAGATCACACAATAAGTGGTAGTATTAAGATTATAACTCAACCTCTGCATCTCCCAGTCTAGATTCGTGTATTTCTTTGAGTTGCCATTTCTTTCTGGAACTATTTAGTTAGAGCCCCAAGCATAAAGGATGGTTGAACAGATCCCAGAAAAGCCTTTCCTACTGAGTAATAATAAACTCAGGATTCCATAAAATTTGGAAAATTCCCACTGTACTTACAGAGTACAACAGGAGCATCTCTGAGTGCTCCTATACACTTAAGAGTACAATTTTTTTAACTCTTCCCCTTCTTGTTTTATCACTTCCCATACACCTTTCTCCTCTCTCCCTTTCCCTTACCCTGTACATAGTTAGTACCTAACACTCCGCACATGCACAGTCTTCCTTTAATACCACCCCCAGATTTGGGTAAGTTGTAGGTATTAGAATGGACTTAACCAAAACTAGTGCTAATGAGACCCCACTGATATGATTCTTTTATCAGTCAATGATAAAACACATTTTTTTTTTTAAAAAAGGTACTTAAACTGCATTGCAAAATAAATACAAAAAAGATTCCACTTTACCCCTACCTGCCCAGACACACAGGAAAAAACTCTCCCACTTGTTGAAGGTTACTTTACCACTTGTCCAGGGAGCAGAGGGAAACATAAAGAGGAAAAAAGAATGATCAGAGAACAAGCATGGTGAGGTACACATGTAAGGAATACATGTGGCCTGACGCTCACACATCTGGGACAACTCATGCCTTTCATACATTGGGTAAACTGCTGTCTCTAATGAGGTTAGGTCTTATGTTTCTCTCTTTTCTCTGATGTCCTGCTCTCTGCTGTGTCTCTCCACTCTTAATGGATGTTTCTGTAGATGCTACTTTGGTTCTCTGCTACTATCTGCTTATATTTAGTTCCTATGTGTCTTCAAGGTAAAGGGCCATCTATTATTCTTTTGTAGTGCAAACTCCCAGCCAGTGACACCTAGCCAGCTAAGCTAGAGAAGTCCTTAGGCATTTGTAAATATGTCTTTTGAAATCCTTGCTGGGATTCAGACTCCTTACCCTATTTCTTATTTGACTTGAAGTTAGAATATTCCTTTCAATTTCTATTACAGCTACCCCTAGTCATAAGCCTACATGGTTTCAAATCATCATCAGCATTCCTCTTAGCAAAACTACCAAGGAACTAATGCCTCTGGTTTCCATGAAAATCAACCTGGGGCAAGACTAGAAGAACTAGATGGCACTGATAACTTTTTCCCCAGTTTCCTGGCTTCATTATGTATTCCTACAAATAATAAAATCACTGATATCCTTGCATACATATCTCCACACTTTTTCCCCTACTCAGTTGTCTTTCCTCATTCCCAAAGGTCACAATCCAGTGAGTTCCAGTCCTGGATAGCTTATTACTGTCCCTCGTGGCTTCTCATTCCCCAGACTCCCTCATCAGTCATGGACATGGGCCCCAGGCTCCTCCCACAAGCCAAGGTCCAATTCATTATCACATCACTAATGATCTCCATCATTTGGCAGTAATGGTGAGAGCATTAATACTAATCATAACAACAATAATGACGAATTACAGCTCATTAGGCTGATATACTATATTCACTCTTGGTGAATATTAGCCTGTATTCTCAGATGCCTGGAAGCTACAGAGAGAGAGAGAGAGAGAGAGAGAGAGAGAGAGAGAGAGAGAGAGAGATTTAACCTTCATTCTAGATTGGGGTGGGCCATGGTAAGAATAGAAACAGTGAGATGAAGAGAGGGGAACTGCACAGATGTTCCAGTCTCTAGCTGCTCAGAGGAGCCTGGAAGGCAATAGGTTTGCTGTGACAGCAGAAAGTCAAATCCTGACACCCCAATCTACTGCCCCAAGCTCTCTTAATTAGATCTCAAGAGATTGGAAGAAAAAAAATTCGGAATTCTTATCTCACTGCATCTAGTGTGTTGCTGCTTTTCTAGGGGAGGTGTTAGCAAGCAGCAAACAAGGAAGAAAAAGAATATTAATGAAGGTAGAGATGGCTTTGTGTTAGAAGTGTCAGGGCAATAGTAGAAGTGAGAAAACATTTATCGAAAGGTTTGAGTAGATCACATGCATAATACCTCTGTCATCTGGTGGGGAAGGAGTAGAAGAATGTCCATAGGCTTTCCTCTCAGGCATCATAGAGACACAAGCTTGGTGTGAGGAAAGTACTTTGCAAACTTAAAGAGCTACATAAATGTCAGTATTACTATTACTACTGCTACTAAGAGCTGACATTTATAAGGCAATTGAGCACTGAAAAGAATCTTACCTACCTTTCTCATTTTCACCTCACAGCAACTCTGTGAGATGGGTAGGACAGATAAATACAGATATGAACTCTTTTTTTTTTTTTGCCAGACCTATGATTTCTCTCGTATAGAGAATTCCAACAAGAAAAATTTCTACTACAGATGAAGATCAACATCTTCCTTGTAACTTAGAGTCTTAGAGAATTTCCTGGAATTCTAAGAGGTTAGGTGACTTACCCAGGGTCATCTTGCCAGTATGTATCCTAGAAAGGACTGGAGCCCAGGCCTTCCTAAGAGACTAGTTCTCCATTCATAAGTGCCATGTGCCTCCCCAAATAATATCTACCGATACTATTATCCTTGTTTTACAGATGAGGAAATTGAAGGCACATAGAGGACGTATTATTTACTCAGAGTTCATTATTATTTTTTATAATAAAGGAGGCCCATTATTATTTTTAAAAAGTAATAACACTTTAGAGCTAGCTAATAGATTCTAGTCTAGAACTTTTGCTTTGAAAGAGATGAAACTTGGGTCCAAAAATGCAAAGTGACCTTCCAAGGTTTCAGTGATAGTGGCAATCAGGGCTAGAATCTAGGCATTCTGGTTCTTAGGTCAATGTTCTAAAATCCCATTAGCAACAGGAGACCATGGACCAACCATAGGAGCAAGAATGAGGTGGTCCAGGCAGAAAACTGCTCCTTAAATTGTTACTAGGTCCCATCAGGGGCCTCCTTCAGAGTACCTGATTTAAAGTATGCCCACCCCACAAACTCCCCATAATTAGGCCACCTTTGTCCAGTCTGTTGAAAAGGTTCTGGGGTGGGGACAAGATGGTAGAGTAGAAAGATGCATACACTCTAATGCTTCCCCCACAACCCACAAAATACCTGTAAAAAATGACTCTCAACGAATTCTAGAGCAGCAGAAGACACAGAACAACAGAGTAAAAGAGATTTCCAGCCAAAGGTATCCTGGAAGACTGACAGGAAAGGTCTATCTCATGGGACACTGAGCAGAGTAGAGCCCAGCGCTGGCCCCATGACACTGGGAGGAACAGGATCTGAACAGGCTTCCAGGGCAGAATTCCCAGCAGGGAGGGTCCCAGATCCCTCAACACATAAGCAACAAAGAAAGCTCCAAAGGTCAGTGTGGGAGGGCTTTCCCAGCTGGGCCAGAGGGGAATGGGGTCCCCCAACACTGGCTCCAGGCTGCAGCAGCATCAGGAGGTGGACAGCTATGGTGGCCAAGGAATCAGCCTGGGTCCATTGTCCAGGCAGCTCAACTTAAAGCCTCTGGCAGAATTGAGCAGCTGATCTGAACCTCAGCCCTCAGTGGTGGCCCCACCCCCACCCAAAGCCCCAGGAGAATTGAGCAGCTGATTTGAATCTCAGCCTTGTACTAGAGAGAGGAGAAGCACTACGACCCTCCTCTTGACAAAGGATTCAGAAGTCAAGTAACTGGCTGGGAAAATGCCCAAAAATGGGGGAAAAAATAAGACCATAGAAGGTTACTTTCTTGGTGAACAGGTGTCTCCTTCCATCCTTTCAGATGAGGAAGAACGAGGCATATTGTCAAAGGAAGTCAAGGCCTCTGCCTCCAGTACCCCCAAAATGAATATAAGATGGGCTCAGGCCATAGAAGAGCTTGAAAAGTATGTCAGCAGTCTGCTAAAGGAGAACCAAAAAAAAAAAAAAAATGCTGAGGAAAGTAACACCTTTCAAAAGAGGCTAACTCAATTGGAAAAAGAGGTCCAAAAAGCCAATGAGGAGAAGGAGGCTTTAAAAAACAGAATTAGCCAAATGGAAAACAAGGTTCAAAAGCTCACTGAATAAAATAGTTCTTTAAAAGACAGAATTGAGGTCAGGGAAGCTAATGACTACGAGACAAACCAAGCAGTTAGGAAACAAAACCAAAAGTTTGAAAAAATAGAAAATACTGTGAAACATGCCATAGGAAAAACAACTGACCTGGAAAATAGATCCAGGAGAGACAATTTAAAAATTATGGGACTACTTGAAAGCCATGATCAAAACAAGAGCCTAGACATTATCTTCCATGAAATTATTGAGGAAAACTGCCCTGATATTCTAGAACCAGAGGGCAAAATAAACATTAAAAGAATCCACCAATCACCTCCTGAAAGAGACCTGAAAAGAGAAACTCCTAGGAATATTGTGGCCAAATTTTGGAGTTCCTAGTTCAAGGAGAAAATACTGCAAGCAGCTAGAAAGAAACAATTCGAGTATTGTGGAAATACAATCAGGATAACACAGGATCTGGCAATTTCTACATTAAGGGACTGAAGGGCTTGGAATAGGATATTCCAGAAGTCAAAGGAACTGGGATTAAAACCAAGAATCACCTACCCAGCAAAACTGAGTATAATACTTCAAGGAAATAAATGGTCATTCAATGATATAGATGACTTTCAAGCATTCATGATAAATAGACCAGAACAGAATAGAAAATTTGATTTTCAAACATAAGAATCAAGAGAAGCATGAAAAGGTAAACAGGAAAGAAAAATCATAAAAGACTTTCTAAAGCTGAACTGTTTACATTCCTACATGGAAAGATAATAGACAATATTTGTAACTCTTGAGACTTTTCTCAGTATTTGGGTAGGTGGAGGGATTGTATACACACACACACACACACACACACATACACACACACACATAGACAGAGAGTACAGGCTGTGTTGAATCAGAAGAGATGATATTCATAAAAAAATTAAATTTAATTAAGGGGTAAGAGAGGAAAATATTGGGAGAAAGGGAGAAATGGAATGGGGCAGGCTATAACTCATAAAAGAGATAAGAAAAATCCTGTTCAATGGAGAAGAAAAGGGAGAAGATGAGAGGAGAAAAGTGAAACTTACTCTCTTCACATATGGCTCAAGGAGGGAATAACAAGCTCACTAAACTTGGTATGAAAATCTATCTTATACCGCAGGAAAGTAGGGAAGAAGGGGACAAGTGGGGTGAGGGGGATGATAGAAGGAAGGGAAAATGGGAGGAGAGAGTAACTAAATGTAAACACTTTTGGGAAGGGACAAGGTCAAATGAGAGAATAAAAACTGGGCGGGGGGAACAGGGTAGGATAGAGGACAATATAGTTAGTATTACACAACATGATTATGGAAGTCTTTTGCAAAACAACACATATACAGCCAGTATTGAATTGCTTGCCTTCTCAGTGGGGATGGGTAGGGAGGGAGAGAGGGAGAGAAGTTGTAATTCAAAGTATTGGAAACAAATGTTGAGAATAATTATTGCATATAACCAGGAAATAAGAAACACAGGTAATGGGGTATAGAAATTTATCTTGCCTCACAAGAAAAGAGAGAAGATGGGGATAAGGGAAGGGTGGCATGTGATAGAAGGGAGGGTACATTGAGGAAAGGGGTAATCAGAATGCAAGGTATTATGGGGAGGGGAGAGGGGAGAGATGGGGAGAAAAATTGGAACTCAAAATTTTGTGGAAATGAATGTCAAAATCTAAATATAAATAAATAATTTTTTTAAAAAAAAAGAAAGAAAAGAAAAGGTCCCTATGAGGCTGCCTATTAAAGTCACCATTATTCCAGCCAGTCTGGAACAATAGGAAACAATGTTTTGGCTCTACCACTTATAAGCCAAGTGACTTTGGACAAATTGCAATCCCTCTGGCTTTTACTTCCTTCATCTTGAAAATGTAGATAATAAATAAGACCTAGCCCGCTTATGCTTCTTCACAGGATTATTGCAAAGATCAAATGAGGGAATGAATATGGCCACCAGGTGTTTCTATGGAAGTATACCACTTGCTGCTTGGTCCTTTAAAACCATCTGCTGAAGAGTGATAACCATGGACTGCCTTTACATCCGTGATAAGTCTCCTAAGCTCTTAGCATGTCTACAGCAGTGCATGTCAATCAATTCTAAGGACCACTCATACCTACTGGTAGTCCTTCCTTCCCTTCACAGTATACTGCCAATCAAATGTTCCTAAACTGGTATCATCATCTTAGGAAACAGTTTAAGTGGGCTAGATAGAAAGGCAATAATTTGTGATTAACAGACACTGCCTAGCAGAAGTAATCATTTCAGTCCCCTCCTCTCCCTCCATAAGGTGGATATTCATTCTTACCTGTTCCTGTTAGTAAGTTTCAAGTAAAGGAAACCACAATCCAAGTGCCTAATGCAAACCTTCCAGCTTCCACTGGTACAAGGAAGAAGAGGTCTCTTATACTCTCCTTCCCACTTAGGCACTGGACTTTTTCAATCCTGCTTCCTACCTAATTCCTCCACACTGTGCTTCATCAGCTCAGATAGATGAGGCCTTATTCACTCCATTGCTTATTCCTGCTAGGTTCCTGTTAGGTTCTCCTATTAGGAAAAAAGGAACTTTTTTTTCCAGGTAAGGCAAAAAGAGGTACTATCACGCACAGGAAAATTGCACCCATAATGCCAATTGTAGACTTAGACCTTCACCTTGAAAGTCATGCATGATCACTGAGTGATGCTCATGCTTCTCACAGGAGGGCCCTGGATTATTACCGTCAGGATCCTTATAAATCCTTCTCCCAAATACCTCTGGGAGATATAGTCCATACGGAGAAGCCTATTTGTGAAGATTTTCCTTATGACCTCACTTCTATTAATGGAGCTCTCATAATGAATCAGGCCAGGGTTTGAAAATCTTTCTGAAATAAATCAAATCTTGATTAAGACAGACCTACTATGAATGGGGTGATAGGAAATGAATGATAGCAGCCGTCCTCCTAGGGAGCCTGATGCAGAAGCTCCTTGGCAGGGTGAGGAGTATACTGGGGCATGTCCTCCACACATAATTTCCTCTTCAGAGCGAATGTCTTCCTCTCTTTCTCAATTTTCTCTACAATGTCAGAGGTTTCTTTGATGGTCTTTTCCATTTTCAGATTTTTTTTAATGTATTGATTTCTCTCATTAGAATTAAACTCCTTGAGATGTAGGACTCTCTGCTGGTGTTTGCATTCCCAGAGCTTACTTAGCACAATGCTTGACATATACTAAGTGCTTAATAAATGCTTATTGACTTGACTTGTTGACTACACACACACATCCCCTATCCCCCAGACTGTCCATATTCAGAGATTTAGAGGAGGGGAAGTTAATAGGGGTAGACTCTCTTTTATCTCCATTCTAGCCCTTAAGTTTGTACATCACTAAAAATCACCTTCAGTCAACATATCAAGGACCTATGATTTTTTTCTTGTTGGGAACTCCTTTCACCAATGGAGCTTGTAACTACTCTATACATTCCAGTTTTGAACAGTTGACTGAGGTTCAGAATTTTTAGGAGGCAAATTACATCAGCCAAGCTGACCCTTCACTAGGATATGTAGTAGTAATCTACATTCTGACCCTGCACCTACCTTAAAAGGTCTCTCCTGGCTTTCCTACTTACAGCTTAGCCCTTTTGATTTGGATGTTACTGGGGAAATGAAATCCTGACTGAACCTAATTTCTTCAGTTTCATGGAATCTGAGAACTGGAAAGGAATTCAGAGACCATCTGGTATAATCCATCATGGAACAAGAATACCCTCTATCATATTGTCGATAAAGAGACCAACCAGCTTTTGTTTGAAGGCCTGCAGTGAGGAGGAACTCACTCTATCTCATTCTACTTTTGATAGCTCTGATTGTTAAAAAAATTTTTCCCTTCTGGGAATCAAGTCTCAACTTGCCTCTTTACAATTTTTTACACACCAGCCCTATCTCTTTCCCCTCCTTTCTTTTCCCCTTTGCCCTGATTTAGACTTGCCTTTCATTACTCCAAAAATAGGATTTTGCCCCATTGGTTTTACTGAACATTGGAACTTGTTGGCCCCCCTCTAGAGAGGATGCACCAGAGTACTTCCTATGGATGGAAATAAATAGGGCAATTAGAAGTTGAAAAATGGAGTGAAAAATAAAACATCTTTTACACCTACTATTTGGTGATACAGGTTCCCCAGCCTTCTTATCTAGGTTTACCTTCTGTCTGTGTTTTATGAATCTTATGTACTTATTTGCATATTATCTCCCCCACTAGAATATAAACTCCTTGAGGGCAGGCATTTCACCTTTTTTTGTGTCTTTAGTGCTTAGTACAGTGAATGACACATACTAAATGCTTTGCAAATGGATGTAGGTTAATTTACTGAGGATGGGAGTCCAGGTCTTCAAGGTCATAAGTATGTTTCTACATGATAGCTATGATGGATATCATAACAGATCCAACATGGATTATCCATACCACCCCTGTTCTGGGTACAGTACACATTTTGGAGAGAGTGGGTATTAACCTGGCTAAAAGGATGTCCATTGAACTTCTGAAAGAGATTCATCTCAGGAAAGAGCTGAAGGGTAGCAATCAGCAGCCCCAAAAGAGATTATTGGGAAAAAATTAAACATGTAAGCAATGGAGAATAAACTTTTTCAAGAAAACGATGTCCCTACTTAACTCAGGACAACATATAGCTTTGTTCTCAATTTCAACATGTCTCTGAGTAAAGATCCTCCCTTCAGCTTCCCTGACAAGTGTTCAACCAGGTTACATTGTTTCAGCTAAAGGGAGTTGCCTTTCACTTGAATCTCCCCTTTCCATTTCTTGGCAGCTCAAATTGTTAGAAGTTTTTCCTTCTGTTGAGCTAAAAATAATTTCTATGCCTCTTCTACCCCATACTACTAATTTCACCCTCTGGGGCCATGCAGAAGATGTTGAGCAGAGCAGGGTTACAGGGGATATGGCTGTCTCCATCACTTTGAGATGAAAAATGCTTCTCTTTATGACAGGGTCATACAAACCCTGACTAAAGAGGTTTCACATGAGAGAGTAGATAAGGGGAAGAAGATTTTGTCAAGGACATGGCTATTGCTTATGTTAAGACCCAAGATCATTATTTTCTAGTCTCTTGGTATGTGTGTGTGTATGTACACACACACACACATACACACACATATATACAAATATACACACATATATAATTACACATATATACGTATGCATATATATGTATTATGTATACACTCTGTGCCTAAAATACCAATTTGCTGTACAACCCAATGCAAAAGTTTTCTAAGGGACACACACAGCACAGGAGAACATAAATACATAGAAAAAGACACCCAGGTAACCTGACTCCCCAAGAACCTCCCTGCTCTATCATCAAGAGATCCACTTAGCTCTGTAGAGCTCCCTCCATTTAAAATCACAGCTCCACCAGTCTAAACAGCAACTCATAGGGTCAGGCTCTCCCTATTTTTATCTGGTACCTACAGGTAGACTCAGAGAACTTGGTGACCTCAGAACAAATGATAGTGATTTCTGCTGCTGCTGTCTGCCTGTCCCCATAGCATGATCCTGTCCTGTTCTGCCACCATTTTGGTTACTCTCTTTCACATAAATCCACTTGAGGTCTCATCAGAAAGTTCTCCCATTACTCCCTTATAGAAATCATTTGTTCTTTTTGTCATCAGAATTTTGTTCTTGAGACAAAGGAGATCATGACTAATAACAGTCATAATCTTTACATAAATTTGAAAAAAAAAACTTTTACATGAACAAAATCAATACACTAGAATAAGTAAAGAAACTTTCGTATCAAGAGAAAAATCCTTGCATCAGATTTTTCAGATAAAATTTGATAGCCAAGATGTCAGAATAGCATAGTGGATAGAGAACCAACCTTGGAATGAGAAAGACTGAAGCTCAAGTCTTGATTCTGAAACCTATTGGCTATGGGAACTTGAGTAAGTCATTTAAGTAAACTCTTAATGCATTAGGCATTTTCTAAGATTTTAAATTGCAAATGAGGTGTCAATCTGTATGAACAGAGAAAATTTTCTCATCTGGGAGGTTTCTATAAACCAGCAAAATCACAGGGCTAAGTCCCTATCCATATAAATGATTAGACATTGGCCGAGAGACCAAGTGTCATTTCTCTACCAGATAAGTAGACAAAGCATATGAACAGTTTGCAAAAATGTTACAGACCATTAATAGCTATATGAAAAAAGACTTTTAAACAACTCTACATTTTTATCTCAAATCCATTGAGTTGTCAAAAATAATTAAAGATAGAAATAGTGAATGTTAATCCCGGTGGAAAGATACAACAACTCAAACACTGTTGATGGAGCTGTGAATTGAAGCATCCAACTACTATGGAAAATAATATGCAATAACATGAGAAAAATGAGTAAATGACTCATTCTCTTTGACCTATGGATCATAAGATTATATTTTTAGAACTGTAATGTACTTTAGAAGTCATTTAGTATGGTGGCACTCCTATTGCAGATGACGAAATTGAGACTGAGAGAGGTCAATTTTTTTTCCAGGTTCACACAGCTAGTAAGTGTCTGAGGTGGTATTTGAACACAGATTTACCTTAATGCCAAGTCCTACACTTTATCTACTATACCACATTACCCCTACAACTAGGCATCTACCCCTAAGGAGGTCAAAGACAAAAGAAAAAAATCTCATCCATATAAGAATGCATATTATATCACTTTTTATAAAAGCAAAGTTCTAGAAGGAAAGGGGGTATCTATAGATTGAGCAATGTATGGATACATTTTGGTATACTTATGTAATGAACTATTATTGCACCATGAAAAATGACAACAAAAAAGAATTCTGAGAAACTTGAGATTTATACAGGGATAAGGCAGAAGAAACAGGAGAAGAATTAAATAGTGACCACAATAACATAAAGGAAAGCAGTTTTGAATGGTTTCAGAACTCTGATCAATCCAGCGATCAATCACAAATTCAGAAAACTGATAGTGAAGCATGCCTCCCACCTGTCTTCAAAGAAACAATGGATGTCTGTGGAATGAGGAATACGTTTGTCAGGTGTGGTCAGTTTAATTTATTGATTTGTTTTGCTTGACTACTTACAAGAAATGGTTCTATTCTGTGGGGGGAAGAGGGTCATTAAAAGTTGACAAATTTAAAAAGTAAAAGAGTATTAATAAAATATTAAAATTATTTTCCTGAAAATAAATGAATATGAGAAATTCAAAGAGGCATGAGAAGGCTAACGCAGAGTGAAGGAAGCAGAACCA
Organism: Notamacropus eugenii; assembly: GCF_028372415.1. Lineage (NCBI taxonomy): Eukaryota > Metazoa > Chordata > Mammalia > Diprotodontia > Macropodidae > Notamacropus > Notamacropus eugenii. The sequence continues at coordinate 185,593,426 of NC_092876.1, forward strand.
GGAGAATGTTATACACAATTATGAAAGTAATGTAACTAAAAAATACTTAAAGACAACTAACTTCTGATTACAGAGTTTGACCAATTTAAGCCCTGGAGAACAGGTAATAAAACATATTTTGACCTCTTAGTACAGGGATAGAGGAGTGGCTATGGGTGTGGAATGCTATAAATTTTATTGAAAGTAGACAATGCACACATTGGTTTTTCTTAAAGTTTTTTGTTTAGTTGTTTTTGTCAGTGAATGTATAGGAACAAGTCTGAACCATAATGTCATTACAATATCATCTATAAAACTTAGTTTTTAATATACAGTCATCGAGACCTTCTTGACCCTCTTGGAATGAGTTATTATATAGAATTTTGGCCCAGAGATCCTACTTAATCTTTTTCTCTCAACTCTCTGAAACCTGTCCCCTTGTTTAAGGTGCCTGTCAGCCCACTTTGGGCACTCCCCTCCTTATCTATCAAGGATCTTAAGATGGTGTGGTCCCTTCCTCCCAACGTTCCCATCATTTCAACTTTAGCAACCTATTCCTTCTTATTGATCAGAATCACAGTTCCCCTTATTGTTTCCTCTACCCTGTGAAGAGTGAAATTAGCATTAAGTCAAGACAAAGATTTATCACCTGCTCTGCTTTAGAAGAAAGAGTGCTCAAGCAGGTAGCCCTCCTCACACTCTCCTGCCTGGCATATCATTCCAAGTTTGTGATCTGAATCCCAAACACTTTGTCCATTTCCTCCTGTACGGTCTGAAACACACTCCCACCTTAATAGTGCTTCTGTTTCCCACTCTATTGATCCTTACCCAAAGGCTCTCTCCTCTATGCATCATTGATTTCCTCACAGTATGCCTTCTTGATATACAGTACTATTCCACTTCCCCTTTTTATCTAATCTGTTCCTTTTGAATAAGGCATACCCTCCAATACTCATATTCTAGTCATGAATCACATCCTTTTCAGTCTCAGTGAAATGAGGTCAAATTTACCTCCTTGCTTAAGATCTCTACCCATTCTGTGTGTGTTTGGGAATTGTTACTTAAAGTCATGAATTTTATTATTGCCCATCTTCTTAGATATAATCTCCTGTGAGTGAATCGCTATACCAATGGTCTCCAAAGCATCAATGGTAGCCCTCAAGTGCATGTGACATAACCCCAAAGGGGCTGTGATGTATCCCCATGGGGATAGAGACATATAAATATATATATACATATATATATGCACATATACATAGGTGTATGTGTAACCAGTAGGAAGGTAGAGAGATGGCCAATATCCCACCCCTTCCAAGCTACTCAGTAGTGGGGCTTACCTCCAATACTCTCACCCTTCACCCATAATAACATACTTCTTCACTTTGCCCTTTCCTACCTATACAAGTTTCCAACATCCCCTCTGTGCACCAAATGCTGTCTCCTCAAGATCTGATAACTAAAATGCTGCCAACACCCTCACAGTAGTAGTTCTGTAGGTGCCATTGGGGAAAATCTCTCTGCCCCCAGCATAGCCACTTCTCCTCTCCTCCAGATCACTTGTGTCTGGGGATACATGCTCAAATTTTTTTTCCTTTTTTTTCCCTAAGAGTGCATGATTAATAAAGTCTGTAGGTCACTGTGTTTCCTGTGCTATACCTTTTCTTTATGATTTGATAGAGACCTGTGGACAATTTTCACTTTTCCTCTTCATTTTCATCATTAGATTATAAACTCACTGAGGGCATAGGCTGTTTTTTTTGGGGGGGGGGATAGGGGCCTTTGTATCCCCAGAGTCTAGCATACTGCCTATCACATAACAAGTATTTAATAAATACTGATTGAATTGCACTGAATAAATTATCTCCATAGAAGGTTATCAGGGTTACCTGGGAACAATTCACTTTAAAGTTTCTTTAAAATTGATTTGTAGTCCTTGATTAATCTTCCCTTCTAGTCTATTTCTCTGACTTCCTAGCCCCATCTCCCTCTCACCATCATGCATACATACCACATCTCACTCCTTCAGACTTCAGTTGCAGTGTAACCAAGAAATGAAAACTCATTTTAAGTTTACCTAAAGCAGAATGTCATTAGGACAGCAAAATAGATGAGAAAAAATTAAATCCAATGTCCCAAATCCATATCAAAAGGACTTCTGGATTATGTGCTATTTGAGATATTTCCATGTTACTGTTCCCCTCCATTTCAATGGATATTTGAGAGTAAATTGTAAGCTCTTTTTTGATTTATTGCACTCTATCAATAAGTCAATCCATCAATAAGCTTTTACTAAGTACCTACTATGTATTTATATTGACAGGCATTAAATTGGGAGATTTGAAGGCAACAGAATTAGCCCTTGCTCTCAAAGAGCTTACATTATAACCAGGAAGCAATATGTACATGTATACAAAAATACCAGGGAGTTTGGGGATTCAGGGAACTAGCTCCAGAATCTGACAGAAGGAATCTGAATCCTCTTTTTTTAGCCTTTTCCTCACACTTCTGGGAGAAGTGGAGTCAGGAAGACAAACCCCAGACCAAAGGACAGAGTTGATTTAGACTCCCTAGGGCCCAGCCTGATGAGCGTTTAATTTTCATGCTTCTTTGATTTAGTCTGAATGGATTTGGCTATATCTGGGTGAGCTTTCTGTAGGCTCATCCTCAAAGCCTTTGGCCTACCTGGAGCCCATCCCCAAACCCTGATTCCTCTTTCCCCAAAAGCAAGTGTCAAATTCCCATCAGTCAACAGTACCATAACCATTTAGTTCAATTCCTGCTCTTGGCATGTAGACATGAGCCTGACCTTCCAAAGTCTCAGGAGTGCTGCCAAGAAAGATGAGATTGCTCAGAGATAGTCAGGCATTTTCTTAGTAAGCTGGGGATGTGAATGGGGAAAGGAGGGAGAGAGTAGAGTTGCTTATCCTTTCTGTAACATCTACTTGATCCTCTGGGAATTATGCCTAGAGGCCTGACTTCGCATGATCATACCTAGCCTTGTACCTGGAGTTCTCTTTACACTAGACCCACTTATCAAGTACAGATAGGCAAATGAATTCATGTCAGCTTGCTTGATGGTATTTCCTTGAATATACTGCAGGTACTGGTTTTTCCCAGGGATCTTTTTTTAAAATACATCAAGAAGAAAGAGGATAACACTCACAAGAAGAATTATAGACCCTACTTATAGTTTTTGCCTCTTTCATATATCAGTAACCCCACATGTGTTGGGGTTTCACTCATCTCTCTCTCTGTCTTGTTTATCTCTCTCTATCTCTGTCTCTCTGTTTCCCTCCCCCCCACCTCTCTCTCTGTATCTCTCTCTCTCTCACTCACTCTCTCTCTCTCTCCCCTCCCCGCTGGAACTTTGCTCCAGAGTCAGCTATATTTGAAAATTCAATCCCCTTAGGTCACCACAGACAACAGCTAGTGTTTAACAAAAGGGGATTTTGCTAATAATTAAAGGGGAAAGGACAAACTAAAAGAAACAAAATAATAGCTAAGATTTATATGGTGCTTTCAAGTTTGCAAAGTGTTTCAAAAATATTATCTAATTTTATCCTCAAAATTATCCTGTGTTAGGTGTTATTGTTAGCTCTCCCTCACAAATAAAGAAACTAAGACAGACGGAGGTTAAATGATTTGCCCAGTCACACAGATAAGTATCTGAGATGAGATTTGAACTCTTGTCTCCCCTACTCCAGATCCAGTGCTCTATCCACTGCACCACCTAGCTGTGCAATAATAATAATAGTAATAAACAATAATAATAATAATAATAAGCACATGAAATTCATGCTACATGTGAAGGGCTTGAGTCTACTTTCAGGACCTCCCACTTCTCTAATTGTTTCTACCCAAGTAGGACCTGGATCAATAGCCAGCATTGTCCCCAGGCCACCCACTAGCACATAGGCTATAAAGGCTCACACACAATTTTAACACAATTTTATATACAGTTTAATGTATGCAATAAGGACTTATGTTTGAGCCCCTAAAGAATCAATACATAACCCCACCCCAATGCTAGGCAAGGGCATCTAGGTGGCAGAATGGATAGAGTACCAGGTCTGGACCTAAGTTTGCCTCAGTTTCCTCATCTGTAAAAAATGAACTGCAGAAGGAAATGCCAAACCACTCCAGTATCTTTGCCAAAAAAAAAACTTGCAATGCTGTCACAAAGAGTGGGATGTGACTAAGAAACAACTGAACCACAATAACAATGCTAGGCAATCTTTCCCCTCCCATCCCAGACCGATGCTTGTTGAATGATTCTGATTTTAGCTATTTTTACTTGATAACTAAGCATTAAAGTTCTATATTGTTTCTGGGCTGGTGAATGATCTCAGGAACTATTAGTAAACTCTAGATTTGGCACCTTGAGGAAAAGCCCCAGTAGCCCCATCCTAATTAGAGTTCTGGAACCTGGAATATGCCATGGAGAGAGATAGAAAGACCTTCTGCCTGAAGCCTTTTCCCAATGTTCCATCTTTTGGAATACCTGGGGCGGGGGGGGATCATATCATAGAACATCAGAGATGGAAGGGACTGTGGAAATGAACTAGTCCCTTTACTGAGAAGAAAAAACAGACCTAGAAATGTGAAGTAAGTTCTTGAAGGTAATGATACTATTGATACATGTGTATAAGTGTGCATGTATGTGCATATACACACAAATGTGTGAAGTATATAAATATGACACTTGAATGGCATATTTCATATCTCTCCCCTGTTCTTCTCTCCCCTTCTCCCTCTTTCTCCTCCTTCCTCTTCTCTCTGACTGTCTCTGCCTCTGTCTCTCTCTGCCTCTGTCTCTGCCTCTGTCTCTCTGTCTCTGCCTCTGTCTCTCTCTGTCTGTCTGTTTCTCTCTCTCTCTCTCTCTCTCTCTCTCTCTCTCTCTCTCTCTCTCTCTCTCTTTCACACACACACACACACACACACACACACACACACACACACACACACACACACACACACACACACACACACACACACACACCCCCTTTCTCCTTTTTTCCCCTTCCTTCCCTCCATTTCAAGACTATTTGAAACCATGGGTTCTTCCCCCAATGGCTGCCTTTGCTTCATATCACAAAATCCTTTCTCCTGCAGACTTGCGAGTCATCTTGCTGAAGAAAGGTGGTAATGCCACAAAAAATCAAATAAAACCCCACGAACAGCAGCTTGCACTATGTGCACTGGTTTACAGCTGGGTTATTTGCTGGCATCTTAGTGTGTGTGTGCGTGTGTGTGTGTGCGAGCCTGCGCACACATTGTGCACATGGGGAGTCTGCTTTATTTCTCTCTTGATGTTGACTAAGGGAGACATTTCTGGTGATAAAAGTGTTTTGCCCTCTCTGCCTTTGAGAAAGGTAGAAGCGACTGTCTCTCTCCTCGTGGCTCAGGCAAACACTGATAATTAGCAAGGCTCTCTTTGGAGGGGATCAGAGGAGGCACAAAGCTCCATCACCCGTGCAGAGGAAGGGGGCAGGATGTACATGGGGGCCCAGCTGTGAATCTCAATGGCTCCCCAAAGGACAATGGCATCAGGCAAGGGAGGCACAGGGGGAGAGCTGTTCCTGGCAAAGCTCTCCATCTATCAGGTGTCTTCTTTTTGTTTTCTGAAAGAGAAATGAGGTCACTATTTCAACTCTTCCTGGTTGCCTGTACCATACCTTAAATCCCCTCAATGGAAGGATTAAGATCATGTATATTTCTATCCTCCTCCTCCTCTGCCACTTGTCAGGACCCAGCAGAGATACAGCAGGGGAAAGAGGTGAAGTACAGGAGGAGACACCACCAGGGCAGCTGCATCTTGCAGGTCCCCAGGCCTTTTTCTCGCTGTTGGCAGTCAGCCCATACGAACTCGCCCTGTCTTGGTTTGTTAGTCTCCTCCATTACCTGGTCCTCTTCGAGAAGCAACGACAGTCCTCAATTCCTGCTTTTTCTCACTTCCTTTGCTTTTGACCTTGAATTCCCTTTATTCGGGGGAAAAAATCCTAGGCAGAAAGGAGCCACTGGGCCTGCATCCCCAGAAGTGATGGAGTGGTCACTCCTTCTGTCTATCTTATGCCTGGCCTCTGGGAAAGCTCAATTTCATCTCTCCAACCCCACCCCCACCTCCACATACATACACACAATTCTTCTGACCTAAATTTAGACATCTCTTTTCTTACCCTTATTTCATCTGAGACAGAGGTTGGTTTTTCAGAAAGGACTTACTAGCAACAGAAGAAAAGGGGAAGAATATAAAACAAACCCACAAGATACAGAAATGATGAGTTACAGAGCATAGAAATCTTTTACCTAAGACAATATGTCCTTAACTAAAAGTGCCCTGCACAATTTCCTAGGCTAGCTAACCCTGTTCCCATATAAATAACTACTTGTCAAGTGTGACTTGACTCTGATGCCTACCAAACAAGCAATATTTTTGTCTAGGCAGTATATCTCATACCACACCTTTAAATCAACTTCTTTCATCCTTTTTCTTTGTTTATTCTAGTCTTCTTATACAAAATGACTAATATGGAAATGTCTTACCTGATTGCACATGTATAAACTATATTACATTGCTTACCATCTCAGGGAGGGGAGGGAGGAAAGGAGAGATAAAACTTGAAACTCAAAACTTAAAAAAAATGTTTAAAAATTGTTTTAACATGCAATTGAGGGGAAAACAAAATATTACATTAAAAAACATTAAAAAAAAAACTGAGGTGGAGGTTGGAAGCCAGGCAGGTTTTAAAGCACTATTTTCAACATAGATCAGATCTCTCCCAGTTCCATTGACTCTCCATTCTTCTCCATTTCCCTGAGGGAAGCTTGGCCACCCAGGAGTCCTACTTTCCTAATTGCTGAGTTCCTAGCTGAGATTGTCATTTCCTGATGGACCCAAACTTCACTCATGTTTCCACTTAATTTCCAAACTTCTCCACCTCCTTGCCAGCACCATTCCCCTCTCTTCCCTTTCCAGATTCCCTTTATGTGCTGTCTTCTGCTGTTAGAAGGTAAGCTTCTTGAGGGTAAGGAACTATCTTGTTTGCTTGCAATTGTATTCCTAGTTCTTATCCCAGTGTCTAGCATATAGGAATGACTTAATAAATGCTTTGTCCGTCTGTCTATCCTATCTGCATCTATCTATCTGTCTGTCTGTCTGTCTCTATCTCTCTATCTATCTAACTGTCTATCTATCCATCCATCCATTTATCTATATTTCTCTCCCAGTACTCTAAGAGGTACAGGAAAGCAACAAGCATTTATTAAGCCAGTCGGTCAAATAGCATTTATTAAATGCATTCAATGGGCTAAGCACTGGGGATAGAAATGGAGGCAAAAAGAAAGACAGGTTCTTCCCTCAAGAAGCTCACATCCTAGAGGAGGAAGACACATGGAAAAAGAAAAGAGGAAGAGAAGATATTTTCAAAGGACATGGTGGTGAAGTTCAGGGTCAGAAGCACAAGACCCATGTATAAAGACTGCTACTATAAACAAATTAGGGGAGCAAGGGATAGTGTATTTGTCAGATTTATGGAGAATGGAGGAATTTATGTCCAAACAAGAGATAGAGAACACTGTGAAATGCAAAATGGATAATTTTGATTACATTAAATTGAAAGGTTTTTCACAAACAAACCCAATGCAACCAAGATCAAGAGGGAAGCAGAAAACTGGGAAAGAATTTTTAGTAGTGTCTGGGATAAAGGTCTCATTTCTAAAATATATAGAGAACTGAGTCAAATTTATAAGAATACAAGTCATTCCCCAATTGATAAACGGTCAAAGGATATGAACAGGCAGTTTTCAGAGGAAGAAATTAAAGCTATCTATATCATATGAAACAAATGCTCTGAATCATTATCGATTAGAAAGATGAAAATCAAAACAACTCTGAGGTACCACATCACACCTATCAGCTTGGCTAACATGACAAAACAGGAAAATGATAAATGCTGGAGAAGATGTGAGAGAGTTGGAACACTAATTCACTGCTGGTGGAGCTGTGAGCTGATCCAACCATTCTAGAGAGCAATTTGGAACTATGCCTAAGGAACTGTAAAAAATGTGCATACCCTTTGATCCAGCAATACCGCTTCTAGAGCTATATCCCAAAGAGATCATAAAAATAGGAAAAGGTCCCACATGTACAAAAATATTTATAGCAGCTCTTTTTGTGGTAGCCAAGAACTGGAAACTGAAGGGATGCTCATCAGCTGGGGAAGGGCTGGACAAGTTGTGGCACATAAATGTAATGGAATACTATTGTGCTATAAGAAATGACAGGCGAACTTCAGAAAAACCTGAAAAGACTTGTATGAACTGATGCTGATTGAAGTGAGGACTGTTGTTGTTTTTGATACATCTAGCCCTTCAAGCAATGCAAGGACCTAAAACATTTCCAAAGCCTCATAATGCAAATTGCCATCCATATCGAGAGAAAGAACTATGAAGCCAGAATACAAAATGAAGCAGACTATTTTCTCTTTTGTTATATTTTGTTTTTCTCATGGTTTCTCCCATTTGTTTTAATTCTTCTATGCAACATGACTAACGTGAAAATGTGTTTAATAGGAATATATGTGTAGAGTCCTTATAAGATTGTGTGTCGTCTTGGGGAGGGAGGGGGGAGCAAAGGGGAGAAAATTTGGAACTTATGGAAGTGATTGTTGTAAACTGAAAACAAATAAGTTAATAAATTTGGGGAAAAAATAAAACACTGTCTTGGTCTGAAGATTAAAAAAGAAAAAGGAAAAGAAAAGAAACACGCTGGCCTTTCACACTCTCTCTAAATCTAGGACAGTATCACTGACAAACACCTACTCCCCAAATTCTCTGACTGTAGTAGAAGAGAAGGGCTAGGATTCATCTTTTATCAGCAGATTAAGGGAGAAATGGGTGCTTAGGATCATGTGTGGTCAGTCAGTCAGTAAGCATTTATTAAGTGCCTATTATGTGCCAGACACTGTGCTAAGTACTAGGGATACACAGAGGCTAAAGTCAGCCACTACCTTCAAGGAGCTCACAATCTAACAGGGTTCAACAAGCAAACAAATACATACAAACAAGCTATATGCAGAATAAATAGGAAATAATTGAGAGGGAAAGTATTTGTTTTAATAGGGGTTAGGGAAGCTTCCTGCAGAAGGCTGGGACTTGAAAGAATCCAGGGAAGCCAGGTGGAAGAGATGAGGAGGGAAAGACTTCCAGACATGGGGGACAGCTGGAGAAAATGCCCAGAGGCCAGAGTTGGGGTGTCTTGTTCATGGAAAAGCCAAGAAGTCAATGTCACTGGATCAAAGGGTATGTGATGGGGAGTAAGATGTAAGAAGATTGGAAAGGTAGGGGAGGGCTAAGCTACAAAAGGCTTTGAATGCTAAACAGAGTATTTTGTATTAGGCTTTGGAGGTGACTGGAACCCATTGTAGTTTTTGAGTTGGGGCATGACATAGTCAGACCTGCACTTTGGGAAAATCACTTTGGTAGCTGAAGAGAGGGAGAAATGAGTCAGGCAGGTCCACCAACAGGCTGTCACGATAGTCCAAATGTGAGATGATGAGCATCTACATCAAATGGTATCAGTATTAGAGGAGAGAAGGGGGTATATTTAATGTCACAAAGGTGAAATCAGCAGGCCTTAACAACATGTTGGATATTAGGGTGGTGAAAAATAGTGATTAATTGAGGATGACACTTAGATTGTGAGCCTGGGGGACTAAGAGGATGGTGGCCCTCTAGATAGTAATGGAGAAGTTTGGAAAAGCAGAGGGTATAGGGGGAAAGATAATGAGTTCAGTTTTTTTACATGTTAATTTTATGATGTCTACTGGACATTCAGTTTAAGATATCTGAAAGGAAGTTAGATTTGCAAGACTGAAGGTCAGTAGAGAAGTAAGGGTAAGATAGGTAGATCTGAGAATTATCAGCATAGAGATGATCACTGAATCCATGGGAGGTGATGAAATGACCAAGAGAAGAGAGTATAAAGGAGGGAAAAGTAGGGTATCAGACCTTCACCCCATTACCATTGATCCTAGCCCATTAACACCAAAAAACTCACTATCCAATAACTATGACCTCATCAATCTCACTCCACCCCAATCCTCCATGGGGTTGATATATAATATAAGTGTGTAGTAATTCATTATCCCCTTATCTCTCTATGGCCAAAGTGTAGAAGGGGGTTAGGGGAAATATATAAACCATTGATTAATTTGATTTAAAAAAGGAAAGAAGAAAAACAAATTACTTATATCAAAAATGAAAGGGTGAATTCACCACCAATGAAGAGGAAATTAAGATAATTGTTAGGAGTTATTTTGCCCAATTATATGCCAATAAATCGACAATCTAAATGAAATGTATGTATATTTATAAAAATGTAAATTACCCAGATTAATGAAAGAAGAAATAAAATACTTAAATAACCCAACTTTAGAAAAAGAAACTGAACAAGCCATCAATGAACTTTCTAAGAAAAAAAGCCTTGGACCAGATAAATTCACAAATGAATTCTGCCAAATATTTAAAGAAGAACTAATGCCGATACCATATAAACTATTTGGAAAAATAGGCAAAAAAGGAGTCCTACCAAATTTCTTTATGACAGAAATATGGTGCTGATACTTAAAACAGGAAGAGACAAAACAGAGAAAGAAAATTATAGACCAATTTCCCTACCGAATATCTATGCAAAATTTAAATAATATGCTAGCAAAGGGGTTACACCAATATATCACAAGGATCATATACTAGATTGAATTTATACCAGAAGTTCAGTGTTTGTTCAATATTAGGAAAATTATCAGCATAATTGAGCATGTAAATAACAAAACCAACAGAAATCATATGACTATCTCAATAGATGCAGAAGCCTTTGAAAAAATACAACACCTTTTCCTATTAAAAACACTAGAGCATAGGAATAATGGAGTTTACCTTAAAATGATAAGTAATATTTACCTAAACCATAAACAAGCATTATCTGTGATGAGGAGATAGTAGAAGCCTTTCTAGTACAATCAGGGGTGAAGCAAGGATACCTATTATCACCTCTGTTATTTAATATTGTACTAGAAATGTTAGCTATAGAAATAAGAGAAGAAAAAAATTAAAGACATTAGAATAGGCAATGAGGAAACAAAACCATCACTCTGCAGATAATTTGATAGTATACTTTGAAAATCTGGAGAATCAACTGAAAAACTACTTGAAATAATTAACAACTTTAGCAAAATTGCAGTATATAAAATAAGCTCACACAAATCACTGGCATTTCTATACGTTACCAACAAAGTCTGGCAGTAAGAGATAGAAAGAAAAATTCCATTTAAAATAACTGTAGACAATATAAAATATTTGGGAGTCTAACTGCTAAGACAAACCCAGGAACTACATGAACACAACTGTAAAACACTTGTCACACAAATAAAGTCAGATCTAAACATTTGGGAAAATACTAATTGCTCATGTGTAGGCCAAGTCAATATAATAAAAATGATAATTTTACCTCAATTAATCTATTTATTTAGTGCCATAACAAACTATTAGAAATTATAGAGCTAGAAAAAATAATAACAAAATTCATCTGGAAGAACAAACGCTCAAAGATATCAAGGGAATTAAAGAAAAAAATTTGAAAGAAGATGGTCAAGCTATACCAGATCTTAAACTATGTTATAAAGCATTAATCATCAAAACAATCTGGTACTGGTGTAGTGAGTCAGTGAAATAGATTAGGTATAAATTACATTATAGTAAATGACCATAGTAATCTAGTATATGACAGACCCAAAGATCCAAGCTTTTGGAACAAAAACTCATTATTTGACAAAAACTGCTGAGAAAACTAGAAAACAATATGTCAGAAACTAGGTAAAAAGCAACATCTCACACTGTATACCAAGATAAGGTCAAAATGAGTAAATGATTTAAGCATAAAGAGTGACATTATAAGCAAATTAAGAGAACATGGAATAGTTTATCTGTCAGATTTATGGATAAGAGAGTAAGTTAGGACCAAGGAAGATACAGAGAAAATTACAAAATGTAAAATAGATAATTTTGATTATGTAAAATTAAAATTTTTGTGCAAATAAAAGAGATGCAACCAAAAATGATAAGGAAATAGAAAACTGGGGGGAAATTTTTGCCACAAGTATCTCTGATAAAGGCCTCATTTCTCAAATATACAGAGAACTGAGTCAGCTTTATAAAAATAGAAGCCACTTCCCAAATGATAAATGGTCAAAGGAGATAAACAGGTAGTTCAAAGCTCTCTATAGCCAAATGAAAAAAATGATTGAAAACACTGTTGAGAAAACACAGAGAAATGCAAATTAAAGCAATACTGAAGTACCACCTCACACTTAATGTGACAAAAAAAGGAAAATGTTGGATTCTGGAGGGGATGTGGGAAAACTGGGACACTAATGCATTTTTAGTGGAGTTATAAACTGATCCAACCATTCTGGAGAGCAATTTGAAACGATGCCCAAACGGCTATAAAACTGTGCATAACTTTTGATCCAGCAACACCACTACCAGGTCTATATCCCCAAAACATCCCCCCAAAATGGAAAAGGACCTATTTGTACAAAAATATTTATAGCAGCTCTTTTTCTGGTGGCTAGGAATTGGAAATCAAAGGCCCATCAATTGGAGAACAATTAAACAAGTTGTGGTATATGACTATAATGGAATATTATTATGCTATAAGAAAAGACAAGCAGGATGATTTCAGAAAAGCCTGGACGTTCGTGAATTGATGCATAATGAAGTGAACGGAACCAGGAGAATGTTGCATATAGTAACAGCAATATTGTTCAGTGAAGAACTGAGAATGACTTAGCTATTTTCAGCCATACAATTATCCAAGACAATCTCAAAGAATTCAGGATGAAGCATACTATCCACCTTCAGAGAAAAAACCTGATACTATTGGAAAACAAACTGAAGTATACTATTTTGCACTTTCTTTCTTTCTGTTTTTTATTTTATCTGAGTCTTCTTGTAAGGAAGGACTGATATGAAAATGTTTTACATAATTGCATCTGTATAACCCATGTCCGATTGCTTACCTTCCCAGGGAAGGGGAAAGGGGAGAAAGGGAGGTAGGAATAGAACTTAGAACCCAAAACTTTAAGTAAAAATGTTTAAAAGGGGAGAAGGGGGGGATTGAGGGAAGCTAGAGAAGACTGGAGAGTAGCCATTTGGAAAGGTGGCACCCAAATTCCATGTTTCTATGTTGCTTAATAATTTGCAAAGAGCTTTTAACATCTAAATTCAGAGCCTTGGGGCTGGTCACCCCACCCTAGTTGCAGTTCTGTGACCTAAGAAGACTGAGTATATGCCTTTTCTGACTATATCTCTAATCCCGTTCTTTGAAGAGTATCCTCTTCAATTATGGTGGCCTTCGGACTCCTCCCACAAATTTCTGGAATCATGTGCTTTCAGGCACCATTTTTCTTGTTCCTTTATTAGGGTGGGACAGGCTGATAATTACAGCAGCCAGATAAACATCTCATATTTCTCTTACTTACTTCATTTTGTGGCATCATGGCTCAGATTGCTTTTTCCAAACAGAGAAGGATTTACCCAAGGTCCCTGCCAAGTTTGTGGTCCCACGGTGTAGCAACAGACACATTCACTAACAATAAGGTAAAGGTTATTCCATTCCAGCTTCTTCTCTGAAACCTAATCTCTGAGTTTCTGGTCATGGTCTGATAACCTGAGCTTGACTCCTGATTGCTCTCTCCTTGGGTTTAACTTACTGGGTTATTAACTCCAGACTGTGCTCAGCTATGATTGACCCAATAAAAACTACTCACAAAAATAGTACCTGGACTCTTTACCTGACACTGTTTCCTTATCATTCTGGGTTAAGAGACCAAGAGATTGACTGTAGAATCCTAGACCTGGATAGCCTCTATAGAAATTTTGTCCCCTTATCCTAAACCCAGAGAGAATTTAACCTTTCCTTAACAAATAGGGAAGGCTACTTCTGCTCTTAAAATTCTATGGGCCAAAATAGTCCCATTGTCTTAGTGACCTCGGAGTAAGCCATATACAGCCATGGCGGCTAACCAAAATCTCTCTTATGACCATTTTTCCAGAATAATTTTCTCTCTGCCCTCTTTATTTTTATTTTTTAAAATATTCTGTTGATACTTTTTAAAAATAACTGCTGCTGTTTTCCAGTGATTCCACCCTACTCCCCAGTAGAACCCTTTCTAGAAGAAATACAGCTAGAAGTACAACTAAGGAAAAATATAAGCCATGAACAACAACGTATATTTCATTCTGCTCCTGTGGTTTCCTGCATCTTTGCTAAGAGGATGAAATGTCAGTTCCGTGAAGCTACTACCACATTGATTACAGTTCTGAAGCCTTTTAGTGTTTGTTTTTTCCTTTTCATTACTGCAATCCTTGTGTAAATCATTTTCCTGGTTCTGTTTGCTTCACTTTGACTCTGTTCACATAAGTACTTCCAAGGTTCACTGAAGTTGTTTGTATTTTTTTTATTTCTGATGGTGCAGTTTTGTTTTTTTTCCAGCCCTTCCCCAACCACCACCTCATTTCCTTTAACAATTATAGACCTCTCCTGGTCTCATTGCACCATACACACACCACCCCCTACCCCCTCCACCCTACAAAAAAACCTCCACCTACTAAATCCCCTTTACCAAACTCTGGTGCTCCAGTAGTTTGAGGAAATGATAGTGAATTAAGGGAATCTCTAAAGATCAGTGAAATCTGAGTTTCCATACATGAAGAAGGAAATGAAGGTTTTCAGTGCTTGTCTGGCTCTCTCAGCCAACTGTCATCATTAGGAAGCATTTGGTAAACTTATCTCCACTAATATGTTCTACACATGCGCATGCACACATGCCCTCACTAGGAACATCACCATGGCTCTTTTGCCTAATCCTGCCCCCTTCTGGTTCAGTAATTGGAGTGGTTGAAGGGACCTCTTGCCCTCTCTGCCCCAATTTCCTCTTCCATCTTCAGTTTTCATTTGATACCACTTTATAACACTTGAATAAAAGCCTACTATTTTTGGTAAGGAGTGGTGGGCCTCCCTTCTCTCTGCCCCTAGGTGTCCTCTGGAGACCAAGGAAGAATACTGTGTTGATTTATTTAAGTGTTGCATTAAAAATCAGGATAGCTGAGTTAGAATTAAATCACAGACTCAGAATTGAAAGAGCTTTTGGTGTCACCTGGTCTAATGTCCCTAAAGCATAAATCCCCACCAATTCTAGTACTATATAATAATAATACTAATAAGCTAACAGCTAACATTTAAATAGCGTTTACTCTGTGCCAGGAATTGTACAAAGCACTTTATAATTATTATCTCATTCAGTTCTCACAATAGCCCTGGGAAGTAGGAGCTATTATCCCCATTTTACAGATGAGAAAACTGAGACAAATTCAAGAGCTAAGACCTCAAATTAGTCACTTAATCCACTAAGACTGACCAGCCTTCAGAACTTGAAGGAACAGAGTTGTGAGAGTGGAAATTTAAGGTACTAATTAGGAATATTCAATTTTACTAGAAGTGGCCACCCCTACCACCTAGGTATAAAGCCTTTCCAGGCTCAATTCAGTTTCAAGTCAACAATTATGAAGCTAAATGCTTTATGCTAGATACTGGGGATATAAACACCAAAAAAGAGACACTGCTTGCCCTCAAGTGCCCTTACATTCTACAGTGTGCCACAGGTATACAGATACATAAATGTAAAATTTTAGGAGGGAGAGAACACCGAGAAATAGGGAAGAGAGATCAGAAATGGCTTCCCAATGATTGGAGGTGAAGGGGGTGATCTATCTTTTAGATGAAACCACTCCCCTAGATAAAGAGCTCCTACCCTTAAAGGCTGCAGAGAGGGTCTAAAGCCTCCTGGAGGAGTAGGGGCCAGTGATTCACTGAGTTGGTTTCTTGCAAAGGTGGAGTTACTTGTTCACAATAGAAAATCTGAATGGTTGTCTGGCCCTGTTGTGTGCCAATTTGAAATACAGGGAAAAAAGAAAGCTGTAGAGGAAGAGGATTTCCCTTTTAAGTGTCCTTCTCTCCAGTTTCTCCCATTGAATCCTCACCTCCTCTCTTCCCCTCATACCCTCTCTCTGCCCCACTTCAGTCACCCACCACCCACTATCTCAAAAGTAACCTTTCCTTGCTTTCTTGCTGAAGTCGGTTGGATGTCCAACTATAGAAGACTGTTAGCAGGAATTAGCATGAGTGAAAGTGATTCTTTGTACCCTGGAATACTGTTCCTAAACCATCTATCTCACTGTCCATAAAGTCTCTTTGTTGAGGGGTTTAAATGGCAAGTCGGTCAAGCTCAGAGCCTGGCTCTCTCCTTCCAACATAGCTACTAGCTCTGAGGCCAGTTTCAACAAGCCAAAGCCCCAGGAGTTAGACAGTTTTTTGTCAAACATTTTCTGGACACAGGAAAAGGGAAGTGAAGCTGTAGGTATGGTGAGCCAAAAGTGAGCAGACTCAGCTAGAGGGCACTGATCAAGCATCCAGGTCTCTAGCACAACCATCAGTTCTACTAGAAATTTCATCTGCTTTAACAGTTTGGAGCACAATAAAAGCTTCTTGACTATGGCAGCTGAGGTGAAAAGATTTTTCTTTAAATTGCCCCCTTTGAATTATGTGGACCATTTTGTGAAACACACCCAAGTGCCATGGATCTCCCAAAGGACCATTTACAATTGACCCCATAGTTTACAGAGTAATTTGTCTTTTCTGGCAGCTAGGTGGTGCAGTGGATAGAGCACAGGCCCTGGAATCAGGCAGAATAGTCATCCTGAGGTCAAATCCAACCTCAGACACTTACTAGCTATGTGACCCTGGGCAAGTCACTTAACCCTGTTTGCCTCAGTTCCCTCAACTGTAAAAGGAGTTGGAGAAGGAAATGGCAAATCACTCTAGGATCTTTGCCAAGGAAACCCCAAATGGGGTGATGGAGAGTCAGACAGAATTGAAACAGCTCAAGACACAACTGAAACAACTCAACAGCAACAAAATTATTCTTTCTGAGCCAGGAAGCAACAGGAGTCTGAGACCCTGGCAAACATACCTCGTGATCTGACATCTTGGGAATTTGCCCAGTCTGCTTTGGGAAGTCCAAAGACCTAGAAAATGGAGGGGAAAGGGGCTATACAGAGAGTATCTAGCTCCTTGGATACCTGTCCCTAGCAAGGAATGAAACCAGCTCAATTGATTGATACCCACTGCCCTATACTCCAATTTACATACAGATTCATGCTTTTTTCAGCTTTCCCTGTTCTTTGCTATTTATATACCACATTTCCATGATCTCTCTACCTTGCTTTGGCACCAAAGTGTGCCCCGGCCCTATCAAGGAGCCTCCTGCAAGTGATCAGAAGTCACCCACATGGAAACACCAGATGGCAAAGCAGATGCCATGGTGTCAGTGACTGCGGCCACCTGTTGTCCAAAATTTGCATCATTGATGAGAGATACACAGGGGCCAAGGTCTTGATATGAAATTAAGCCATCTCCTGACAAGTGTAGACTTGAATTTTTCCCTCAACCAGGAAGATCTTCTCAGTGTCTTACTCACATTCTTGACCTAACCTAGTTATAGGGTTAGCCTGTCCTGTTGGAAAGGAATAGAATGGAATATGAACCTATTATAGAGCAGACATTGTGCTAAGCATTTTAGAAATATCTCTTTTGATCCTCACAACAACCCTGGGAGGTAGACGCTATTATTATTTCCATTTTACACTTAAGAAAACTGAGGCAGGCAGGGGTTAAGTAACTTGTTCAGGAACAAACAGCTAGTACATGTCTGAGGGTGCTTGATTCTGAGGTCCCCTTAAAGTTGACCCATACCACTGTGCAAGTTCAGAGGGCCAAATAGGTTTGCCTTCGATTCCTTAATGGAGGTTCAATGGAAATCCTACCTCAAGTTACAAAAATGCCTAGTGGAAACCATTGGTCTCTGTTCTTGCTCTCTGAAGTCTTATAAAACAAAGAAAATTCTAGATTCAAAGGACATTTTTTTAAATGGAACATGTTGGAGATTAAGGGGAGAAAGACCTACACAAGGAAGTTTGCTGATATTCCTACCTATAGATTGGTTTAGATTAAGACTGCCTGGAAGTACAGGAATGGACCAGAACATAGAATCATAGAATTTTATAGCTAGCAGGGACCGTATAGATAACTGCTTCAATCCTTCCATTTCATAGATGACTGTGAAGTCTTAAGGGTGAAATTGCTTGCCCAACACCCCCCAGCTAATTAGTGGAAGAGCTAGAACTAAAACCCAGGGTGCTTATCTTTCTCTACTATACCAGGCTCTCTACCTCTCCTTGAAGGCCATATGGATCCATTGATCCATTCAACCTGTTCTCTGTTCAACATACTGCTTGGATCTAGAGGTACAAAAACAAGAAATGTAAGACTTCTAGTTGGTGAGATAAGATAGATGCACAAGAAAACATTTAAATAAGACCACTAAGACTAGAATTAAGTGCTCAAATGGCACAGTTATCAATGACCATAGAGGTTCTCATGAAAGGTGGAGAGCAGGAAAGAATCAATAAGCCATCAAGGAAGGCTTCACCAAGGAGGTGAAACTTCAGTTTTTTGTTTGTTTGTTTGTTTGTTTTGTTTTTTGTTTTTCTGGAGAATGAATAAGATTAGGACAGCCAGATAGGAATATGGAGTTTGTTTCTGTTTAGGTGGACAGACAAGGAAGTCTGGGTATTATGGAAAATGAAATCAGCAAATCAGACCACAAGAACAAGATTTGTTGCCCTTAGTAATAAATGGAAGAACTATTTGCTTCCCTGAAAGGAGAATCTGTGTCCAGACCAATGGAGAGACACCCTCAGAACAAAGATAAGGATGAAGCTCTTCAGACAAGGCATTTCCTCAGAACTCCAACACATCAGAGAGAACAGGAGCCTAGAAGAATGATGGCAGGAGACATGCCTGTTGGTCTGAAATTTGTTATCTGTATGGGGAGGTTGTAGGTGTCCAGGATGATCTTTGCTCATTTTTCTTACTGCTTATAAATCCAGGACAGAATGGAGGTATGAGGACCTTTGCCTCCCTTGACACAACATTGCTCCATAGTTTTATGTGACCTTCATCACAACAATAACAACCAAAAAAAGAAAAAACACCCAAAATACTCAAATGAATCGCTGATGTCATTGATTTGGAAATTCCCTCCAATGGTGAAGACCAGAACCCATCCCTATTTTGTGGGATTCATGCTTGTGTCCTATGATAAGTTCTTTAGGAAGGAATGGGGAAAAAGTATGGGGTTGGAATGGGGGGAAGGGGTGACTCAACATGTTGAAAGCTTCTCTTGCTTTCTTCCAGCATCACAGGGGTACTGGTAAAGCACTCAGATTATCTATCTGTTTCCTTAAACCCCACCATATGCCTAGCCCATCTCCACTTCATATCATGCATTTCTTTGGTGATATCACTTATTTACCCCTGTTCTCCCTAAAGTTCCTCATAAGTTGTTTTGTTTTTTAAAAAAGGAAAGAAAAAATCAGAAGTGGAGGGGGTACAGAGAAAGTGAACAGAAAGACATCAAGATAGCTAGGTGCCCTCAAATTCATACAAACCAGACTTTTATGCCTTTAATTTAATCCTTTGTAGCTCTGCCATCCTAACAGAGACTAAGGTTTCCTATCTTATCATTATTCTAAAGAATCTTTATAATTCTATCTTATTTTGCCTCACAATCACCTTGTGCAATAGAGGGCATGCTGTTATCCTTTCTTGTTATAAAGAGAGTAAATAACTATGGTGCAGTGAGTTGATGTCATTTGTTTGGAGTTATTTAACTAGCAGGTGAGTAGCAAAAATAGGCCTATAACCGGCTCACCTCATTGTTCTGTCTATCAGATGATCCTGTCTCTCAGTCATTGCATACCACCTGACTTTAGGCCAGGTATTGGATTAGAATGAGTGAGTGTGCCATCCAGCTTGGACAAGCCCATGTGGTACCCGAGTGATTATAAATCCCAAACCAGCTGCTCTCAGGAGCTCATTTGGTTTGGTATGTGAACAGCTGGTGTTGTGCAGGTCTTCTGAGTGTGAATTATTGGTCCCTTTGGGGCTGGAAAGCAGAAATACCACCACTCCACCCCTTGGAAAGCCCCAATCACTCATTTCTTTGTCAATGGCCCCCAAGTACCTGGTAAGCCATACACATAAGGCTTTATGAATCACAAGGAAACATACTGATAATAGATAGTCTCTGTGATGGAGTATGAGAATCATGGGTGAATGTTATTCTCATTTTATAAGTGGAGAAAAAAGTACAAGGACATACAGTGGAAATGGCATCATCAATGGCAAACCTGAAATTCTACAGGGTTCCTAACTCTTAGTCAAAGAGAAGCTTGGATCCTTTGCCTTGTATTAGGATTACTCACACTAAAATTAACATTAATAATAGAAATCAGTCACATTTATGTGCATCTACCTGTCTATGACTTACCTTTTTTCATAACAATCCTATTAAGTAGAGAGAGTAAAGGTCATTTTCTCATCCTACAGATGAAGGAAACAAAGTTCTATCAGATTGGTTAATATGACAGAAAAGGAAAATGATTAATATTGGAGGGGATATCGGTAAAAGTGGGACACTAGTGCACTCTTGGTAGAACTGTGAACTGATCCAACTATTCTGGAGAGCAATTTGGAACTATGGCCAAAGGGCTATGAAATTGTGCACACTCTTTGACCCAACAATACCATTACTAGACCTATAATTCCAAAGAAGTTTTTAAAAAGGGAGGGGAGAGAAGAAAGGACTTAATTGTACATAAAAATTTATAGCAGCTCTTTTAGTGGTAGCTAAGAATTTGAAAATGAGGGGATACCCATCAATTGGGGAAATGGATGAACAAGTTATGCTATATGACTGTGATGGAATATTATTGTCCTTTAAGAAATGAGGAGCAGGATGGATTCAGAAAAATTTGGAAAGGCTTACATGAACTGATGAAGAGTAAAGTGAGCAGAACCAGGAAAACATGGCATGCTGTAACAACAATACTATAAAATGATCAGCTGTGAATGACTTAGCTATTCTTGGCAATACAATGATCCAAGACAATCCCAAAGAACTCATGATGAAAAGTATTATCAGCCTCCAGAGAAAGAACTGATAGCCTCTAAATGTAGACTGAAGCATACTATTTTTCTCTTCCTTCTTTTCTTCCTTCCTTTTTTCTCCTTTCTTTCTTTTCTCTCTCTTTTGTTTTATGGTTGAAGTTTTCTTCCACAAAATAACTAATATGGAAATATGTTTTATATGATCGCTCATGTAGAACCTATATCAGATTGCTTGCCATCTTAGGGAGCAGCAAGGGGAAGGAGAAGGAATAGAATTTGGAACTCAAAAATTTTTAAAAAAGAAAGCTAAAAATTCTTTTTACAAGTAATTGGGGGTAAATAAATTATTATTTTAAAAAGCACTCTGAAGGTTTTATGTTTTATTCTAAAGGCATGATGAAGACATTGAAGAGTTCTGAGTAGGGGAATGTCATGATCAGAACTATGTTTTAGGAATGTCAACTTGAAAGCTGTGCAGAGCACTGGTTGCCTCAGGAAGTTGTGTGTTACCCCCTCACTTAAGGTCTCTAAGTAGAGACTGAATAACCACTTGTTAAGGCGGTTGTTGTAGGTGTGGTACAGATTGGACTAGATAGCTTATAAGGCCCGTTGCCTCTCTTGAATTCTGTGAATCCATGTAGAGGTGTATGGGGTATTCAGGGAGTCCTAGTTTGCCGAATAATCATTGCTATTGCTGTTTCTGATGCCATTCCAAGGACTCCCTGGCATGTCTGATAATTAAGTAGTTGGGTTGCCAAGCCCTTTTCTTTCCATTCATCTTTAGTGTCCACCTCTCACCCAACTCTCACCTATGGTTCCAAGAAGCTGTAGTATGCACAGTGGCTATATCCCAGTAAAACTGTCTCAGCAGATGGGCTAAACTAGTTTGAGGGTAACCAAAAGGCCTCAAACTCATTGGTGAATTAGAGGAATGCCTACCCCAAGTATGTGAAGACTTCTCCTGGTATAATGGGAGAATGAGAACAATTTGTTTCAAGGAAATGGATGGACCAGGCCCTGGGGAGTGCTTAGAGCATGAGGGTCAGCCATTGCTTTCCTCGGCCATTGCCAATCATCTTGCCTTTTGTCTTACCACTGGACTTTGATGACTCTGGAAAGAAAGAGCAAGACTGATGACTTCATGCAACTCTGCCTCACTTAAATTCAATTTATGTATGAGTCAAAAGACATCGCTTATACCATTTTACTATTTTATTATTTTACTATTCAAAAATTTTATTATTTTACTATTCAACTATATCATTATTTTATCGTGTTACTATTTTATATTTTACCTTCCCCAAAGTCCTGTGGCAATGGGTTAGTGATAAAGTAGCAGGTGCAGATATACTGGAAACTATAGTTACAGCCCTGTACACAGAAGGTCAAGGGTATAGGGTCATCTTCTCATTGGACTGAAGCAGTAGTGGGATTTGGCAGCCCCCCTTGGTGCCTGAGCAGCCTTTTAATGACTGCAACCGCTCACTTCCTGGAATGAGGAAGGGACAAGAAAAGGAGCCCTAAAAATTGTCTGCTTCATCTAATCCTGGCCTGCTTACTATAGCAGGCAGAGATCCCACCCTGTGGTTGAAACATGAATAATGACATTTTTTTTATGAAGATGATTCCACTCACTGGATGGAATGTATGCACCCTTATGGACAACAATAGACCTGAAAGACAAACAGCTCTTGTTTCAAGAGAATTTAGCAAGTATCACATCCAGATAGGATCCCTGAGTGAAACAAGGCTAGCAAATGAAGGTCAGCTTACCTAAGTCAGAGCTAGATATATGTTTTTCTAAAGTAGCTACCTTTATTAGGAACACTGTGAAGTTGGTGTAGGTTTCACAATCAAATCTAATTTAGTCAACTAGCTTGTAGGCCTCCCAAAAGAAGTGGACAATAGGTTCATGGCAATGTGACTGCCACTTGCAGGAAAGTGCCACAGCACCATCATCAGTGCATATGCTCCCACCATGACAAACCCTGAGGAGAGCAAAGAAAAATATCATGAAACCTGGAGATCCTCATCATGAATGTGCTGAAAAAAGGACAAACTTGTAATTCTGCATGACTTTAAAGCTAGATTAGCCACAGAGTATCAGACATGACAGGGAATCCTTGGGACCAATGGACTCAGAAACAGCAACAGAAATGATCACTTACTACTAAAGAATTGTGTATCTCATGACCTTCTTATTACCAACACTGTCTTCTGTTTATCTACATGCAATAAAACATGGTTGCAACCTTGCAGCAAATGTTGGCATTTAATAGACTCTATCTTTGCATGGAGAAGAGACAAACAGGATGTGAGAGTGATGAAGACAATGTGTGATGCAAAGCGATAGACTGATCATAGACTCCTCCTTTATAAGCTAAACATTCACAATCAACAAAAGCAGAGGACCCAAAGCAAAATGACTACCAGAAAATGTAATGTCAACAGATTAGAGTACTTCTCCATGTGTAAACAACTGGTTCCTGACTTGGAGGGAAAGCTAAGTCAACACATGTTTGGCAATAGTGGAGCAGAAAAGGAGTGGGCAGCTTTTAGAGATTTGGTGTACAGTACTGCATTTACTTATCAGGGTCAGAACACGTGCAAACATCAAGGCTGATTTGACTAGGTTGGGGAAATTCAGAAGCTAATAAATAAAAAATGAAAATTCCACAAAGTTTACCAACTGGATAGTTCAACCATCTCTAAGATGGCAGTGTTTAACTCCATCAATAGAAAAGTACAAGCAAAGCCTAGAGAGAGGCAAGGGGAGAGATTCTGTTTTACACCGATAGTAGCAATTAAAGTCATTTTTACAAATATCTGAAGACTTTTTATAGGCCAAAGACCTCTGGTGCATCTCCACTACTCAGCACTGTTGGAGCTGCACTGGTCAGTGATAAGGACTGATTAATGGTAAGTGATAAAGATACGACCCTGGAGAGATGGGCAAAATACTTCCATAATGTTCTCAACAGACCATCATTAACCAATGTCGAAACTCATTGACCACATACCTCAGGTTGAAATCAATGCCTATATAACCAAATTTCTAACTGAAGAGTCATTAGGTCCCTCTCATGTGGTAAACCACGTGGTACTGATTCCATTTCAGCAGAGTTCTACAAGGCAGTGGCTCCACTGCTTATACAAAAACTGACTGAAATCTTCTGAGTTATACAGCAAGAGGAGGTTATCCACCAAAGAGTTTAAGGATGCCTCCATTGTCCTTCTCTATAAAGGGAAAAGAAATAGGTTGTCCTGTGATAATCATAGAGGGGTTTCTCTCTTAGTCATTGCTGGAAAGATTCTTACCAGAATCCTCCGTAATAGGCTGATCCTTCGCCTGGAAGATAATCATCTACCTGAGAGCCAGTATGGCTTCATAAAGGGCCATGGAAGGGTAAACATGTAATGTTATTAGATTTCTTCCACAAAGACAAAAATGGCATCAAAGTCAGCTACCATACTGATAGTAACTATTTAACTTGAAAAGATTACAAGTCAAAACTAAGGTGAAAAGAGAATTGGTATGTGACTTTTCTTCACAGATAATTATGCACTCAATGAAGCCTCTGAGGCTGAGATGCAATACAAAACGGATCCATTCTCTGACAATCAACACCAAGAAAAAAAGGTTCTCCACCAGTCAGCACCACATCATCTATATGTGGAATCATCAGCTATAGCAGATGTAGAGATGTTGAATGCTGTGAATAAGTTCACTTAACTTGGCAGCACACTTTCCAGATATGTACATATAAATGATGAGGTTGATGCACATATTGCCAGACTTAGCTCATCTTTTAGGAGGCTCTGAAAGAAAGTGTGGGAGAGAAGATGAAGACTGCTTACCAAATTAAAAGTCTACAGAGCTATTGTATTGTATGCTTGTAGAACCTGAACAGTACCAGTGCCAGGCCAGAAACCAGATCTCTTCCATTTGAACTTTCTTAGGAAAATTCTGAAGATCACCTGGAAAAACAAGGTACAAGACACTGAGATGCTTTCTTGAGCTGAAGTGACAAGCACAATTCCAATAAAGTGGCCACATTTTTCAAGTGACAAATGTACATTTGCTTAAAATTCTATTTTATGGAGAATGCACATGAGGCATGTACTCACCTAGAGGTTGGAAGAAGGACAACTCTCACAGGGACACTCTCAAGCTCTCTTTGAAAAACATTGGAATCAAGTGTGAGACATGGGAGACACAGACAGAACCAACCAACATGGTGTGCCTACATCAAAGGAGGAACTGTACTCTATGAGCAAAGCAGAATTGCAGTGGCTCCATGACACAGCAGTCAGTGACTATAGCTGTCCACTGTTTGATAAATAATGTGTCAGAAATTAGGCATAGAATAATGCCTGACACTGTATACTAGAATAAAGTCCAAATAGGTACATGATCTAGGTACAAAAGTTGATACTATAAACAAATCAGGGAAGTAAGAAATAGTTTATTTGTCAGATTTATTCAGAAGGGAGGAATTTATGACCAAATAAGAGATAGAGAATATTATGAGATGCATAATGGATGATTTTGATTACATTAAATTGAAAAGTTTTTACACAAACAAAGCCAATGCAACCAAGATTAAGAGGGAAGCAGAAAATTGAAAAAGTATTTTTACAACTAGTATCTGAGATAAAGGCCTCATTTCTAAAATATAGAGAGAATTGAGTCAAAGTCACAAGAATACCAGTCATTCCACAATTGATAAATGGTCAAAGGAGATGAACAGACAGTTTTCAGAGGAAGAAATTAAAGCTATCTACAGTCATATGAAAAAAATGTTCTAAATTATTATTGATTATAGTGAGGCAAATCAAATCAACTCTGAGGTTCCACATCACACCTATCAGATTGGCATGACATGACATGACAAAACAGGAAAATAATAAATGTTGCAGAAGATGTGGGAGAGTTGGAACACTAATTCATTGTTGGTAGAGCTGTGAACTAATCTAATCATTCTGGAGAGCAATTTGGAACTGTGCCCAAATGGCTATAAGAATGTGCTGGGTCTCTTTGACCCAGCAACACTGCTTCTAGGGTTGTATCCCAAGGAGATCATAAATGGGAAAAGGACCTACATGTACAAAAATATTCATAGCAGCTCTTTTTGTGGTGGCCAAGAACTGGAAATCAAGGGAATGCTCATCAATTAGGCAATGGCTGAACAAGTTATTGTATATGAGTGTAATGGAATACAAATGTTTTATAAGTAATGATGAACAGGCAGATTTCAGAAATATCTGGATAGACTTACATGAACTGATGCTAAGTGAAGTGAGCAGAACCAGGAGAACATTATGCACAGTAACAGCCACAGTGTGCAAGGACTGTTTTTGATAGATTTAGTCCTTCACAGCAATGCAAGGACCTAAAATATTTCCAAATGACTCATGATACAAAATGTCATCCACATTCAGAGAAAGAACTATGTAGTCAGAATGCAGAATGAAGCAGACTATTATCTCTTTTGTTATGTTTAGTTTTGTTTACTTTTACTCATGCTTTCTCCCATTCATTTTATTTCTTCTATGCAATATGACTAATGTGAAAATGTGTTTAATAAGAGTGTATGTGTAGAGCCCATATAAGATTGCATGCCATCTTAGGGAAGGAGGGGGAGAAAATTTAAATATTATGGAAGTGATTGTTGAAAATTGAAAACAAATAGATAAATTTAGAGGGGGAAATAAAGAATTGCAATGGCTCAAAAGAAATCTGAAATGCACAAATTTAGAGACATCTACATACCAAATCTTCATACAGACTACTTGTGCCCAACCTGTGGTAGAGCTTTCCAAGTTTACCATAGTCTGAGCAGTTACACTCAGACACTGTACAAATGCCACAACATTGTGATGTCAGTTTGGTCCTCTTTAGTTGTGAAGGACAATGAATGAACCTATGATTCTATAAAGTACACCTGGAGAAGTACATACAAGGTGCTGTCACAATTCACATGAAATGCATATCCCTTTGAACTGGAGAGAGTCAATGAAGGCTTTATGGAGGAGTTGGTATTCAAGTTGGACTCTAAGAGAGCTAATGTGAAAGGCATTCAAGGAATAGGACCTGATAGGAAAAAGCATGAGAGGTGGGAAATTTGAGATCTGTTTGGGAGCTGGTGGGTAGTCCTCATTGGTTAGCCCATAGTCTATAAAAAGGAATAAAAATGAAACAAAGCAGGAAGGTAGGTTGACTTAGACAGTGGTTTGTCTTGAACATTAGATAAAGAAAGTATATTTCCCATTTAATTTGTAGCTAAAAGAAATTTTACATGTCAACCAGTCCAACATCATCATCTTACAGATGAGGAAATTTGTGCCCAAGAGAAAGCAACTTGCCCAAGGTGACACTTCCCTTAAGTGTCAAAGCTAAGATTGGAACCTTGGTTTTCTGTCTCCAAATTCAGTGGGGTGATAGAACAAGGACAACGCAATAGATAGGTAAGGTTGATCTGGGAGTGGTGAGTAGGATATTACCTTCAGGATCAAATATAAACTCCACTTCTTTTCTTCATAGACTGGCCCCTTCTTACCTTTACAATATTCTTACAGTTTGCTTACCTCCATGTACTCACTGTATGATGTGGCTGTATTAGCCTTCTCAATGTCCTTCACTCAGGACAGTTCATCTCCCTTCTTTTGTTTGAATGTCTTCTCTTTTTCTCTTACTTCCTTTCCATTGTTTGAATTCCATGTTTGGAATGCTCTCTTTCTTAGCCTCACTTTTGCTGCTTCTCCCAACTACTTGTGCCTTCCTATGTGATATTACCTTCTATTTGCCCTGTATATAACTCATATGTATCTATAATTTATGCGTTGTTTCTTCCATTAGAAAATGAATGGAGGAGGTGGAGCCAATATGGCAGACTAAAGGCAGGGACTCATCTGAGTTCTCCCCCAAACCCTTCCAAATACCTTTAAATAATGACTAAACAAGTTCTATAGTGGCAGAACCCACAAGAAGGCAGAGTGAAACAATTTTCCCACTTAAGACAACTTAGAAGGTTGGCAGGGAAGGTCTGCTGCACCAAGGTGAGAAAGCAGCACAGTCCAACACAGGCTAGCCAGATGGAGATCAGACCCCAGCAAACCAGGAGCAGGCCTCATGGTGACTGAATCAATGGCAGCAGAGGTGGTTTCCAGACCTTTAGACCCACAGACAATAAGGGAATTGAACAGCAGGTCAGAAGGAGATTTATAGGCTCCCTTTGCTGGTACCAGGGGCAAGACTTTGTTCCATTGCCTATAGTTAGATCTGGGTTGTAGCTTGGGTCTTAGTCCCAGTGCAAGGAGAAACACTAGCACAATAGAATTTGTGGCCACAGGGGAGCAGGGACCCTGTTCACAGTTCCAGAATTTAAAAGACAGCTTGTGGTCACTCACAAACCAATGCACAGTACAGGAGAGTAGTCAACACACCTTTCCCGAGATCATTCTACTTTGGAAGAGTCAAAAACTTACAGGTCCCCAGAATTACCACTGAAAACAGGTGCGCACGCACACACACACACACACACACACACACACACACACACACACACACATACACATATACACACAAACCTAAAGCTTGGGACAGTGTTCCCTTCATTTGGGAAGCTAAGTCTTACTTTAGTACAGTTAAAAGTCAAGAAATAGACTGGGAAATGAACAAACAACAGAATAAAAATTCTGACCATGGAAAGTTACCCTGGTAACAAAGAAGATCAAAACACACAACCAGAAGGAGACAAAAAAGTCAAAATTCCTACATCCAAACCCTCAAAGAAAAATATTGATCTTAGGCCATGGAAGAGTCCAAAAAAGCTTTTAAAAATAAGGTAAGAAAGACAGAAGAAAAATTGGGAAGAGAAATGAGAGTGATGCAAGAAAATCATGAAAAAACAGTCAACAGCTTGGTTAAGACGCACGTGCATGCACACACGTGCACACACACATACACACATACACACACACACACAAATACTGAGGCAAACAACACCTTAAAAAACAGAGTAGACCAAATGGTAGAAGAGGCACAAAAATCCAATGAGGAGAAGAATGTCTTGAAAAGCAGAATTAGACAAATGGAAAAAGACATTTAAAAATTCCCTAAAGAGAAGAACTCCTTAAAAACTAGAATCAGCCAAATGAAAAAGGAGGTACCAAAGCTCACAGAAAAAAATAATTCCTTAAAATTTAAAATTGGACAAGTGGAAGCTAATGACTTTGTAAGACATCAAGAAACAATAACAGAAATTCAAAATAATGAAAAAATAGAAGAAAATATTAAATATTAAATGTTCAGTGAAACAATTGTTCAGTCAAACAATTGACCTGGAAAACAGATCTAGGGGAGATAATTTAATAATTATTGGACTACCTTTTTTTATTTAAGTTTTCAACATTCATTTCCACAAAATTTTGAGTTCCAAATTTTCTCCCCATCTCTCCCCTCCCCCCACCCCAAAACTCCGAGCATTCTAATTACTCCTATCACCAATCAGCCCTCCCTTCTAACATCCCTCTCTTCCTTTATCCCCATCTTCTCTTTTGTCCTCTAGGGCAAGATAAATTTCTATACCCCATTACCTGTATTTCTTATTTCCCAGTTGCATGCAAGAACAATTCTCAACAGTTGTTCCTAAAACTTTGAGTTCCAACTTCTCTTCCTTCCTCCCTCCCCACCCATCTCCATTGGGAAGGCAAGGAATTCAATATAGGCCATATATGTGTAGTTTTGCAAATGACTTCCATAATAGCCATGTTGTGTAAGACTAACTATATTTCCCTCCATCCTATCCTGTCCCCAATTTATTCTATTCTCTCTTTTGGCCTTGTCCCTCCCCAAGAGTGTTGACTTCTAATTGCTCCCTCTGCCCATCGCCCTCTCTTCCATCATCCCCCCCACCCTGCTTATCTTCTTCTCCCCCACTTTCCTGTATTGTAAGATAGGTTATCATATCAAAATGAGTTTGCATTTTATTCCTTCCTTGAGTCAAATGTGATGAGAGGAAGTTTCATGTTTTCTCTCTCACCTCTCCCCTTTTTCCCCCCAAAGAAAAAGTCTTTTACTTGCCTCTTTTATGAGAGATAATTTGCCCCATTCCATTTCTCCTCCCAATATATTCCTCTCTCACCCCTTAATTTCATTTTTTTAGATATGATCCCATCCTATTCATGTGCTCTCTGTGCTCTCTGTCTCTTTGTGTGTGTGTGTGTGTGCATGTGTGTGTATGTAATCCCACCAACTACCCAGATACTGAAAAAAGTTTCAAGAGTTACAAATATTGTCTTTCCATGTAGGAATGTAAACAGTTCAACTTTAGTAAGTCCCTTATGATTTTTCTTTGCTGTTTACCTTTTCATGTTTCTCTTGATTCTTGTGTTTGAAAGTCAAATTTTCTTTTCAGCTCTGGTCTTTTCATCAAGAATCCTTCAAAGTCCTCTATTTTACTGAAAGATCATTTTTCCCCCTGAAGTATTATACTCAGTTTTTCTGGGTAGGTGATTCTTGGTCTTAGTCCTACTTCCTTTGACTTCTGGAATATCATATTCCAAGCCCTGTGATTCGTTAATGTAGAAGCTGCTAGATCTTGCGTTATCCTGATTGTATTTCCACAATATTCAAATTGTTTCTTTATAATTGCTTGCAATATTTTCTCCTTCATCTGGGAACTCTGAAATTTGGGTACAATGTTCCTAGGGGTTTCTCTTTTTTGGATCTCTTTCAGGAAATGATTGGTGGATTCTTTCTACATTTATTTTGCCCCCTGGTTCTAGAATATCAGGGCAATTTTCCTTGATAATTTCATGAAAGATGATGTCTAGGATCTTTTTTTGGTCATGGCTTCCAGATAGTCCCAAAATTTTTAAATTGTCTCTCCTGGATCTATTCTCCAGGTCAGTTGTTTTTCCAATGAGATATTTCACATTATCTTTCATTTTTTCATTCTTTTGGTTTTGTTTTGTGATTTCTTGGTTTCTCATAAAGTCATTAGCCTCCATATGCTCCATTCTAATTTTGAAAGAACTATTTTCTTCAGTGGCTTTTTGAACCTCCTTTTCCATTTGGCTAATTCTGCTTTTTAAAGCATTCTTCTCCTCATTGGCTTTTTGAACCTCTTTTGCCAATTGAGTTAGCCTATTTTTCAAGGTGTTATTTTCTTCAGCATTTTTTGGGTCTCCTTTGCATCTCTCTCATTTCTCTTTCCAATTTTTCCTCCACCTCTCTTACTTGATTTTCAAAATCCTTTTTAAGTTCTTCCATGGCCTGAAACCATTGAATATTTATTTTGGATGTTTGGGATACAGAAGCCTTGACTTTTATGTCTTTCCCTCATGGTAAATATTGTTCTTCCTCATCTGAAGGGATGGGAGAAGATATCTGTTCATCAAGAAAGTAACCTTCTATAGTCTTATTTTTTTCCCCTCTTTTGGGCATTTTCCCAACCAGTTACTTGACTTTTGAGTCCTTTGTCAAGAGTAGGATATACTCTGGGGATCTGTAAGATCTCAGTTCCTCCAAGGTGGTACAATCAAGGGTGTACACTGGTCTGGGAGCAAGAAGAGATTTTTGTGCCCAGAATCGTAATAGAGTTTCCTCTTCACAACCACCTCACCTCCAGTTCTGCAAAGCCAGCACTGGGGGCTGAGATTCAGATAAGGTGTGGGGGCAGGGCTACCATTCCATGTGAGACAAAGATCAGCTGTTGCAGGGCCTCTACACAAGACTGAGGTAAGAATCAGCTGCTCAGTGCCCCCAGGGGTTTTACAATCCAACAGTCTATGCGGGCTGCTGTAGGGGCTACTGTGGGAACTTCTGCCACCTGCCCAATGTGGCCTCTGTGGCCACTGCCTGAGGTCAGAGCTATGGGAAGGTCCTTCTCCCTTCTCAGCCAGCTGAAAAAACCCTGTCACTGACCTTTGGCACCTGTGGGTTGAGGGATCTGTGAACTGCTACTACTGTGACTGGGGATTCTGCCCCTGAGGCCTGGTCCTCCTCCCAGAGCCTCACATAGCCAAGGCTGGGCTGGGATCTACTCCATGTCCAATGCGACAGACATTTCCCATCGCCCTTTCAGGTCACCCTGGGCTGGAAATCTCCTCCACTCTGTTGTTCTGTGGCTTCTGCTGCTCTAGAATTTGTTGAGAGTCTTTTCTTACAGGTATTTTATGGGCTGTGTGGGAAGAGGTAGTATATGTACATCTTTCTTCTCCACCATCTTGGCTCCACCCCCCCATTATTGAACTACCTTAAAGCCATGATCAAAGAAAGAGCCTAGATATCATCTTTCAAAAAATTATAAAAGAAAATTGTCCTCATATTCTAGAACCAGAAGGTTAAAAAGAAATTGAAAGAATCCACTGATCACCTCCTGAGAGAGATTCCCAAAATGAAAACTCCCAGGAATATCATAGCCAAATTCCAGTCTTTCTAAATCAAAGAGAAAATACTACAAGTATCCAAAAAGAAAAAAAAATTCAAATATTGTGGAGCCACAGCCAGAATAATACAAGATTTATCAGCTTCTACTTTAAAGCAATGGAGGGCTTAGAATATGATATTCCAGAGAGTAAGAGATAGAATTACAAGCAAAAATTACCTACCCAGCAAAACTGAGTATAATCCTTCAGGAGAAAAAATGGACATTGAATGAAAGGGAGGACTTTCAAGTATTCCTGATGAAAAGACCAGGGCAGGATAGAAAATCTGACCTTCAAATACACAATGCAAAAGAAGCACAAAAAAGTAAACAAGAAAGAGAAACAATAAGGGATTCAGTAAGTTTAACTCTTTATATTCCTTCAGGGTGAAGTGATATTTATAACTTCTAAAATCTTTCTCATTATTCGAGCAGTTAGAAGGAGTATACATAGACAGAAAGCAGAGGTCTGAGTTGAATGTGATGGTATGATTATCTAAAAAAATAAAATTAAGGGATGAGAAAGAAGAATGCCTTGGGAGAAGGAAATTGAGAGATAGAATGGGATAAATTATCTGACATAAAAGAGGTCTGAAAGAAATTTTACAGTGGAGAGGGTAATGGGAAAGGCAGGAAGGGGATCACATGAACCTTACTCTCATTAGAATTGGTTCACAGAGGGAATAATATACACACTCAGTTGGATATAAAAATCTATCTTACCATAAAGGAAAGAAGATAAGATGTGTGTAGGGGAGGGAGGTAAAAGAAGGAAGAAGGACAGTTTGGGGGAAGTAAAAGACAGAAACAAAACACTTTTGAGAATGGACGAGGTAAAGAGAGAGAGAGAGAGAGACAGAGAGAGAGAGAGAGAGAGAGAGAGAGAGAGAGAGAGGGAGAGAGATAAGCAGGGAAAATAAAATGGAGGAAAATACATAGTTGGTAATCATTACTGTGACAAAAAGTTTTACATTGAGTTTCTCTGATAAAGACTTAATTTCTCAAACATATAGAAAAGTGAGACAAATTTATAAAAATAAGAGCCATTCCTCAATTGATAAAATGGTCAATGGACATGAACAGGTAATTTTCAGACAAAATAATCAAAGCTATATATAGTCATATAAAAATGCTCTAAATCACTATTGATGAGAGAAATGCAAATTAAAATAACTCTTAGCTACTCTCTCACACCTGTCAGATTGGCTAATATAACAGAAAACGAAAATGACAAATATTAGAGGGAAAGTGGGAAAATTAACACCAATGTACTATTGGTGAAGCTATATACTGATTTAACCATTCTGGAGAGCAATTTGGAACTATATTCAAAGGGCTATAAAACCATGCATACCCTTTGACCAAGCAATATCATAACTAGGTCTGTATCCCCAAAAGATAAAAAAACAAAAGGAAAAGGATCTATATGTACAAAAATATTTATAGCAATTCTTTTAGTGGTGGTAAAGAATTGTAAATTGAGGGGATGTTCATCAGTTGGGGTATGGCTAAACAAGCTGTTGTATATAATTGCAATGGAATATTATTGTGCTTTAAGACAGCAGGATGTCCTCAGAAAAACATGGAAAGACTTACATGAACTGATGCAAAGTGAAATGAACAGTACCAGGAGAACATTGTACACAGTAACAGTAATATTGTATGAAGATTTGTCTACTATAATTAGCTTAGTTATTCTCAGCAATACAATGATCCAAGAAAATTCTATAGGACTTATGATGAAAGGTGCTGTCCATCTCCAAAGAAGGAACAGCTAGAGCCAGAATGCAGATCAAAGATATTTTTCTTTTATTTTCTTGGGGGTTTTTTGTCTGTGTTTTCTTTCATAGAATGACTTATATGGAAATGTGTTTTGCATGACTGTACTTGTATAACCTATGTCAAATTGCTTGCCTTCTCAATGAAGGGGGGGGGAGGGAGAGAATTTGGAACTCAAAATTTGGAAATAAAAGGAATGTTAAAAAATGTTTTTACATGTAATTGAAGAAAATAAATAATAAACAAAAAAAAGAAAGTAAGTAGAAAGAAAGTACTTAATAAATTCTTGTTGACTAACTAAATGATAGAGATTATAGGTGAGGATATCTACACATTACAATAGAAAGAGCATTGGTTGAGCATTGGTTCTTGAATCAGAGGGCCTGGGTTCAAATCCTACTACTGACACTTATTACCATGTAAATCTCAGCTTTCTCTTCTATAAAATGACAGAGTTGGACTAGATACTTCTTCCAGATCTAGGCACCTTTGACTGTAGTAATCCAAGCAAGATAAAAACTGGAAATAGGTAATGGAAGTGTAATAAAGAGGGTGGGACAGAAATGATAAGACTTGGTGGCTGATTATATATGGACCTGAGGTGAAGAGAAAAGTCAAAACTGAACCAGAGACTATTAGCCTAGGTGCCTGGGGTGATAGTGGAGCCATTAACAGAAGCAAGAAAGCTAGGTCAAAGTTAGATGTGTTGGGGATGGGGATGTGGCTAGGCATAGGGGCAGGGCAGAAAAGCTTAAGGGTAAGTACATAATGGGCTGGATAACTTCATGGGAATTCTGGAAGGTGAAGATCAGTACTGGAAAAGGTCCACAGTGTGAGTATTGGAAGTCATTAGGACAGCAGTACTTCCATGAGTAGCTATGTGTGTGTGTATATGTGTGTGTGTGCACATGCATGTACGTGGGAGGAAGAAAGGAGTAGCAGTCAGGGATCTGTGGTCAGGATGTGCAGCAACTTGGATGATAGCTAAGACCATTAGAAATATGACTGAGCCCTATGACTCATCATGGGAAGTTTGTTCAAAGTGATGCCTCGGTCTGTATCACTGCCTCCAAGAATCTTCAAGAAGCTTAGAAATGAAGCACACTTCCTTCCTAATGCTCTAGCATCTCCTTTGTCTGGAGGTGACTAATGAGGTTTAACAAAAGAAGAATGGGGAGAAGGAGGAGGGTGAGAAGGGAAGGAATGCATCCTTTCTTAGAATAGCCTTAGTCAGACCCCTCAATTGACCAGCATTTTATATCCACTTATCACCAGGGTGCACAAGATAACCCAACTGTAGCACTGTTAATCTGATTCACTTATAGCCCACCAGGGAAGAAAGCAGATTTAAGGAAAAGATAAGTGAGAAAATGGTGCAGTGATCCAAAGGGGCAGTTTCAAGTCCATTCAGACATTATCTGTAGAGGTAAGGGTTTGGAGCAGAGTTCTGAGAAACAAGGTTTGCAAGCATAACTTTTCCCAAATCATCATCTTTGTCATCAGCAGAAGGAGCAGCAGCATCCTCATCATCACTCTTCATCAACCAAAAACCCTTATTTAGGTACACCTAATTAGGTGAAATATCCTAGTGATTAGACCAATAAGCCCAGACCACTAGGAGTTTACAGTCTTCAACTGTCCCATTCAACTGGAATAGACAGTCAGTGCCTCTTCTCTGACTGTGGAAAGAGAAGGGGTTGTCATGGAAACAGGTAATGACCCTTTTTCCCTTGTCCCCAAGAGAGTCAAGGTGACCTGGCTAGAAAGAGGGGAAAAAAATGTTGTGCTGGTAAAAATACAAATGAGGTAAGTAGAAAATTGCCTACAAACTTGGAACAAGAACGACTGACTGCTATAAGCAGCACAGCGCTAGGCACATAGTATATACTAAATTAATACTTACTGACTTTAAAAGTGGATAATTGGCAGGTACACCTCCTTTCCCGATTATCAATCATCCTCCTCTTGAATTTTACTCTTCCCCAACTGATTAAGTGTGTGTTCATACCTAATTTATGCCTTTCATTGAATGACTGATTAAGTCAACAAGTCTGGGTCTTCTGCATTTGTTTAAGATGAAATGGACTTTACCCTTATAGGACAAGGGAAGAATTTATAGCTGGAAAGAATCTAAGAGATTGTCTAGACCAGGGATTCTTAACCTGGGGTCCATGGACACCTTTCAGGTCTATGCATCAGTTTCAGGGAGAGGAGGGGCATGAACTTAGTTGGAAAAATACATATCTATTTTTAACAACTTCTAACTGAAATTTAGCATTTATTTCAATTATTTTAAAATATTCTGAAAAGGGATTCAAAGGCTTTACTAGGCTGATAAAGGGGTCCATGGCACAAAGTAGTTTAAGAACCTCCAATCCAGTTCAATCTTGTTATTTCATCAATAAGGAAACTGAGACCTAGAGAAATAAGATGATTTTAGTACCTTGGAACCCTCTGCAAACCTTTCTGAACCATATTTTTATATCATGGACCTCTTTGGCAACCTGGTAAATCTTTAGATTCTTTCTCAAAATGTTTTTAAAATGAATAACATAAAATACATAGGATTGCAAAGGAAGCCAATTACATTGAAATGCAGTTATGAAAATAGTTTTTATATAAAACCAGGTTCACTAACCCCAGACTAAGAATCTCTGCTCTACAGAATACTTGATATGTTAAAATTGTGCCTTGTTCTGATCCTCCTAATTACTGCCATACCCCTTTTGGTTAGTATAGTAACTAAAATGATAAGTATCCAGTTTAAAGTGTCAATAGTCACGATTAAGATTTCAAAGGGGACCCAGAAGTCACTTACAGACTTTTCCACAGATAAAAGGAACATAACAATTATTTGCAAACTGTCTCATAAATTAACCAAAAATTATATCCTGAGACTACATACAAAATCAAGAGAAACCAGCTAGGCATTACTGTAAAGACCTTTTGGTCCTGCTATTTTTCCTTTGAATGAATAAGAGCTCCAACTCAGTTCTGAAGAAACCAAACTCATTCATTAATCATTATTTCCCAAATCTTTCACCTCAAGACCACCAGCTATCATTAGAGTCAACCTGATATCATGTTGGCCATGATCAGAACTTCTGGTTTGCAAGTTCAGAATTTCAGGCTACTTTTTCTGCTATTAAATTGTATTGCAGGTAAGGGTCAGTAGTACCTCATACGTTCAGAATTATACTATATGACTTTTTCTTCCACTATCTCCTCTTTAAGACTGTTTCACATGATGCAGTGGCCTTACTTCATACCAAAGTTAATCCCTCTACTCATTCAAGTGATCCCTTTCCACCCTATCTCCTCCAACTGACATCCCCCTCTGTCATTCCCACTCTTTCATCTATCTTCAATCCTATTACCTATAAACAAGTCATGTCTCTCCCCCATCCCCCAAAAGATTCTTATTTGATTCCTCAATACCCAACAATTGTTGTTCTATATCTCTTCTGCCTGTTGTAGCTAAACTCTGAAAAAGTTATCTATAATAGGTGCCTTTCCTTTCTCTCCTCTCACTCTCTCCTGAAGCCCTTAGAGTCTGGCTTCCAGTTTTATCATTCCATTGAAAGACTCTCTCCAAAGTTACAATTTCTTAGTTGCCGAATCCAGTGGTCTTTTCTCAATCCTCATTATCCTTGACCTCTCTGTAGCCTCTGATACTATTGATCTCTTTCTCCTCCTTGTTAGATATTCCCTTCTGTCTAGGTTTTTGAAATATCATTCTTCTCCTACCTATCTGAACACTCCTTCTTTGTCTTCTTTGCTGGTGGTTGTTTCTCCATCATTCTCAAAGAGGATCATGACATCAGGAAGGTGATGCCCTGATATGAAAGAGAGTTGGATTTAAGTGAGGGAGGGTACAAGGTCACCAGCCTCACTTTCTCCCCCTTTTCTGGATCGTCTTCCAGATAACACTCTAACTGTAGGTGAACCTCAGGGTTTTGGCCTCTGCTCTTCTTCTCCCTGCATACTGTACTTGGTGATCTTATCAGCTCCTATAGATTTAACTACCATCTCTATGTTAATGATCCTCACATTGGCCTATCTTACTGTAAACTGTCGGCTGACTTCCAGTTTCTTATCTCCAAATTCCTTTTAGACTTCTGAACTGAATGTCCAATACACATCTTAAACTAAATACTTCCAAAAGAGAATTCATTATCTTTTCCCCTGAACTGTCACCTGCCACCAATACACACACACACACACACACATACACACACACACACACACGCGCACACACACACACACACACACACACACACACACACACACACATATACACCTTCCCTATTACTATAAAGGGCAACACCATCTTCCCAGTCTATGAGAATCACAACCTAGGAGTTATCCTGGACTCCTCATTATCTTTCAGTCCCCATATCCAAGCTGTTGCCAAAACTTGTCAATTTTATCTCTGCAGCGTCTCTGGAATATGGTGACTTCTCTCCTCTGACACTGCCACCATTCTGGTGTTTGCCCTTATCACCTCATCTCATCGCAATAGCCTGCTGGAAATTATTTCCTATTTATCCTGTATGCAGCTTGCTTGGCATATATTTGTTTACCTGTTGTTTCCCCTTGCTAGACTATGAGCTCCTTGAAGGCAGGGATTATCTTTTGCCTTTCTTCATATCCCAGTATTTAGAAGAGTGCCTGGCACTTAATAAATATTGATTGGTTGATCTTATTTGAGATCCAGATTAAAGTAATAAATTTTCTACTCATTGATAAAAGTGTAGCAATATTAAGGTAGTTAAACTTAAATAATATCCCCAAGTACTTTATTTAAAAGATGATACATATAGAACAAGCTCTTAAAGAAAAAAAATCTAAATTCAGTTTGGTGTGACTAATTCTAACCTATTGTCAATTGTGACTTACACTAACCCAAATATTAGAAACAGATTTTAATTAAAATTTAGTTTTCTAGCTCATCATGAATTCTATGTTTAACTGAAATTCCTCCCAGATGGAACAGGGCTTTGAAACTCCAGATTATCTTAAAGTCAATATTCCTGGCAGTTTCACATACCTAGTGATGTTCCTCCCTATTCTCATACACCACCATAGCTGGTGGATGTCAGTAGTCACAACAGCAAAGTGTTGCATTTTATATTGTCAAAATTTGCATTGCTTACAGTGAATTATGTTTTGACCTTGAGGTTCAAAATCAAGCATTAATCTAGGTAGTATATAGCCTGCAATTGGTAATGGGGCTTCAGGTGGTACATTAGTTGAACCCCAAGGCACATTCTTTTTGACATTCAGATTAAAATCACAAATTTAATCTAGCGACATGTCTCAGCAGGTTCAGACATGCAATCACTTTCCTTGACCTCGTTAAAAGATGACTGTTTCATGCCCTGCCTCTCCCCAATTCCTCTTAGAAATGAGCAGGCAAAACTGAGATTCAACAATGTCATGATGAAAAGGTGTGCTGTGTGTCATGTCTGGGACATTTTCCCATTTTACCCCCTACTGGGTCACTATCCATTTTGAGCTATAATAGTCCTTCTTGTCTTCTTCAACTACTGAGTTCATTTAAAATAAATTATTTCAAAATTATGGCTTTTATTTTTCTTTAGACTACTAATGAACATACTTTTAGAAGAGAAAACGTTGCTCATTGCTAAGGATATGAAGATTTCAGATTATGTTATGATCAGTCTGTATGACTCCATCACTATCCCATTTTCCTCCCCCAAGTTCCACATGTAAGGCACCCTCTGTTCTTTGTTGTGTTGATCTCAACTACTCAGATAGCTTCAATGATCACCTCTGCACAAATGACTCTCCAGTTTATACTTCCAACCCTGGTTTGCTTCCAGAGCCCTAGTCCCAAATCTCCAGCTATGTGCTAGTCATCTCAACCATATCTTGCCATCATCTTAAACTCATTATCTTTTCTTCCCAAGCCTGCTCCCCCTTCCTCAGCTCTTCAGGCTCAAAATCTTGGAATCAGCATGACTTCCTCTATCTCCTAAATAACAAGAACAATAATAATAGGTAGCATTTATATATGGAGAAGAAATGGCAAACCACTACAGTATCTTTGCCAAGAAAACCCCAAAAGGGATCAGGAAAAATCAAATACACAAACATGACTGAAATGACCAAACATCAATAGAAGCATTTATATAGTGGCTTTAAGATTTGCAAAGTGCTTTACATATATTATGTATTAATTCATTTATTATTTCATTAATTCATTTAATGAATTTGATATTATTAGTTTATTTTAATTTTAATTCATTTGATTAATTTGATACATATTAATTCATCTGATCTTCACAACTACCCTATGAGGCTTATTACCATTATCCCCATTTAATAGATCAGAAACTGAGGTTAAGTGGCTTGTCCAGGGTTACATATCTAATAAACATCTGCAGCAGGATCTTCCAGACTCGACAATAGCTCTGGGATCTGTCTCTTATTCTTTTCTCCCACTCAAAACCTAATTCAGGTCCTCATTGCCTCTTCCTCTGACTCATAACAGTTATTCCCTTTCTAATCTCTCCTCCACATTTCTTTCAGAATTTACTTTCTAAACACACAGGTCTGACCAGATCATTCCTTTGTTCAAAAACTTTTTTTTTCTGGGACTCCCTATTGCTTGATCAATAAAATACAGCCTCCTTACTCTGGCATTCAAGAATTTTGACAGTCTGACTCCAATTTGTCTTCTCAGTCTTTTAGTCTCTAATCTCCTTATACTCTACATTCAAACAAAACCCCTCTGGTTCTTTGCCCTTTCCTGGTCTTGTCCTATCATTTCTCACCCTTCTGTGAGAGCCTGTTTCATTCGATGTGACTGGAATGGACTTGTCCAGTATCTCCAGTTGTCAAAATTCTTCCCTTCCTTCAAAGTTCAGCTCAGCTCAGATACCATCTTTTCTATAAAAAGATCTATCAAAAAGATGATATAAAAAGGGATTTCCCACCCTTTTTTTCCCCAAAAAATCTTACTTTTGACCTCTCCTATGCACTTAGATTCATAGGATTTAGATGCTGAAAGGAGTTTAAAAATCAATTGG
This sequence comes from Notamacropus eugenii, assembly GCF_028372415.1. Taxonomy (NCBI): domain Eukaryota; kingdom Metazoa; phylum Chordata; class Mammalia; order Diprotodontia; family Macropodidae; genus Notamacropus; species Notamacropus eugenii. Next base: position 185,634,798 of record NC_092876.1, read on the forward strand.
TCTACCCCCTCTTTTTAATAGACAAGAAAACCGAGGCCCCAAAAGATTACATGACTCCTTTGGTCACACTGATAGCAAATAGTAGAACCAGGATTGTACCCTGCTTGTACCCCACATCCTCTGTTCTTTCCACTGCACTATCACATGAGCTTATCACACTATAACTTGTATTAGAGTTATTTATGTATTTGTCTTTCCCTGTACTACATTCTACTCTCCTTGAGGGCAGAGATGGTGTCTTGTTGCATTACTGTATCCCCACCTATTGCCCAGAGCAGACACTTAATGAATGTTTGTCGTTCTCTCATAGACTTGTATTGCAGTCATTCCCCACAGGATTCAGCTCCCTCTGAGGCCCTTTATCCTCCTTTCCATGAAGTAAATGGGAGAGACAGAGTAAAGCGGTGTAGTGTGCATCTATACTGAGACAACCAAAAAAGGTCCAGAATTGGTTTCTTTTCAGAAGGAACTGCTTTCCTAGAAGGTTTTTAAAAGAGGAAACATGATCCTCTCCCCACAAATGTTTCCAGATATTCCTTCAAATTTTAAGTATTCCTTCTGAACAATGGCAATAATTTTTACAAATTGATTCAGCAAAAAAATCCCTGCAAAAAATTGAAGCTTATACCAGAACAGTCATTTAGTTGGCAAGCTTCTATTAAACCCTTAAAGTTTGCCAGATGTTGGGTTAAGGGCTGGGAAATCAAGGAAAAGTAAAGCCCCTGCCCTCAAGGAGGTTACGTTACATATAATGGGTGAAACAACATGTAAATAGATATATACAAGATATATACTGAGTCAATAGAGAGGAGGAAGTACTAGCAGCTGGGGGTATTGGGACAGAACTCTTTCAAATGAGATTTGAGCTAAGTCTTGAAGGAAGCCAACAAACTAAACCCCAGATCTAAACAAGGCTTTCTGAGCATCGACTTAATGTGGTTTGATGACACCCTTTGGGATAACAAGACCTCCTCTTAGAACTGAAATGGAAGCAGGGAATTTCTCTACCATTTGTCATCCATTTTAGTTTGCTTTCTTCTCTCTTGCTTTCTGGAGACTTTGAAGGCTTACTCTTGGATTAGTCCTCTTCTTTTCTCACCCATTTTATGTCTTTGAAGTTCTTCAGTTCTGTTGTATATCAGAGAGTTTCCCATCCTGCTTTTTGATATGATATTGCAATGGCTGAGAGAAACAAACAGCTACTCCTCCAGGGACAGATTCTACTACGGGAGTGGGATATTTTATAAAATATGTTTCGTTCAGTTGCATAGCTGGGTGAGAGTCAGGAAGACTACTCTTTGTGAGTTCAAATCTAGCCTCAGACACTTTCTAGCCCTGTGACCTTGGACAAGTCACTTAACTCTGTTTACCTCAGTTTTCTCATATTTAAAATGAGCTGAAGAAGGAAATGGCAAATTATTCCAGTATCTTAACCGGGGAAACCCAAAATGAAGTCATGAAGAGTCAGACATGACTGAAAAGTAACTGAACAATGCTGTACAAAATGTGGAGATTTAAAGTCTTTGGACTTATGCAAATTTCCCATGATTAAGAATGAGCAGGGGCAGCTAGTGGTGCAGTGGATAAAGCACCAGACCCTGGAGTCAGGAGGACCTGAGTTCAAATCTGGCCTCAGACACTTACTAGCTGAGTGATCCTGGGCAAGTCACATAACACTGATTGACTCAAAACAAAAAAGACCCCTCTTCCTGATTGTACTCTCAGTGTTAACATGTTCTAATGAAAACATATGCAGTTCAAGAGATGGCTCTACATTTCCAAAATGAAGGTGCAAGTATCCTTCAGGTATCAGTGTTCTGACTGCATTACCATGTAGGTGAACTTCCTGTATCACTTCCATTATCTCTTCTCTTGACTCTTGTTCTGAGAATAAATCAAAGTAAAATGGTCTTTCCTGACTAATCCTAAAACTCCAAGAGTCTTTGGATGCTCTATAGGTATAAGAAATATGAAAAGTTGGTAGAAGAGACTACTCCCTCAGAGAATAATCCAGTAAATCCACATTGGCCTATTGTAAGGGAGAGGAATCTGAATTTCATATGTTTTACAGGAGGGAAAGAACAGCAGTGGTCTGAGCTTTTACATTGTTTGTCCAGTGTCCTAACATTTAGGTTGTCTACTCATCTTCCATTAGAGAAAGGAAAGGAATTAACATTTATTAACTCTCTCTATCTGCCAGGCATTATACTAAAGACTTTTCACATATCTTACTTGGGCAAGTCTTTCCAGTCTGACTATCATAGAAAGGATCAACTAATGCTTGTTCTACACTGTTCTACACTGTGCTGAGTGTCTTGCCTTGAAAAATCTTACAAACTCATACTGTCCTTTATATTAGTGGCATCAAACTCAAATAGAATTGAGGGACACCAAACCATACAAAAGGCTCCTCATGAGGTACATATTGACAGTTTTAAATGTAATATTATCTAGGTTTTCCTGTATTTTTATTTATTTTGTTAAATATTTCCCAATTACTTTTTAATCTGGTTTGGGAGTGTTGTGGGCTGGGCCACATGTTTAAAACCTCTGTTCTCTTTCATAGATTATGGTGAAATTTTCTAGCATCTCTGCCTTCACCTAGATTGTAAGCAGGATTTACCAGCAAGCTTCTAACCTCCTGCTGGCTACAGTCAACACCTTAAGTTATAGAATCATCAACATCTTACAAAAATTGGTGGTAGGGCCTTGCTTGTCTTATATACACTGGGTTGATTTCCTTCAGGAAAGCAGATGGCCATTACTGGGATTTGATCGATTTGAGGGGGTAGGAGAAAGGAACTACCACTGGAATTATTAAAGCTTAAAAGGCCCCACCTATTGGGATCTAGTTCTCCAGAGGTTTTTGTGGAATTCCTATTGCTGTGCAGGTATGCTTTCCTGCCCAAGTAAGGATGCTGCCAAAGAGGTGGAAAGGGGCAGCATTTAATTGGATTTTAATTAAGAGTTGTAAGTTTTTAAATCTTACCGCCAAAAAAGTTTTGGGGGATTTTTTTTTTGTTTTGTCATTGTATTTTATGATCCACAAATTCTTCAAGGCTTTCTAATTCTAAGCCTGAATCACTGGACTATCCTGAGTTAGACCTGGCCCGAAATAAAATATAAAAAGGGGCTACCAAAAGCACACTCTGTTCTAGAATCATTGTTCACTTCAGACACTTGTGACCAGGAAAGATAAAGGAGCCTAGGGTCAGATGAATAAAGGTTAAATTTAAATATCACCTTCTATATGAAACCTTTTCTGATATTCTCAACTTCTGGTGCCGTCTTTCCTCTTCCAAATTATTTTGTATCTATTTTATATATATGTTTACATATGCACGTCATCTTCCCTGACTACACTCAAAATTTCTTGAAGTCAGAGACTCACATTTTTATTCCCATTGCCTTATGTGCCTGGTACACAGTAGGCATTTAATAAATGCTTATTGATTGATTGATTGTTGAGAAGAGTATATGTAATTGGATAGCTAGTTACAGATTCTATTTTTCTCCTTTGCCTTGTGTCATATATATTGCGTCTCTTGTGGTTTGTTTTCTTATGTATTGGTGAATCATGTTTTCTGTCTGCTAAATAAGGTAAGCCTTGTACCCTTCGCCAGGTAGAGGTAGAGAATCTAATGGCTGGGGAAGTACAGGGAGAGAAGTAGATCTAACTAGAGAATCAATATTCTCCTGGTAGATGGACTTCTGTTTACTACCGTCCGGATTAGAGTGTAGCTAGAACATGATAAATGCTGGTTAGAAGCATCCGAGCAGACTGCATTGTTCTATTGCTAAAGGAAGTGAGAAGATTTAAATATACAAAGCCTCACTCAGGAACCCCAGAAGCTGAGCCCTCAATGTCCTGAACAAGCAGAGCAAACAGGCAGTTTGCCATAGCAATTAGCTATCAAAAGATATCACCCAAACCATTTTACCATTTGGGGTGTAGGGTGAATTCGAAGAAAATTAGTACCTCTGGTAAGAGGGCTGCTTTTCACCTTTGGTGTCCACTTGTTCCATCTAACTTTCACCTGAGGCTCCAAGAAGCTGTACCACGCACAGTAATCATGCCGTGTTAAACCATTTCAGCAAAGGGGCTAAACCTGGTTGAGGGTAACTGAGGGGCCTCAAACTCCTTGGTGAGTTGGGGGAGGGTGTCTACCCCATGCATGTAAAGACTTCCCCTGGTGGAATGGGCAGGTGAGAACAATTTGCTCCAATGGCCATGAAGACAGCTGAAGCAGGTGCTCTGGAGCACTTAGAACTTGGTTAGACATCAAAGATGCCAAGGTCATCCACTGCATCACGAGCAATCATCTTAATTCTGTCCTGCCACTTGATGACTCTGGAGAACAGAGTGAGGGTGATAACTTCATATAACTCTGTCTCACTTAAATCCTATTTACATACAAATCAAAAGATATCACCCATACCATTTTAGCTGTAAGGGTTAGCTAAGAGAGTTATTAAAAATAAAAATAAAAAAGGTCAATGAATCTCACTTCAAGCATGTAAAGAAGGCAAGAATTGTTCATTGACCTATAGAGAATTTACTAAGAGTTTTTGGTAGAGCTCTTTCATGGTGGTGAAAAATTGGACATTGAGAGGGTACCCATCAACTGAGGAATGGTTGAACAAGTTGTCGTATATGATTGCAATGGAATACTATTGTGCTATAAGAAATGACAAACAGGATAATTTCAGAAAAACCTGGAAAGACTTACATGACTGATGCAAAGCACAGTGAGCAGAACCAGGAAAACACTGTACACAGTAACAGCAATATTGTATGATGATCAACTGTAAATGATTTAGCTATACTCAGCAATACAATGAATCCAAGCAAGACAGTTCCAAAGTACTTATGATGAAAAATGCTCTTCACCTCCAGAGAAAGAAGGAATCTTAATGTAGATTGAAGCATACTCTTTTTTTTTTACTTTATTATTCTTGGTTGGGTTTGGGGTTTCTTAGTCCGTGTTTTCTTTTGCAACACAGTTAATATAAAAATGTTTTGCATGACCTCACAATACAATCTACATAAAATTGCTTGTCTTCTCAAGAATGGGGAAGAGGAAAGAGTGAAAGAGAGAATATGAAACTCAAAAATTTTTTTAAAACAGTGGTTAAAAAAAAAAGAGTTACTGCTAGTACCAAATAACACCTAAATTTGCCTCTCTGTGTTTGATAGATTGGTAGAACTAGTGTCAGAAAGACTTGAATTCAAATCCTGCCTCAGACATTTTATTAGCCTCCTGTTTAACCTCCTTCAGTTTCTTTAACTATAAAATATAGATGATAATAGCACTTACCATATAAGGTTGTTGTGAGGATTCAATGGAATAATATTTGTACAGTGCTTTGTCAACCTCAAAGCACTTCATAAATGCTAGCAATTATTTTTTCTATGCTAAGCATCTTAAAGAAGAAAGGACTAGAGCTATGCCTCTCTCTACACCCCAGATTGTTAGGAAGAATGAAGTGTTCCTTGAAAGACTGGAAGAATTGCATCAAGAAGCAAACAAAAAAAGAAAAAGGAAATGAAGAGACAAGGGGAATCCTGACCCATATCAAGAGGTTGTAAGATGGAAAACCATGTCGGAGAAGAAAGGGAAGAAGGAGCACTGAACAGCTGGAGATAATAAGTAAAGCTGTTGTCTGTCCTTCATTCTCAAAAAGCACCATGACATCAGGGAAATATGCCATGACATGCAAGTAAATTGGATTTAAGTAAGGGAGGGCTGTGCAAACTCACCAGCCTCATTCTCTCCTCTAGAACCATCTGGGTCCAGTGGCAAGATATAGATCAGGACAACCAAAGATGCCCCCTAATATGTAAAGTATTCTTCTCCTTGGGGGACGCTGGACCAGCTGAGGAGGAAGCAACTTCTTGTGCCCTAAAAATGATGATGTGGATCCATAGATGTCATAAGCTGAGAGGTCTTCCAGTAATGGTTAGAGTAGCAGTGGTTCACTCCTTACTGAAAGGTATCAAGGCAATGTCTCAACAGTCTGATATAAACAACAGAGAAATTTGCTATGTGTCTGGGATGTGATGGAGAGTCCTAGCTAAGGGAGGGGCTGCAAATAAATCACCTATAAGGTCTCTTTTAGTTTTAGATCTTTGATTCTAATGTTTCTAAGATGTGGACCACTACTTCCTACGTCTGGTATTTCATGTGAACCAATGATACTGGTAGAACCTAGAAAGCATTGCTAAGAATAGTGAAGTCCTAAGCAAAAAACAAAACAAAACCAGAAGACTTGTAGAGTCCAGGTGTTGTTTCCATCACTACAGCCAAGTGAAAGTAGAAGAGAAAAACAAAAATGAGAAGAGACCAGATGCCCAAAAAGAATGATAGCCTGGAACGATATTTGAATTCCTAGACCATTGCTTAAAATATAGGAATGAAGGATTCTTGGCTAGGGTACTTAGCAATGACTTGTAAAAACAAGAACAACAAAATAAATTTAGCTGAAGTCTAAGTTTAAACCAAAAAGGGGGGGGGGCAGGGAGGGAGAAAACTTACATACATCTGTCAAGCCTAGTAGCTTAGTTTCAGGTGTGCAACATAACAGAAGAGTAGACCAATAATTCACAAGGTACAATATCCAAGAAGTCAGTCAATAATAAAAACTTATGGCTTCCATGTAATGTCCCAGTACAAATGCACAAAGCATAGATAACAAACAGGGAGAACTAGAGGAGACTGATGAACTCATAGGTATTACTGAAACCTGATGGGATGGTAACCTAACCAGCATGAGACTCTGCAGAGTATGTCTTATGGGAAAGCAACAGAAGAAACCAAATGAACAATGACATAGTACTGAAGTGTAAGAACGTGAGAAGAATCCAGGAACATGTGGATGGAAAGAACTTAGGTAACGGAGGAGAAACACAAACAATATATCATTGGAATATACCTAGAGAAGGGTGACTGGAGTAATGAAGGACCAGGATGATCTAAGAATCTATTGGAAAAACTGGAGATGACTGGTCTTCAGAAATTTGAAGAAATATCATGAGGCAGGTAGGTGGTACAGTGCACTGGGTTCAAATCTAGTGTTTAAGACATTTATTTACCGGCGTGACCTTGGCCAAGTTATTTAACTTCTCTCAACCTCAGTTTCCTCTTCTGTAAAATGGAGTTAACGATAGCATCTACCTCACAGCTTCTTGTGAGAATCAAATGAGATAATACATATATAACACTTAGTAAACATAAAAGGGATACATTTTTGTTGGGCTTCAGTCATGTCTGACTCTTCAGGATCCCATCTGGCATTTTCTTGGCAGAGATTCTGGACTGGTTTGCCATTTTCTTATCCAGGTCATTTTGCAGATGACGAAACAGGCAGAGTTAAGTGACTTGCCCAGGGTCACACAGCTAGTAAGTATCTGAGGCCAGACTTGAACTGGGGAAGATGAGTCTTCCTGACATCAGGCCAAGCACTTTATCCACTGTGCCATCTAACTGCCCAAAGTTCTGTATAAGTGCTAGCTATAATTATTAAATAGAAGGGGGATTACACTTGTTCTGTGTGACCCCAAAGAACAGAATTAGAAGCAATTTGAGGAAGTTCTAGAGAGGCAAGTTTAGACTTTCTATAAAGAAATCTCCCTAATAAAAAAGAGGAAGCTGATTCCACATTAACAAAAGTCTTCAAATAAAAACTGGTTGTTTTCTAGAGACCCTGAAAAACAAATTCTTGATCAGCTATGAGGGGAACTAGGTGGTCCCTGAGGCCCTTCTAGGGCTTACATTCTGTAGTGAAGCCCTCCTGTGAATCCTGATCTCTAACACTGCTCCTCCAGTAGCATAGTGTGATAAAAAGCACAATGTGCTTGAAGTCAAAAGACCTGGATTCATGTCCTGACTCTGATACTTAACTCTGGGATCTTGGGCAAGTGCTTCAGTCTCTTTGACATTAAAATTCGTCACTTGTAAAATGTGGGGAATGATATCTGTGCTATTTTTTTCCTAGGGTTGTTGTCAAAGATCACTTTAGAAAATGAGAAGTACCTTATAAATGTGTGTTGTTACTGTTATTAATACTGACTCTCTCACTTCCTGGACACTTAAGCTATGTGGGTCTGGAGCCCACATAGTTGGCACATATCTGTTTTTCAAAGACTTAGTTGACCTCTCTGGCCATGGTTCTTTTCCTCCCTAGAAATCTTAATGTATCTTAATGGAGGTTGAGAGATGCTAAGTAAGTATCTAAGGCTAAATTGAACCTGACTCCACTGCTAGCCCCATACCAGCCACTTACCTGCCTCTCAGTAACTTTTTATTTTAGGCACTTTCTGCCTAATTAAATTCCCAGCCTTTACCTTACTGACCAGTCTTGTTCAATTGTCACACATGCCCTGACTTAGCAATCAAAGTTCTGCCCTTTCCAGAGGCATTTTGAATTGTCTTTCTAACAGAGTCGATAGGGGTTATCTCTGCTCTACCCATTCTTTGTTATCCATCCTACTTGCAACCCACAATATACATTGTCTTTTCAAATTTTTTAAATTATATTAATTTTTTTGAGTTCTTATTAATAACTTTTACTATTATATTAGCTTTATTTTCAAATCTTTTCCTCTCTGCTCCCCTCCCCTCCAAAGTCATCCATTGTAAAAAAGAAAAAAAATTTTTTTCAAAGAAAGAAAGAAGAAAAAGTAAAATTAGTTTGGTAAAATTAACCAGCCTATCAACCAAGTCAACTAGTATATGCAGGGTTCTGTTGGTCCCCAAGCTCTACAAAGAAGTGAAGAAGGAATACTTTTTTTTTCCATCTCCTCTTCAGGGTCAAACTTGATCATTATTGAACAGAATTCATTTTTCAGTTTCTTTTGTTGTTCTTTCCATTTATGCTATAGAAGTCATATGTGTACTACTTTCCTTACTTCTTTGCATCAAATCTTATGTTAAGTATTTCCATGCTTCTTTATATCCTTCATACTCTAATGCCATAGTAATACCTCATTACACTAGGCACCACAATTTGTTTAATCATTCCCCAATCAGTAGGAATGTCCCTTGTTTCCAGTTCTTTGTTTCTTACCATTTGGTAAGAAACTGTTATGAATATTTAAATATACATGGTACCACTATGTCATTGATTTACTTAGGGTATATGCCTAATAGTAGGATTTCCGGGTCAAAAGGTATGGACATTTTGGTCTTCTTTTTTTAAAGTATAATTCCAAATTGTTTTCCTGAAAGGTTGTACTAGTATATAGCTCCATCAGCAGGTATTAGAGCACCCTACATCATGCATTTTCAAAATGGCTAACTCTTGTTTCTGATCCATTTGTCCTAGGAAAATCCCAAATTGATGAAACCCAAGATCTTGGATCCATGGTAAGAAACCATAGTAACCAAAAGAATTAAACAGCCACACAGTGTATCCAGATTCTCCACAACTAAACTGTTATAGGAGCAGTACTTCCTAAGGTCCTGCCACATTAAATTAAGTAAGCTTTTCCTAAGGCCCTAAAACCTGGATGTGGTATTTCCAAAAAATGGATTGAATCCATCCTTAACACTTCTGGGCTCAAGAAACTAAAGATTCAAGCCACTGACACCAAAGTACAAAGGGACCAAGGCATATGAAGCTTCATCTTCTCCCTGAGATTTCTGACCAACATCCCATAAGCATGACCAACCCTGGGAAGCTGTACTAAATCAACTCTATAACTTTGATGAATAGCCTTTTCCTTTTATCATTAAATAATGATCTTTTTTTTTAGCTGCTGTGAGGTATTTGAGGACTAGCACCCCTGGTTTGAGCGGTTGCCAAACACTTTTAAGGGTTACTCATTCACTTTTAGTGTCTACCTCTCACCCAATTCTCAGCTGTGGCTCCAAGAAGCTGTAGTATGCACAGTGGCCACACTACCTAGGCAGATGGGCTAAACCAGGTTGAGAAGAACTAAAGGACCTCAAATCTGTCAGTCAGTTAGGGGGATGTCTACCCCAAGTGTGTGGAGACTTCTCCTGGTAGAATGGGAAAATGAGAACATTTTGTTCCAGCAGCCAAGAAGGCAGCTGAAGTAGGTACCATGGAGCCTTTAGGGCTTGTTCAATCATGAAAGACACCAAGATCACCCACTGCATCACCAGTCATCTCTAGTCATCTGGCCTTTGGTCTTGCCATTGGACTTCAGTGTCTCAGAAAGAGAGATGAGGCTGACAACTTTGTGCAACTCTGCCTCACTTAAATCCCACTGACAAGTCAAGACATTACCCACAATGTCATTAGTCCTCCGAATCAATGGACAAACAACAAATGTTCCATGAATGTCCCATTTAATTTTATTCTCAAATCTGAAGTACTAGCCTGACCTAAGACAGACCTGGCCTGTTAAAGCAACAAGGGAAGATGAAAGTATGGTTTGAATGCCAGGACCATAAAAGTATGTTATCTCAGTCAGAAACTTTTTATGAGGCAAACTCTAATCCCCTGATGATCTTGTTTTTCCCTTAATAATGTTACCTGACCTTTTCTGTGCTACTTTTCCTTTATGTCAGCTGGATCATACCTGGGCTCTAACCTGAGGGTGGCCAGAGTCAAACAAACAGAGCAGGCTGAGACAGAAAAGTCAGGACACAAACAGAAGTTTAATTAATTTCAGAGTGAGGAAAATAACAGATGTGTAAGGAAGAACTGCCCCCCTCCTAAGAAGGAGGACTTAAGACTGCTAAGACTGGGGTCACTTATATACATGAAAGGGATGGGCCCCCAACACAGTCATTCTTAGATCTTGAAATAATTCCTGTGGTTGCCATTTCTTGGGACAATGCAGGCATTCTTGGATCCCATGGGAACAGTCATTGTCTCAAGTCTTAAGGGTCATGGCTACCCAACCAGGTACAAAACCAGAGCTCTGTGACAGGAATGGGAGTACAGTACCTGTCAGTGACAAGGAACAGGGATTGTGAACATGTGATGGATGGTCCTGGGAAACGGGGAGCTAAATCCCTAGTGAACACCTACCTGGTACTGGTCCAAGCAATACAATTTGCTGGAGGGTGAGATCATCCTGAGTGCAAAAGATTATTGTTATGCCAAGCTCAGGGCACAGCTTGCTTGCTAGGCCTTAGCTCTGGAAAACAGAGTATCTCCAAAATATTTTGACACCTATGCTACTACAGTCTTAATTTCTTGACTCTTATCTAGCCTTCTCTACGTGTTTAGCCCTCTAAATAAACTTTTTGACTTGATCAAAACATTTTAGCTATCCTTTGTGATCACATCTTTTTAACCACACTTAATCCCTAGACCTTTCTCAAGTCCATTAATTACTCTTAATCATCACAAAAAATAGTCTAATTATCCATGTTTTTGTTGAACAAATGTAATACTTCCTTTCCACATTTTCCCTCTCCCCCAAGATGGTAAATTCTCATCACCTTCAGTATCTCAATCAGCCCAGTCAAGACAAACCTCTGAATATCTCTATTGTCACAGAGAAATCAGTGAGATTCTAGTAGGAAATTTCACTTTCCCACAGATTCTGTAAATAAAATGTGCTTTTCCTGAACCAGACCCTAGCATACTGGCCAGAAACAGTATGTACACTCATAACACTAGGCAAAAAACAACCTGACATCAGCTTGGCAGGGACAAAAGTACCCAGGAAGGCACTGCTGAAGCTATGTCCACTTCAGAAACCCAGTCTTTTCTAGAGGAAACTCATCAAACAGACTGAGGAGAGGCTGAAATCTCATCACCACACTGACTGACTCAGTTCTCAATGCTAAACACCTTGTCAATTTCTTCAGTTGCCCCTCCTCTCTGATTGGAGGACTGGAGGTAGAGAAGTAAACTCCCAAAGTCCTTGTTTTATTTATTTATTTTTTTTTATGGAGACCTCAGAACTTTCCAGGTAACTGTCCATTCTCCTTCAGTGGAACATCATGCCCCCTGACACTGGGTACTTCCTGGTTTACGTGCATACACTTTTCGTCTTCTTTTTGTATGTTGTCCTTCCCCATTGGATTGTAAGCTTCTTGAAGGCAAGGATTCTCTCTCTTTTTATTTGTATCCCCAATGCTTAGCCCAGTGCTTGGCACATAGTAGGCACTTAATAAATGTTTATTGAATTGAATTGAATTGAAATGACAGACTGAATCAAGATCACAAGTAAATTGTGTAAGCTCCTTACTGAGTCTTAAAACTATATGATTCCTTGGTATAATGGAGAAGATGCTGAACTTAAAGTCAGGAAAACCTGGGTTCAAATCCTGATTCTGCTGTTTGTTGCCTGTGTAACCTTGGGCAGTTTACTTAACCTTCCCAGGCCTCCATTTCCTTGTCTATAAAAGGAGGGAGATAGACTATATGACCATTGAGGTCCTTTAAAGTTTTAGAAGTATGAGCCAATGAAATCTATTTCTGACACTTACTAGTTATGAGACCATGGGCAGTTCTCTGAACTTCAATTGTCTCATCTATAAAATACTGATAGATAATAAATTTCATTAATATAGGAAACTCTCAAATGAGGAAACTCTCTTTACCAGTGTAGGTTGGCACATTCCCTATAATTTACAATCCTAGAAAACTGCCTAGAGCACTCAGAGGTTAAGTGACTTGACTAGAGTCACACAATCAGTACATGTCAGAAGGAATATGTACCTAGGTCTTCCTGGCTGTGAGGCCAGCTCTTTTATCTATAAAATGGGAAGAGTGATTTTTATGGAACCTGCCTCAAAGGGTTGTGGTGAAGCTCAAATGAGATAATATATGCGAAGTACTTAGCAAACCTTAAAGTTCCATATAAATGTCAGCTATCTGTGTTATATCTTGAGGTGAGGCTTTGCAAGCCTATTTGCAAATCACATACTTCTCTACTTAATCAGTCATTGGCTTCCTAGTGGTACTTCCAAATGGATGAAGTTTTAGAAAGTAGGATCAGGTGATTTGGCTGAAAAGCGGAAGTGGGGGGTTGGGGAGGGAGGGAGATTGTTTGAAGCAGTGGTCTCAAACTCAAATAGAAATAGAAGCCAATAAACCAAATGTTAAGTATCCCTGTGGGATGCATATTAACTTTAAAAACCACACATCATCATTATGGTCTATAGAATTTTTATTAATTTTGTTACACATTTCCCATTATACTTTAATCTGGTTCGAGCCACATGTGGGAGAAGAACCACTTGACACCTCTGGGTTAGGGGCTCAATTAAAGTCAGAGAACTCTCAGCTGATAGATAAGAGAATCACCACCTTAGCAGCCTCAGAACCTGCAGACAGTACCAGGTGGCTGTAAACAGCTATAAGTTGTATCTATTCAAACATAATCCTGAAGGATCTGTCAAGTCCTCATCCTTGCCTTGATCTTGAAGAAGGTCTATGAGGCTTTGTTTTCTTTTGTTTGTTTTGTAAGGAGACATGAATAAAATGATCCTTCCCGTCACTGCCTGTGATTTAGACTTGATTTCCTGTACACCTCTCACCTTGGAATCCCTCTTCATATCTGCTCTTCAAAGGAGGCTTGTTTCATCTCAGAGAAGCTATTAGGTTAATTGCTTGCTCCCCACATGAAAACCAGCTCCAAAAAACATGAATAAAGGACAAGGGACTCAAGTGAGTAACAGAAGACAATACTGGAACTGATGTCTGACAAAACTGTAATGACACCTCTGATAACAGACTGGCTCAGTAAGCATCTACTTCCCAAAACCACAAATTACCCAACCTGGTGGGGAGGATGGGCAAAGCAGAAATAATCACTACCTCCAAAACAATTTCACACTAGAATAAACAGAGAAGAGATAAAATAATAAATGTATTTAGTAGTCCGGTTCATAGCCTGGGCCTTGATTTATTTTTTTAAAAATAAAAGTCAATTAATTTCAGCAATGACTGAAAATTCATTCACTTTAACAAAAACAACCTGAGGTCACAGGGAGAACTAAATATCTGATGGGAGACATCCTGAGATGATAAATACATCATGTCATGCCTTAGTTCACCCAGCAGGCTTCCAAAGGATAGATACCAACCAACTTGGTTACATCTGAGTGAGCAAAGGAAAAAGGAAGCACAGAGGACAATATCAGAAGTGGGAAAGAGAGATCAGACACTTGGGGTGATCATAAAATAAAGAAGCAAAACATATAAACATACATTTATTTTTCCATAAAAGTGCCCAGTCTCTCTGTGGGATGGTTAAGCTTCTATCTGAGCATTCTGCACAGTGTTTTGAAAAGGCATCTGGCTTTCAGCAAAGAATAAAACTAAGTAGCAGGAAAAAGTATTTTGTTTGTTTATTTGTTGTGGTTGGGTTGAGGTTTTTTTGCAAGATAAAATGGGTTTCTTTTCCCCCAACTCTACCAAATAAATTGACTTTCTGTATTGATCAGAAAATACAATATTAAAGAAAAGTTTATAAGGAAAATTCTCCCTTTGTCCTAAGGGATAGGAGCACAAGTCCTTTTCCATCTTTATAATTGAAGGGAAATGTTATAGGTTTTGATCCTTTGACTTTTGAACCTTGGAATTTAAGCTACATTGGTGGATTTGATTCCTGGGCCTGTTGGCATCACATTAGCATTAGAGCAGTTGACTGAGGGAGGCTATGGAATCACCTCTTCTGCAATGGAAGTCTTTGGGGTCTAAATGTCCTGCCTAGAGACAGGAGAATGAACTCAAAAACCTCTCAAGATTTCCCAATAGACTAAGATCCTGGACTTCTGATACCAAAAAGCTTAAAACTTCTTATCTATATTTGATTGTCCATGGATCTGAAAGAAGCCATTTATCTATCTAAATTAAGACTGTCTTAGAAAAGAAAATTATTATTTTTTTTAAATGAAGACTATTAGAAGTATACTCAGAATAGAGGTTGGCAACCTCTGGAACACATCAAAGATGGAGAGCAATAATTTTGAGAGGTTCTGACACCACTGCTCTTATTAATGGCAAGAAAAACGTTCTAATAAAGGAGTGCTTAAATTTTATGTGTGTCATGGACCCCTTTGGCAGCCTAGTGAAGACTATAGACCCTTTCTCAGAATATATAAATCAAAATACATAAAAAAGAAAAGGAATAATATTTAAATATTGTTATCAAAATAACAAATACACAGGCCCCAGGTCAAGAACTTCTGTTGCAAATATCCTGTCTAGATTTACTTATCCCACAAAGATATGTTTCATGGACAAAAAATATATATTATTTAAATTATTTTATTCATTGCCAAGAAGCTAAGTGGAACAATGGGTAGAGTGCCAGGCCTGGAGTCAGGAAGACCTAAATCCAAATCTGACCTCATATACTTACTAACTGTATGACCCAAGGCAAGTCACTTAAGTCTGCTTGCCTCAGTTTCCTCATCTGTAAAAGTCAGCCAGAGAAGGAAATAACAAACCCCTACAGTATCTTTGCTGAGAAAAATCCAAATGGGGTCACAAAAAGTTGAACGTGACTGAAATAAATGAACAATATTCTTTGCTAGAAAAGGTTCACCTTTTCCATCTTCTCCTTTCAATCCATTCTCTAAAACAAGTTTTTCATAAATGAGAGAAATGATTATTAATAACCAATTATTATGGGATTCAAGGTTCTTAGAAAGAACCTTTTGCTTCCTCATTCAAAGCCCAGACCTTGTAAGTCAAGGCAGCCTTAGAAGGACAGGGTTGACAATGAGATTGGCCTAACCCTGGGAACTCCTCTATCTTGGGTGTTACCCCACCCAACTGGGAGAATTTATTTCTGATTAGAGTGTAAAAAGGATCTAATCCAGGTGAATTCCAGTCCTAAAAAGCACTGGGCTCATGATCTTGGAAACCCCATATTTTAACTTACATGGTCTGGATGCAGCATGGATTCTTTTGCCTTGATACCTAGAGGAACCTGAATCTCATGACCAAGTCAAGTTCTCAGTGGGAAGAGCTGAAGACTTTTGGCCCCCCTCCTCATTAACATATCCACCCCCTTATTAATTTTTCACCAAGCAGAGCTGATCTCCATCTATCCCGGCCACCCACTTTTCCAAGGGTATTTAAGCATGGCTATTGTCCATGATCTTTTGCCTTTGGTTAGAAAAGAAACCACTGACCATCAAATCATTATTTGTTAACCTAATTAATAAATGGATTATTAAGTACCTAGAAACTCCAAACTTCTCATTCTGATGGGATATCTGCTGGGGGAACCCCCTTGAAATCTCCTTGAATCTTTCTACTTAATCTGGCTTTTCAAACCTTGAATCTTTCTACTTAATCTGGTTTTTCAAGCCTTGAATCTTTCTACTTAATCTGGTTTTTCACATCCAAATCTGTTACCCTTAATTTAGTCTAGCCCCCCATTGTCTGTTACTTCAAGACTGCCTCCAGCTGTTTCCCACCCTTGATCACATCAAAATCCCACTCTCTTGGTTCTGATCTCTAGTCACCCCAGTCCCATCAACATCCTCCTTAGACTCCTCATCAAGACTCTCCCTAACTCACTCCTCCCATCACCTCAGAATGCTAGACCACCCCCTTGATCCCTCCCACAGTCTTTCTGTATATAAGTTCCTTGAAGGGGCTCAGATTCAATCTAGTTTGGATTCAACCTAGCTCAGATTTTATCTGATCTGCTTGTGAATACAAACATCACAGATAGTGAGACTTCATAAGAGTCAACCCAATACGGCAGATCTTAAATAAACTTTGTTTTCCTTTGGCTAATAAAAGGCTTGAAGCCACTTCATTCGAGCAGGACCCAGGGCGTTGGCATTTTGGTGTCCCAAGCACCCCAAATCTCAACAATTCCTCTCATAAATAATGGAACTAGGTGAGAAAAACAAGCCTAAAGTTTCTACTCTAAACCTCTTCATCCAATAATGAGGTGGATCAGGAAGCTAAGTAGGGATTCAGTTCAGGCATTTATTTACTGCCTCCTCTGTTTCCTGTTCAACATCACATTAGCAACAGGGATAAAAAGATATACGGGACACCAAGCCTGCTCTCAAGGAGCTAACAATCTAATGGCAAAAATGACAAATAATCATACTGCTGTGAAACAAATGATGGATTGAATGTTTATTAAGCATTTACTGTGTACTGGCACAGTGCTAAATCCTAGGAATACAAAGATAAAAGCAAAACAGTCTCTGTCCTGAGCAGGAGTTTACATTGCAATGAAGGAGAATGGAGAAGACGTAGTATGTGATCCTACAAATGCAAAGAGGAGGGTCATCAAAGTGCTAGGAAAAAATAAACTGAGAATCATTTGGTGGAGGCAGGGAAAAAAATCTCAGGACTTAATGGAGAAGGAGGCCCTTGAACAGAGCCCTTAGTATAGGAAGAGAAGTATTTCACCAGGCTGGGGAGCTAAGGAAATGCTTTCCAGGCCTGGAGCATTGCCGGCAGGAAAGCATGGAAGTAAACCTGCATGAGCTGGAGGAGAATGGCAAATAACTAGTGATCCAATTCAGTTAAAACCCAGAGCATGTGAAGAGAAAGCTTGCATGTGTGTGTATTTAAATGCCAGACTAAGGAGTTGGTATATATTCTTTAAGAGTCCTTCTAGATGTTCCAGTGTATTCCTGGCAAAAGCTCAGCATGATAAATGAATACTCAGATGCTATTCCTGAAAAATCACTGACTCTTCACTTAGGTAAAGCCCTGGGAATCATTCAAGTAACAGTGCCAAGGGAAGTGAGGCTACTTTATGTATGGCTAAAATTGACAAACCCAGCCAACATAGAGTGATTAGAGGCCAAAGTGCTGTCCTATCACATTTCCTAAAATATTACTATTAGATTATTATCTTTAGTCACTAACCAATCTGAGAATTTTCTTTTAAAATGCAAATGTGCCGGGATTGAGCAATCCATTAAGTCTTTATCATGAATTTATTTGATCTCTTCCCTAAGGACACTGCCCTAAGAGCAGGAACTAGAAACACATAAATTTTAATGTGAAAGAGGAGTAAGAGAATAGTCTAGATCTGTGGGAATGTTACCGGAAGAGCAATCCTGGAGCAAGCACCACAATGCAAGGACATGGACATCTGAGGGAGCAGTGGACCAGCACTAGAAGGGATGAATGCTGATAATAATGCGTTAAGAGTAGTAAAATAGTTTACATATATTATCTCATTAGTCTCATAACACCAAATGAAGCAAATCCTTCCTTTCTACCAATGAGGAAACTGACTTGCCCAGAGCCACACAACTACCAAGTCCCAATTCAAACACAAATCTTTCAGAATTCAAGTCTAGAATTTCATTCCCCATGCTACACTGCCTCTCCAAACAAAGAGAGAAAATGACATGAAGGGAGATGGAGGATGCTAAAAAGGGCTCCAATCTTTTACTCTTCCCTTGAATTACTATAATGTTGAGTCATGTCATTTTATTCGATTTTTATTTTCTTACTTTTGTCACTTCCCACAACAAACGTTTTGAGCTTCTCACTCCCCTTAAGCTCCCACCTCCTTAACACCCCTCATTCTCCACAGATGACCTGTGGAATCAAGATTCTAATTTTATTGTTTTGCTTTTAGAAGCTTGGCATTGCTTCCAAGGACTATGGCTAAATTAGCCCTTACTAGCATGAAGGACCAGGAGGATTCAATTTCACATGGAAAATTCTGTTTTCTTCAGGCAGAACAGTAGAATTGTTGGTCCAATTTGATGTCACCAATTATCCATTCCTAAACCTGGGCCACTTCTAGGAACAAGGAAGTGATACTCCCACTTTATTCTAGGAACTGAATGGAATGGAATGAGCATTTATTAAATACCATGGCATTGTGCTAAGTGCTTCACAATTACTGTCTTATTTGATCCTCATACCAACCCTGGGAAGTAGGTGCTATTCTTATCCTCATTTTACAAATGAGGAAATAGAGGTCATGACTCACTCAGGATAACATAGCTAGTTAGTGCCAGAGACTGGATTTGAATTCAGGTCTTCCTGATTCCAGGACTAGTTCTCTATCCACTGCACCACCTAGTTGTCAAACCTTGTATCATTTGATCCTCTAGTCTTGTCATGCCTCATCTGGTGAATTGTGTTTATTTAGGGTAGTATGGTTCAAAAAGGATGTTGATAAGCTGGAGAATGTCCAAAGAAGGACCACAAGATGGTGAAGAGCCTTCAGTTCATGACATATGAGGATGAGATAAAGGAACTGGATGTATTTAACCTGGGTATAAGAAGATTCAGGGGGTACATGATAGCTGTGCTAAACTATCTGAAAGGGATTCATATAGAAAGGGGGTTAGACTTATTCTTTTTGGCCCCAGAGGGTAGTACTAGGAATGTTAGATGAAAGTTGCAAAGAGGATATTTAGGCATGATGTCAGAACCAATTTCTTGGCAGTTAGAACTGTCCACAAGTGGTATTTCAGAGGTGGTGGAATTCTTTCTCTCTTGGAGTTCTTTAAGCAGAGGCTAGATGCCCATCTGCCTGGCATGTTTTAGTAGGGATTCCTTCCTATATTGACTGGACTAAAAAGCCACTGAAATCTCTCCCCAATCTCAAGTTCTATAATTCTTTCCATTTATTTCTGTTACTAAGGTTCTAAACTCATTTGCAATCATGGACTACTTTGGCAGGCTGATGGAACCTATGGATCCTTTCTTAGAATAATATTTTTAATTATGCAAAATAAAATATAAAGAATTATAAAGGATATGGTATCTCATTTGAACCATATAACAACCTCAAAAGAAATGCAGATGAGGAAACTGAAGCTAAAAGATATGAAATGACTTGCCCAAAGTCATACAGCTAGTATCTGAGGCAAGATTTGAACTCAGGTCTTCCTGAAGGCAGGTCCAATGCCCTACCCACACTGCCACCTAGAGACCTTAATAAATGTTCATGGGATTGAATTTGTATTGCAATGCTATAACTATATATATATATATATATATATAATAGGAATTCAGCAGCTCTAGGAACCACAATTAGAGATTCTGGGAGGAACCAGATGATGGACAAGATGATAATCAAATGATAACTTAAGACTTGGATCTGTTGATTTGGAGTCAGAGAACCTAGATTTGTATAGTCGAAAAAATACTAGATATGGAATACTACTTCTTAATACCAGTCTAGTGCCTTCACTTACCTGCTGGAAATTTCTACCTAAATGTCATCCCAAAACCATCTCGAACTTGACATGAGTGAGAAAGAACTCATAAAACTGTACATGCCTTTTAGCCCATTTATACCCCTAATATGCCAATACTATACCCCAAAAAAGATCAAAGAGAAAGAAAACAGCTCCATAAGTTACCAAAAAATATTTTTAGCATCTATTTTTGTAGTGGCAAAGAACTGGAAACTAAGGTGATACCCATCAATTGGCAAATGACAACCTAATCCTAAAGAATGAGTAGGTTAAACAAAAAAAAATTATAGAAACAATCAACAACTTCATTCAAGACAATGACAATAATGAGACAACCTACCAAATTTTATGGGATACTATAAAAGCAGTTCTTAGGAGAAGTTTTATATCTTTGAGTGTCTACATGAATAAAATAGAGAAAGAGAAGATCAATAAATTGGGCACGCAGCTGAAAAAACTAGAAGAAGAACAAATTGGAAATCCCCAAGTAAATACCGAATTAGATATACTGAAAACCAAAGGAGAGTTTAATAAAATTGAAATTAAGAAAACTATTGAACTAATGAATTAAGCTAGGAGTTGGTTTTATGAAAAAAACAATAAAATTGATAAATCTTTGGTCAATTTGATTTAAAAAAAGAAAGAAAAAAACCAAATTACCAGTATCAAAAATGAGAAGGGTGAATTCATCTCCAATGAGGAGGAAATTAAAACAATAATAAGAAATTACTTTGCCCAACTGTATGCTCATAAATTCAACAGTCTAAATGAGATGGATGAGTATTTTAAAAGATACAAATTGCCCAGATTAACAGAAGAGGAGGTTGAATACTTAAATAACCCCATCTCAGAAAAAGAAATTGAACAAACCATCAATGAACTCCCTAGGAAAAAATCTCCAGAGCCAGATGGATTCACAAGTGAATTCTATCAAACATTAAAAGAACAGTTAATTCCAATATTATGTAGACTATTTGGGAAAATTGGGGAAGAAGGAATCCTCCCAAATTCTTTTTATGACACAAATATGGTTTTGATATCTAAACCAGGAAGAGGCAAAACAGAGAAAGAAAATTATAGACCAATTCCTCTAATGAATATAGATGCAAAAATTTTAAATAAGATTTTAGCAAAAAGAATATAGCAACTAATCATGAGAATAATACATTACGATCAGATAGGATTTATACCAGGAATGCAGGGATGGTTCAATATTAGGAAAACTATTAACATTATTGATCATATCAACAACAAAACTACCAGAAACCACATGATTATCTCAATAGATGCAGAAAAAGCTTTTAACAAAATACAACATCCATTTGTATGGAAAACACTGGAGAACATAGGAATAAATGGAACTTTCCATAAAATAATAAGCAGGATCTACCTAAAACCTTCAGCAAGCATTATATGCAATGGGGATAAGCTAGATGCATTTCCAATAAGATCAGGGGTGAAACAAGGATGTTCATTATCACCACTATTATTCAATATGGTACTAGAAATGTTACCTGTAGCAATTAGACAAGATAATGAAATTGAAGGAATAAGAATAGGTAAAGAAGAAACTAAGTTATCACTCTTTGCAGATGATATGATGATATACTTAGAGAATCCCAGAGAGTCAAGAAAAAAACTACTTGAAATAATAAACAACTTTGGCAAAGTTGCAGGTTAGAAAATAAACCTACACAAATCTTCTGTATTTCTATATATTACTAACGAAGTCCAACAGCAAGAGATAGAAAGAGAAATTCCATTTAAAGCTATGATAGACACTATAAAATATTTGAGAGTCTACCTGCCAAAACAAATCTAGGGACTATATGAACACATACAAAACACTTTTCACACAAATAAAGTCAGATTTAAGTAAGTGGAAAAACAACGGTTGCTTGTGGGTGGGCTGAGACAATATAATAAAAATGACAATTCTATCTAAATTACTCATTCAGTGCCATACCAATCAAACTATCAGACAACTATTTTGTAGAGCTAGAAAAAAAATAATATCAATATTCATCTCTAAGAACAAAAGGACCAGAATATCAAGGGAACTAATGAAAAGAAATGCTAGGAAAGGTGGCCTACCTCTACCAGATCTTAAATTGTATTATAAAGCAACAATTATCAAAATTCTGACTAAGAAACAGAAGAGTAGACCAGTGGAATAAGTTGTCAACACAGGACACAGCTGTCAAAGAATATAGCAATCTACTGTTTGATAAACCCAAGGACCTCAGCTCCTGGGATAAGAACTCATTGTTTGACAAAAATTGCTGGGAAAACTGGATAACAGTATGTTGGAAACCAGGCATAGAAGAATGCCTGACACCGTACACAAGAGTAAAGTCCAAATGGGTACATGATCTAGGTATAAAGACTGATACTATAAAGAAATTAGTGGAGCAAGGAATAGTGTGTTTATCAGATTTATGGAGAAGGGACAAGTTTTTAACAAAACAAGAGATAGAAAAAATTATGAAGTGCAAATTGGATAATTTTTATTATATTAAATTGAAAAGGTTTTGCACAAACAAACCCAATGCAACCAAGATCAGGAGGGAAGCAGAAAACTGGGAAAGAATTTTTAGTAGTGTCTGGGATAAAGGTCTCATTTCTAAAATATATAGATAACTGAGTCAAATGTACAAGAACATAGTCATTCCCCAGTTGATAAATGGTCAAAGGATATGAACAGGCAGTTTTCAGAGGAAGAAAGCAAAAGTATCTATAGGCATATGAAAAAATGCTCTAAATCACTATTGATTAGAGATACACAAATCAAAACAACTCTGAGATACTACATCACACCTATCAGATTGGCTAACATGACA
Organism: Notamacropus eugenii; assembly: GCF_028372415.1. Classification (NCBI taxonomy): domain Eukaryota; kingdom Metazoa; phylum Chordata; class Mammalia; order Diprotodontia; family Macropodidae; genus Notamacropus; species Notamacropus eugenii. Next base: position 185,657,725 of record NC_092876.1, read on the forward strand.
AAACAGGATGATGACAAATGTTGGAGAAAATGTGGGAGAGTTGGAACGCTAATTCATTGTTGGTGGAATTATGAGCTGATTCAGCCATTCTGGAGAGCAATTTGGAACTATCCCCAAAGGGCTACAAAAATGTGTATCCCCTTTGACCAAGCAATACCGCTTCTAGGACTGTGTCCCAAAGAGATCATAAAAATGGGAAAGCGTCCCATATGTACAAAAATATTTATAGCAATACTTTTTGTGGTGGCCAAAACCTGGAAATCAAGAGGATGCCCATCAATTGGGGAATGGCTGAATAAATTGTGGTATATGAATGTAATGGAATGCTATTGTGCTATAAGAAATGATGTACAGGAAGACTTCAGAGAGGCCTGGAAAGACTTATATGAACTGATGTTGAGTGAAAGGAGCAGAACCAGGAGAACTTTATATACAGCAACAACCACAGTGTGCAAGGATTTTTTCTGGTAGACTTAGAACTTCATTGCAATGCAAGGACTTAAAATATTCCCAATGATCTCTTAAGGCAAAATGCCTTCCACACTCAGAGAAAGAACTATGGAATTCGATCACAGAATGTAGTAGGTCATTTTCTTTTGTATTACACATTGGTTTGTTTTATGATTTCTCCTATTCATTTTAATTCTTCTATGCAATATGACTAAGGTGAAAATGTATTTGATAGGAATGTATGCGTAAAACTTATATAAAATTGTATGCCAACTTGAGGAGGGAGGGGGAGGGAGGGGGGAAGGAGGGAGAAAATATCTAAGTTATATGGAAGTGATTGTAGAACATTAAAAACAAATAAAATTAAAAAAAAAAGAAAGTAGTCACCTTTAGCCAGGTACCATAGTGTATAGAGCTCTGGGCTTGTAATCAGGAAAACCTGGGTCAAATCCTGCCACAAATACTTACTAGTTGTGTCATTCTGGACAACCTCTGTTTGTCTCAGTGTCCTCAACTGTAAAGTCGGGATAAGAATAGCACCTACCATTTGTGAACTGATCCAACCATTCTGGAGAGGAATTTGGAAATACTTCCAAAGGGCTATAAAAATATGCATACCCTTTGACCCAACAATACCACTCCTAGGGCTGTATCCCAAAGAGGTCATAAAAATTGAAAAAAGACCCGCATGTACAAAAATATTTATAGCAGCTCTTTTTGTGGTGGCCAAGAACTGGAAACGGAGGGGATACTCATCAATTGGGGAATGACTGAACAAGTTGTGGCATATGAATGTAATGGCATACTATTATATGATGAACAGGCAGACTTCAGAAAAACCTTGAAAGACTTATGTAAACTGTTGCTGAGTGAAGGGAGTAGAGCCAGACAAAGGTTATACACAGTAACAGCCACAGTGTGCGACAGCTGTTTCTGATAGACTTAGCCCTTCACAGCAATGCAAGGACCTAAAACATTACCAAAGGACTTATGATGCAAAATGCCATCCATATCCAGAACACAGAATGAAGCCACTGTTTTCTCCTTTGTCATGTTTTGCTTTGTTTTGTTTTTCTCATGCTTTCTCCCATTCGTTTTAATTCTTCTGTGCAACATGACTAATGTGAAAATGTGTTTAATAGGAATGTTTGTGTAGGGCCCATATAAGATTGAGGAGGGAGTGGGAGAAAATTTGGAACTTATGGAATTTATGGAAGTGATAGCTGAAAACTGAAAACAAATAAATTAATAAATTTAGCAGGGGAAAAAGAATAGCACCTACCTTACACGGTTATTGTGAGAACCAAAAAGCACAGATAAAATGCTTTGCAAACCTTAAACACTATATAAATGCTAGCTACTTTTTTTTTTACTCCTCTCTCTTCCGTAGTGATAACAAGTCACCAAGGTCTACTGGATCTTCCTTCTCAATGTCTCTTTAATCAGTCTTTCTGTTTTCATTTCCACAGCTATCACCTAGATCCAAGATATATACAGATAATTGCATTAACCTCCAAACTGGTCTCTCTGACTCTATTTTATTTAGAAGTTGAAAGAGAAGGAGAAAGGAACAAATATTTATTAAGCACATGCCATGTGGCAAACACTGTAAGAATTTTACAATCCTCAAAACCCCTAATAGGTACTATTATTATCATTTTACAGTTGAGGAAATTGGGGCAAAGAGAGTTTAAATGACTTGCCCATGGTCATACAGCTACTAAGTAGCTGAGGTTAAATTTGAACCTCCTGACTTCTAACCACTGTTCCATCTGAAGGGAATTTTAGAAATCAAGCTAGTTCAGATTCCTCATTTCATAGATTGGGAAGTTAAGGTCAATGAGTTTCTCCTCTCCATACCCCAAACAATCAGGGACATTCCTGCCAGAATAAACATATATCGAAAGATCATAGGATCACATATTTAGAGTTAGAAAGGACCTTAGAGGTCATTTGGTTCAACCCCCTCCCTTTACAGGTGAGGAAACAGTTCAAAAGGAGTAGAACAACTCACCAAAATTTATATAAATAATAATCTGAAGAGTCAGAATTTGAACCCCGATTGTCTGAGTCCAACAAACTCTCTCAGTTAGGTGGTCACATGATTAGAAAGCTGAACTTTAAGTCAGAAAGACTCAAATCCAAACCTAGTGAACAAGCAACATCCTAATGCATTCCTTTGACCACAGAATCATAGAAATATGCAGTCAACAGAAGACTCCGAGGTCATCTCATCTTGTCTCCAGATATTCAGCTCATGCTCTTAAGAGGGTCCACACTCACCATCTTCCCTCCTTCCATCATCCAACTCAGAAAAGAACTCTCTAAATCAAATTCCTATAGCAGCCAAGTCAAAGACCGATTTGCCTTGCTATCAGAATGGGTTACGATAATAATGGCAGTAGCAGCAATATCATAACTAGACTTGTGTTCAGTATTCTTCGTAGTAGTTTTTCACATATTCTCACACAGTCATTTTAAGAACTAAGTAGAGGAGAGACCATTCTCTCCACTTGATAGATGAGGAAACTGAGACAAATAGAGAATGTGACTTGTCCGAGGTCATATAGCCACTTCCAAACAAAAGAAAGTCCTGCCCCCCTGGCTTTTTGTTGAACCCTAGTATGTTTTGTTGTCTACATCATGAGCCAGAGGCTTGATTTGGTTTATTCCTTGGAAATCAGAAATCCATTCTGGCTTGGAGTTAAGTTCCCAAGATATTTTGCCTGGCCTCGAATCTTGTGTCTGCTGAGCCAGCCACATACATGCTCCACCTTGATCTAGCACTATAAGTTACAGAGCCTGGATGAAGCCATTTATCATTTTAATGGGATCCTCAGATTCAGATATTAGAGGCTTCTAATTTATTGGTGCTTTAGGATAAAAGACCCAAGAAATCATTACTGCCTTGGATGGACAGGTTCCATGAAGCCTTTTAATGTCACACACAGAACCTTTGATAAATCATCTATCTGGTGAGATTCTTCTAGCCGCTGACCTCCTCCTTTCCTCTCTCATCTAGAAGTGGCCAATGACCCCTTGACACTTTCAGGGGCTCTCTGCCATCAATATCTTGTCATGAACTGGGCTAGAAGCCCCTGGGAATGAGGCCCAGTTTCCCTGGTTTATTGCTGTAGCAATCAGGACAGTTTTCTTTCTCCACTTGCCTTCCTTAGTTTATATTCTTCCTCTTGGCCCTGCATGTCCAGACTAATTCCTTACATCAGGATTATTTAGAACAGGAATTCTTAATGAGGGGTCCATAGATAGACTTTAGACAGTCCACGAACTTGGGTAGAAAAAAAATGACATCTTTATTTTCACTAACCTTTCACTGGAATTCCATGCTTCCTTCAATTATAAATTTAAGCAACAAAGCATCATTTTGAAAAGGGGTTAAAATAGGCTTTCCCAGACTGCCTAAGGGATACCTGGTAGACAAAAAAGGTTCAGAGCCCCTGATTTAGGCAAAAGAAACCCCGTGTAGCTGTGCCATGCTAAACCGCCAGGTCTTCCTTTCCCAAACCTCAGTTGTGAGCCCACCAACCATCTCATTGGGGGAGTCAGTACAGTGCAGTGAACACAAAGTCTTCTGACTCTTCAAACCTTACATTTTTATCTTCTCATGGTATCTTGGAAACAAATACATTTTATACAATTGCACATGTATAACTTATATTGGATTGTTTAAGTCTCAGGAAGGGCGGGGAGAGAGGGCAGGAGGGGTAGAATTAGGAACTCAGAACAAAAAAAAGGTTAAAAATGTTTTAACGTGAAACTGAGGGAAGATATCACATTGGAAAAACAAACCCCAAAAAGTTCCTCTTTTTTTCAAGATTGAATCTCCCCATCTCACCCAAACTGTAAGTACAGGGAGGGGCCAACTCATGGCCTGATCTCAGTGCTGATCAACATGAAAGCTTGGACCTGAGCCAATTCACTTCTGCCTTAAGCAACCTAGTAATCCCTTACCCCAAGAGCTCAGCATTTTAATGCCAAACTTAGTGCAGAAACCAGGTCACCTTAACCTACTGTAGCTCAGAACCTTTAAGCTTAAAAGAGCCACCAGCCTCAGTCTCTCCAGAAGCTGATATTACAGGTGTGCATACCAGCTTCATCTCATTCTTTCGGCATTCTTTAATCATTAATTTTCCATGCAACAAGGTTGGGGTCCATAAGGAAATGGAGGACCAGCCCTTGGATTAATCACAGATTTAAACTTGTAAGTGACCTTAGAGTTAATTTAATCTAACCCTGTCATTTTATAGGTGAAGAAACTAAGGCCAAGACAGATGAAGTATTTGGGTCAGGGTTACACAGAGAGCAAATGACAGATCCTGGGATGTGAACCTAAGTCTCCACCTCCAAATCTAGTTCTCTTTCCACCATACTCTGTTGCCTCCTGAGGTATAGGCTGTGGAAGCCTAGGCTAAACCTGGATACTGAATTCCTGAATAGATACAAAGGGAGAGAGAATGCCAGGCCTTGGCATGAGTAAAGGGTGTTCATAGGCTATAGGATCATAGATCTAGGGCTATAATGGAGATCAGAGTCCATTTAATCAAACGTTTATCATACAGGTGAGAAAAGTGAGGCCAAAGGAGACTGAATAACTTTTCCAAGGTCACTGAAGTAATAAGTAGCAGTCCCAAAGGGGAAATTCTTCTTTGGCGGTCTCATCAGCCGGGATGGATAGGAGAGGTTGAGGCCCTCCCAAAAATGCACTCCAGGGAAGTGTAACTGCAGCTTCTAATGGCACCATTGTCTATATAATCCATTTGGCAATGAATTGTGTGCTGCCTTGTGACATCATAATAACTCACTGTTTTATGGAAGCCTAGAGGTATACAAAGTACTCTCCTTACAACAACCTTGGTAGATATGATAATGGTTCCTACAGCTGGAAAGGGCCTGAAACACCATCTAGCCTAGCCCTCTTATTTTACAGAGGAGAAGCAAAGCAATCAGAAATAGGGCCTGGAATCAAACTCATTTTTTCTGACTCCAAATCCCAGTTCTCTTTTCATTATATCGACATAGACAAACCTGATTTCTTTCTTTCTTTCTTTCCTTCTTTCTTTCTTTCTTTCTTTCTTTCTTTCTTTCTTTCTTTCTTTCTTTCTTTCTTTCTTTCTTTCTTTCTTTCTTCCTTTCTTCCTTTCTTTCTTTCTTTTTCTTTCTTTCTTTCTTTCTTTCTTTCTTTCTATCTTTCTTTCTTTCTTTCTGTCTATCTATCTATCTATCTATCTATCTATCCATCTGTGTAGATATTTACCTCTCTATTTACCCATCCATTTATATATCCCATCTAGCCAGCTAGGTATTAGTCCTGTGTATGTGTGTGTGTGTGTGTGTGTGTGTGTGTGTGTGTGTGTGTGTGTGTATGTGTGTGTGCGCGCACATGTGTGTGTATACCTATATATAAGACCTGAGTTCAAATTCCATCTCAGATACTCACTAGCTATATGACCCTGGTGAAGTCTCTTAACTCCTTTCTGCCTCAGTTTCCTCAGCTATAAAATGGGAATGGCCCTTAACTTCCAGGGATTTTGTGAAGAAAAAAATGATATTTTTGTAACTATATTTATAAAGTATATTACAAATCATAAAGATTATCTTTAAAAGATATTTATAAAGCACCTCACAAATCTTAAAACACTACAGAAATCCTAGCATTATTTTTATTATTATATCAGGTTGTTTTTTATATTTAATACAAATATTTTATCCCCATTTTGAAAATGAGAAAACTGAAACCCAAATGACTTCTAGTCATCCCTGTGTTAGATGTAGGATTTAAACACAGAATTCCTGGCTCCAGGTTTAATACTATTTATATTCTGCAGCCTCCCTTCTATTGTTGCCTTGGAATTTTACTTCAATATTTTTATTTAATAATGACAGGCATTTATGTAGTGCTGGAATATTCTCAAAGCACTTTACCTGTTGCCTCATTTGTCCCTCACTACAGCCCTATAATGAAAGTTATTATTATTCCCATTTTATAAATGAGGAAACTGAGGCTGAGACAGATTGTCACTTGCCCAGGATCATACAACTAGTTAGTGTCTGAGGCAGAATCTGAACTCAGGTCTTTCTGACTTCAGGTCCAGTGTTCTATTCATTGTAGCACTTAATTGTCTAAGACATCTCAGTTGGATTATTGCTGGTATACGCCATAGGAACAGTACTTAGCAGTTCTGGAAACCACAATTACAAATAAATTATGTATAAGAGAAAGGTCATAAACAGTGAAAAAAAAGAAATAACTCATCTAGGATCTCTGGATTTGAAGTCAGAGAATTCTGAGTTTGTGTAGTACAAAGATCATGAGGTAAGTAGGTAGATATAGACAGGCAGACAGACATAGATACAGGGATAGATAGACAGATAGACAGACAGACAGACAGATAGAGAGACAGATAGATAGATGATAAAGAGATAGAGAGCTGATAGATAGATGATAGATAGATAGACAGACAATAGATGAATGACAGAAACAGACAAAGATACTGACAGATACAGATGGATAGATAAATACAGACAGATACATACATACAGCATTATTAAGTGCTTACTATGTGCCAGGAACTGTGCTAAGTACTGCGGATGCAAAAACAAGAAGCTCATACTCTAATGGAACAGGATAGTACATAAAGAGGAGGAGGGGAAATGGATTGGGTGGGGTTGGGGAGAACTGGCATGAGGCAAAGCAGCTGGTGTGTAGGTGGAGCAGTCTAGAGAATGTGACAAGAGGGAAGTGAGCAGCATAGCTAAGACTTCTGGTGATATGGCAGTTCAGGTTAGACTCACCAATTGTCTAGTCATTTCCAGGCGGTTATCTAGATGTGGAATTCTGCTCTTGTACACAAGTCCTGCACCTCCAGTTACCAGAAGGACAATTTCTACCTGTATATAAACATGGGCATCTCAAAATCAATACATCCAAACTATCAAAAATCATTTTTATAGAGCTAGAAAAAATATAACAAGATCTATCTGGAAGAATAAAAGGTCAAAAATATCTAAGAGAATCAAAGAAAAAATGTGAAGAAAGTTAACTCAGTCATGCCAAATCTCAAATTGTACTACAAAGCAAAAATAAAGCAATCTGGTACCAGCTAAGAAATAGAGTAGTGGATCAATGGAATAAATTAGATACACATTATACAAAAGAATGATCATAGTAATAAATTGTTTGATAAATGCAAAAACCACAGTTTTGGGGGCAAGAACTCAATATTTGAAAAAACTGTAGGGAAAACTGGAAAACAGTTTGGCAGACACTAGGTATAGAACAACATCTTATACTTTTTATCAAGATAAGGTCAAAAGTGATACATGACTTAGAAATAAAGTATAATATAAACAAATTGGGGAAACATAGAATAGTTTACTTGTCAAATCTATAGAGAAGGGAATAATTTATGACCAAGCAAGAGACAGAGAGCATTATAGGATGTAAAATGGATAATTTTGATTACATGAAATAAAAAAGGATTTGCACAAACAAAATCAGAGCAGCCAAGATTAAAAAGGAAAGCAGAAGACAGGGTGGGGAGGTGTAGAATTTTACACCAAGATTTTCTAATAAAGATCTCATTTCTCAAATATATAGAGAACTGAGTCAATTTCACTAAAAAAATACAAGTCATTCCTCAGTTGATAAATGGTCAAAGGATATGAACAGGTGGTTTTCAGATGAAAAAATCAAAGCTATTTATAATCATATGAAAAAATGCTCCAAATCAGAAATAGCAAAAGAAATGCAGATTAAAACAACTCTGAGATACTACCTATCAGATTGACTAACATGACAGAAAAGGAAAATGATCAATGTTGAAGGGGATGTGTAAAAATTGGGATACTAATGTATTAATGTAAGGTTGATGGAGTTGTGAAATGACCAAACTATTCTGGAAAATAATTTGGAATTATGCTCAAAAGGCTATAAAACAGTGCAAAGCCTTTGATCCAGAAATAGCACTACTAGGACTCTATCCTAAGAGATTTAAAAAGAAGAAGAAAAGAGCCTATATGTACAAAATATCTATAGCAGGTCTTTTTTGTGGTGGCAGAGATTTGGAAATTGAAGGGAATACCCATCAAATGGGGAATGGCTAAACGATCGTTTTATTATTTTGCTATAAGAAATGATGAGCCGGATGCTTTCAGAAAAACCTGGGAAGACAAATGAATTGATGCAAAGTGAAATAAGCAGAACCAGAAGAACACTGTACACACTAATAGCAATATTGTATAATGATCAGCTGTGAATGACTTTGCTGTTCTTAGCAATACAATGATCTAAGACATTTCTAAAATACTCATGATGAAAAATTCTATCCATCTCTAGAGAAAGAACTGATAAAATCTGAATGCAGATCTAAGAATATTTTTTTAACTTTATTTTCGTGGGTTTCTTGTCTGTTTTCTTTCACAATATGACTAATAGGGAACTATTTTGCATCAATATACATCTATAACCTATATCAAATTGTTTGCCTTCTCAATGAGAGGAAAGAGGAGAGAGGGAGGAAGAGAATTTGAAACTTAAAATAAAAAAATGTTAGAAAATTTACATGTAATTCAATAAAATAAATTTTAAAAAAATTAATACATCCAAAATAGAACTCATTACTCCCTCCCTTTCCCCAAACCACCCACCCAACTTCTCCTCTTCTAACTTCCCTACTTCTGACAAAGACACTACCATTCTTCTACTTACCCAGATTTACAAATTAGAAGTCATTGTCAACTCTTCAACTTTCCAAATTGTTTTCCAGAACAACTGGACCAATTCACAGCTTTACAAATAATGTACTAATACATATGTGTTTCTACAACCTCTCCACTATCGACTATTCCCATATTCTGTTGCTTTTGCCAATTTACTGGGTGTGAAATAAAACTTCTGTACTGTTTTAATTTTATTTTCATTTCTCTTATTATTAGTGTTTATAGTCATATTTCATATGATAGTTTAGAGTTTGCAATTCTTTTAAGAATTTTTGACATCCTTTAACTATTTTTGAAGAATGATTCTTGGTCTTACATTTGTTTTAGATAAATTTTGGGTATCAGAGCCTTAGTGATATTTTATGCTAAATAATTTTTCCCAATCCATATATTCTTTTCTTATTCTAGTTGCATTGATTTTATTCATCCAAAAACTTTTCAAATTCATATAATTGCATCTTTCCCTTTATTCTTCTACCAGACTGGGAACTGACAGATTGCCCAGAGATAGAAGGTCTAGACAAAACAGCACGAGGGCACTGAACACTAGTAAACTAAGAAGGCTTTAGAAAAACACTGAAAGTAGATATGAGAGAAGACAAAATGCACCCAATTCACAATTTTCCTTTGTCACATGTAAACCCTTAAGGGAACTGAAGTCTATGTATAACACACTATCTCCTCGATGGCCATCTTGGCTCTAAGTCTCTCCCTGCTTGACTGCTCTTTTTTTTTTTAAAGGTCAAATCCAAGGTTGACAGGCTGATGAAAATAATTCCTAACTTAATTGACCAAAGAAAAAAATTATCATGAAAGAATCATCTGTTAAACAACTTAATTGCTCGTGGCATTGCTGAGAACCACACAAAGAGACTTCCACAGGGATGCATTCTGTTCTCCCTAGAGTTCACTATTCTGTCCTACTCAGAGTTGCCTATCTGCCATAGGATCCCAGAAACATATTGCTGAGATAAATTTAGGACTCTGCTCTGATTTGACAACTTGTCATTTTACCTTTATTTATCTGTCTTGGCCCTAGTAACTTTCAAAGGAGTTGGCTACAGGCCTTAAAGATATGCCTGTCTGATTTATATTTCAGTGTTTCATCTTGAAATAAAATGGAAGTTCATGAAGGTTTGAAGTAAGCATATCTCTGTAAGGTTTATGCATTACCTCAAAACTTGTTCCAAGAATAGAGCTTGAAGAGGTATGTGGCTACACGAAGTAAAGCCTATAGTTCCTCCAATAGCCATTGTAGAAAGAGGTACCATCACCATATGCATCCTGGTTCATCCTTCACTGGCTCACTTTGGAAAGGAAAAGTCTCACGTAAGCACACCTGAATGCCACACGCTTGCTTGGAGAAGGTGGACCAGGGCTAAGAACGGCCTCTTCCACCTTTCCCGGGTGTCACAGTTTCGTTGTGTGTGGAACAACTTTTGGTTTTTTTTTTTGTTTTTGTTTTTAATTAACTTTCAATTAACAAGCATTATTTTTCCTATTTCTCCTATTCATCCTCACTGAAGAAAAAGAAAACCTCAATCACAAATAAGCCTAGTCAACCAAACCCAATTCCCACATTGACTTCCTCTTTCTATTTGGCTTTTCACCTGTCAGGAGCTAGGTAGCATTCTTCATCGCCAGTCCTGTGGAATCCTAGTCATTACATTGATCAAAGTTCTGAAGCCCTTTGAAGTTTGCTTGTTTTTTACATTGTGATGGAATGCTATTGTCCCCTAAGAAACAAAGAAGGGGATAGCTTCAGGAAAACCTGGGAAGACTTCTATGAACTGATGCAGAGGGAAGTAAAGAGAATCGAGAGATTAATTTATGCTAGGATGACAATGTTGTACAAAAGGGACAGTTCTTATTAACTCATGTTATGCGATTCAGAAGAACATACGGGGAGTAAAGAGGGTGTGGAGCAAACAAAGGGACTGGCCAGGTTCTCCTCAGGAAAATTCAGCAGATGGACAAAGTGAACTGAGCTCCTCCTGCTTCCCTCTCCTAGGATGATCTTACAGAATAGCAAAATACCCAGGTGATATCATTTCAGGGCTGAGAGGACTTCCCTGCCCCCTCAATCCCAAACACTTTGTGTTAGGGAGAGGGGAAAGGGTATCAAAGGGCATAGAGGCACCTGAGTGGGAGGGGAAGAGAAGTCAAATGAGGGAGAAATCAGCTCAAAATGGAGAGGCTGAGGATGCCAAGGATAAAGTCCCTGGTTCACAGTGTTACTAATGGAGCCAGTCCTGCCCTCACTTTTTCCTCTGCTTCCAGGGAATTCAAGGTCCTGATGTCCCTACCTTCCCTTCTCCCCAAAGAATAAAGAATTGGGTCTATAAAGTGTGAACTGGTGTAAAGCAGCCCACAGTTAATATTATGAACCCATCAGGAGGGACAAAGGTCATTTTAGAGGGCTGGCAGGTTATTTTGAAAACCTGATATACAAAAACTGAGAATGGATAGAGTCATTTGGCAAAGAGGTATTGCTCAGCCAAAGATAAAAAGCTCCAAATAGAGATTCTAACATTAAGCTATAAGTCAGGATCACTTGAGGTGAGAATTAGAGGTAGAAGTTGAGACTTCCAGCTGATGTTACACAAATGGGACCAAATATATATAAACCCAAGTATCAGATCCTGACCACTGGCAGATGTACCAGGTTCCTTCTTGGGGAACTCTCTTTTAATAATCACTGACTCATTTTGCTCATCTACACAGTTCCTCTGAGGTCAGAAGCTGACTCTCAGAGAAACCTACCAGACTCCTGCAAGAACTAAAATTAACAAAAACACTAACTATAGAAGAGGTTTATTAAAAGTAGTAAAGAACAAAGAAGAGATTTATATTCAAGTCACTTTGGTCATGGTGTTCAAAGAGGTCATGAATCTGAAACTGTTATAGTGCCACGTCCTATGAATTCCTTTTCCTTCCCCCATAGATTCAAGTCACAGACTCTAAAAGCAAAACAAAATAAAACAAACAAAAAAAAAATACAGTGTAGTGTTTTATGTCATCTTTGAAACAGAAGCAGAATCAAGAGCCTTGAGGTAAAGAGACAGCATCTTGATGACTTCCCTCTGGGGCATGCACACTCCCTTATTCTGACATCCATGTACCCACTGTCATTCCTGAACTCTCTCCCTCTTTCCCTCCCTCTCTCTCTGTCTTTCCCTTTCTCTTTTCCTCTCCTCCCCCCTCTTCTTTCTCCTAGTACCTTCCTTCTGGGATTACTTCCCATTTATGCCATATATATCTCAGCATGTACATAGTTGTTTGCATGTAGCCTCCCTAATTAGAGTATGATCTCCCTGTGAAGGCAAAGACTGTGTTTTTGTCATTCTTCATATCCCTGCGCAGTGGGCAGCATATAGAAAATGCACAATAAATGTTGGTTGACTGCCTGTCTTGGCCCCGGAGTGTCTCACCATTCATCCACCTTTGTGTTCACTGCCTCCAAACAGCTCCACATTCCTTATAAGTGCTCTCCCCAGTAATTTTGTGTTCCCCATTTCTAGTTCAACTGCAATTTGCTTCTGTCCCTTGTAGCAGAGGAGAAGAAACTACCCAAGCTCTTTTGGAGCTGCTTGAGATCTTATATCATGAGTCTTTGGGATGAATGCCCATTACATTCACATTATGTTTACATAACATTATCTTTATAACTCTTCATCTCTCCATTATCTGCATAATTATCTTCATTATCTGCTCCAAGTGCCATGGATTATCCAAGCTAGCTGGACTCCTCTAGACTTTGCTGTTATGCCCCCAGGAACCTCGTCATCCTGCAAGGTTACTTCAGCCCCAGAATTCTATTTTATCTATACCTCCTTCCCTTGGAGTCCTTCCTTCTGATTAGAGAGGGTGAAGTTTCAATCTCCTTTCAGCTCCACCTTTGCAGTCTGCCCTACTCAGGCATGTCTTCATTTCTTACTGGCTGCACTCCCCTGGACTTGGACATCAAGCCCCTGCACCTACCCTACCCCCTTCAGCTACCTTTTCTGTGTTGTCTTTCCCAGTAGAGTGTAAGTTCCTTGAGGGCAGAGACTGCCTTTGTTTTTTCTTATCCTCAGTACTTTGCACAGTGCCTGGAATATTGTAGGTGCTTCATAAATGCTTGTGGGCTGAATGTCCTTTGAATGGAAGAAGAAGCCACTCAAGTCTTTCTGGAGCTTCTTAAAATCTTACGGCATGAGGCTTTTTGGTGCATACCCATTATATTCACATTATCTTTGCATAACTACTCAACTGTCGTGATAACCAAGTGCCACAGATTATCCCAAAGAGCAGATAAGCTCAAATTTCCTTATATTTGACTCTGTAGATCACCATATTTTTTCTCTAGCATATTTACATTTCTAATTATGTTTTTCTCAGTCTAATATTAAAATGAGTTGGCATTCCCTGAGGACTTACCATCTGACAGGGGAAAAAGATGGAACATAAGCACATTGGGTGGCAGGGGGACACTAGCTCAGAATTATATATTTGCTGTGGATCACCAACCCCTCCCTGGATAATTGAGAGTTCATAATAATGCTGATGGCGGCAGCTCACCTGAGGCAAGACTATGCCTTACAAAATCTCCCATCTGCTTCTAAAGAAACCAAATGGGAGCCCTTCTCCATCACCCTCCCCCACCCTCCTCCTCATCAAGAGATCTGCTTCCCCCTTCTGCCAGCGAAGATGTGCTAAGAGAGCCAGACGGGGGAGGAACATAACATGTGGATGCCTGGGAACTTTCCTTCTTGTTTAGGGATATGTGAAGTGCAACTAGCCTGGGCATCTGTTCTCGGTAGTTCCAGCAGTCCCGCAATAGCACTTCGTGGTTGGTTAGGCCCCATTTCAGCTCATTTTCTGCTCCTTGTTATGTCTGTCTTAAACTGTTTTATAGTCTGTGGTGGTCAGTGATTCATTGAGAGGCCTGCCTGTGGGTAATAGGGTATCTGTCCATTAAAACCACATCTCTACACTGGATTAAAGTTTCACTTAACCAAGGTTCACTCTCCAAGAGGGCATCTACAGAACAAAGAGCCAGTCAATAAATATACTGGAATAGTCGCCCCTTGTTTTCAGAGAAGCCCTGGCGGGGATCTGGCATGTCTGAAGCAGGTTGGGGTGAGCCAAAGGTGGTGCGAGCATCAGAGGAAAGTGGCATAGCTAAGATTCTCTCTGTATTTTCCACATAAACTTCCTCCCCAAGTCAGATAAAAGTGTTTTTATCACTCAGCTGTAAAGATTCACTAAACACAAGACCACAGGCATCAGGAACAGAGCTCTGTGCATGAATGAAGATTTGTTTTCCTTTCCAAACAAAAATAACATCGAATTTTCCATCAAAGCAAGTGCAAGGTCATCTCTTCTAGTGACTCGGTGCTCAGCTGATTTAAAAAATGAGGCTTTATATGTTTTTTGACCCAATGGGGCTTCTGCATTCTGAGAAGATGGTCAAGGGAGGCCTTGAATTTAGACAAAAACAATTACTTCGTTTCAGAGCTTTTTTCCCACTGCCCAAGGGGCTTCTGTCCATTGTTAGATGAAATCTAAACTGTAGTAAGTAGACTCTGTGTGTGTGTGTGTGTGTGTGTGTGTGTGTGTGTGTGTGTGTGTCTCTGTCTGTCTGGCTGTCTGGCTGTCTGTTGGTCTGTATGTATGTATGTGGTTGTGGGTGTGCGTGCTGGGTGATGGTAGCAGAGATCTGAATTCCTAAGAATACCCACCCAAACAAGCTCAAGGGAGGGAGGAATTGTTCTGATTTATAATAAATCATTCATAGTTTTGTTTTGGTAAAAAAAAAAATCTGACAGGGGGAGGAAAGAGCACATAAGCAAATTGGGTGACAAAGGGACACTGACCTGCAATTGCATACCTTCTGTGGATCATCTACCCCCTCCCTGGATCATTGAGAGTTCACTATAATGCTGATGGTGACAGCTCACAAGGCAAGAATGTGTCTTGTGTGAAAGGAACAATGGAGAAGGCAATGAAATGCCTGCCAGTTTAACATGGAATCTGGTAAGCAGCTTCGTGGGATCGAGCTAGATAGTTGTTGTCCCTACATAGAAGAACCATCCTTCCTTCGATTCTTTTGTCTCTTCTTTTCTTATATCTTTTCTCCTCATAGGTTTCTCTTGTTTCTTCTCTCTTTTATCTTTTTTCCTTTGTGTCTGTCTCAAGCTTCCTATTGCACTCCAGAGGAGATGTGGAAAAATATTTTTAAAATAATTAATAATGATAACTCATGGTTTTGTATCACTTGCATTTCCCTCTCACTCCCAGAGAGCCATCCTTTACAGCAAGGACCTTGGGGAAAAGAAGAGAAAAGGGAAAAAAATATTCAGTAAAACTAACCAATAAATAAAAAAAAAAATAGGATGTTCTATTTAGTGGTCCAAATCCATGGTCCCCTACCTCCTCAGAGAAGTAGAGGTGGAAAGATTATTCTTGTATCTCTTCTATGGGACCAAGTTTGGTATTTATAATTTCACAGTATTTGGTTTCAATTGTTTTTTCCCCACTTACTGGTAAGTACTTACAAGCTGGAGTACTTAAATGTATTATGTTTCTGATTCAGTTTACTTTGCATCTGTTCATATAAGCCTTCCCATGCTTCTTTTTATTCATCACATTCATCATTTCTTAAAGCACAGTGATATTCCATTAATATTGACTCTATCTTTGCCTAACTATCTGATGCCATTTAACTACTCCATATCAAGTGTATTACTTTAATAAATCATGGTGTCATAGAATATGAGATGTGACAAGGACCTCAGAGGAGCTAGTAGTGCCCAACACATATCTGAAGAAGAATCCCTTGGATTCTTTACCTGACAAGTTGTCACCCAGGCTCCTCTTAACAATCTCCAGTTTGAAAGAACTTAGTGGAATAATGGACAAGAAGTACAACATGAAGTGAGGAGGACCTGGGTTAAAATTCTACTTTAGACACACTGTTGTATGATTCTGGCCAAAGTCAATTAACCTCTTGCAGCCTCTGTTTCCCCATCTATAAAACAAAGATAATAATAGTACCTATTTCACAGGATTGCTGTGAAGATCAAATGAGGTGAGATATGTAAAGTGCTTTGTAACTTAGTGCTACATATATTTTAGTTATCATAATTATATTATTCCAAGAGAACCCATTCTATTTTGGGATAATTCTAATTGTTAAAAAAAAAAAAACAGCTAAGTGGCAGAGTGGATGAAGTGTGGGGCCTGGAGTCAAGAGGACTCAACTTCCTGAGCTCAAATCCAGCCTCCAACTGTGCAACCCTGGGCAAGTCACTTAATCCTGTTTGCCTCAGTTTCTTCATCTGTAAAAAGAACTAGAGAAGGAAATGGCAAACCACTCCAGAATCTTTACCAAGAAATCCCAAATGGAGTCATGAAGAGTCAAACATGACTGAAAAATGATTGAACAACAATAATTGTTAAAAATTGTTTTTTCTTCTACAGAATATGAATCTGTTTCTGCAACTTCCATTCATTACTTTGAGTTCTTCCCTCTGTGGCCAATAAAAATAAGACAAATCCTTTCATATGAAAACCCTTCCAGCACTTGAAGATATAGCATTAGGTTCTCCCTAAAACTCCTCTTTTCCTGGATAACTGATCTCTGTTCCTTCAACCAATTATCACATGGCATGTTTTTAGTTCAGGTCTCCCTTGACCAGATGCTGTCTATAGCTGGTCATTGTCCTTCCCAATATGGTGCCCAAAGTTTAACACAGCATTACAGATGGAGTCTGACTACCATGAGACAGTCACATCCCTCTTTCTGGACAATCTGCCTCTATTAAATGGAATTTAAGGCCACATTAGCTTTATTGCCAACCAAATCACACTGTTGACATGTTGAACTTGTAATCTACTAACACCCCAGATGTTGACTTTTTTCCCTTACATGACCCATTGTCAAGACATGCATCCCCCATTTTATACGATCAAGTTGATTTTTCTAACCTAAGTATAGGACTTAAAATTCATCCCTAGTAATTTCTTACCTTATTAGCACAGAAAGATTGCACTTCTGTGTTGGAGGAGGTAGGCAAAAGACAACCAAAAGGTTTTGTTGCTTGCAGATATGGATAATTAAGGCAGAAATGTATCTCAAGGGGATAGAGTATCGTGTCCTTGTTTTTTCCTCTTAGCTTTTATTCTGACTCTAATTTCATTGGCATGCCAATTCAAAGAGGATCCTGGAAGCACAGCCCCCGTAACACCTCACCTTCCACACAAATCCTCAGAAGATTTCTGAGCAGGGCTCTCAAAATAAATTTGTGGAATATAGATGTACAATCAGAGAAATAGTTTGAAGTATAAAGAAATTACCTGGTCAGATAGTTTTGGAGGGACCATGAATTTCAAATAAATACCAGACACAGGAAGGGAAAAGAATAGATCATCATAACCTGGGGCATTTTGTTAACTTATCAACTGCTACATGACTGGGTATGGTGGGCCACAGCCCACCATATGCATTAAATGAGCCAAAACTCTCCCTACTAAAGAGAGGGTTCCTAGCTACTGTTTCCCAGTCTACTATAGTAGAGTGGCTAGCCCTCAATAGGCTAGAGGAAACCCAGTAGATGGTAGCAAATTACTTAGTAGTTTGGACCTTGGAAAACCAATGGAAACACAACATCCATTAGAGCTGATGTGGCAAGCAGAGACACAATGACCAATAGAGAAGAGCAGAAAGTGGTATAATGACATCATAAGAGGACATTGGCAGGCATGCTGAGTCAGAATTCTAAGTAGCCCTGGATTCAAACAATTCCTGAATGTGTGTGCGCTGGCCAAGCTTCACACATGTTCCTTGATGCTGTGTATTCTCTGACATTCTCTGACACCTTGATGGTGATATAATAACCTGTGGGAAAGGACATACCACTTGTGCTTGAAGGGATATTTGTTTGTCACTTTTATTTTTTATTTGTTATTATTTAATTTTATTTGCTATTTGAATAAGTGTCTTATTGTTTTGAATTGTGTCTCTGGCTTATCTGGTAAAAGTAAACACCTTAGCGGGGGCTCATAAGTTATAGTTTTGAGTCGGCACACAGAGTGCCACAAACATTGACTAGCTTTTCTGGAGGACCCGATGATTATATTAAGTAAATCATTTCATCATTCTACCCTGTTAAAATATCCTTCCCAGATTCTTGTCATCCACAAATTTGTAAAGTGTACCATTTATGCTAGGTGGCGCAGTGGCTAGAGTGCTGGGCCTAGAGTCAGGAAAACTCATCATCCTGAGTTCAAATTCAACCTCAGACACTTAGTAGCTATGTGACCCTGTGCTCAGTTTCCTCATCTGTAAAATGAACTGGATAAGGAAATGGCAAACCACTCCATTATCTTTGCCAAGAAAATTCCAAATGGGGTGATGAAGAATCGAACATGACTCAAATGAGTGAACAAAAACAAACCATCTATGCCTTCATCCAAGTAAGTAGAAAGGAAAAAAATCCACTAGATAGAGTCCTTCCTCTAGGTTTATGTTAATCCATTAAGTGCTATTTTTTGAGTCCTGTCTTTCAATCAGTTCCAGAGCCCCCTGATTGGACATCATTCCATCCAGACCCTGAAAAGCAGTATTGAGCATAAGATCCATCTCCAGCCATTCTCCTTTAGGGTTAAAGTGAAGCCTAGGAAGTTGGTCACTAGATTCGTTGTTTATAATAATGTGTGTAATCTCTCCAAAAAGACTAGAAACTCCTCCAAAGCTGGGCCTGAATCTTTGTTTCTTTTGTTTCTACTGCCCTATTAGCACCAGGGGCTGAACCCACACACAGCACTACTGAATACATGTCTTCCTGACTGAATCTCTTTGGTTCCCACCTTGACCTTTGTCCTCCAGGAGCATTTCGATTTGATCTGCAGTTCTCTTCAGTTCTAAAAGGTCAGCGTCTCACTCCTGACTGCACTAGATTGAGTTGAATCTTTAGTATGCCCACAGTCATATTGACCTGTGACGTCAAGCTTCCTTCCTGCTCATCCAGCAAAATTACTGCAGTTTTATCATGAACTGGGGAACATCAGAAAAAGGGGAAAGGATGGGTGTAGAGAACGTGTGAGGGGGCCCTGAACACTGCCATTTTCCCATGATCCTCTTGGGCTATTTTTGACCCAACTGCTTTTTATGTGTCTATCTGTCTCTCTCTTGCCCTTCACAAGATCTGAAAACTTGGCATCAGATGGATGCAGTTGTTGTACTCAGCACTCAATCCCTCTGGGTTCATTTCCAGAAGAGTCAGCTCTGATTCACCAAGTTTACAAATCCAATCATTCTGCTGGAGCACCAAGCAATATTGCACTAAGTCAACATCCCTGATTACATTTTCATCTATTTATTTACTTTTGAGCAAAGCACAAAGCACGTTTATTAATTCTCCCCTCTATCCCCTCAGGTCACTTTTAATATTGCAGCCACAGATGAGTGTATAAAAGCAACGTTAGCCATCAGCCTAGTTTTCTGATCTGCTTTGGCATCCACACTGGTGGGGCATTGATTGGATCTGGGGCAGCTGGAAGAATTCCAGGATTCTACTGCCAAGGCCCAGCAGGAGGCCAGGGGGCCCCAGAAAAGAGGAAGCACTCATGAAAAGAGTCCCCTTGGGGGTATCTAACTGAGAGATGGGGGTCTTGATTCTCTCTCAAAATTGCTACCAGAGTCTAATTTCCATTAATTGGAATGTAATTGCATAATCACTTCAATAAATGCCTCCTGGACATGTTCAAGCCAGACATGTTTAGATGGAGCTGTGCCTCCTACCAAAGTTAATTTGGGTAGTGGTGGGGGCTGATTCTGGAAGTGATGTTTTCTCCATGACCATAGGAAGACTCCAGAGAGGACCACCAGCTTCCCTTGGAAAGCTCATCCTTCAAGAAGACCTTGGAGCTAGACACTCTTGTTGGCTATAACTCATCCTCATAAATGGAAGTCTTACTGATCCACTCACATGTTTTCCCATTGTTTCCCTTGTAAGTGGTAAGAGAAAGAAGATGCCTTTTATTTGCCACTACCCTTGCATACACTGGCCCTTTTCCTGGATGAGTAGACAAGTTGCTATTTACGAGCTCCAAATAAGCACAGAATCTCAGGAGGCAGCCTCCTGGGCCATCAAATCCATCTAATCCTGAAGCAGATGCCCTCTACAAAATCTGTGATTTCTGGGGAGTGTTGGGAAACTGACTGCCATCTGAAGCAAACCATTTCTTTTTCTTAGATTTAGACTTACAAACCTGATCCCTCTGTGTGCTCCACCCAAGTAAGCTGGTTCTGCTCTCAGGGAACCAGCAGTCATTGCCGACCTAGAACTGCATGAAACCCATCCAAAGGCATTAGAGGTCACTTGGAGGTAGTGCTTATGTGTAAGGTAGATAAAACACTAGGGTGTGATGGAAAGAGTATAGTCTCTGCAGTCAGAGCACCTTGGGTTCAAATTCTACCTCTAATGTTTCCTGCCTGTGTAAACTCCGTTAGTCAGTCAGTCAACAAACATTTATTAGGGGTTTTCTAGTGTCAACCATTGTGCTACACCCTAGAAATACAAATGCAAGCATAAAGACTGTCCCTCTCTGTAAGGGGCTTCCAGTGGGGGAAGACACACAAAAAAGGGAGTTGAAAAGGTAAAGGGTAGGGGCAGGGAGAAGATACTCAGCTCTATCATGGTAGAGAAAGTCCTGTAGAGCTGAATCAGCAGTGCAGCTCAGAAAGGCATGTAGATATCTTTGACCTAGGATTCCCCCTTGAATTGGAGGTTTGGGGAGGAACCAGCCAATCAGAAAGTGAAGCCTCAAGTGGCAAATCATATAACTTCCTACCTCAGCTGGGCAGCTAAGTGTAGCACTGGGTCAGGAAGACTCCTCTTCTTGAGTTCAAATCTAGCCTCAGAAACTGCTAGCTGTGTAACCCTGGGCAAGGCACTTAAGCCCATTTACCTCAATTTCCTCATCTGTAAAATGAGCTGGAGAATGAAATGGCAAACGACTCCAGTACCTTTGCCAGGAAAACCCCAAATGGGGTCACGGAGAGTTGAACAGGACTGAAATGACTCAACAATGACAAGACCTGTTTACTTATTTGTAAAATGAAAGAAGTGGACTAGGTGATCTGAAGTGCCTTCAAGCTCTAGATGTATATTCCTATGATGAATAAGTGCTATGAAAAAAAAAAGGGTAGTGATGAAGGTAGT
Source organism: Notamacropus eugenii (assembly GCF_028372415.1). Classification (NCBI taxonomy): domain Eukaryota; kingdom Metazoa; phylum Chordata; class Mammalia; order Diprotodontia; family Macropodidae; genus Notamacropus; species Notamacropus eugenii. The sequence goes on from NC_092876.1 coordinate 185,679,123, forward strand.
AGCTGAGGGCATTATATCCATTACTATAGATGATAACAATAATCTAATTTGAAGCTCCTAGAGATGTTGAATTATGAACTGAGAATCATTGTCAGATGGTGACGGTTGATTGCAATAATAATAACAGGTAAGTTACATAGTGCTTTAAGTCTTTTAAAGCCCTTCCTTTACATAATCTATTGGAGCCATACAGCAGCACTGTAGAATTAACTTTTACTGATTATTGTGTTTTGCAGACAGGGAATTTAAATGACTTGTCTATATCCCCCAAGTAGTCATTGTTAGAAGTGGGAACTGAACCCAGATCTTGCTGAGTCTAAGTCCATTATCTTATTTATATCCTAGACTGTTGAGAATTCACACTCATACTCTTTGGGGATGGATATTCCACAGTTCCCACAATTCACCTTTCTCTCTCCTCTGACACTGCCAACCCTCATCACTTTGTGTCTGGGCTATTAATAGCCTGCTGGTGTTTCTCCCCCCTCCAGTCCATCCTTCATTAAGCCACTAAAGTCATTTTCCTAAAGTACAGGTCTAATCATGTCACCCTCCCTACTCAATAAACTCTAGGGACTCCCTGTTGCCTTCAGGAACAAACACAAAATCCTGAGTTCAGCATTCAAAACCTATCACAACATAATCCCCTCCTATCTTTTCAGTCTTCTTACACCTCAAGACCCTCCACCCAGTCTTCAATCCAGAGACACTAGCCTCCTTGCTGTTCCTCAGGTAAGATAATCAATCGTCTCTAGGAAGCCTTTAATTCTAGTGCCTTCCCTCTCTTATTCATTTCCTATTTACCCTGTGTATAGCTTATTTGTACGTATTTGTTTGCTTGCTGTCCCTTCCTTTAAATTATAAACTCCTTGAGGGCAGAGACTGGCTTTTTTTTCCTCTCTTTTTTAGTGCCAGGCATAGCGCCTGGCAAATAGTAGACATGTAATAAATGTTTATTGATTGGCTGATGACTTCCTTCAGGGACCCAGTCCATTGTTCAGCCATCCTAGATTCATAACTCTATCTTAAATGCCTCCTCTTGAACTTTAGGCCCATGACCTCATTGCCCTTCAGTTGGGGTGGTAAACAAAGAATTTATATGAATCCACCTTTCCTCAGGAGTCACCCTGGTGCAACCCTTCTGCTACACATACTCCATGATCTTTAGTGACATTTCCAGCAGCCTATTCCTGGACTCACTATATTTCATTTTCAAGTTTCGGCTGCAAGCTTCCCATACCTCAGGGACCTCCCTCTGCCTTCTTAAGACAACTGTTATAATTTCATAAATATATCAGAGCTGGCAGAGGGTAGTCAGGAGGCAGCAGGCATGAAAGATGTTGGACTCTAGATTGGTGGTGCTTTGGGTGATTGCTGGCTCTCCCACAGGGAGATAGAAAGAGATTTATTTCTCTGGATAAGGTGACACAGGGAAAAAATGGGGAATGCCTAGAGCTAGGCAGATGCTTGACCTGGTTTTAGTAAGTGAAATCATTACTCATTTATCAGTACCCACCTACAACTTTGAGATGGATCTGATTCATCTATGCCAGTGAGGTGCCCGGCTTACAGAGATCCTGCATCCCTTGCCTCTTGGGGACCCATCTTTTCCTATCAAAGGGCTGAAAGGAATTCTGAGTCTTTTATTTATTTATTTATTCAAATTTTTAAAATTTATTTATTTATTTAACTTTTAACATTCATTTTCACAGAATTTTGGGCTCCAAATTTTCTCCCCCCTTGTCCCCTCCCCCCACCCCAAAACACTGAGCATTCCAATTGCCCCTATCACCAATCTGCTATGTCCTCCATCATTCCTCTCTGCCCTTGTCTCCATCCTCTTCTCTGTCCTGTTGGGCTAAATAACTTTCTATACCCCTTTACCTGTATTTCTTATTTCCTAGCGGCAAGAACAGTACTCAACAGTTGTTCCTAAAACTTTGAGTTCCAACTTCTCTTCCTCCCTCCCTCCCCGCCCCCCTTTGGAAGGCAAGCAATTCAATACAGGCCAAATCTGTGTAGTTTTGCAAATGACTTCCATAATAGTCGTGTTGTATAAGACTAACTATATTTCCCTCCATCCTATCCTGCCCCCAATTACTTCTATTCTCTCTTTTGATCCTGTCCCTCCCCGTGAGTGTCGACCTCAAATTGCTTCCTCCTCCCCATGCCCTCCCTTCCATCGTCCCCTCCACCCTGTTAGGAATTCTGAGTCTTTTAGACCAGAGGGTACAGTACCTACTCTCACACCATCATGGACTTCATAGACACTTTGCAGGTATCTTACCTGATCCAGTTAATACAATCAATCTGCCTCCTTCTTAGTGTAGTGAGGGTATGTTAATCATCATCCTGGAGTGCCAACAGGTTGGGCACAAATGTATTCATTCTCAGCTCTTTCTACTCCACTCCTGGAATAATAATCCTGGACAGCATCAGAGAAGTGAATGAGGGGAGACACCATTCCCAAACTGTTGATTTCCACATGACTCATTTATGAGCCAAAGTGCTGGGCCTCAACTGAAATTTACTAGGAATTTTCATATGTTCATCTGGAGTGCTTCTATCCTCTCAACCTAATGGCACTGGTTCATCTCAAGTGAGGAAATGGAAATAGCATCATATAGTGGAAAGAGAATGTAATTCTGAGTCATAGGACCTGTATTTGAATGCTGACTCTGCTAAATGTTAGTTATATCATGTAGTCTAGTCACTTTGACTCTGTTACCCCTTTCTACTCTTAGAGACTCAGTTTTCCCAATCCGTAAAATGAAGGGGGTCAGGACCCAATGATCTCTAAGATCCCTTCCTCTGATAGGAGAAGGGGAAATAAGACAGACTGGGGAAAAGATATTTGAAGGCATCAAATCATCCCCAGGCTAGGAACCAAGGATGTGGGGCAGCTAGTTGTCACAGTAGATAGAATACTGAGCAGCCCAGAGTCAGGAAGACTTCTCTTCCTGAGTTCAAATCTAACCTCAGACACTTCCTAGCTGTATGATCTTGAGTAAGTCACTTGCCCCTGTTTGACTTAGTTTCTTCATCTGAAAAAATGAGCTGGAGAAGGAAATGGCAAATCACTCTAGTACCCCTACCAAGGAAACACCAAATGGGCTCATGAAGAATCCTATATGACTAATATGAGCAAACAATAACAAGGACCAAGGCTAAGGAATATTGAGCACAATGGTCACCTCTCTATCCACCCATTGCTAAATGGTTGTCCATTTATAACTGCTATTTGCCTAGGACTCAGAGTGGGAGATAAAGTGAATCACCATTAGATGTTAATATTTTCGACATTAAAGGCCCCCTTTCCTAACTGCAAAGAAAGAGTATATTCTTTCAATTTTGCCCTCTGGATCTAGCACTTCTGGGCAGTTTTCCTTGATGATTTCTTGGAAGATATTGTCCAGACTCTTTTTTTCATCATGGCTTTCTGGTAGGCCAATAATTCTTAAATTTTCTCTCCTGGATCTATTTTCCAGGTCAGTTGTTTTTCCAATTAGATATTTTACATTTTCTTCTATCTTTTCATTCTTTAGATTTTGTTTGATTGACTCTTGATGTCTCATAGGGTCCTTAGCTTCTACTTGTCCAATTCTAATTTTCATCAAATTGTTTTCTTCAGTTAACTTTTGCATCTCCTTTTCTATCTCTCCAATTATTCCTTTCAAGGAATTATTTTCTTCAGTTAGTTTTTGTACTTTCTTTTCCATTTGTCCTTCAGTCAGTTTTGTGCTTCCTTTTCCTTTTGTTCAATTTAGCATTTTAAAGAGCTGTTCTCTGCAGTGAATTCTTTTTTCATACTTTTAAAATCATTGGCCATTTTTTCTTCTATTTTCTTCTTCAACTATTCCAGGCGTGCTCTCTGTGCATGCAAGCAGTTCATAGTCCCTTCTGAAGTTTCTGATGAGAATACAGTCTCAATGCTGACCTCTTTGGTATTCGTGTTTTGGTCCTTGTCCCCATAGAAAGATTCTATGGCCTTTTCCTTCCTCTTTTGCTTCTTGCTCATGATGATGAGGGTTTGTGTGTTGTGGCCTCTGGTTCTTTCAGCTAGACACTAAAGAACCTGGTGCTGAGTTGACTGGTGTGAGAAAGCAAAGGTGAATTCTGTTTGTGTTTTCCCTGGATTAGGCCTGGAGCTAGCTTGTTAAGTGTGGGGGAGAGGTGGTCTCAACATGGGAGATCTCCTCAGCTGAGCTAGAGCAAAGGCAAGCTCAGTCCTTGGTGATCCCGGCTGCTGTATTGTCTTCTCCTTTCCCCTGAGGCATGCCTGAGGTCTTGGTAGAACGCTCCACCCCCTGGGGCTCCTGTCCTTTGCCACACTAAGAGGAATATTCCTTAGTGATTTTCCTAGTCTCAGATGCTAAGAGACTGTTTGTCCCTTCTGCTTATCTCAGTGACCCAGGATTTTTCTGGGGAAATATTCTATGATTCTTTCAAGGTGAACAAGGAGAGGGGGAGAAAGCATTTACTGATCCCACCACCATTTTGGCTCCCAGAAGTTCAAGTAGGTGATTTATACTCATTCAATCTGCGGGCTGAAAGTCTCAGGTGCAGCTCCTGCAAATAGCTGGGCCTCCTTCTGTGGCTCTCTGAAAAGGTATGTTCTAAGAGAAGAGGAAGCTATATTCAGTTAGAATCAAATAAATTTTTTCTCAGTTATCAAACCACTTTTGGTGAGTAGTGTCCTAACTAGGTGACACAGTGCTGAGCCCAGGCAGTTTCTTCATCTGTAAAATGGAGATAATAATAGCATCTCTCTCCCAAGGTTGTTGTAATGATAAAATTATATAATAATTATAAAGCATTTGGCACAGTGCATGGCATAGAGTGTCCTATATTAAGGTTAGGTAGTATTGTTATTATCACCATCATCATTAGAAGGCAGGACTTAGTGTCTTGCCAAACTGGGTGAACTGAATTCAAATCTCTTCTCTGACAATGGGCCAGTAAGAGGGAGGGGCAGGAAGGAAGATGGAGAAGGCAGTCTTGGAAACAACAATAAAAATACTGCCAGGTATTATTTTGAGGCAATGTAGGGCAGAAAATGTCAATGAACTTGGGAGTCACAGAATATGAATGTAAATCCCAACTCTTACATATGCTACATGTTGGACTTTGAGCAAATCAGCTGACTACTGTAAATCTTGTTCCTCTTCTGTAAATTCAGAGAATTGTACCTGACAGCCTCTAGGGTCTCTACCAGCTCTAAACCTATGATCATATGAGTCATTGTTAGTTTGGCTTTGATTTCTTCCATGAAGAAATGGGGAAAACCCTGAACTGAGTCAAAAAAAAACAACTGGCTTTAAGTCCTGGTTCCATTATTTACTAGCTGTATAACCTTTGGCAATCCTCAGTTTCCTCCTCTGTGTGCTAGAAACAATCTTTGTACTACCTATCAAAAAGGTTGTTGTCTCCATCACGTCAGATCCCAGATGTAAAGTCCTTCTAATCATAAAGCACCATATGAGCACATGCTAATATAATTATTATTATTTGGCTCTAGCTCCCTGGGAGCTAACAATCCTGTAGTTCTGCAGAACTAAGGAATGAATGTGATAGTGGCTCCCTCCCCACATTATTTGAAGGCAATTTGTACAACCTACTTCCCCCATAGTATGTTCCTCCCCCATGGAGCCACAACACCAGATTTACTCAGCCCAAGTTAGAACTTCCAATTTCTTTCCATTTCTCATTCTGGAAAGATGATAGAATAGTTTCCTATACTGTCTGGCTCTGGATAAACATTCCTGCCAACTATTATCTTCCTGAATAGTGAACAAGGACTCTGCTTTAGAAAAGTAAATCATACTGTGTACATAGTAGAAATGCAACAAATAGGAACATGAATGAGTGACTGTATGCATGTAAGCTTTCTTGTCCATTTCAGCTTTCCAATCTTAATATGCCTGGTGACTCCTGAGCACCGGTAATGTTCTGGGAGATGCATCAACTATACAAATAATGTGGTTCTGCCCTCTAAGTACTTAAGTGGCATAGGATCGTGGAATTGAAGAGTTGTTCTGAAGTAAAAGAAATTGAAAAAGACCAAAAGGCCATGAAATCGCCTCCTTGACTAAGCTATTCCAGAATCTTATAACTTACAAATGTTTCCTTATCTCTAACTTCAATTCTGCTGTAATTCAAGGCAATTTCCCTAGTTCAGTTCTCAGTGGAGATGAAAAACAACTTATGACCCCTATACTGGAACTGTATTGGTTTTGTGAATCACACAAATATAAAATGTAACACTATAAATTCAGATGCTTGAAGAGAGTTATTATTATTAGCTCTTTTTCCTCATCTCTTTTCAAAAGGTCTCAAATAGAAACAGTCTAGAGAGAAGCTGACATTCTACTCTTATGCTTCTAGGTATAATGTCCTTTGGATTATTTCACAGTTGGATGAAATGACTACTTTTTTGTAGTAGAATAAAAACTTTTAGGATATGCATGTTGTGCAAGCTTACTGAGAACATCCTCAGTATATCTCCAGAAATGGGTAACTAGGAAGCACAGTGCTTAGAGCACTGGGGTTGGAATCAGGAAGACTCATCTTTCTGAGTTCAAATCTGGTCTCAGACACTTACTATCTGTGTGACCCTGGACCCTGTTTGCCTCAATTCCTCATCTGTAAAATGAGCTGGAGAAAAAAATGGCATACTACTCTGGTATCTTTGCCCCAAAAATCCCAAGTGAGGTCAAGAGTCAGACACAACTGAAATGACTAAACAACAATGCATCTCCAGAACAGACAGGATGACAGGGATGAAATCTGTCCTCCATCCTGTTACCACATGATTATAAATGCTTCTGTTAGGTCTCTATGTTTTGAAAACTTTTCATTCCAAGTAACTTGGAATTTAGGAGTACTTACAATGCCATCATCTATTAAAAACATGGTTTTCAAAATTTAATGTATCATAGTTCTCTACAAGAAATTGAAGGTAATTGGTTGGTCCATAATAATAGTGTGGTTCAGTTACAGTTCATTAGTTAAATTTTCCATATTTTGAGGTCTGTATTTAAAGACTGACAATCTGTCAGTTCTTAAAAGATAGTTTGCTTCTTATTTATAATTCTAGATACCAAGTGTTTGGCATATGCTAGCATTTTACAGCCATTAGAGATATGTTATAATTTCTACAATTTCTTTTCATACTCTGCATTGATCACTAAGTCTAAGGCCTATAGGGATAACCCATCTGTAGTTTCAAGTAGTAATGACATGGTCCTGAACTGCCATCATAAACTCCTATACACAAATTCAGGTAAATTAGTCATTTATTCAACATGCTGTGTTGAATTCATATGGATGTCATCCATAGTACACACCTTTTGATTGTATTCTTGGATTTTCATAGCCAGAGGTGACCGATTCTGGTTACATCTGACAAATCCAAACACATATACTGGTTTTCAGCTTTGACTATTGTTCAAAGTGAGGTCTGCTTCCAAAAATAATTCTGTAGGTATTTGAGCTATTGACCATATATATGTTCTACAAATGCCTTAGCAATTCTCTTGCCCTTTTTTGGAAAGGAAGAATTCATTTTCTTTAACAGGCTTAATTCAATGGGCTTTATACAAATGTTGATTATTTTAAATTTGTTCTCCCTATTCAGCTTTGATTTTGGGATGCCATTAAGTCTCTTAATCCATTCCACCACAGCCTTCTCTTTGGTATTTTTATGTTCAGTGTGTCTTCACTGGAGAAGATCGAGGTATTTACAGTTCTGGCTTTCATCCACTGATTCAAAGCTCAAAGCCTCCAAAATCTATTTTTCCTCGGTTATTAGGAATTTTAAATTTAATGAGTCAAAAATGATATTTTGATATCATTGAAGAAAAAGTCCATCCTGGTTAAAAGAGTTGTTCAATATACTTTTGGGAGAGCTATGGAGATTGATATAATTCATATCCATCAAGTAATTAATAAGGTGTTTTGGATTGATTCCCTTTTTATTTAAGGCTTGACAGAGCAACAATGGGTTTAAATTCTCTTCCTGAAAAATGGCACATTTTATATGAATTAATCTGCACATTATTTTGTTGGTGATATATTTTAAATATGAAACACTTCTCTAAGTGGACATCAAATTCTCATAATACATTCATCTTAGGTGAATTTCATATATTTGTAGTACATGAATAAGCTGTCAGCATGGAACTGAGTCAAAGGCTTCATTATCATCAACAAAAGATAAATGTTATGCCACCACAGCACATCTTGTTCAATCATTACTAAGTTGATAATAAGTTGCTTTTACACCCCTGGGATTTGGGGAATATTTTATTTTTTGTTTCTCAGCTAATCTATAGTTTTCTTGTACATGTTAATAGAATTCTTTTAGTGATACAAGTTATGAATGCTTTCTATAAAGGACATAAACCTGTAATTGATCGATATTTGGAGAGATTACTAGTATTCTTATCTTCTTGTGGCAAATAAATGATGCCTCTTGTTAAGAAATATAGACTCAGGCTTCTATCTGAGAAACTAGCAAAATGATTTACTAGCAACTCATGAGTCACTGTGAAGTATTTGAGCCATTAATTATTACTAGTTTCGCAAAGAAGCTAGAGTTTTAGTCCTTCCTTCTGGTATAGCTATTCCTTTACTTATTATATTAATAGTGCATATGCTTTTGGTTTCTCATTCAGTCCAACTTGTATGATTATTGTGATGGATATCTTATAATCATAGAGAGAGAAAAAATTTCAACATTCTCCTTCTTTAGGGGTTCTCTCTCAACTCTGACTTCTTCACTTCTCAAACTTCCATGATAAAATTGTTACTGTTGTTTAGTCGATTTCAAATTATTTTGTTATTTTTGTTGTTTTAACTCCTCATCACATTTTGTTTTGTTTTGACATTTGTTTTCAATCGCTATTTAATAGAATCTAGAATTTCTAATATGCTATTATTTTCCAGATTCTCTGTTATATATTGCTTTTGCCTAGATGATATGACATTCAAGTTTTCTACTGTGTGAAACACTGAGATATGGATGGAATCTCCCAATATCTTTCTAGAGATCTTTAATAGCTTCCATCATGGTGGTGTTTTATAGGTCTCCTCCAGAATATTCCTTTCTAATTGAAAATTCTTTCTTCCCATAATTCGTGTTATAGCAATGGATGCCCCATATACTGCCAAGTACAAGTTCTGAAAGGTTTTAACACCTTTTGTCAACTATTATAGAGGAATACCTTTGCTCATAGTGACTAAAGAAGATATCAGTTATTTTAATTACTCTGTTTTGATATAATTGGCTTGCAGGTTGAGATCATGCCATCAAACTCAAAAGAATTTTTTCAGAATTCTATTCTAAGGTTGCCTATGTCCTTTCTAAAATCATTTGAAATATCAGTGCTGGTTTTTGTCATCTGATATAGTTTCTAGAGTTTATACAAAGTAAAGAATTTTAATGACTTCAACTTTTCCTTCCTTGAATTTTGGTATCTCCTCAAATTCATTTATTATTTTGTCGAATTTGGGTTTAGAGATAAAGTTATTTTTTAATTGCCTTGCACTGATTAGTAACATTTCTGAGAATGCCACTGCCAAAAAGCAGTATGAAGCCCTTGTCCAGATTTGGTAAGATCTGTTTCCAGTTTTGTTATGACATACTAGTGGCATACAATGAAAATATTCACATTCAATTCCATCCATTTTGTGTACACTTGTGGTTTGTCCATTTTGGTGGTCATCATCATCCACACAAATATATGGTGGGGCATTGGTATGACTTGTTTCATTGTATCTTACTTTCTTGTGATATCAGAATATGAAGAAGCATCATTCACCCCCTGTACCAAGCTGATCATAACAACAATTTTGAGTAAAGGCAATCTACAATGCCATTTATCTATTGCTTAGAGTCATAAAAAACAGTGTCATCACAATGACCAAGGTGCTGTACAATCAGTGGTATAGCTATAGCAAAAGCCTGATTGAACAGCATTTGGTGGTGGCAGGTAATTCCCATTTTGGTACTATCATTTTTTGAGGAAAACATGGCTGATTCTGTCCCTAACTAGACTGGGCACTTCAGGCAATCAGTTGACCTCTCTAAACCTATTTCTTCATTTTCAAAATGAAAGCAGGGGATATCTGAGGTCCTTTCCCATTCTAACATTCTCTTATTCTGGTATGTTCATATGGGTCCTTTCAGTTCATCCTTAGACCTAGAAATTCCTCAGATCCAAAAGAAATCCTGAAATGATTCTGCAAAAATCAAATGAGTCATTTACACTATTTTAGTTAATGCTTTATTGGGTTTTCTAGTCACTTGAGCTAGGGTGTGAATTCTTACTAAGCTCACCTGTGTATCTATTGTTCCTGTTGTAGTTTCATTTCTGTAGATATCTAAGGTATTGCTTGGAAATCTTGTAGGGGAAAGAGAAGGGTGAGACACCAAGAAGGATCACAAAGGTGTTTCAGTTTCCCTATTTCATTCCTTTGCCCTTGAGAGAAACTTCATATCAACATCACAGCTAAGTTTCCTTAGACACCATGAGGGCAAATGGAAATAGCTTTCAGACACAGTCCACTCCTCTAGCTTCCTTCTGGGGACTGATAACAGATGGGCTGAAAACAGACTTAGAGAAGTGACTGGAGTCTATCTGGAAGCATCAGGACCAATGCCAGACACAGTAAGAAGCCTCAAGGAGTGGTGGGCAAAGGGTGGGGGACCTCCTATTTCTCCCCAAGATTTCCTCTTTAAACTTTGAGATCTGGAATTGAGATGTGAGACACCCATACCTCCTACTTAATCCTTCTCTACAAACTATGAACATGAACACTCTGAAACCTTTCCCATGTACCAAAAAAGGGAAGATAAGTCAGGAATGATTAAGGGAGATAGTGACACAGAGGCTACTCATATGAAGAATGTTTATCCATTTTTCTTATCTTATTGCTACATTTCTTACATTTGGTAATAGGGAAATGAATGACTACACCATCCATGTATTTGAGGTCATTGATTTAGAAAGTAAAGTCCACTGATGGTGGGGTCTAGAGCCAGAGAAAACTTTATTATTAATATTTTAAGCAATATGTCATCATTTTATAATCTAAATTCAAAACCTGCTCAGGGTCACCCCTATCCCACCTCAACTTTGACTCTTCAAGAGCCCCAGGTCAGAGGAGGCAATCTAAGCATTTATAGGCTGAATGGTGGACTGCAGAAATGCTGCAACTTTTTAGGAATGCTATTGCATGCATTTCATTCCATTACAGAGCAACTCTAATGGGCACACTTGGTTGATAACTTGAGTATACATAGAACCACCTGATAGGCAACTCAAATATTGCATTCACTTTTGGGCGTTATTAATAAAGCAACACCTTGCCTTACTATAGATTTAAGAAAGGTGACACATAAGTAAACTCATTACACTAGTGCAGTACTTCAGTTATTAAAAACATCCTCTACCTATTTGTCACACCTGCAAATAGATTCTCTTAAGCTAGTATTCTAATACTTACCTGTGGCTCCCAGAAGCTGTAGCATGCACAGTAGCCACACCCTGATAAACTGTCTCAGCAGATGGGTTCAATCAAGTTGAGGAATTCGGATAGACCTCAGACCTGTAGGGGACTGAAGGGGATGTCTATTCCAAGCAAGTGAAAACTTTCCCCAGCAGAATGGGCCAATGAGAAGAGTTTGTACCAACAGCCACGAAGGTGGCTGAAGCAGGCACTGTGGAGCACTTAGAGCTTGGTCAGACATCAAAGACATCAAGATCATCCACCACATACCAGGCTGTCACCAATTATCTTGACTTTTGTGTTGTCACTAGACTTCAACAATGCTGGAAGAGAAAGTGAGAATTATAACTTTGTGCAACTCTACCTCATTTAAATACAATTCATGAGCAAGTCAAGACATCACTCATGATATCATTGGTTCTCTTTGAAATGAAGAATAAATAACAATATCAATGACAATAATGATAACTGGCATTTGTAGAGCACTTTATATGCCATTATCTCATTTGAGATTCACAAGAAACCTGTGAGTAAAGCGGTAATCATCAAAACCATTTGGTACAGCCTGAGAAATAGAAGGGTAGACCAGTGGAATAGGTTAGGTATACAAGACAAAACAATCAATGAATACAGCAGTCTGCTGTTTGATAAACCCAAGGAACTCAGCTTCTGGGATAAGAACTCACTTACAAAAACTGCTGGGAAAACTGGATAACAGTCTGGCAGAAACTGGGCATAGACCAATGCCTGACACCATACACAAGAATAAAGTCCAAATGGATATATGATCTAGGTATAAAGTCTGATACTATAAACAAATTAGGGGAGAAAGGGATAGTTTAATTGTCAGATTTATGGAGAATGGAGAAATGTATGACCAAACAAGAGATATTGGACATTATGAAATGCAATATGGATAATTTTTATTACAATAAATTGAAAAGTTTTTGCATAAACTCAGTGCAACCAAGATTAGGAGGGAAGCAGAAAACTGGGAAAGAATTTTTACAACTAGTGTCTAACACAAAGGCCTCATTTCTAAAATATATAGAGAACTGAGTCAAAGTTACAAGAATACAAGTTATTCCCCAGTCGATAAATGGTCAAAGGAGATGAAAAGGCAGTTTTCAGAGGAAGAAATTAAAGGTATCTATCATCATATGAAAAAATATTCTAAATCACTATTTATTAGAGAGTTGCAAATCAAAACAACTCTGAATTACCACATCATACCTATCAGATTGACTAACACGACAAGACAGGAAGATATAAATGTTGGAGAAGATGTGGGAGAATTGGAACACTAATTCATTGTTGGTAGAGCTGTGAGTTGATCTAACCATTCTGGAGAGCAATTTGGAACTATGCCCAAATGGCAATAAGAATGTGTATACCCTTTGACCTAGCAATACCACTTCTAGGGTTGTATCCCAAAGAGATCATAAAAATGGGAAAAGGACCTACATATACAAAAATATTCATAACAGCTCTTTTTGTGGTGGCCAAGAACTGGAAATCAAGGGAATGCCCATCAATTGGGGAATGGCTGAACAAATTATTGTGTATGAATATAATGGAATACAAATGTACTATAAGAAATGATGACTTCATATAAGAAAGGCAGACTTCAGAAATATCTGGATAGACTTAGATGAACTGATGCTAAGTGAAGTGAGCATGATCAGGAGAACATTATATACAGTAACAGCCACAATGTGCAAGGACTGTTTTTGATAGACTTAGCCCTTCACAGCAATGCAAGGATCTAAAACATTCCCAAAGGACTTGATGCAAAATGCCATCCATATCCAGAGAAAGAACTATGGAATTGGAAAGCAGAATGAACCAGACTATTTTCTCTTGTGTTGTGTTGTGTTTTGTTTTGGTTTTTGTCAAGGTTTCTCCATTCATTTTAATTCTTCTATGCAACATGATTAATGTGAAAATGTGTTTAATAAGAATGTATGGGTAGAACCTATGTAAGATTGCATGCTGTCTTGGGGAAGGAAGGGGGAGGGAGAGGGAGAAAATTTAAAACTTATAGAAGTAATTATTGAAAACTGAAAACAAATTAATTTAAAAAAATAAAGAAACCTGTGAGGTAGATATAGCAGATAAAATGATCCCTGTTACACCGATATGAAAACTGATGTTCAGAGAAGTTATGTGAATTCTCCATGGTCATCTAGTTAGTAAGTATTAGTGGCAGAATTTGAACTTTCCATAATTCAAATCTCGCATCTACTACTTTACAGTATGGAGAAGAATTGCAGAAATTGGGAATCGTGGGAAATGGAACAAAGGTAACTTTAGTATGGATAATTGGTGTGAGTAAAAAATTTCATCAGATTAAGTAGCAAGAAGAAGGATTTGTTTTTAACCTATCCACAATCCTATACAATAGAATGGTTGATGGAAGGTCTGTTAATGATCTAAAAATGTAAATATTTCATATTTCTTTTGGGGGAGAAGGTAAGGGGAGATATCCAGAGAGACCTCTGATTTCTGTAGTGGAAAGAACTCTCTGGTGTGGACACCCTCTCCACCTATTCAAATGAATGCCTCCTCTGTAATTTATAGCCCTAGCAAGTTGCCTGGTACTCTGAATGGTTATCTGACTTCCTAGCGGTCACACTATACAGATAGTGTATGTCAGAGATAGAACTTGTATCCAGAGCTTCCTGATGGTAAGGCTGACCCTCTGTCTACTACTACACTAAGCTGCCTTTCACTTACTGTATTTTTGCTTCTAATGTATCATGGACAGAGAAGTTTGGGGGAGGCAAATGTCTGCATGGGTCTCAAGTAATGAGTCTGTGGCAGGTGGGATCTGAGGATATAGGTATTCTTTTTGTCATTTACCAGTGTTATTAACAATTTCTAGATTGTAGTCTAGAATCTAAAGAAGCCACTATCTTTGTTATGGGAGAGGAAGTTTCCTCATTCCTAACATCACCCCCTGCTTCACAGCTAACTGTGGTCTTCCTTGTCCCTCTCTAGGATCTGACAGGCCCCCTCAGGCAATCGTGCTCCTGGTATGTGAATAGAATGCACTGCCTGATTCACAGGTATTGCACATTTGGGGGTCCTTGGCTGAAGTGAGACATTATCTTAATGAAAAGTTGCCTTTCCCTGAGAACATCTGCCACCAACTCACCATTTCCTTCCATCTGTGGTGATAGGATCCAGATTTCATTATGGTTAAAGACCAAGCCTGGAGCTGAGAGTAATTAAAACAGGATAAGTTGAAAATAACATGTATGCCAATTTAAAAGCGTGGGTTCTTATTAGTTTTCTCCTGCAACTAGCCAGAAGCTTAAGTGCCTGACCAGGTCAGAGTTCTGAAGGGTAGTCACTACTCAGTCTCTGCTCACCCAAGGGTCCTGTCAAGGAGGCTTAACTGGGGGCCTTCACCTCTCACTGAGCCACCTGTCTGTACTCTTTACTCTGATAGAGCTCACATTTTACCGATTTCCTCTTCTACTTTCCACTCTGACACCTAGTAATCCAAGGTGTCCACGTGTTGGCAATAGACAAAGACTGGGAACTAACAAATTTGGCCCAGTGCCTCACTTTGCACTGTGCTGATTAAGTTTTAATTGGCAATTCTTCTCTATAATGGAAAGTAATTGCAGAAATTCCCAGAAATTGTTTGCCGAGTAGAAAGAAATAGATTCATCTGAGTTTTACTGGAGGAGCTTAATTAAAGACTTTACAAAGTGCAACAGATGGTACCTTGCTAGTTAGCCGGGCAGAGCTCTTCCGTGGCATTTCCCAGCATCAGACAAGTCTACTCATTTCTGCCAGCTTCATTTTCACTCACGATACCATTTGGAACCAACTCCTGCACTAAAGCTGGTGCCAGTGTCTGCCTCCATTTTACTATCAAAGGAGCCTAGAATTTGTGGCAGGTGTGAGGATGACAGTCCCAAAGCCTGGTATCCATGCCAACCTCTTGATGACCAATATGGGGAGCATCAACCTGGTTTTATTTTTCAAAATAATTATATCATTCTGGTATAGGGAGAAGGCACTGGACTAAGCATCAGGAGATCTAGATTTAAGGCCTCACTCTGCACCTTATTATCTGTTTGACCTCAAGCAAGCTTTCATTTCTCTGGGCCTCAGTTTCTGCCTCTATAAGATGAGCTGGCTGGATAGTGCAGTGAGTATTGGAAGTCTTTCTCTGGCAGGCAGACAATGCTCAGAGGAGTACATTATCCCAGACTGGCCCCTCTTCTAAATGTGTCAGAGAGAAGGGTGGATAATTTGAACGACCCCAAGGGAAGGAGAAGATAGTGGGACATTTGGGGCAAGTGAACTTCTCCTTGAGTTCCTAGACCCAGCAGAAATTGCTGACACGAGTAGGAGATACATAGCCCAATATTCTTCTCTCTTGGGAGAGAAGATACAAATAATAATAATCCACCATGATCCTATGTAAAATTGGAAAGAGAAAAAAAAACTCACTTGCACAGTGCAAGGGGAAATGGGTTTCTTCAGCTCTCTGGAAGACCTCTTGTATGGGGTATGAATAAAAATTCAACTGGCCAAATTTCAGAAACAGGTATTTAAAAAAAAACTATCCTCAAATGGGAATAGACATATGAAAGGCTTCAGAAGAATGGAAGCACTTTGTTCTATCAGTTCATTCCTGAGCTATAAAGATATTCGACTAGACAGAAGCTTTGGAGAGCTTTCTTATCCCTACAGACCAATTGTCAAAAATTGGTCCCCTGGGAAAGGGAAAAATTGCCATGTAGTGGAAGATGAAGACAACAAGAAAAGTCAAGGAGATTCCTGACTCCATCCCTCCCCACCCTGGTCCCTTTCCTCTAAGATTATGAGCTCCCTAAGACCAGGGACAGTGTTTTTACTATTATCTCCATTTTACACATGAGGAAAATGGCCATCTATAATAATAGCCTTTCTTTGTATCCTCAGCACTTATCACAGAGTCTGGCTTAAAATACGCTTGTTAATTGACTGACTGATCCACAGAGGACCATATAATAAATAAGCAACACTTACCATACCTGACAAGAATAGTAAGAAGCAGATTAGTAGAGGGTGGTTACAGAAAACAGTGACCGGTGAAACGAAGTGAAGGGACACTGGAGGGGAGAACTGCCCTAGAAATGAAATACTATCCACATGGGCAAAAGTCACAAAGGGGGACACCATCATGGAAGAGCAGCCCTCAGGAACCTCACCAGAGCCTTACTCAGGGCTACTCTGTAAGCCAGTGAAACTGTACAGGTCTCAAGATGGATAATGTATTCCCAATGGGTAAATGATAGTTAATAAGAACTAACATTTATTAAGCACCTACTATGTGCCAAGCACTGTGCTAAGCACTTTATGATTATTAACTTATTGGGTCCTCACAACAATCCTGGCAGTTAAGTGTTATGATTATTCCTATTTTACAGATGAGGAAACTGAAGCAAACAGGGGTCAAATTTGAATTCAGGTCTTCCTGACTTCAGGCCTAGTGCTCTATCCACAGTGTCACCTAGCTACCCCTGACAGTATTTGCTTTAGGTCTGGCTACAAGACCTTTCTGTATACCTGAATCCGAATATAAAACCATTCGTCAGCTAAGCCTTATTGGTCTGTGTACTTGAAAGAGACATCAGTAACTCCTTCAGAGCAGTGATGAGCTCCCAGAGTTTACCTGGACCTTATTGTGTCGGGGGTAGACTTGGACACAAGGATTAAATTTCACCAAGTCCTTTTCAACTCTAACATTCTTTGACTGCTGTGGCCAACAGTTTTAGTCAGCATCAAAAAGCAAAGGGAGATCTTGAAGCAAAATGGCTCCATAAGATAGTAGTTCTTTACTGACAGCGATTCTCATTGACCAAAGGGGAAAAAAATGACATAAACCAACTGTTAACATCCAAGGTGAGAAGACAGCAGAGGCATGAGGGGGGTGAGTTCAGGGGATCAGGAGGGGAGATGAAAATATTATGGAGAGCTAAAAGAAGTACTATTATTCCTATTTTATAGATGAGGGAAATGACCATATATAGTAATAGCTAGTATTTATAGAATACTTTGAGATTTCCAAAGGGCTTTACATGTTACTGCATTTGATCTTTAAAGCTCATTTTACAGTTGAGGCCAAGAGAGATGTGTGCCACACAACTAGTACATGTCTGAGTTAAGATTTGAACACAGGTCTTTCTGACTCCAGGTCCAACACTCTATCCACCTAGTGGTCTTGGTGGGTCAGTACCCCAGCTTAAGAAGTGCTGAAGGAATCGAGAATGTAAAAATTTAAGAAACCCATAGATAGATAGACAGATAGACAGACAGACAGACAGATAGATAGACAGATAGATAGATGGATTAGATATGGATATGGATAGATAGAGATAGAGAGATGGAGAGAGAGAGAGAGAGAGAGAGAGAGAAAGAGAGAGAGATACATATATATTACTTGAAAATGAGGGGGAGCAGTCTTATAATAAGGAAGAAACTGGGTATAGAAGTTGCAGTGAATAGAGCACTAGTGGGGCTTGGAGTCTGGAAGACCTGAGTTCAAATCCATCCTTAAAAACTTATTAGCTACATGACACTGAGCAAATCACTTAACCACATGGTCTGCCTCATTTTCTTCAACTGTAAAATGGGGATAATAACAGTACCTACCTTCCAGGGTCACTGTGAAGATCAAATGAGATAATATTTGCAAAGAGTGCTTACAGCAGACATAGTAGTAGGTGCTTAATATATGTTGTTCCTTCCTTCCAAAATAGATAAGGAAATTTAGACTCAGAAAGGATAGACGACTTATCAAAAAACCAGCTCATCTGCTAGGTGAGGAGAGGTAGAGTAGAGGGGAACCTGAATTCCTTGCTTTTAAGTCCAACTATCATTCCATTGAATGATGCCACTTCCCCAGCAAGGCCACCTTTAAAGTGGCACCCTCATCCTGGACAATTGCAGAACTTTTTTAAGACAGTTAATGATTAGCCAGCCAAGGGCTACATGGCTGAGTCCTTTTTCTTCTGTTTCATTGATTGGGTGTATTTAGTTTCACTAATAGGCAGAGGGCAAGCAAACTGTTAGACTGGATGTCAGGAAGGGCTAGGTTCAAATTCCTCCTCTGATACCTCAGCATCTTCTCTGCACCTTAGAATCTGAGGGAGTTTCCTAAAGCACTGTGAGGTAAAGTGACTTACTCAGGGTCACACAGCTTACACATGTGTCAGAGATGGCACTGGAAAGCAAATCTTCCTGACAACAAGGCTAGCTCTCTTTCTGCCACATCCTATCATCTTTCTACCCTAGTTCCCAGGGGAGCCAGAATTTCTCTACAACTACCTCACAATGGGAAGGATTTTCTGTCTGGCTTCTTCCTCCCCTTACCTGGTATCCATTTCAGGTCAGGCTCCAGAGATTTGGTTACAGTCACAGAAACCTTAGACCTTGTCTCACCAGTACTGGAGTAACCCTTCCATCAAACTCTCTCTTTCAAACTTGGCTCTAGGCAGTCACAGCTCCAGGATGCCTCAGTTTCCACTCTGGCTCAGGCTGGTATCTCTTCTTGCTGCCTTCAATGCTGATGAGTTCACCCACTGCGCCTTTATAAAAGGATGATTCCCAATTTCCATCCTCTCAGGCTTTGTCACTGCCTGACTCTGTGCCTCTGTCAGAGAGTCTTGGGATTTGTGGCAGATCTTCGGGTAGACACCCTGGGTGGGTGGGTGGGGGAGAGCAGCCACTATCCCTTTGACCCCAGTATGGACAGCATCAGCTTTGTTTTTATGAAAGACAACTACATTATCAGGTAGCCTGTGACTGTGAAAGCTGACTCTCTAATGCCCTAGTCTCTGTTGTCCATCATTGTTTCTTCTTATCTCAAAGTTGTCGTTGTCATTGTCTCCCTGAACTGGAATGACCTTGTTCCCTCTGCCCATCCAAATCCCACCCAGCTGAAGGACCCTCCTTCTCTGGGAAACTTTTTTTTAATTACTCCAGCCCTGATTGATCTTGTGGAAATAATTAACAAATTAATTAATTGCATTTACCAAATTCTTACAATTTGAGGGTGATACAAATACAAAATCAAAATAGCTCCTCTTCTCAGAGAACTTAAATTCTAACAGGAAAGACTTCCAGAGGGAAGTGACATGGCCAGGGAAAGACCTTATTATCTAAGAAGTCATGGAGACGTGAGTGGAATGATAAGGCAGTCCATTAATTCACCTTTTCCAAAGGCAATGGAAGTAGTGATTTGACTATAGTTCTCAAAGAGAGAAGATAAAATCAAAGAATATTCAGAACCATAAGAGACCACTTTTCAGCCACATCTTCCCTCATGTCCATTGTACAGATGAGAAAACTGAGGGACCATAGATTTAAAGCTAGATGAGACCTCAGAGGTTCAGAGATGCTTCGACTTGCCCAAGGCCACATACAGGCCTTGTATGAGCCAATGGAAGAGCTGAGTCTAGAATCCAGGTCTCCTGACTCTGAGTCTGCTGGGGATGGAAGCTCAATTCCAGGTAGACAGTCTCCGGCGGGTAAAGGTGGGAACTTCTAAATCTTAGAGTTCTCACGAGACCCCCTGAGGAAACGACTGGGAATCGAGGTGAACCGAGCTATCTCGTGTATTTCCTCCTCTTCCCGTGAGAAACGTGATGGGAGAGAGCTCTCCCCGCCCTCGAGATTGTCCCGGATCTGGGCACACTATTGTTATCTAACAGCATGGTATTCAGATGCAAACTATGCTGCTGGAGAGTCTAAGTAGGATCAGGAAAGCCTGAAAGCTCTCTTGGGCAGAGGGGCGCGGAGCGGACAGGACACTAGGCTCTGCTTTTCCTCTCTCTTCTCTCCCCTCCCCCTCTCTCCCCACTTGTACTTCTACTTCCAATCTCTTATTGTAAGATCTTTGCCTCCTTGGGAGATCTTTCTCTTTCCCTCCTAAGGAAGAATTCCCCTGCACTTGTAACTAGACCCTGAAATAAAGCTCAACCCTTGTTCGACTCTGGAACGTCCTTTCTCTCATACGAGCATCCGGTTTGGCCAACCAAAGACCTCGGGAGGTGAGGTAAGGGAAGACTCGGGTAGCCCACAGGCCTCTAGGCCTGGCATGAGTCCATTACTTTTTCTTCCGTATCACATTGCAACTCCCTTCCCCTCACTGTACTAAGCTCCTTCTCTACATATCATCTGTAGCACAAGCAAGCCCTGAACTCCACACTCAGTCTTATAGCATTCTCTAGTTGTTTCATGGATATTTTGTCCCATCTTCCCTATCCCCCTATGTACAGTGATTTCTGAAAAGCAGGGGCTTCATACAGTCCCGACTCTTGGTCTCTTACCTGCTTGTATCTATCTACCATAACACAAGGTATGAGTCCTAGCACAGAGGATGCACTTAGTAAAGATTTCTGGATCAATTAATTGATTAAGGATAGTAAATTATCCATGAGTTTCTCAACAATGAAGTCTTTTGCCCATCCCCATTAGGCTCCAAAGCCAGCCAGGGGGCACAGGGGATAGAGCACCAAACCCAGTGTCAGGAAGACTTTAGTTCAAATCTAGACTCAGATCCTTCCTAGACCCTGGGCAAGCCACTTAACCCTGCTGGCCTCTGTTTCCTCATTTGTACAATGAGCTGGAGAAGGAAATGCTCTACCACTCCAGTATCTTTGCAAAGAAGACGCCAAACGGGGTCACAAGGAATCAGACACAACTGAAATGACTGAACGATAACAATCCAGCTCCAAGCACCACATCTGGTTTCCTCATAACTACCTCTGTGCCCTGGAAACCTGCCCAAGGAAACACATCTCTGATGAGCTGCCTATCTGACATTCTACAGCACAACAGGAAAACGGTGGAAGAAGTAATTATAATAACCATAAACAGCATTTCCAAAGTACTTATAATTATTATCTCATTTGATCCTCACAATAACCCTGAGAAATAAATTATCACCATTTTACAGTTGAGGAAACTGAGGCAAAGAGTGGTTGGTGATTATGCAGGGCCACACAGATAGCAAATCTGAGGCAGGATTTGAATTTAGGTCTTTCTGACTCCAAGTCTGACTCTCAATCCTCTTTGTCATATAACTGCCACTGTACTTCTCTTGTTGTTGGTCTACACACACACACACAGACACACACACACACACACACACACACACACACACACACACACACACACCAGAAAATCACTGTGTGACTTTGGGTCTCAGGAGATCTGGATTCTCTGCCAAATACTCACTTTACTTCTCTGACTTCTCAGCTTTCTTGTTTGTAAAATGGAGATGATCACACTTTTACTACCTACTTCATAGGATTTTCATGAGAAAAGCACTCCCCAAACTATAAATCTTTATAGAAATGGGAGGTAACATGAAAAGACTGCTCCAATGAGACTCGGGAGACCAGGGATGAAGTTCAGACTCTGCCACTTACCAGTCTTGAGCAAGTCATAAAATCTCTGTGGGTATCCACTTCCTCATCTGTAAAATGAGGAGCCTGGACCAGGAGAGCTCTAAAGTTATTTCCATCTCTAATATTATAATTTGGTGACTCTACAGCTATTACTAATTTGGGTAAGACATAATTTCCCTTTGAGACTCAGTTTCATTGTCAATTAAATGGGAGAAATTAATCCCTGGTCAAACTGATTGGAAGACATTTTGAGATCTTTGAACAGAAAGTAGATAGGCATCCAAAAGATGATGATGATATTTTCATGTTAGTCCCTGTAGAGGAAGGAATCTTAGAAACTACTGTACTGTCCCACACTAGATGATGCTCATGAAATTCAAATCACTGAGTAATGGAAGCCCAGGTGGTAAGATAAAGACCCAAGCCCTTTCTCTCCCCACCCAGAAGCTTTGTCTTTCTCCTTGAATGCAACCAGGAAACAGAGACTGAAATCATTTGAGTAGTGCCATGTATCAGCTTAGAAGTCAATCGAGTTTCCTCTTCTGCACCCTGCAGTCTGTAGTTGAGAAACTATCATAGAATGCTTGTATATATGCTCCAAAGTTTTTGTGGGGAGTGGGGTTCCCATTGCCCAGATCCCCACTGCATGTAGGATTCTTTAGAATCCAATGTATCTTATCATGATGAAGTACCATGCTCATCAACAATTAAAATGTCAGAAATATCACACAACTATGATGGAATGGTAACTTGAGAGTAGAGAATGCTTGGAGCTATCATGTGTGGGTCTTCCACCTGATTTTTAATGGTTCTTGGTTTTTCCTTTCTTTGGTCTCTTACAGGAAGAGCTGCCCTCCCCCAGATCACTGACTGCCATACCCAGTGCCTGATCGACTGCCCTCCTGGACTCCACTACACTTCAGGGAACTGCCTTGAGTGCCCTATTGGCTTTTAGTAAGGAAGTCTATTCTGGACCCCTAGGGAGGGGGAAGAGAGCTGAAGGAAAGCAAGTTGAGGGTTAGACTTTCAGGACAGAATAAGGGGTCAATGCCACCAAGACCAGACTCCTAGGGATTTGGGTCTAGAGTGTGATAATCTCTTAGGACAGTGGGATACTACCTAGTGACCTGGTCATCCCTTCAGGAGTCAGGGAAACTCAAGAACTTCCCTCATTAGGCAGCTCCTGAGCAAAGCAACAACATTGGTACTACAGGGGTCTAGCAGCTGAGGGTAGAGAAGACCAGTCCATCATGACTTATGGTGAAAAGGATAGAGCACCAGACCTGGAGTCAGGAAGATTTATCTTCCTGAGTTCAAATCTAGCCTCAGACACTTAGTGTCTAGTGTGTAGTGTCTAATGTCTAGTGTGTAGTGTCTAGTGCCTAGTGTGACCCTAGACAAATCACTTACCTCTGTTTGCCTCAGTTTCATCATCCGCAAAGATGGGGATGATAATAGCCCCTACCTTCCAGGGCTGTTGTGAGGATCAAATACAATAACTGGCACCATGCCTAGCATGTAGTAGGTGCTGTATAAATGTTAGCTATTATTACTATTACCTTGGCCAGCCTGTCTCCTGCCCTACCTCCAGGAATGAAGTTATGATTCTTCCCACCTGGGAACACTAAAGAATAGCCATGATATAAGGAAAGGAAAGGTCTTTATAGTATGTTAATCATTAGCAAATGCAATAATATTATAATTATAAACAAGTATTATAGTGAATAGTGATAAATTAACAAATGATGAGCTAATAATTATAATTATTGTTAATAATAATGAAATCTAACATTTATCTAGGCTTTAAGATTTGCAAAGCACTTTAAAAGTATTTCATTTGATCCTCATTTATCTCACTGGATCCTCATAACAACCCTGGAAGGTAGATGCTATTGTTATCCCCATTTTACAGTCGAGGAAACTGAGGCCGACAGAGGTAAAATGACTTGAACCAGGTCACACAGCTAGTAAGTGTCGGAGGTTATATTTTAACTCTCTGCCCAAGCCCCACATTTCTCCGCTCACTCAAATCCTAATCTAGTAGTTATGTTCCCTTTGCCCTTAGCCCCAAAGGCTGATGTGGCTGGTTGATCTAGGAAACTCTTCTTAGATTCGAACAACTTCCTCTGCCTACGTAGGATGTTGGCCCTGGCTTCCCACTGTGCCCTCAGAACCTACAGAGGAGGGAAAAATATCCTTTGACAGCTAAAACCTTGTACATATATTAAACTCTCAATTACCTGCACTACACATTATCCATTGCCTCCTTCCACCATTAATATTTGGGCCAAGCCAGAGAAGGTGAGTGTCTAAGGATTAGGGTCTGTCTATATGAGTCGCTGACAAAATTCCTAAGCCAAACATGAAATGGCTTTCAGATGATTATTATTATCCTGGATCCTGTCTCCCCTCCCTTCAGCATAGACTGTTGAGCTTGTCTACTTGTTTTGATTCATGTCACTTATAGGGAAAGAATCTTCTGTTATGTGTAGTTTTGACCTGGAAAACAGCTACTGTTCTCTAGCTTGGCCTTTGACAGCACCGGGGTCCACATGTGACTGTTTTGTTTCCTTTGTGTGCTTCTAGTTGTCAAGGAGGCAGAACAGCTCCAAGACTATGCCCGGTGGGAACATTCAGCAGGATCACTGGCCTTGGGGCCATCACAGATTGTCAGGTGACCCTCCTCTAAAATCCCTTCTAGCTATTAATTCAATGATCCTGGAAGAGGGTAACTTCTTGGAAATCACTTACCTTGGCTAGGGTGGATATGAAAGAGGGATTCCTCATCATGGAAAAGACTGCTGATACTGCCCCATCCTAACCATTGACTGAACCCCTAACAATTTCTTTGTGACATCAGCTGCCAAATCCAGATAACTTAGTGATGTCTCCACTTTTACCAGCACCCAAACATTTATGCTTTGGCCTCCCTCACCTGAGATGGCTTCTCCAAATAAGAATAGTCAAGATGGCCTCTTAGATTCCTTCCAAACCCACATTCCGTCATCTTTTTCCTGTCCCCTTAATCTACTTCCATGTGACCCTGGCCTTGCCTTCCAACTCACAAAGCACTATAGGGCTTAGTGCCCTGGTGGGTAGTGAAGCAGGGAAGCCCAGTGGGAAGGAGACTAGAGACAGTTCTCAACCAATCATCTACCCGTTGTCCCTGCCACAAAGAAGCTCCCTTGATTGTGAATCTATATTAATTAACTGTTTAGCTTCAAAATGGTTATTTTTTCTCTCTGGGTTTAATTCCTCACATCTGAAAAATGGGATGGAGGTAGGGGAAAGAGGGAGGTAAGGTTAGAGGATCTCTCAAGTCCCTTCCAGCTCATGCAAATACCTCATTCTCATTCTAAGTGACCAAACACCTTGCCCTTTTCTACTTTCCACAGGTTTGCCCTATAGGATACATCAGCTCAGAGACTAGAAGCCATTGCTGGGCCTGTCCAGATGGCTATGCCTGTGACTCCCATACTGGGGTGCTCAGAAGCTGTAGTCCTGGGGAGTATTCACCAGAAGGGGATCTGTCATGTAAGCTGTGTCCAGCTGGCCATGCCTGCCCTGATGGAAGGGTCAGAGAGGTATATATACCTAGAAGCAGAGGTCTCCATGAAAAACCCTAAGAGTATGATGAGAACCCCAGACCTGGGAGGTCATCTAGTTCAAGCTTATATATCTAGAGAAGTCTACCCCTTAACTATTCTGAATGAGTGAAAATCAAGGAGTAACATCTTTCTTCAATTGCCAAGAACCTCACAGCCTAAAAGTTCTTTTTTATAGCCAACAGAAATTCTTCATGCTTTAGTGAAAGCCCCTTTTTACTCAATCCAATCTTACAGAATATGTGGTTCCTTTGAGCTTAAGAGTAAACGTGGTAAAAAGAAATATTAGTTGCTAAGAAAGTCATTTATAATAAGAAATTGGAAATCATAAGGTAAATTTTATACTGCTTATATTACTTAACAAGTATCGGTGTTTATCCAGAAAG
Organism: Notamacropus eugenii; assembly: GCF_028372415.1. Classification (NCBI taxonomy): domain Eukaryota; kingdom Metazoa; phylum Chordata; class Mammalia; order Diprotodontia; family Macropodidae; genus Notamacropus; species Notamacropus eugenii. Next base: position 185,705,043 of record NC_092876.1, read on the forward strand.
CCTTGTTACTCTATCCTTGATAGCCCTTTGTTGTCCCATCAATACGATATCCTTCTTCCCCACTTTCCAGGATACCTTATCAACCGCCACCAGAGGACCAGGGAGTGAATGTTTTCTGCTGCTCTCAGATAGGGTCTAAAAGTCACTTCCCCACTTTGTAGGGAAGAAAGGTTGAGAACCTTGACTCCCCTAAGACATGACACCTAACACCTGTCCATTGTTGCTTGTATCAATGATATCCCTGAAAGAGGAGCAGATGTAATTGAGTCCCTCTTGACAGTGATTGGATGGACTTCTCATTTCTCTATAAACACAGAGTGGGAAGTTCTGTTTATGTCTATCATCCCTCCCCACCTAGCTCTTTCTTTTCCCTCACTGTGACCTTCCCCCTCCCTCTCTGCCCTCTCCTATCAGCCTAACTCAGTAGGGAAAGTTTGTCAGTCTAGTCAGAGAGAGCAGGGGGTAAAGAAATGAGGGGAGGAAAGATATGGCGGGAGATTTCTTTTTTCTAAACCTCTCTCAATGGGGTGTATGAACAAGAGAGAAGGATCACGCTAAAAATGTACAAAGAAGACAGATATCAAAAAGGAACAGCAAAAGAGCATTAGTCTAGGTGTGTAAAGCCCAGGATCAGATCCTGGCTCTACCCCTTGCAGCCACATGACCTTGGGCAAGTCTCTGAGATTAAGTAAGTTCCCCCAAAGAGTGGGCAATCGGGCTGGAATCAGAACTTTCAACACTTCAGATTCTAGCCAACAACTTAGATCTTCTTCTACCATATCCTTGATAATTAATTGTTCCTTTTCACATTACCCTGTTGCTTTGTAGCGCTGCCCACCAGGACAGGAGCCAAGTTCTCAGCTCACAGGTTGTATCTTCTGCCCTCTTGGCTATTTCTCACTGGGAGGAGACCCAGGCTGCCAGCCTTGTCCTGAAGGTAGGTGGAATTGGACTGAGAAGGCAGGAAGCTATGAAAGGTAACACAGAAGCTATAGTCTTCGGTCTTAGGAGCTAGGGTTAGAAGTGAGGTAGAAAAGGGGGTCTTTGTAACCATCTGAGGGGACCCTTGGGATTATATACTACCGTCCTTGTTATGTGGCTCATGTCTTAGTGCAGTGAGAAGTGTGCTGGCCCTGAAGCCAGGAGTCCTAGGTCATCATCATCATCACGAACAATGACGTAGCACTTAACTCTACATCAAGTACCATGCTAAGCACTTTTATAACTATTACCTTATTTGGTCCTCTGGAGAGGTAGGTGCTACAATTATCATTATATCATTATTATCCCCACTTTACAGATAAGGAAACTCAATTTAAGTGACTTGCCCAGGGTCATGGAGCTATTAAGTGTCTGAGGCTGAATTTGATCTCAGGTCTTTCTGACTCCAGGCCCAGTGTGACTTCCAGAAAGTACCTTAACCCTCGGATACTTTGTTTTATCATCTATAAAATTGGAATAATAATATTTTGCTCTGTCTACTTCACAGGGATTTTGTGAGGAAAATGCTTTGTTAATCTTAAAGAGTTATATAAGTGTGAACTGTCATTATTAAAATATTTAAGAGAGAGGTTAAATGAGAAGATGTGATTAGAGAAAGAAAAGCCCAGAAAATTTCTTGAATGATCCCAAAGTAAACATGGGTTGGCAATTTGGATAAATGAATTGGGTCTTAATTAAGTACTTTCAATTCAAGGTATGGAAGGGGGGGGATTTGTGGTTGGGAAATGATAGCATGGGTATGTATGTATTGAATTCCCTCTCCAGTATGCCCCACAAGTGGCCATTTGGCCATTGTTCCATCTTCTTCCTTCTGGGGACAGTGCAGAACAAGTTTAATCTGTCTTCAACCATTTCAAATATGTGGAAAGCTATCATAACCTTCCCTAAAATGGATAGAGTGCTGGGCTTAGAGTCAGGAAGATGAGTTCAAATCTGGCCTCAGATACTCACTAGCTATGTGATCCTGAAAAAGTCATTTAACTTTTGCCTGCCCTCAGTTTCTTCAACTATAAAATGGAAATAATAATGGCATCTATCTCAGTAGGGGTATTGTGAGAATTATATGAGATAATATTCGGAAGGTACTAGCACATAGTAGGCACTTAATAAATGGTTGTTCCCTTCCCCCTTCTTTTAAATCTTCTATTTACTAGGCTAAAAATACACAGTTCCTTCAATCAATCCTCATAGGGCATGACCTCCAGGCTCTTCACCTTCCTAGTTGTCTTCCTCTCAATACTTTCTAGCTTATCAGTGTCCCCCCTAAAATATGAGGCTTAGAACTGAACACGACATTCTAGTTGTGGTCTAGTTGGAAGAGAGTACAGTGCGGCTCTGACTTTATTTCTGGACACCTTGTCCAAATGTAGCCCAAGGCTGAATTAGTGGGGTTTTATGTCAAAAAAAAATTGAGTCATTGAGTCCGCCAAAGCCTTCTGATCTTTTTCAGTTAAAGTATCTAACTTCCATGCCTCCTCTACCTTGTACTTGTATAGTCAACTTTTTAAACTTCTGTGTAGGACTGTAGCTATTTATCTTTATTAAATTTTACCTTATTAGAGTCAATTCAACATGCTTGCCTGTCAAAGTCTTAGTTTTGTATCTTGTTATCCAATAGATTGGCCGTTCCTCCCAGCTTTGCATCATCTGAAAACTTAAGGATGTCATTTATGATTTTATGCATGTTGCTGAGAAAAGTGTTAATGGTACAGGACCCAGGAGAGATCCCTGAGGCACTCTCCTGAAGACCTCACTAAATTGACACTGAACCATTCAGTTGTTTTGTTCATGTCTGACTCTTCACGACCCCATTTGGGGTTTTCTTGGCAAAGATGCTGGAATGGTTTGCTATTTCCTTCTCCAGCTCATTTTACAGATGAGGAAACCGAGGCAAGCAGGGTTAAGTGATTTGCCCAGGGTCACACTAAGTATCTGAGGCTGGATTTGGTCCTCCCACAACTCCAGGGCTGGTACTCTATCCACTGCGTTACCTAGCTACCCTGAACCATTAACAGATACTCTTTGAGTTCAATTTGATTTTTGTGAAGATGGAAAAACATGGTCTAGATAATGGTTCTGTGAAATGGATTCTAGACTGGTTAAATGACATACATCATCAAATGCTATTCTAAAGTCTAGGTCAACTGTATCCCCGAGGTTTCCCTACAGCATAAATTATTTCTGTAGTCTTCTATCATTTTAGTAATGCTGTCACAAAAGGATAAAAGCTTAGAATGACCTGTTCTCAATAAAAAGCCATGATGGTTCTTTATGATTATTGCTTCTCTTTTCTTCCAGATGTTTATTCACCATCCGTTTGACATTCTAGAATTATGCCAGGAATTGAAGTCAAGGTCCCTAGCCTATAATTTATAGATTCTATTCTCCTCCATTTTTTGAAATCCCAACACTTGTTCTCTAGGCCTCCCTGAAAGGGATTTTAGAGATCATCTAGACAAGCCCCCTCATGTCATAGATGAAAAAAGAGAAGCCCAGAAAGATGGATGAAATGCCTTGATCAGTGTCTCAAAGGTAGTAAGTAGAAGAAGAGGAATTTAAACCCAGGTCTTCTGACTCCAAATCCAGTAAGGATTCCACCATGCCAAGTTATATTCTCTCCTTTATACATCCCTGAGAACCCTTTTAACCATATTCAACTCATATAAAAATGTGTGGGCTTTAATGTCTGAGGCTGAATTTGAGGAGAAGAGAACAGTTGGAATTGACCTGGATAGGACCCACATACCTACAGATGATCCTGAGAGTTTCTGGGGGATGAGGGTAGAGAGACGATGCAAGAAAGAAAGATGGAAAGCTATCCTTTGTGAAGAATTGTGGTTTAGACCCCATTGTTTTCTAATTTCAGTTTTCCAGGGAATCATCTATTTTCCAGGAGACTTTTGGAAGACCAGAGCTACTTACTATCCCTTGGTTGCATACTACTGAGACATGTGACCCACATACCACATATGCCTCAATTCTATCAATCAACCCTTCTTTCCTTCCTTTGCCCCTTCCCATCTTCTATGCCATAATTAAGCCATTTGTAGGACATTTATTTAAAAGAGAGAGGAGAATTAGAGGACTGTGCTTAGTTCCCAATTCTACATTTTAGGAAGGACATTGATAATTTGGAGAACATTCAGGGAGAGGGGGCAACCAAAATCATGGAGCATGAAAGTCTGTTAAAAGAACTGGGGATATTTATCCTGGAGAAGGGAAGGTTCAGGGAAACATAATAGCTAGCTTCAAGAACTACAAAAGTCGTTATGTGGCAAAGAGGTTTAATCCATCCAGTCTGATCCCAGGAGGCAGATGTAGGCACAAAGTGCAAAAAGACAAATTTAGGCTCACGTCAGGAAAATTTTCAAACAATTTGAGCTGTCCACAAGTGGAACGGGCCAGGCTCCCTTTAGACGCTGTGGATTCCCTGAAGCTCTCCAGACAATGGCGAGGCCATCGCTCACTGGGGATGTTGTTACCTAAATCTTTTTTTTTTCTGCTCTGGATTGGACTAGATAGCTTCTGAAGCCCTCTTCACCTCCGACGTACCATGATTTTGTAATACTAGGCCAAGCCACAAAACACATCACCAGAGAACTGGGGAAAAGGAGTATGGGCAGTTCTTCTTAGTTTGCCCTGGTAATTGTGGTGGAGTTGGGAGTGAATTGTATGTGTGCACATGATGTTTGAAGGGGCTTAGGGTTTTGGTTTTGTTGTTGGATGTAGGGGACAGGAGAAGACAGCTTCTTTCTTTCTT